>NC_137889.1:196945913-197545913 GCF_963455335.1 Martes martes | reverse complement strand
ACAGTTTGCTGACTCCCTGAGTCATCTTATTTCTGTGGGGGGAGGTTTAGTGACATTCTGTTCAGGTACAGAAACATTTTCCAAGTGGTTTGATCCCAGAGAATACCTTCTAATTATACATGGTCCTGAAGTAAATACTTTGAAGGATACTTGTACCGTGTCTTATTGTGAAGTTTTATCAGAAACAGAAGCTGAGGGAATAAGATTATATAAAAATTCATTTGCCTTAATAACAACCCTCACAGATCAGCATATCAGGAGTTGCATCCCAAGTGAACCAGAAATTTCTATATGCTTCCCTGGCACTCAATAATGAGAGCCATAAACGTGTTCGTACTCCTTACCGGTACAATAATTTTTAGGAAATATCCCACAGTAGTGACTCCAAGGTAACAAGTCCCTTGTGTGTGCAATGATATTTAGAACAGAAATATTCATTAACACTGAAATTCTAAAGTAACTCAGTTGGAAATGGAACCATAGCATGGAGGAATTCTGTAGAATCTTTTTATGTGGTGATTGTGTGAAGTGTATAGAACCTTGCAAATGTGCTCATTAAAATTACAGTGTCAGATGGAAAGAGTGCATTTACATGGTCTCAAGCATAAAAGTCAATATGCATGAATTCCATCATTCAATATTTGGTAAGCATTCATTGGTTAAGAGCCTACTATGAAAAAGTCTCTGCTCTAGCACTGGGAAGACAATAATGAATAAAACAGACCAAAATCCCCGCCTTAAAGAGCCAGTATTCTTGGGGAGGGAGAAGATAATGAGGATTGTAAGAATTTTAACAAATGATATATTTGAAAATTTAATATGAGATTTCCCCCCCCATTAAACTGCTTATATAAAAAAGCGTTCCCCCCTTTATTTGGTATGTTTCATATTTTAGGAATAAGAATTTCTCTGATCATTTCATTCAACTGGTGTTCATAGAGTTCTTACTATGTACCAAACACTTTTCCTGAGCACACAGAATATAGTGCAAACAAAACACACAAGCACATCTGTTCTCGTGGAGCTATGGTGAGAGAGACCAAATACCAGACAAATATGTTAAATGTGTACAAGGTTAGAGGTGATGAAGGGGCAGAGGTAAGAAAGCAAGGTATGAATGTTGGGAGAAGGCAAACCTTTAGATCGAGTGGTCAGAAGCACTCCTTGAGATGGTGCCTTCTGAGTAAAAAGTTAAAGAAAATGTGTAAACAGTGTGTCACTGGGTGGGGAGTAAGAGGAGAGGTCATTCTGGATAGGGCGATCAGCAAGTGCAAAGGCCCTGAGGTTAGAGTGTGCCTGACATATTCAAGGAACATTAAGGAGGCCAGTGGCTAGAGTGCAGTGATTGAAGAAAAGAATAGTAGGAAATGAAAAAAAAAAAAAAAAGAATAGTGGGAAATGAGATCAAAGGGAAAGAGAAGTCCAGATAACATCTGGCCTCTTAAGTCATTGGAAGGATGTTGGCTTTTATCCCAAATAATGAAAAGATACTGGAAAGTTCTGAGCTGAAGACAGAGATGATCAGGTTTGCGTTAAAATAATAGCTGCTGTAACAACAGACTACAGATACAGGAGGCTTTGAGACTGTCGCAGTAACCCAGGTGAGAGAAGTTGACTCGGACCAATAGGTTAGTTAAGGAGGGTGAGGATCTGAGGCTGTGAAGGCACAGGGGAAGGGTAGAGGAGGGGCAGGAACCAGTATTCCCACTGCCAGAGCCCACCTGCCATGAAGGATTAGTAACGTGGGAGCAGTGACCATTTCTGAACTGTTACTAAACCCTGTGAAGGAAACATGACATCAGGCACATACTAGGCACTTAATTTAAGCTGGTTAAACGTTGCAAAAGCAAAAAGAAATGTGAAACCATATCTCTATTTTGTGTCTGTCTCCTGTCATAGAACAGTCTCCCCACCACTTTGCCCTGAGTCATTTTCCCTTCTTTGTTTATTTATTTATGAATTAGCCCCTCCAGTGTTTGTTGATGTCCCAAGAAGACTGCATTTTCAATGACCAGCAGTAAATGAAAATGACAGAACAGTGTAGATTCCGTTGAATCATTTCTTTGTCATACCTGTATGAACTGAAAGTACTATTGTCGCCTTTTACTGTGAAAAAGCCTGATTGTAACCAAATGTAACTTTTTTTTTTAGAGAACAACTCAATTCTTTATTGAAGACCTATAACATTTTTTATGGGAACCAGAAAAATCTGCATATTTTATATGGACAGGTAAGCCCACCAAAGAAATACAATACGGTTTGATCCCCCAGAAAGAAATTCCATGAAGGTATAAAGGGATCAGGATAAATTGGAGTCCATAATCTAGCAGCACAAGTGGTCTAGACAAACAGGTGAATCTTTGACTTGATCATTATTTTTATTTTTAGACTTTATCACAAGATCCCAGTCCTGGCACATGTGACTTTTAAAGCAGTTTTAGGGATAGGAAAGCATTTAAAGTTATTATAATGAACTATTTACTTTCTAGTTTTAAAACAATGTATAAAAATTATTTTGCACAGCAATTCCACTGGAAATCTATCATAATACTTTCTGATGAATGTACCAGAACGTATAGAGAAGGTGGTGTCATCCCACGGTGACATCATTTGTAATAGAATTTGGAGATATCTTAAGTCTACACCAGTGGGGGGTTGCTCAAATAAATATGATACAGACAGTAACATAGTTTGATTTGGTCGTTAAGATGCATCAGTTAGATTCCAATGGATGTGTACTATGTTAAAACAAATGTTAAGATGTGAAAGAAACAATTCAGAAAAGTCCTGAAACTAGAAAGCATTTTTAGGAGTGCAAATGGCAGGCTGTTCTACAAACTGGCCTTAGATTTTTCTTTTTTCCTCTTCTCCTTCTTTGAATGCTTCATTCTCCATGTCTCTCCACTCAGTCTTGTATCCTAATGGAACTCACGTCACATCTTTACGGTATCTTCCTGGTCCCTGGGAACCTTAGACTTTTCTACCTCTGATTCATATCTTCAAATTTGATGATACAGCATTGGCTTTAGGCTACTGTGATTTGGCTTGAAATTGCCATTGGGACAGAAGGAAACTTATAAACAACTCTGGCCTTTACTAGAGAAGTTAAGCGATTTAGGTCAATTGAACATTTCAGTTATCTTCCCAAATGTAATAGATAGAAGAAGGAAATAACTAATCCCTTTACAAAGTAATGGGTATAACTTTTATTTCAATACTGTCCTATATCTTAGATCTCTAATATATATAATTGTAAAGATAATTTAGGAAAATTTAATAAAAGGTCAAAACTTTAAAAAAAGATTGTTTATATTTTACTTGAAGCTTCTACAAATTTCATGATGTTAAGATATTTGTTTCCTTTGGGAAAATGTATGAATTCTGATCTTACAAACATGATTTGAGGCATGCACTTTCCAATTCTACGAACAGTGTTCAACTTACAATACAAAAGTCATTTAATTTTTTTAAAATTACATGAAGTGAAGTACACGGTGAGACAATTACGATTGCTTAATCTTTCTATCTTTACTTACTGGTCAATAAAGTTAGAATTCAGAATTTTCTAAATATCCTTGGTTACAAAAACAGACATTGTTCAAAGGGAAAATATGGAGGATCATATGTAGCTTTCTTAATCTCTGGTTAATTCAGCAAATAATGATTGTCTGCCATGTGCCAGACACTGTTCTAGAAGGTGCAGATACAGCAATGAAGAAACTGGGCAGAATGTCCTGCCTTTATGCCTCTCACATTATAGAAGACAGACAAGACACAAAACATGCAATATATCCAGTGGTAATAAAGGCTGTGGACAGTAGCAAAGCAGGGATCTAAGGGGGGGTGGGGGAAGAGGACCATTCAACTGAAGACTTTGTGAACTTTGTGAACGTCACAGAAGTCTGTGGGACACACATTACAAATGGAGACAGCAGCCTGAGTAAGGGGCCAAGCCTGGCTTGTATAATTGAAGTAGAACAGGGAAGTCAGTAGAACAGGAGGTTTATGAGAATGGAGCATTAGTGGACAACGCAGCTAGAGACACAACTGTGGAAAGGAGAGCACCAGGGTGTGAGGGTCTTGGAGATCATTGCGAAGACCTTAGTATGTGCTTGGAATGAGGTGGAAAGCCACGGGGGAGTTTTGCATAGAACAGTAACATTATCTAAAAAGTCTCATTTTAAAAGGATCTCTCTAGCGATAGGGCGTATAGGAAAGGGCAAAGAGAAGAATGAGAAAGAAGACTCTTGCAATAACCCGAGCAAACAATGACAGTGGTGTGGGCCAGTATCATAGTAGTGGGTACAGTGAGTGTGGTCACATTAGGGATGTGTTGTTAAGGTGGAGCCAATAGGATTTGCTAATGCATTAGATGTTGAGTACAAAAGAAAGATGAAAGGCGACTCCAAAATTCCTGGCCTGAGCAACTGGAAGGGTGAGGGGCGATTTGCCAAGACGGGGAAGACTTGGAGAGGAAAATATTTGTGGGAGTGAGATCAAGAGTTAATTAGGAAGATACTAAGCTTGATGTCAGGTAGCAGTTGGACACCTGGAGTTCAGGGGATGGTTTGGGCTGGAAATACAAAGTTGTAAGCCATTAGTTTAGATTAATTTAATGTATAGGGACCTTGAGATCACCAAGGATACTGGCATAGATCTAGAAGAGAAGAGGCCTACAGATTTAGAGGAGATTAAATAAGTGTATACAAGCCTTCTGTGATCATTTATTTAGTTAATCTCCAAAGAGATGCTCTGTGAAATTAAAAAAAAAAATATTCCAATACTCCTTATGTGAGAAAACCTAGCATTGGCTGATAGTAGTCTGGGGTATTGCTTTTTGAAAGCAAGAATTAGATCGTCATAGAAGAGCGGTTTCCATGAATTTTTGCTGTAAGGGATTAGTTGAAGTATAATTAAACAAAGAAGGGTTGCTCTGCATCAATAGCTAAAATGTAGGAACTGCATCACACGCTGCCATCTCAGAGACCAAATTACGCTTGGTTGGTTGCTAAAAACAGCTGACTGGTAACCTGATCTCTGAGTAATCTAAACCGTGGACTCAGAAGTGGGAGAAGGAGCACATTTTTGTTTCAGGAGTGACTCGGAAATAAGTTTATCAGCCGAAGAAATAATAAGTCATAATGTTTATTGAGCACTTATTAAATATCGGGTCCTGGGAATCAGGGATTATTATATGTCCCTTCTTCAGAAGCAGCACGTTTAAAGGTGCTCAGCATCTCATCCAAGGTCACGCAGCTGGGAAGTGACAGAGCCAGGGTTCGAACACAGGTCTGTCTGATTCCAGAGTCTGGAGTTTTCATTACCCTCTCAAATAAAAAGTCATTTTTATTGAGTCATTTACGTCTTCTAATAATTGATTTTTCATGATAACAGTAGTTATTAGATGTTGTAGTTGTTATTGGATGGTTGGAATATGACTCCTCTTCATTTCTATATTTTTTGAAATTTCTATAATGACAACATGTTACTTTAATTACGGAAAGGCTTTTACATAGACAAGAGAAAAACTGATTACAAAATAAGTTCTGCGGAACTATGCTTTGGTATTAGTGTTTACATCTACAGAGTAAGTAAATGCTCACAATTGATTTTTTTTAAAGATTTTATTTATTTATTTATTTGACAGAGATGGAGAGAGAGAGAGCAAAAGCTGGCAGAGCAGCAGGGAGAGGGAGAAGCAAGTCTCTCCAGAGCAGGGAGCCTGACCAGAGGCTCGATCCCAGGACCCTGGGATCATGACGTGAGCTGAAGGCTGATGCTTAACCGACTGAGCCACCCAGGCGCCCCTCACAATCCATGTTTGCATAGAATTTCCTTCTTTTGTTATATTTCCAACTTAAAAACTAGTCAAATGATTCTGATTTTTTTTCAAATAAATACTTTCTGTTACACATTTAACAATGTTTTCATACATTTTTCGCTCATTCTGCATAATTTGTGAGTTAAAATTTTCATTCAGAAGTGAAGAAACAGCCACTAAGTCTTTGAAGAGCTGTTCTTCTGATTCCTAGTTTAGTAGAGTGTTTAGTTCTGCTATGATTTGAAGATAACAGAATTAAGCTTCCTGCTCATTGAAAAATCGTGGAGTTCAGAAAAGCATTTTCCACGTATTGCGCCCTCTGGTGGGTGTGTCATTACCCATCAAGGACACCATGACTTGGCTAGTTATAGCTATTACCAAAAAGGAATTATTTTGAGGATAAATTGAAAAACCAAAGAACCTCACTGGAGGATTTATTTTTATTTACTAAGATGTCTTACAGACTTGATTTCTACATTTTCAGTTAAAAGATTTACCTTCTATAAATAATACAAAAACCATGTTTGAGCCGATTGTTTTCTTCCCCAGACAGAAGATGGAGAACCAATCGTTGAAGGAATGTTGGACATTTCCTGGGGAGTAAAACGGCCTATACAACTGAAAATCCAAGATGAGAAGCAAATCCCTTCTTTTACTAAAGTGAAGTCGCCCGATGTCTTTTCCAGAAGGTAAGCTGTTTTTCATATTTTAACATCTCAGAGGATGACCCTCATATTTACCTGCCCTCATTGTGTGGACTCCTAAAGCTGGGAGCCCGAATGCTTGTAACACGATCTCATCTGATCCCCAGCAACTCTGTGAAGTAGGTGTTCAGAACCCCGGGGCTCTGAGAGTTTGGGTAATTTGTGCAAAATCTCCAAACACCGTGTAGCAGACCTCAGGTCTACCACTCTGCTGTGTTGCTCTCTCCCAGAAGACTGAATTCCTTTATTAGAAAAGACGAAATATAAAGGCAAGATTCCATTAGGCCTGGTCACCAAAAGGGGATAAAATGTAAATTTGTCCTCTCCTTGGAACAGAAGGCTCTTCCTGCTTTCTGGAAAGGAGCTTTAATTATGCTCCACCTGATTGTCCTGGTCCTATTCAACAGAGCACAACAAAGTGCCCCTGAAGTTCAGTAACCGCACAAGACCATCCTCTGTGTGGGTTTATGCAACTGTACCCTGAATACAGAAGTTGGGCTGATTTTTTTTTCATTATCCTCTGCAAATTTTAGAAAAATAAATATTCCCAGAAGGAATCATACATACAATTTTTTTTTCTTTTTTCTTCCTAATTCCCTACTTTCCTTCCTTTTTAATCCTCAACTTTCCAACTTATCTCCCTGTAGTATATATGTGGGGGTACCGAGCCTTCTCCTTCCCCATCCTGCCATGTATAACATCTATTTCCAGATAGGCTGGAGTTCTAGGAAGAGAGGTCGAAGAGAGAGCCAGGACTTTTTCCTTACTCTGATCCTCCACCATAAGCAGGGGGAGCCCAAGGATCATCGTGAGGGGAGACCCACTTCTGCTTGGGAAAAACCATCGACACCCACTATGATTTGCACCTGGCCGATTTGTTCAGATATGATGCTCCAGCAGCTCTGAATATTTTGTAATTCCCTATACATACCATGCAGCTTCTTCCTTGCCTGACTCCTGGAAAGTCTCCCTGCTTTTCAGCATCCATTTGTCTGACTCCGTTCTCTCAGTCTTTTCAGATTCTGGTCAGGGAACAAGGTAGCACATTCCACAGAAAGCCTTCCTGACCCTTTCATGGGTATGAGGTGCACTGACAATTTTTCTAGTCACTTTCAAAATACGCCATCAGTTGCATTTTATGCACATACCTCTCTGGCCTGCAAGCTTTTTCAGGGTATGGAACATACCTTATTCATCTGTTATCTTGGTGTTCCATAGTGTGCCCGGCATAAAGAAGAGCCTCAAAATAGAGTCTTGAATCAAGCCCACAAGCCTGGTAGTAAAGTTAACCTCTGCTCTGTTGTGAAAACTGCCTCCATCTACCGCTTCTAACTAGTCTCCCTTCCAGGCTAAGTGTTGCCGATGGGGGAAGGGTCCAGTGTTTGTGGAAGAGCAGAAGGGAGCCACAGACTTAGGCAGCCTGATGAAGCCCTGTGTCCCTCACCTTCAGAGACCAGACGACTGATGGGGCTGATGATTCTAAATGACTCGGAGCTCCCTGTAAAAGGAGAAATTAACCCTGGGCTCCACATTGAGATAACTGTGCAAGATATGAATTTGGCAAAATTAGCTATCATCATTCATATGCCTAAAAACTCGTTGCAAAGTTCTCTGAGCAGCCGGTTGCTTTTGATGCATTTTCATTATTCAAGTCATGAAAATTTAATAAGTATGGAACATTAAGGGAAGATGTCAAGGAGATGCAGGGAGGTACTTGTGTTATCACATGAAGTCTTTTTTTTTTTTTGAAAAAAATTTTTTTGAAATTAAAATTGAATTGAATTAAAATTCAAAATACTTGTTCCTAAAAATCCTCAATTTGGGCACAAGTTTCAAGAGACCAGGTGGGCAGAGTAATATTGATGCCTCTCCATACACGGTGGCAGGTTAAAAATGAATATTCTCATGATGTGACACCATCGACACCAACAGCATTTTTCAGTGTTTATCAGCAAGAACATTGCTGTGAACAAAACAGGAATGATCTTTCATTTCAAGTTGAGAAAGAACTTCCTAGAGAACTTGGCTTGCCCTTTGCCACAGCAATGAAACTTCCCGGAACATTCGAAGTGAAGGGCACCCGCGAGGTGTATCAGATCCTTCTGGAGGTGGAGAATGATCCGAAAGAGATGCTACCCCTCTCACACTCAAGACCCAGATTAGATTCCGTTGTGGTCAAGTAGCCAAGAATCTTCCGTGGGAACCAGCTCAACACCCTGCAGGAAGGGGCAGCATGATTTAGAATGGCTGTTCCTTAGCCTCTGGTTCCCTAGCAGAGCACAGGGCCACCTGAGGACCTATTTTGTGTCAGTCCAGTCCTAGACACAGTCACTCTGGCTGCCACCCATAACGTGGCATTTGCTTAAATTCTGAGCCTTGAAGGAAATCCTGTGAACAAAGGGGTGAGTCCCTCATTCTCACTTCTTTTTTTTTTTAAGGATTTTATTTATTTATTTGACAGATCACAAGTAGGCAGAGAGGCAGGCAGAGAGAGAGGAGGAAGCAGGTTCTCCTCTGAGCAGAGAGCCCGATCTGGGGCTCGATCCCAGGACCCCGGGATCACGACCTGAGCCGAAGGCAGAGGCTTAACCCTCTGAGCCACCCAGGCGCCCCTGAGTTCCTGTCTGTGGGCAGAGCTTCTCCCTCTGCTCCCACCGGGTGCCAGGTGGGGGATCTGCAGTGGGTGGACGTAGAGGAGAAGCCATGGAAGTTGTCACTCAGTGGTAGGAAGGGCCTGGGTCTTTCCATTCACCCATTGAGAGCATCATCAGTTTGTCATGCTAACTTGTTTTAATTATCTTTGGAATGAGTCACCCTGAGTCAGCTTAGAGGGAGTGGTAGAAGCTTAAATAAAAATCAGTTTGTTTGAACTGTGACCACCTGTGATCCTTTATGGAAACAATCCTGTGGGCGGTACTTTGATCTTTCCTATCTGGTCCAAGTATTTTGTTTCAAAAATCTTCCACAATTTTTCTCAAAAACAGTAACAACAACCCAGCCTTACTGAGGTTATGTTTACTTGCACCAGTTTTCAGTTCTGTTTTTTAATAAAATCAGCTTTGGCACATTTTGTACAAATCATGACAGAATGACATAGAGAACAGAAGCCAGACAGGCGTACATTTGAATAACCTTAAGAATGTAGTTTTTGTTTTTTTTTTCTTACAGCACAGGTAGAAAAATGACCACATTCCATTTGTTTATCAAATTACTACCTCCTTTTTGTTTTGCATCTCATCAGAAAACTTCCCCACAGTTTAAATTTACCAACAGTACACCCCCCGAAGCAGTCAGAGCCGCACTAACTGTCGTGTGCTTGGGCAAGTTACACTATGAGACCTGCATCAAGTTCCATCCAATTTTCTTTGAACAGCTCTGGGTAACTGCCCTCAACTGTAGTCATGTGCAACAGTTGTATGTGGGTGACTTCGAATTACCCAGAGCTCAAAACTGATGCTTTCAAAAGTGGGGCACCTGAGTAGCTCAGTGGGTTCAGTGTCTGCCTTCAGCTCAGGCCTGGGATCGAGTCCCACATCGGGCTCCCTGCTCAGCTGGGAAACTCCTCCCTCTCCCTCTGCCTCTCTCTCTCTCTGCTTGTGCTCTCTCTCACTTTCTCAAATAAATAAATAAAACCTTAAAACAAAACAAAACAAAACAAAAGACCCTGGTACTTTCTACTAAGATGGGTTAGGGGGCAAAAAGGGCCAAACACTCATATGCTGAGCCATGTTTGTCCCCCTGAATTTGGAACCTTAAAGATAGGCACAACTTACTGAGAACACTCCACCTACGAATGCTCCGAATACAATAGTCACTCAAAGCATGTTGGCAGAAAGAACACTTTTACATCTAAACTCTCCTAAGAGCATGGCGAGATATCTGTGGAACAATGGATTATGATGATTTCTACTAATTCTATTTGCATACACATTTTATAGCATCTATATAACCTTGCTTTCAGGGTATAACTGAATCATTATATCAGATTTGCTTAAAAGCAGT
Source organism: Martes martes (assembly GCF_963455335.1). Lineage (NCBI taxonomy): Eukaryota > Metazoa > Chordata > Mammalia > Carnivora > Mustelidae > Martes > Martes martes. The sequence goes on along the minus strand of NC_137889.1, from coordinate 197,535,386 downwards.
ACAGAAAGTATTTAAAACACATACTGACCATTCTGGTATAAATACAATTTTAATAATATCATAAAATTGTTATAATTTAGGGTATGCTTACCTATGGAGGCCCTTAATACTATATTAATACTGTATATCTGAAAAACACCATGTGCCTCATGATATGAATAGAATTGATATCATTACAAGATTTATTACTTTTCAGGGGAATGACACGCTGGGGGGAATTTGATGATCTTTACCACATCAGTGATCTGGACAGGACCCAGATTCCAGCATCTGAAGCAACAAACTCCAAAGAAGGTAAGTACCAAATTTTTAACTAATGGAGAGACTTCTTTTTTAATGTAAGGTGTGAATCTTAAGTGTTTCTCTGAAATTTAACATTTTACAACTCTAATTAATAAATCTCTCATATTAAAAACATCTCTTAGGGTCATACTAACTTACGTCCCTACAGTGCTCATATGATGTTTAAGAACCTTATTTTACTATATAAAAATACAGTGATTTTTAAAATTACATCAAGCCACTTAGATTTACTAGATTAGGGAAAGCTAACGGTTTGAATAAATTTGTGTACATAAAATTCTTCAATATTTTTCTGAAGAATTAGGATCATTTATTATGCTCAGTAGCCTTTTATGTTAGACCAATCCCCTCAGGTTGGATTCAACATCTTTTTAGAAGTTGAATGTTTTAGTTAGTTAATAGATATTTATATAACACTCCTTCCCAGAAAGAGGAAGATATACTGGGATCACTGTATTTGATAGAATTGTTTCAAGTGCTTATTAGAAAGAGAAATCAACTTGAACATCAGGTAAGTTCATATCGAACTTGACAAACCAATGGTCAATAGCAGCTTCTACGACATGTAACCTCGGGAGCTATGATGACGACGTAATAGTAGTAATATTAGCAGGTGTCATTTACTGAAGCTCTGCTAAGTGTCAGACCTGATTGTGTATCTTACATAGATTTGGTTTTCACATAACATATGGAGATCCAAGGAGGGGGTAGCTGATGCCTGAGGCTGGGAGCTGGGTTTCTCGTTCTGGGGTGGTCCTATTACCAAGCTGATTTTTGATGGAAAAGGGTATCCTGCCGACATTATCCTCATGAATCTATCAACAACTTCCAATGTTTATTCATTTGTTCCCAGCTTTTTTCATCACAGTCCTTCCTGCCGTCTCCATAACAACCCATATTTAATAACAAACATGATGCTCCTTCCAAGATTCCCTTATCTTTGTCTAATGGCTCTTGGCATCTTTTACATAAGGGTCCTTCCCGTCTGCCCTTTAAAAACACTCTTCTAAACCCAGGGGAAATTCAACATCCTGGCATCAAAGATACCATAAAAACCTATCGATATCTAAGCACCAGTGCTAGAAGAAGATGAAATATCTCATGCCTATTGGATGACACGCTAAGTACAACAGGAATTTTTTTAAAATCCCAAGGTAAAATGGAACACTGTTTCCTACTGTTTGAAAACATTATAATTTACTGCTTAGCTACATATTTTCTTACCAAATACATATTAAAATCCACCCAAAGAGGTAGGCGGCTAAATGATGTGGCCTTATAACCTTTATCCTTCCCAGATTATTTATCTTATCACAGTAGCACTCTGAAGCCTTATGCAGGAGAAGAGCCAGAATCCCCACTGCTCTATCGAACCATGAGTGAAGCTACGCTGGTGAGAAAAAGGATGAAGCCTCCAGCGATGGACGGAAAAGAGAGACAGAAGCACAGGGCCTCCATTAACGGGCACTTCTACAACCATGAAGTGAGTTGTAGCTCCCTTCATGTCACTGAAAATAATGTCTGTTTTCCTAACAATGCCCCTCAATTTGACTTACAATTAAAAATAGTCACGATAAACTCGTAGTCGTCTAATATTTATCAGGCACTCTCTATGTGTTAGGTATTCAACTGTTTTAAATTGGATTTCGATGAATTAGCTCAACCCCTGAAACAATCCTTTGAAATAGGTACCGTTACTTTCCCTCCCTTACATGCATTCAGTAAGTAAGGTTCACAGAGGTGAAGTCATTTGTTAGGGCGCCCTACTTTTAAGTAGCAGCTCTGAGCTTGAATCCAGCTTTGTCTGAGTCCAGAACTCCAGTACTCACCAAGGCGATGGGTGAGCCCTGTCTCAGGGGCTGGCTGTGTGCCGAGCTCCGGCAAGAGCAAGATGGCTCAGTGCAGGTCCCTGCCGACGCGGAGCTCAGGTCTCGGGTAAGGAAACCAACGCATCAACAAATGGCATTATTCTAATGCCTTAGAATAATGTAAGTGCTACAACAGAGAGGAGTTCAAAGTACATTTGAACACCATGATTTAAATAAAGAAGTAAAGCCAGCCACACACCTATTCTTCCAATAAATCAAATTTCTCCTTTCTCCACGTTCCCTTCCAGGCCTTGTACATATACACATATTTTCTTATGCACGCGTAGTTGTACTTTAGACATCATTTCTATTCTGATTTTTCACTTAATGGGTTAAATTTATGAGCGCCTTTCCACAGTTTTTGTTAAGGCATTTCACTTTGCTGAAGGTAGGAAATGTATCGTTTTTTTCCTAAAACTCAAATTTTTCATGTCATGTACTTCAGCAATGATTCATCCATTCATTTAATAAATACTTAAAAAGCACTTACTCTGTGCCAGGTACCATTCTAAGCCCTTTAATACAAAATGTTAACTCGTTCCTCTGAAGCTTTTCTCCTGGAAGGCTTTTCTGCCCGATTCCGTCTTCTACCCTTGGGAACAGAGCTGTAGCATGCCTTTGGAGGCTGGTGGGGAGAAACCTCCCTTGTGAATTCTCCGTTCAAATTAGGCATTTTCCTGGCTCCAGAATTTCCTCTTAGCCATAAAGTAATATTGATAGTCCCCTATAGATGTGCAACTACCAATTGCCCTGGTTTCTATGCCTCATAATTACACTGTGTCATCATCATCTTGTGGGGCTGATTTGTGTTAAAGAAGGCTGTGAAAACCACCCTGTTCCAGACGAGCAGCTTCCAGACGGGCCCTCCTCCCCCGTGCTAAGAACGACATTGGCACTAAGTTGGCAACACCATGTAGTGGCTACATGCTTGGGTGCTGCAGCCCGACCACCTGATGTCCAGTTCTTGCTGAGCAAAGTTAAAACATACCTCCATCACTTAGCTGTCATTCCTTTATCCTTCCTACTTTGCAAGGTGGATGGGACTAAAAGGAATGAGGTAAGCTAAGCACGCAGCACAATGTCTGGCCCAAAAGAAGAATGCAGTTTACATTAGCTTTATTGTTGTTGGTTAAAAGAGATCCAGCTAGAACTACACCGAGGTCCTACAGATGCCAGTCGCTGCAATTTAATAAGCAAGAAAACGGAACAAACCCCCGAGCCCCGAAGCACTCTATCAGTGGATGAGCCATAAGCAGCATCTAGGAATTTAAATTGATAGAGTCGTAAGATGTGTTTTTATGTCACGAAACCCCACGAAAACACCAATATCATTAGGACATGAACAACACCCATATTAGAGGCTCAGATGATAATATCTGTACATAAGTTAAGACTACTGACTTGACCTGTATATACGGTATATTTCTATCCGTACAGTAATAATAAATGGTTTTTTTCTATTGTGTGTTTTGGCCAAGGAAACTGATCTCAACCTCTGAAAAACATGATTCCAAATTCATTGTATGTTGGCAGTTTGGAAGGGCTCTTGGAGACCATCTAGTCCCACTCTCTTATTTTATAAATGAAATCCTAAAGAAGCCTCTTCAGGCCTTAACGTCTAGTGGGTTGACAAAGTTGAAGTTGTAAGACATTCTGATCTAGGTCTCCGAGTCCTAATCTTCCACTGTTGCCAAACTCCATGAAGATTCTTCCTATAAACAAAATCGAATCACATATGTTACCTACCCTCCCCTTGGTGCCAGACGATCATATGGGTCTCCAGGTGCCATAGAGCTCATCGACACAGGTCATATGTGTCACACAGTGACCCATCAATGCCTCACAATGTGCACAAGCATTGAATTTTCTCATCTTCAGCAAGGGTTTATTCCAGACATCCTCCATACATCTATTTTGAAAAATTATTTCCTTCTCCATATTTCTATTCATGGAGATGCCGTGAATATACGCACTTTGACATTTACTTACCGACTTCCCAGTATAAGGCTCATCTAACATTCCATCGAGTCACCCCAAAACCCACCCATCTCCGTGTCTGCTGATCCCACCTCATTTTTAGAGTCTGGGAACACTATTCATGTTACTTTTCATTTGTGTTTGGGTATACTTGATTTATTTTAAAATCTTGAACCACGGGGGAGAATGGTATGATTATCTAGTGAAAATGTTTTGAACATCCTCAAATGATGTTTTACCTAACTTACTCTAGAAACAATGTAAAGCTGCTTAAAAGGATACATGATATCCCACCAATAACAAAGAAAGCAAGCACAAGAGAGCAAAATTTTTTAAACTGGTGATTTGGGATTTTTTTCCTTTGCGCATAATAAGGCCGGGTTCAACATATTGATTCTTGTTAGTTTGATGTAATTTTAAGGACTTTGTTTTCTTCCCAGACATCGATTTTCACTCCAGCCTTTGGATCAGAAACCAAGGTCAGAATAAACAGTAATATGAGGACTGAAGATGTAATAGAGCAACTTCTCCAAAAATTTAAGGTGAACTTTATCATGAAACTGAGCTATAACTCTCTTGTATATAATTTAACTGTAGATACATAAATTCACTCTTCTGATAAAGACCTATGAACATGTGAATCTAAATTAAGTTGTTCAGTTGTGAAGAATTCTTTTTATGTATCTCACACTTTTTTCTAATTGAGCTTGAGAAATTACACTATTCCTAGGGAGCAGAGAAGTTTTTGTGTCTAAAAGTGCAAAATGAAAGTGAGGAAGCAGGTACATAACTTGGGTCTGGTTAGCTTAGAAAATATCTGATAATGATCAGTCGATCAAGGATGAAAGCATTCATGTTCATTTATTTTTCTCCATTGACAGATTGAAAATAGTGCCCAAGATTTTGCACTTTACATTGTTTTTGCAACAGGAGGTAAGCTTGATCACTCTTTTTTATAGGATTCCAGGATGTTGTAGTTTTCTGCCTCTGGCTGAGATTCGGTGGAAGAAAGAATAAAGGAAGAAAGAAGGAAAGGAGGGAGGGTGTTTTAGGTTATTCATATCTCACAATTTCGGAGGAAGATGACTCAAGAATAAGGTATCCTAGAAGAGCTTATAATACAAAACAGTTTGCTTGTTGGCCGGACATTAAATTACCTGAGTGGCAGTCAGGGCACAGGAGTGCGGGGTGTGGGTGGGGGGTGTCTCTGGAAAGTTCCCAAGCATTGTTATGAATTGATATCATTGATATCTATACCTCTTTCTTTCTGGCTTTCCCTTCTCATTCTCTTACTGGAGTCATCAATGCATACCACTTCACTCTGACCTTGTCATTACCACTTTCTTAGCACAGTTTCTGCCACACTGTAGGAGTGTTTTCTCTCCCACAGTAGAAGAAAATATGCACAGCTCAGTGGTAGGGAGCAAAGCTTGGCAGCAAGACATTGAAGACATTGGGAAGAGGCTACATGTGGGGTGCCAGGAGCAGGGATGAAAGACAGACTAGAGAAAAAGCTAAAGCAATACTGAAATGAGTTTTTTGAAAACCCTAAAACTGAAAAAAAATGTATGTTAAATTATAGAAATATCCCCAGTCATAGGTTGAGTATCAGAATGAGCTGGAAATGGAATGGTATAAAAATAATTGGTTCGGATGCCAGGACAACTGAAGAAAATGAAAATTAGGTCTTTGAAAATATACAAAATTAAAGCCCTTACAAATTGAAAGCTTAAAATATAAGAAATATAACTTAAAAAATCTAAGGGTGTGTATGTACAAATATATTCATATGCTACTTGTTTAGGAAAAAAACTAAAAGGTATAAAATAAAAAGCAGAAATAGACTGTATAAAAATATAAAAGATACAAATAATAGATTATGAAAACTATCAGGTAAAAGATTAATACCTATAATATCAGAGTTCTTGCAAAATGATAACAAAGGGCAATTCAATGAAAACAGAACCCACAATGAAATATTATCTCACATTTAGCTGATTGGCAAAATGTTTCAGAAGGATTCTACCTATGTCTGGTGTGGTGGAGGGTAAAAGGATATTTTCATGCAATTCTGGTGAAATATGACTGTCTTTACTTTCTTGGGACTTGTTCTAACATTATTAACATTCACAGGATACATATCCTTTAACCTGGCAATCCCACCGGTGAGAATCTACTCGACAAAAATAAAAGGACTAGTACCTATAGATTTATGTGCAAGGCTATTTTTAATGACCAAAAATTAAAGACAAAGTCACCTATCATAGGAGAATGATAAAATAAGTGGTTATTAGGCAACCATTAAATGGAGTGTGTTAGATGTATACCAGTTAAATGGAGGGAATTCCATAATATCGATTACATGAAAAAATGCAACACGCCTACAAATGTATATACTTTGATCTGATTTTTGTAAAAGAATTACAAATCCCATCTCAATATGTAGTATATAAGATCGTATGATCAGGGAGAAAGGTATGAAATAATAAATATCAAATCGCAAACATTGATTACCCAGCTAGGGGGTTAGGGTGATGTGGAGAAGAGGGTGGAAAAAGGAGGAACATAAAAGTAAAAAAAAAAAAAGTAAAACATTTTTTAAAACATGACTACAACAAAAATAGCAAGTTTCACATGACCCCCTTTATGTATTGTGTGTTTGTGTGTGTGCATAAAGACGTATTCTAAGGGATGGCTACATGAAGGGTAAAGCTGATTGTCTCAGAGTTCTGGGATTCCAGGTGATTTTTACTTCCTGCCTTGCACTTGTCTCTATAGTTTCAAGTTACAATAGCATGTATGTTTTTTTTTAAAAACTTTATTGAGGAATAATTGGGAATAATTGACAGATACAATTTTATCTATAATATGATGATTTGATATACATCAAATGATTGATGTATATTTACATACATTTTACATTACATTTACAAACATTTACATTTACAAACTTATTTACTCACTCTGATTGGGACACACTTCCCCCAAATAGCTCCATGGTTCCATACCTCATCTCTTTCAGTCTTTATTCAAATGTTACATCTTCAGCGAGGCCTTTCTCAGCCTCCCTATCCATAATAGTATACTTGTCCCCTGTACACACCTACTTATACATACACATTCTTTCTACCCCTCTCCTTGCTTTATTTTTCTTCTGAATACTTATCACGAATACATGACATGTGTTACTGGTTTATCTTCCTCAGAAGATTTATGTCCTCAGAATGTAAGGTCCATGAGGGGAGTGATTTTTATTTGGCTTTTATTATAAAGTGCCCAGCGCAGAAAACAATGCCTGAAACATAGTAGGAACTCAAAAAATATTTGAGAGAGGAGGAAAGGAGATGAATGTAAGGGCGCTGTGGTCTGCTCATGTTTCATTCTGATAAAAATGAAATCACGGATGTGAAACTATTTTGACAGAAAGTTGGAAGTGCTTAGGCGGGTGGAAATTTGAAGTTCTGGGAATATACCAGATTGGAATTTATTTTCTTTCCCATCTCATTATTTAATGGCTGAATGAATGAAGCCCTTAGATGAATGAAACAATAAAAATACCCGTGATGTGAAAAACATTATGAATATATTTTTTCTTAGATTTTATTTATGTATTTATTTATTAAAGAGAGAGAGTGTGTATGAGCAGGGGGAGGGGCAGAGAGAGAGGGAGAAGCAGACTCCCTACTGAGGAGAGAGCCCAACGGGGGCTCAACCCCAAGCACCATGACCTGAGCTGAAAGCAGATGCTTAACTGACTGAGCCACCCAGGTGCCCCTATGAATACATTTTTAAGGAAGATCCAAGGATTGGATTGGGATGAGCAACAAGGGAGTCATTGAAGATAATTACAAAGTTTTGGACCTGAACAACTGGGAAGATGAAAATACAGTAACTGAACTAGGAAAGGATCAATAAAAATTTGTTGAATGAATGAATGAAAAATCATAATTTCTGGGGAGTGTTGCTTGATAAGAGCATAAGTGGAACTGGAGATTTGTCTGATTATCCAAAACAAAGGCAAGACTGAATTATCTGAGATACAAATCAAATTTAAGAGATAGCAAGAAAAAGGAGTCCATGTGTAGTTTTTTTTTAAAGGTTTTAATTTTAATTTACTCATTTGAATGAGTGCCTCCTGTTGTATGTTCTTTTTAGGTCTTCCTCCAATGTGAGCTAAAAAAGGAAAATGAATGGATGAGCTATCCTTCTTCTCTTTCCCTAGGATGGATTCCTGCCTATCGTTGATGCTTTTTTTTTTCACTTGCAGAGCGGAGACGGCTAAAGAAGACAGATGTCCCGCTACTGCACAGGCTCCTGCAGGGACCTTCCAAAGAGAATGCTCGCATTTTCCTCATGGATAAAGATGCAGAAGAAATTAGCAGTGATGTATGGATACTGTCACCCCGAATCTGTCTTTGCTTCCTCCTGACTCAGCACCTCTCGCAGAATCTGCTTTCTTTTTTGTTTCATTTTGTTGTTGTTGTTTGTTTGTTCTCTCCCTCCCTTTCCAGGTGGCTCAGTACATTAACTTTCATTTTTCTCTCCTGGAATCCATCCTTCAAAGATTAAATGAAGAAGAGAAGAGAGAGATCCAAAGAACAATAACCAAGTAAGTGAGGAGCATGCATGCCGGGTGCCTACTCCTTTAACAGGTCCAGTGCACAAAACGTGTTCAATTTTTAATAACTCTTTCTCCTCATTTTCAGATTCAGTACAGAAAAGGCTGCTATACTGAAATGTCTTCAAAGTAAACGGGTAGTAAAAACGGAGACAACGGTTTAGCAGTACAAGCTGCAATTGCCGAAACACTTCAGCTGAATCAGAGGGTTATTACTATTTGATGAATGCATACATTCGACCCTTGCATTCATACAAATACATATGCACTTGAATCTGTAGGAAATTGAATGTCGAAAAAGCTTGTCTCCCTTTGAAGTGATGAGGTTAACGAGGGTTCACAGTTGCACTGAAAGGGTCTTGAATTTAGTTTCAGTAACTGAAACAGGCTTGGATACTGTGTATTCCAAATACTTTAATAGTAAAACACACCAATGAACTCGAATCTAAACGGCGTTTTCAGATGTCATGTCACTTGAACTTCTTTTAGCTCAAAGTATTGAGAGAACTTGAGCCTCATCAACTGATTCTCAGAAATGATTCAGAAGTAGAAGTTACCAGCTCTCGAAATACAAAAGGAGCACATTTTCACCCAATCAAGGAATTGGAGGGGGTCAGTGTTTCGCAGCTCCCTGAAAACTCTATCCTCTTTACAAAATCCAGGACTGTCTTTATATGGTCAGTGGCTTTGGCTATTTGTAACATCAGAGCTATCTGTCCTTTGGGGTGGAAAAATTATGGGCCCTGTTAAGAAATCCAAATAGCAATTTTCTCAACCTGAGCCCTTTTAGTCCCCCCTCTGTTCTATTCATGACTTTCCAAAGTATTCTTAAGCATTTTTCAGTTGAACTAGTTTTCTTTATTTTTCCAAACAAGTTTACCACAGAGACTTAATATATCTAATCTGCCAGAACAAGATTTGGCCCACAGTAACCATTTGTTGCCAAATGAAAAGATCAGGTAATGCAAAATTTGTAGCTGAAGGTGGGCAAGGAATCTGGAGCTCTGTTCTTTTCCTTCAAGACAACTCATTCCAGGAGGCAACTCTCAAGGTACCTCAAAGTCTGCTAAAACCAATTTGAAAACAGACACAGAGAATGCCACAAGTATTCTCTATGCTTTTATTTATGAACTCTATATTAGAATGGAGTTTTATGCAGCACTGTTCCGTTCTCTAAACTATGTCCATTTGCATTCCTCTTAAGCATTATATTAAATTGTTTGGGTACATTACATGTACTAAGGGAGAAGGGTTGTCTGTAGCAAGCCCAAGTTGGAAGATTAATTATCAAAATTAAAATGCGACACCTTTTTAAGACAAAGTGTCACCAAAACCGAAACCGAAACCAGGTGAAAGTAAAAGTGTGCTATGACCTTTAAGTTCTAGGAAATCTTTTCTTGAAGAAAACAGAGGCTAGCGTCATTACCCTTCCAGCTATCAGTTCATAAGAAAATGGTCTCATCATGCCAAAATGGGGCAAATGAAGACGTTAAAATTCGGTATACTTCTAAAGAAATTTTAAGTCGTGTAAAGTGCCTGCCATAAAGGACAGAAGAGTAATCATTAATATATTGAAGGTCTACAAGATGTGTAAGAAAAATACCAAGACGTGGGATAAAAAGTAAAATCACAGGAGAGGAAACAAATAGCTGCTCAGTGTGTGTGAGGGGGGACGGATCTTAATGGTGATCCCCTGTGTCCAATAAGGAGACAGAAACAGTAATTGAAGCAGAAGTTTAATATAAAGAATCAAGCTGTGATGATAGAATAGAAAGAAAGAGACCTCCAACGTGTACCCTAAGGCTGAGGAAGAGGACCCCCAAAAGGGAAAGTTTGGAATCAGGGGTCGGGAATGCGCCCGAGAGGCTGTGGTTGCCGCCCGCGGTAAAGGGGAGTTTGCTGCCTGCCCGCGTCAAGGTCGTCGTAGGACAAACCGCCCTTTGGGGCGCGGAGCGGCTGGGGTAAGTGGGCAGGTGTGCAGAGGGCCCTGGGGATTCTCTTTAGGCCCAGGGCCCAGATCGCATAGCGTCTGCGAATGGAGGTCTGCGGGGAGTTGGGGGACAGAGAATCGGGGGGTCCTGTTGCAGGTGCGCCGGGGCCAGGAGCTAAAGGGGCTTCGTCTGTAGGACCCGGGGCAACGCTGCGCGTGATCGGGGCGGCAGTGCCTTCGAGGCCTGGGACCGAGGCTGGGCAAGTGGCTTCCCAGATGGGCACCTGGGGCGGAGCGTGGGAGGGTGCGCGGGGGTGTCCCGTGCGCAGGCGCCGACTGAGGAGGTGGGGCCGAGAGCAGTGACCGCGGGAGGCCCGGCCCAGCACCCTGCTCCGGGCCGCGCCACCGCGAGCCAAATCAAAAGCGGGAGGAGGGGTTGGGGACACAAATGGGAAGAAAGCTGCACCCTACAGGCAGTTAACCCTAGGCGAAGCAGGGGACGAAAGAAGCCCACCCCCCAGGAGGCTGGCCGGCCCGCCCCTAGCGTCAGGAGAGCCGGAACGTCCTCCTGCTGCGTTTCTCCAGCGCCCTCTACGGACAAAGCACGACATCGCGCAAAATGCACTAGAAACACATTGCAAGGTCCATATCCGCTTTCACGGAACCAACGGTGAATGCATTTGGAGCCCAGAGTCAATAAAATAACTAATATGTCAGCAAAATACCAAGTAAAAAAAAAAAAAGAAAAAGGAAAATGCACTTTTTGATCTATTCGCAAAGATTAAGAAATGATATTAAATACTCAACAAATGACAATCACATGACCACTCAGACCCCTGGTAGAAATACAGATGGATGTAACTTTTCTTGAAAGCCATTTGGTGGTAAATTCATCTTATAATTCAACTTATAGACTCTTGTAGTGAAATAATCAAGCATAGAAAGATATTATGCAAAGATACTTATTATATTGCTGTTGTGGTAAAAGGAAGTAAATAGCCTAAATGATCAAAAATAGAAAGCAAATGATTAGAGAAGAGAAAAAAAAAATTACCCGTAGAATGGTATGCAGCTATTAGAATTATGTTTCCAAATAAACTTTAATTATAGAAGAAAATTCTTCTTACATATCTAAGTAAGAATATACATACAAATATTCAAAATATCTCTTATCCATAAAATAGGTTTCTGTGTGTGTGTGCACTAATATTTGTATCCACACAAACCAGAAACACATTAAATGTAGTTATACCTGGGTTAAAGCATTTTGGGTGAATCGTTTCTTATTTTTCCATGCTTATTATTTTATAATAAACACTTTGCAAATTAGGAATAGAGAAATGATGATTAAAAAGTTACCAACCAGGGGTGCCTGGGTGGCTCAATGGGCTAAACATCCGACTCTTGGTTTCCACTCAGGTTATGATAGAAGGTCGTGATATGGAGCCCCACACTGGGCTCTGCGTTCAGTGTGGAGTCCGCTTGAGAGTCTCTCTCTTTCCTCCTCCCTCCTCCTCTGCTCCTCCCCTGCTCACATGTACTCTCTCTCCCTCTCTCTCTCTCTACTGAATAAATAAATCTTTTTTAAAAAGAAAGTTACTAACACAAAGTAGCAAGTACATGTAAGCACAGAGTCCTACTAGATGCAAAAACATCAGAGTATTTAGTAAGATGTTCACTTCACTTCTGTGGTAGTTTTAAAATATATTCATAAAGCCTTTGATACTCCTCCTTTCAAGAGGTAGGACCTAATCCTTCTCACTTTGCAAATGGACTGAACCTAGTAAATGAATCCCGATGAAGAGAGGAAAGCAGAAGGGTCAGTGTGTGACTCTAGGGCTAGGTCATATAACACTACGGCATCCTTCTTGCTCACGGTCTTGGATCACGGGCTCTGAGGGAAAGCCAACTGCCTTGCTGGGAGCAGCTCTGCAGAAAGCCAGAATGATGGGAATGGAGATCTTTGCCAAAGTCAGCAACAACTGAGGCCTCCCGTCCCCAGCTAGATGAGTGGGTCATGTGACTGTCCCCAGTCAAGCCTTCAGATGACATAGCCCTGTGTAACCATTTGACTACAGCCTCACGAGAGACCCCGAACCAGAAAACCCAGCAAACCCACTCCTGGATCCTCAGAAAACCTATGAGATAAGAAATGTTTGTTGCTACTAAATTTTCACGTAATTTGTTACATGGCAATAGATAACTGATACAATTTCTAAGACAAAAATTTTTCAGAAGCATCTTTGCATAATATAAGAAAGTTTCGTCATAAAACTCTTTATCCTTGCTCAAGGGGGTTCAAATATTTCACTACTAGTTACATATTAGTTTAGATTCGATCCCAGATAGTGTTAATACTTACTAATGGTAGAGGACCTGTTACATTCACCCTTATACACTTTGCTGTACTTAATGTTATGTCTTGTATATAGGAAGTGCTTGATAAAAATCAATTAATAAAAGACTTAATGACTTAGTGAATCAGTGAGTAAAAGAATGAGTGAATGAGTTATAGGAAATATTTTTTCTAAATATCTCCTGTATATATGCCTCCTTTTCACAAATCTGACCCAGTAGCTAAAGAAATATAGAATCTTTTCTGAATGGTTTCCCCTAATTTGATGGCATATTTAATTATCTCTTGGCTATGTGAAGTATTCAGTTAGGCAGTGTTGCTATGGAATTTTGTTTGGGGCCATTCATGTCGGTTTCAGGAACTGAAGGAGAAAGAAGTCCATTTTCAAGGAAGTTGATGAGGTGGAAAAGATTGCAGGTATAACTGTTACATGGCTATGTCTACATGTGAAAGGAAAGGCGTGCGATTAGGACAAAACCCTCAGTGGCATCCATGTGTCTTCTAAATAAGAAGAGCTAACACCTATTAGATGGAGCTATTTGAAATTGTCAAGATTTAACCTACAAAAGCAGCAATTTCAGATTAATCACACTAATGGCACCTGCCATTTAGCAAGCAGTGTTTTAAGCTTTACATATACTAGCTGATTTAGTGTTTATTATAGTCCCACAAAGAAATGGCCCTTTCAGCCCAATGTCATAGATGAAGTAGAAAGCCAGCCATGGAGAAGTTAGGAGATATGCTAAGGGCTTTAGGAGAAGAGCTAGGTAGGATTTGAATCACTCTCCAGAGTCCACCTTCTTAACCGCTACAATCTATGACCTCACTCTCAACTACACTCCATCCATCTGGCAGTGACAGTTGACATCTGACAGTTGTCAGACAGATCTGACAGTGACAATCTGGCAGTGACAGTCTACTTCCGAAGACAGTTGTGGGAGCTATAGGAATCACACATGCAAAGGCCGGCAACTGACACGTAACAGGTATAATAAATCTTAGCTGCTGTTGTAATTAAACTACAACATGCCCCCCCCCGCCATTGTAGCCCTATTTTCCACTAGGACTTACCACCCACAGCTACTTAATTTTTTTTAAGTATTTTATTTATTTATTTGACAGACAGAGATCACAAGTAGGCAGAGAGGCAGGCGGAGAGAGAGGAAGGGAAGCAGACTCCCCGCTGAGCAGGGAGCCCGATGCGGGGCTCGATCCCAGGACCCCGGGATCATGACCTGAGCCGAAGGCAGAGGCTTTAACCCACTGAGCCACCCAGGCACCCCTATTTAATTTTTGTCTTCAAACCAGCCAAATTGAATCACACACCATTCCCCGAAACACCTCACCCCCCATCCCACCGCACCGCATCTCTGTATGTTCAAATCCTGCCCAGTTTCTAGTCTTGGCCAGGGTCATTCCTTCTGCGACTTTTCCCACTCTCTGGGACAATGTACGATCTTAGACTGGTGCGTCACGTTATCAGTTAGCTCTGCTCTCGTGACACTGGAAGTTTGAAATCTGCCCTTTGTTATAATTCCTTATGTGTCTGGGTCTCATATAGTTCATTAGTTATCTGCTTTTAGTGTATTCATATTATGCTCTGCAGCACCAAGCCATGTATGGAATACAATAGAAACTTAACAAACATTTCTTTGTGTCTAATTTGTTAATGTATATGAATGTGTCAAAATCACTGGAGTGAGGAAAAACTATGCAAAATCAAGTAAATTGGGGGTGCCTGTGTGGCTCAATCGGTCAAGTGTCTGACTTTGGCTTAGGTCATGATCTCAGTGTCCTGAGATTGAGCCCTGCATTGGGATTCACCCTCAGCAGGGAGTCTGCCTGTCCCTTTCCCTCTCCCCGCCTCTCCTCCCATTTGTACTCCTGTGCACGTGCTCTCTCTCTCTCTCTTTCTCTCTCAAATAAAATAAATAACTAATTAAATAAAGTGAACTATAATGAGGATTAATTTTTCTTCTATAATCAAAATAAATTCACTTATGTAGTAAACCCTAAAACATTACTGCTTAGTTGTTATTATACACTTCAAAAATCTGGAAAAATAAAAGTAAGTTCAAATGATAAGTTCATTATGTCATTTATGCCAGGATTTCTGGGGAGAAGACTGCTATTATAAATCATCATTGAAATCTCGAGTTAATAAATATTAGGACCCCTGGGTTCCAATGTCAGCATCACATATATGGGGTAAAGATAAAAGATGGAAGGATAGGGAAAATGGGTTAAGGAGTTCGGAGGTCAATTTAAAAGTTTAAAGAAGGGGGGCGTCTGGGTGGCTCAGCAGGTTAAGCCTCTGCCTTAGGCTCAGGTCATGATCCCGGGGTCCTGGGATCGCGCCCCACATCGGGCTCTCTGCTCAGCGGGGAGCCTGCTTCCTCCTCTCTCTCTGCCTGCCTCTCTGCTTACTTGTGATCTCTGTCTCTCAAATAAATAAATAAATTCTTTAAAAAAAATTTAAAGAAGGGAGCATGCATACAGCAAGTATATATTTTATATATACATAAAATATTATGTTAACTATAGTATTATGTATTGATAAATTATTAATAAGTTAATATAATAATTAATAATAAATTAATAAATAATATATTGTAATAAATAATATGCAAATAAATTAATAAATAATTAGTATATTGATATATTTATAATATAGTTCATTACATATATAGTGTATTTTATATATCATATAACATATAGTATATTCAAGAAAAGAGAGATGAAAGAGGGAATGAGATGGACAGGAAAGAATGAGAAACTGAATGAACATGGGAGGCATTCTTCCAAGGCCGAGGCTTTAGTTGCAGAGTCAGTGGTTAAAGGAGACAGCACTAGATATTTGTTTAACTGTTCGTGGAAGGAAATAGCCATTGTCTCCTCAATACTGTGACATTGAGTTTTCAGATCATGATGTTCCTTACAAGCCAGAGGAGCACTAATGCACTAGGCAAGAGCCCAGTTTCTGGAGCTGAATGGTCTAGATTCGACTCCTGGTTCCGAACCACCTGTGAATGCCTGGGCAAGTTACTTAACCTCTCTGTGCGCAATGTCTTCGTCTGTAGAATGGGAAGGTTAATAACAGTACCTGCCTCATTAGATTGTGATGAGGATCAAATGAATTTTTCCAGGTAAAAACTTAACAGTAGTACCCGGCACACAGCCCCATGTTGGTTGTTAGTACGCAGCCAGCGACAACGAGCCGGAAGTTATGTCTAACTACGTGTCTCTAGGACCCCGGTTGTTGCAAAAGCAAACTTAGTTCGCACGTAGGTGACAAGGTACCGCCCACAGGACCTATTCCTCACCTCAGTCCTGACCTTTTGGAGCTTTGCTAGTAACTCAAAGACTCTTGGCAAACAGAATGTTAAATATTTTCTTGATTTCATAATGTGTTCAATGCCACAGGCATGAGGCAAAGTCCTGATAGTTCTAGTCTAACTGATGGTGAAAGAAAGAGGCAAAAAGAAGGAAACGCCTGTTTTCACCACGTTCCACCGGAAGGTAAACCTTATGAAGACAGGAATTTTTTTCTGTTCTGTTCGGTCACTGGTGGGTGACCGAAGCTGGGTCACAAGCTCCTAGAACTATGCCTTGTACCCAACAGATACCCACTAAAAATCTACTGAATGAATGAATGTTGTAAGTGCTTCCAAGTACCTTCCAGTCCTACACCTTCAAAAAAGAAAAAAAAAAAAAGCCAAGACAATTATAAAGGTAACTTATTATAAAGCACATTCCACTCAGTTCGGCAGGGGAATAGACAGAAACTTCAAAGCTTCACTTGGGTCTTTTACACCCTGGAAACCCAGCAGCCAGTTCCCAGCGAGATGTGGCAGCCCATTACCTCTATCTGAGGTTTGGAAAGGCCCCTGAGACTTCATATTTCTGGTGCAGCTCCTGAGAGGCTGGAAGCTTCTGGGAGAAGGAAGAATGTCAGCTGGTTGTCTGAGGGTTACGGTGAGTAGATTTCTCTGCTAAGCAGGAAAGGAGAGATTTAGTGTAGCCTGGCGAGGATCCTTGAGTAACATTGTGAGTGGCTTAAAAACGATTAACAACATTCGTATTTTGGATATGAGACATGCGTTTTATTACTCATGAAAAGTAAAAGGCAGAGCTCAGCAAAGACTTCACTTCGACATTTTCTGGAATCATCTGCTTCCCAAGAAAGACTGGCACTTTTCAATCAGTTTGGACCCCTAGGAAAAAAAAAAAAAGCAAATAAGTACATCTGTAACAAAACAAAACATCTGAACATCTACGATCCCCAAATAGAAAATCTTGAAGACTTGTCTATTATATGCCTGAGAGAGGCTCTAATGTGCCCACAGCTCAAGGTCTTGGAATTTCTCAGAGCCTAGTCTCTGAGCTTAAGGGCTTTGCTAACTGCAATGCCTCTCCCCCTCTCAGGACCCCAAATTTGGAATAAATAAAAATTTGCTTTTTCCTCACAAAAATATGGGACTCTTGCTGCAGGGTAAAAAAACAGACAATCAACATCAGATTCTCCTTGCATTTTAAAGCTTCCCAAGGCTAATCCCATGCTAAATCATTATACAATCAGGTCCAAGAACTTAAGAAGAATAAAATCACCAACATTATCAGAGCATCTCTACTGCCTTTATATATACCGGAATCAACCTCTATGTTAAGTCCAGAAGTTCTCTTCAATTTTTACCTGGGTAGTCTTTATTCAAATAAAAATTATTTGTGGAAGCCCAGAGAAATCAATAAAAGTTAACTCTTAGTTAACTGTGGGAATGGGACCCCTAGAACTCCACTGCTAAGATGAACACACACACACACACACACACACACACACACGCACGGCCCCCCAGGGGATAGATGGCTTGCACGCCTAAGAGCTCCTAGCACCCTGTAGGACATGGTTAGAAGTCAATTAATTTAGTCCTTCTTCCTGCCCTCAAACAGACCACACTTAAATCCTCTGGAGACTGGAATCTATTTAAGTTTGTTTTTAAAAATTGCTCCCCAGTTTAACGTATCCTCGTTTCTTTGGCAACTCATGACTTTGGATTTAAGAAGTGCCTTGAAAATGCCTTTTAAATTTAAAAGATTTAAATCCATCTTCATGGGAAATTTTCCCATAAGCTTAACCTCAAGACCCTCATATTTAATCTTGTTCATTGGCTCTGAACCTAACAATAGTGGAGTAAGTCATATTTCTCTAAGATCTGTCCTTCCCGACTGTATTTATTTCATAGTTCCTCAATAAATTTCTAATTTGTAATGATAACAAATGTTGGGGTAAGGGGGACGTTTCTGACAAAGGTAAGGTAGAATAAAGGCTTCTGAGAATCATAATAATGAGAAATGTTCTGCATGAAATAAGGGATGGCAGCATTATATCTTGAGGCAAAGTCCAAGGAAGATATTGAAATATAAAACATGGACTCATACGATGGAGGGCAGAGAACAGAGAAGAGAAAGAGGAGACATTTTCCTTACACTGACACCAAATTAGTCACTCTGGGTTCCTATAATCCTAGACATGTTGGTAGACTGCTCTCATGTCACCCATCTTAAGACTTTGGAATAAACATTACCAGTCAATTTCTCCATATCCCTGTGACGTGCTTTTCAACACTTTTTTTTTATTCTAGATACTCTCTGGACATAACAATTTGCCAATATTCCTTTCAAATGTATAGTCTCTCATCTCTTCCAAAATCCCAGTGCAGTAATGGTAAAAATATTATTTAAAAAAAGAAGAAATTGGGGCGCCTGGGTGGCTCAGTGGGTTAAAGCCTCTGCCTTCAGCTCGGGTCATGATCTCAGGGTCCTGGGATCGAGCCCCGCGTCGGGCTCTCTGCTCCGCGGGGAGCCTGCTTCCTCCTCTCTCTCTCTCTCTCTCTCTGCCTGCCTCTCCGCCTACTTGTGATTTCTATCTGTCAAATAAATAAATAAAATCTTTAAAAAATAAAAAAGAAGAAGAAATCTTTATCAATGCTTAAAAAAAAAAGCAACAAGATATAATGATGAACGGCTGAGAAAAAAAAAAGTCATCAGTATGATATTGACCAATATTTCAAAGTACAAAAATAGGAGCTCAGGATAATGAAAGGATGACATGTCACAGCAGTAAAAGAACAGAAAGTCACTGACTTCTGAATTGCTTTTAGTTCTTGTCTGCTGCCCACCCTGTTTTTTAAACTTCCTAAACATTCCTGCAGCTACCACTACCCTTTCAATAAGCTAATCTTTACTTAGCCAGAATTCAATCCTATTATTATACCCAAAGAACCCCCATTGACATGTCAGCAAAAATATTGTGCAAATATATAGACAAAATAATATTTTAAAATGCAAGGACCCAGAAAGTTTTTCTCCCAGGTGTTCATTCTGAAATAATACATACATATGCACATATGTGTTAGGAATGTAGTCCAGCAAAACAAAATAGTCCAAGAAAAAACATAAAATAGTATTTTAGAAATAGTCCAATTTACCCAGGATACACTAAAATGAGACCCCATGTGGACAGCCATGAATCAGTCCTAGAAATAATTAGATCCAATTGAAAAATCAAGTCAGAGGACTTTTTGAAATATACTTTTAAGAAGACGGAATATTCTGTTACAAAAACTCTATTATTAAGAACCTGAAACATGTTAGTGGTGTAATGAAAGTAGGTGCTTTATTTGCCAACACAGAAAAAGAAAGACAATTAATAACTCTCAAAAACAGAAAGATATACTAGGGAATTGTAGTCCAAATGTGCAAAACTAATAAAAGTGGCATGATTTTCTGCAACTTAGGCAAGAGAAGAGATTTTGTTTAATCTCGACACCTTTTAACAGGGTAAGTCATTCCATTGGTCCATCCATTCATGGTACTAATGTAAATAGTGTTCCAACTAAACACACAATTAAATATAGTATTTAATGGTTTCCAGTTTTTAGCATCCACTTATGAACAAAGCATATGAACCTTATATTTAATGTGCAGATAAATAAACCCAGGCAATGTAGACATAATGGTATTTATATGGCTTTCAGAGGGGGAGACAAACCTTGTGGACTCTGAGAAACAAACTGAAGGTTTTGGAGGGGAGGTGGGCGGATGTGGATATTATGGAGGGCACGTATTACATGGAGCACTGGGTGTGGTGCATAAACAATGAATTTTGGAAAACTTGTAAAAAACAAAAAACAAAATAAAATGAAATTTTAAAAAAAAGAAAAGCTGGCAAGGAAGTCAAAGGAAGTTTAGACATGGTAACTATTTTTGGAGAATCATTAGATGCTGACTGGTATTAAAGGACCAAGAAATAAAATATAACTAATAAAAGAATTTAAAATACTTTTAAATAAATTAAGAAAACATCTAGAGATAGGCTTCTGGAAGTTAGCCTGAGTACACTTAATTCATTATGTGATAATAATATTTTAAGGAACTACTACAGCAATGATGGTAATCACTGGAACTAAAAGTGAAAACTTAAATGGTTACCTTTTGGGAATGGGAAATGCACCCAGGTCTTCTGTTTGAACTTTTACTGTGTTCGTGCATTACCTACACAATTTTCAAAGCTTGTGTAATCGTAAGAAACTGAACATAGTAACCGGGAATGACCTGATCCACATAAGTTTGGGTTATCACGTTGCTTCATCTGACCCTTGTTTTCTCTTCAGAAACACATCCAAGATTGTGGTAGCTCTGATACTAGACCACTAAGCTGTTAGGTACAGACGACTTAACCAGCAGATCTTTCCACATGAACCTGGGTTAAGTCACGTCTAACAGTAGAACCTTGCTTTTTTCCCATCGTTAAATTTCATATATTATTTTCAAAACATTGTTTTAACTTGCCCATATTTCTGCTTATTCATGTTTACTTTCTTCTGTATTATATTCTGTTGGTTGTCAGAGAAATATCTCGGGCTATAATTATCATTCCCCACTGACCCGGCAGAAAGAATTTCTCTGAGTTGAATTTTCTCTTTGAACCTGCTGATGTCTACACTTTGTTTCATGAAATGTGAGATGTCTTTTCTCTGGATGATCCAAATTCACCCTGTATAGCTGCGTTTCTTTTCTTTTTTTTTTTTTTTCCTTTTATATATTTCAGTTGTACTCTTGCCAACATTCCAACATTGACTTTGGTCCGCCCTTTTTCTCCTCAGAATTTGGCTTGCTTCTTAAAATGTCTTCCATCTTGTCTAAAAAGGTTTTAGCCTCCCAACAGCTTTAGAAAGACAGTCTTCAAACCTGCCTACCTTCTCTTTTAACAGGCAGAACAGGTTCCCATAATTGACTATTAAAATCTCAAAAGAAAACAAAGAACATGCCTGCAGGTCCTTGGAGCGTTTAGTCTTTTCTAGCTAACTTGGAAAAAGCACAGACTGCCCCCCGCTGAGTCCCTTCACTTCTGGGGTCTTGGTTCCATGGGGCTTCCTAGAGTAGCTTGGTTTTATTCCTTGGCACTAGAGTCAACCCAGACTCCTTTCATAAAGGTAGAAGCACAAAGACACGAATTCTTGGCGTTAAATTCTTAAGTAGTTTGATCATCTATTCCCACATTTTTTGGCTAAGCCTGTTCATATACTATAAGGCAATTTTTTAAAATATTCCAGTCATAGCTTTATATTTAATATCCCCCAATTCTTTCCCTTTCTTTCATAAATGTTATTTCCAATTGTTTCCTTACTTCCCCTCCTGTCCTTGGTTCCAGCTTCTCACTGAGAGTTGGGCATATGAAAATACGGGGAGGGGATGGGGAACGGTGTATGATTAGCCCCTTGCACCTTAGCAAAGTGATTCTTATAGGGGTTCCCAAATCAGCAGCGTCAACAGCACCTGGGAACTTGTTGGAAACGAGGATTCTCAGACCCCGCCCCAGAACTACTGAATCAGACACCCTGTGGGAGGAAAATGCTGGTTTTGTTCTAGGAAGCTCTGGAACGGACTTGATGCACACTAACGTTTCAGAATCACTGCCTTGGAATAATCAGACAAGGGTAAACTTGACCAAACGTTAGAGATAATGCATAATTACAGATAATAAGCATTTTTATCTGAAGAAGTAATTCTGGCCAACTTTAATGAACATGATATATTCTTCAGATAGCTTCTATTCTCTCCTTTAATTTGGGGGAGAGATCCCAAAAGAAAGTAGAGAGGGGAGGGAGGAAGAAGGAAAACAGTGGGGCTTTTAAACCATAAGTGAGATCACTGTTGGCCAAGGCCTGGGGAAAAGCCCACCGAACTCTCCCTATCGTGCTGTTCTCCAATAATAGTTTGAGCAAGTCGTATTCTTACGCAGAAGTGAGAATATGTCAAGAAAACTCCCTTGGGAATCCGCCGACACAGGCCCTTCTACAGAGTGTTGATCTGTGTGGCTGTGGGGTTGTTACTCAGGTGGAAACATGTTCTCTGAATGCTCTACAAAAAAGCAAAAAGACTTTAAAATAAATAAATAGACTCTAGCGTAGGTGACTACTCTGGCTTTGTTATCAGCGAGTCTGGGAGTCAGCACAGTTTTTCTGTGAACAGCCTGATAGTCAATATTTGGGACTTTGCAGTTCATACAGTCTCTGTCACAACTCATCAGTCTGCAGTTGTTTAATTCAGCCATTGTGGCCAGAAAGCAGCCATAGAGAACATGTAAATAGATAGGCGGACGTGTGTCAGACAACCTCATTTATATAAACAGGAAGTGGAGTCGATCAACCTGAGGGCTATAGTTTGCCTGCCCTTGACTAGACCGTAGACATTTGAGTTTTAACATAAATACATGTACAGTCTAGCTAATAGGTAGAAAAGAGGCGCTGAAGGTAATTAAGGATTCATAAAAATTGTTACCTGTGAAAACATTTCCCTGGGCCACTGTTAACCTTAACCCTGGTCCAAATGGTCCCAGCCCATCGGCACTATAAAGGCTACTTTATTTTTTTACACCTACACTCTGCATTCCTCTGCTCAGATACTATAATCTACTCTACCTGAGTTTCTGCTCCTCACGTCCCGTCCCTGGGACAGCAGTTTGTCCTGGGCCCCCTCCATGAATTTTCATGCATTTTCTGTGCCGCATCCTACCATGATATTCTTAGAAATTTAAGTCCTACAACTTAGGATGAAAATCGTTTACTTGTTAACTATATGCAATTAGATGAATTCCAGAAAACAGTCTGCCGGTAGTCAGTTTGGTGGGTGTGCACACAGACTCTTCTCTGTCGTTGTTTCTTCCTCTCTATTCTTGAACCTCTCTGATAATGATCTTCCGGCCACTGAGAAAATGAAACCCTTTCCACTGGCTCCTTAGTGAAGCCCCAAACTACATTTGGTGACTATTCCTGACTGTGCCCCCAGAAATTTCTAGAACAAAACTACAGTGTGCCCAGACAGGTTTTTAAACTGTTATTTCTTTAAAATTTCATGACATTCCAAGGACACCCTTTCTCTACAATTACCCAAATCTTCAGTCCATCCTCCCTCCTCACACCCCCAATCCTAAATATCTCCACTCCATCTGGTGTCATGACTGGTATTCGACTCTATCCCTGTCTAAACTGCTAGTTTCCTCAATCAACATATCTTAAAGCCGAATATAATGGATTCCACCAATCCATCTGGACTGCGATTTTCTCCGCATTCACCCACAATTAGAACGGAGAAAGGTTTTTTGTTTTGTTTAGTTCTGTTTTTTTTAACTTCAGTACATCCTAAGCGCACCGAGAGAACAGACACACAGAGATACCTCTACTCGGAAACACATTTCACTTGTCTCTGCTCGGCAGCACTTCTCCACCACATGGGCAAAACTGTCAATCATTGATCGGAACTGCATCTCTGCTGCGTGTGGCTTCTGCCTCACAAGGTTGCTGAGGAGCCTGAATCAGAAAGGAATGGCAAAAACACAAGTACACGCTGAGTTCCAGAAGGCCAGCTTGCACACCTGCCTTACTGATTTAAAGCTGGGACCACCCACGCATCTTCGTCACCCACTCCCTGACGCTTAGAAGCTCTGAAAATGTGGTGATGTGTTCACAGAGGTCACAGCCCCCCATCCCCATCTTCGTGGTTTACCCAACATGCTTTTCTTCCAGGACATCTCTTTTACATAATTCATACATTAAATTTAATTATTTTTATGTAATTATTACTAGGGTAGAGATTTTTGTTTTCTATTTTCATGGCACTGGTTGGTAAAAAGATGATACAGTAAGTTAAATCATTTTTCCTCTATTTTGTTAGGAACATTTATGCTGAACAACCAACTTCCAAATAAATATTGTAAGTATGACACACCTGAAATCTGACGGTCTTTCATACATTATTAATGATAAACCAATAAGCTAATTTCAAACGATCATGGCTTGACAATATCTCTGATGTCCTTCACTAAAGAGTTTCCCCGACAACGGTAGTTTCAACCACTTTGAATATTCAAAAGTGTGACCTGGTTTCTGTCTCTCTACTTAATAAAACAGTATTCCAAATCTTCCAGTGTTGTCTTTTCCCTTTCTCTCTTTTTTTCACTGTTTTAGACAGTGAAAAAGACAGATTTAACCAAAGAGAAAAGAAGTCATGAGGGGTCGGGAAAATGTACATTAATTGGTATTTTACTGTTCAACAAAAACCCTTGTTTATTCTTCATTTTCAAATTCATTGATAATACCCAGTGGCCTTATTTGTGCCTTGAATGAGTATAAAAGAAAATATCTTAAAACTCGAAGTAGCTATTTCTATGACAATTTAAACCAGGGGTCTAGTAAACAATTGCAGATAGTAATTATTTTAGGCTTAGAAGTATAATGTTATAAATATATGATATCACAAGACAGAAAACTCCAAACTCCCATTTGCCTGGGGTGGGCTGCCCACGTGACAGGTGGCAGACACAGCTTGTGTCCAACTGCCATCAGCTAGAGACGATGGAGAGAAGGGACCAGCCAGGGGCCCAGGTGTGGTGCCAGGGAGAGCATGCTTGGAGAATTCCCGGGGGTGAAGGGAGTTTCCTAAGCTCTCCCCTCAGGATTCTAGGGATAATTGCTGGAACCAAAATTTTATATAAGCGGCTAGTCTCAAGATTGTGCAAAACTTGCATTATTAAATATTAGACCACAGACTGATGGGCAAAGGGCAATTGTGGGAATGTGAGCTTGTATGTGTATGTGACATATATTCTTATACTACATGTATGTTTATACTGGGCAACTCTGCAGTGTTGGAATAAAAGTATTATGATTTTCTTCTCTCTTCTGCATTTTGCAATGATTATGCATTACTTTAATAGTAACAGAAATCAATATTCTAAAAAGAAATAGAATAGTATAAACATTATTTTTTTCTCTCCTACTGTTCTGTAGTTAATCTTCTAATTAGACCTAAACTTGATCCCACTTGAAAGAAAATGCTTTATTTGTTTTTAAGTGTCTCTACATAGTTTAAGTCTGTATGGTTAAATATATCCTCAAACCAGTTTCCACTACTTTTGAATAATTATTATCAGTTTTTAGGAAATTACTTAGTAAAAGTGAGAAATACAGGCTATTTCCCATTGGAATTTGATGGAATTTGTCTTAGAATGTATTTTCCTACAAAAACAATATTAATCATGATGCTGAAATCCACTGACCCGTCCATGAGAGCATAGGCTTGCAGAAGTCCCAGGTAATAGGAACTACCAGTCATGGGTACCTACACTGTGGAAATACCCCGTCTCGAAACATGCAGTTAGGCCTTCTATGGTCTGGCTTAGGACATTCAGCATGGAAAGGGCAGGAGCTGGTATAGGAAGGAGACAGAGTTTACTACTGGTTCATGCAAAATCTGGACTCCACTTTCCTTCTGATGTCATAAAAAGGGCACAAACTTTGAAGTCAAACTAACTTTGGTTCAACTAGGTGGTGTGACAGTGAGCAAGATACTTAACCTCTCTGACTTTAATCTATAAAAAGAAAACTTGAACACTTACATTGCAAGGCATTTGTAAAGGCCCAAAAATAACGCATTCAAGGGCTGAGTATAGTAAGTGGCATACTTCAGGCAGTAAATAATGGCAAAGGTAATAGTAATGATCAAGAACTGTAATAATAATAGCACATCTTGCTTCCATTTCAAATCATCAGTTGCTTCCAACCATGGTCTCCTTCTTCCCTGACTCACAATAAATAGTACATTGTCACGGCTCTTCTCCTATTCATTCATTTATTCCATTCAGCAAAAGATTGATGATCATCTTTACAATTTCCCTGAGGATCTGAGCTATAGATTCTATAGTAATAGAGAAACTTGATGAGAGAGCCAGGAAAGCTCCCTTGTCTATACCCTCCTCTTCTCTCACTTATAAGCTGTGGGGTCCAAGTGCTGTCATGGTTCGGACCCTCCCAAACCCTCTAGTCTCACCCCAAAAGTTTATTTTCCTTCTCTCACTTATGCTTTGGTCACCCTGGACCACTCTGCTTTCCGCTTTCCCCTGCTGGGCGGGCGGGTTTCCAAATGCACTTCCCCAGAGGGACCAGTAGGGGGAAGACCAGCAAGACTGCTGGGTTTCCAGAACACCAGCCAGCGGCTGCTTATTTGAAACCAGGAGAAACATCCGAATTGTACTGGAATAGGGATGAGTGAGAAGACAGAAGTTCTGGGAATGAGATTCAGAGCAGGGGTATCAGGAAGTCATGTTATCCCTCCTTGGAACTCCAGACATAAAGGTGGTCATTTCTACACCTGAGGACTCTGTGCCTCTTAGAAGCTTGACTCCCTCCCCCTAAAAACTGTGAAACACTTGTGATCTGTTTGTAGTTGATTTACCTCTCCTGCCCATTTCCTCCCTCTCCCGCCCTGATCTCTCTACCTACCAACCTGATGGCTGTTATTCAATAATAGTTCCCTTAATTCTATTTTTCAGCTTAGAATTTTTAATTTGCCTTTTTAAATCTTAAATCCTATTTTTAATTCAGTACCACCAACTTTTTTTCAGTTTTTCACTTCTATGGTATTAATATTTTATTGTCATTAAATGTGCCCACCGTATCATTTAAAGTACATTCTGGTCTTTATATACTCTCTCAAATCTCCACATTTCAATTCAATATTTTTAATTGGATTTTAAATTTTTTTACTTCGAGCTTCTGTTTCCTTTCGATTGTCTCTATCTTATTACATAATCTCAACTTCTACCTCTACCTTCTCTTCCAGCTTGCTCAGTTTTTTCTTTCCCCTCCAGAAGCCCCTTCACTGGTTTTTTTGTTTGCTTGTTTTTGCATTTATGCTGTGATAGTCAGCCCGAATTATAAAGGGATAAAAACCATAGAGAGCCCTTGCCACTATCCCAGGAAGTAAGAGGGCTTTTTCCCAATTTGACTCTTGATTCACAATACGCATTCTCCCAGCATAGTCCAGAAATCTCTACATTAAGTGTTTCTATGCTACTGTTTTCTCCATACAGAGAACACAGTGAATTCACTAGAACAGGGATGATTCCTAATATTTCATACTTTTTATTAGCTAGCCTTTATCTAAGAGCTCAGTGTTTTATTTTATTTTATTTTATTTACTTATTTTACTTTATTTTATTTTTTGAGAGGGAGAGAGAGAAAGTGCAGGTGTGCATAGGAGGGGAGGAGCAGATGAAGAGGGAGAGAGCAGGAGACAGGGAATCTTAAGCAGTCTCCACAACCAGCACAGAGCCCAACTGGGTACTTGAACTCATAATCCTGAAATCATGACATGAGCTGAAATCAGGAGTTGGACACTTAATGAACTGAGCCATCCAGGCGCTCCAAGAACTCAGTGTTTTAAAAACCAGTATTATGGGGGTGCCTGGGTGGCTCAGTGGGTTAAAGCCTCTGCCTTCAGCTCAGGTCATGATCCCAGGGTCCTGGGATCGAGCCCCACATCAGGCTCTCCGCTCAGCAGGGAGCCTGCTTCCTCCTCTCTCTCTCTGTCTGCTGCTCTGCCTACTTGTGATCTCTGTCTGTCAAATAAATAAATAAAATCTTAAAAAAAAAACAGTATTATAACCCCTTGATTAGGGTACACTAAAAGCTATATGTTGGTAAAGTCATATGTGCTTTGAGCCAGATAGCTTGGGTGAATTTTCCAGCTCAACAACCTATTTACCTGTTGCGTGACCTCATACCCATCTTCTTGCCCCTTACAATTAAAATGGCATATAATGTTATCTGCCTCATACATTTGGTATGGTAAGGATTTGGTGAGATGCCATACATAACGCAGTGCCTATCTACGCCCAGAGAGCTTCCTCAAGAGAAGGCAAGCATGCACACCAGGAGTGACAGAGACCTCGTTCTCCTACGTTCTCGCGTCCAGCCTGAGCAAACAAAAGAATGGCTAACTAAACATTACAATGGTCTTCAGGTGTTGACTGGAAGTGTTAAAGTCTAGTTTGAGATTGGCTCACCTTGGCAACTGCAGAAAGGATTCCAAGGGTCAGCTGGCTTAAGAATTGCAAGTGGTGTGATTAAACAGAGCAAGCACCGGCTTGTGCTTGCTGCCTGCGAGTATGTGTGCAATCCAAAGACAACAAAAATTTTGCCTCACTTGACAAAATGATATTGCCGGACTCTTACATTTAGACCTTGCAAGTGCCTGTGTTAGAGTAAATCAATGAATTAGAAATACAGTAAGCTACCACTTCTAATGATCTTGGGGGAGAAGGAGCAATGAGGACGAGGGCTCCCTTGCTCGCTCCTGAGGACAGGAACAGGGGCACTAGAAGGGAACTGCCACCCCACCGTCAGGGGCTGGAGTGCTGCTAACTCAGGGAAACCAGAATTTCACCCTTTGGCTTTTCCTAGAATGGTCACCTTTGGTCATTGCCAAATGGGGCCTTTGACAGCATACTTACCAGAAGCAGAATTTTATTCTAGGGAGAAATGCCTGGGCCATGGGGGTATCTTGGCTCCAGGCTCAGGAGCAGAAGGCAGACAAAGAGATGGGTGATTGATACCGCTAAGAAGGCAGTTCTTTGTCTACAGCAGCAAACAAGGAGTCTCTTTTCTAGGAGCTGACAGTAAGTGTTCCATTCGATCCGCCTATGCAGGAGTGGGGAGAATTGGGGAAAATGCCAACCACCTATGAGATCTTAATCAGCTTCTGCTCTCAGAGGCAAAGGGCGAGTCGGCTGCTCTGAAGTCATGTGCGCTCATGCGTACTTCCAAAGCCAAGGCCATGACCCTCAGTCACTTTAGCAGCGGTCCAGCAGAAATCTGAGTCTCCCAGGTCACCCCTCATCTTGCTGATCCAGCTCCTGCTCTCCTGGTCCACTGTCTCCTTTGCCACTCGAGGCTTTCTTAAGAAAACGTCTCTCTCTCCACAGCCTCTCTTTGGAACTTCTCAGTCTTGCTCTATACAAAAACATGAGGCTCCCCAGAGGACACAGCTTCCCTCAGGACCTTTCAAGAGAAGGCTATTTTTGCTTGAACTCCACCTACCTCAGTATCTAGGTCTCTTTTACTTCCAACATATCTCTTCTTCATGCTCTTTGAAAAGCCGTCACTTCTTTGAAGGACACATTATCCAGCTCTAACATTCTTCATCCCTACTTATTCCTGCCCCATATAGAAAGTCTGGTCATTCTCCCTCATTTTTTTTAAAAAGATTTTATTTATTTATTTGTCAGAGAGATAGAGAGAGTACAGGCAGGCAGAGGCAGAGGGAGAAGCAGGCTCCCTGCGGAACAAGAGGCCCGATGTGGGACTCGATCCCAGGACGCTGGGATCATGACCGGAGCCAAAGGCAGCTGCTTAACCGACTGAGCCACCCAGGCACCCTCTCCCTCATTTTTGATGACTTCAGATCCAGCATATCACCTCTCTTTCCACCATTATCTTGACATTCATCATTTTCCACAGTTTCAACAACTGCATTAATGATCCACAGGTAGCAGATCGATCACCAAAATAGACCAGTTATTCATCTTTCTCTGTATTCATGTCCTTTGCAATGTGATGTTCCAACTCTTCCTATCAAGAAATGAAGTGTATTTCCATACCCTACTTTCATCTGGGCTGGCCCTATGACCTACCTTACAGAAGCAGTGATATTGCGTGGTTCCAAACCTGGGCCTCACGAGGCCTCCATACATCTACCTTCTCCCAGCTGCCATGAGCAGAAGCCTGGGTTAACCTGCCGGAGGATGGAAGGCCACGTGCAGCAGAGACAAGCCGTCCCAGCCAAGGCCAGCCTCAGCCAGCCAGCTCCCAGCTCACTGAGCCGCGGACCGTACGCTCTTGAGCAAGCTCAGCGGAGAATGGCTGGGGCTGGCCCAGGTCAACAGACTCACCCAGTCAACCCACAGCCTCCATTGCTGACTTCATCCAGAAGCCCTTTTTACATAGAACACGTTTCATATGTAGATACATGTACATCTAAATGTACATGTGTAGACATCGTATTCTACTGGCCATATTTCTGACCAATAGTCTTCAGTATTAGAAACAGCAACCAAATCAGAATAACACTTTGCAAAGTAATAACTTATATTCATAAAATTTTCTAAGTTTTAAATGTTTTCATATGCATTACATATGTATTTCTCTCTCTCTCTCTCTCTCTCTCTCTCACACACACACACACACACACACACACACACACACACAGGTTCCAAATTTCCCTTGTTAGGAAAAATACATTAATGTACCTCTCTGTCAATATTTTCTGATCAGTAGGCTTCAGTCTCACTAACCAAGCTAACTGGGGTAGCGACCGTGATAGCCATACTGCAAAACCACAGAATATTTTCAGTTCTAACCGACCTCCAGCGTAACACTGAGCTGATCCATTCATTCTGCAGTATTTTACCTGAGCCGACGTTACTGTTCTCTATACCTGTCCATTGCGGGCAGAACAAAGTAAAGAGCAAATTAAACAAGGATTCTTACTTCTGTTTTTCAGTTTGGAACTCCTCCTGAGCTTTGCACACGTTCTCTTTAAGGCTGATGACTTGGTCACAGGATACAGGTGTAGAAATGTAAGTCCTGTCGACTTGCAGATCATCAAAGCACGGCTTCCTGAAGGCATAGGAGTCATCACAGCAGTGGCCCACACCAGCATTGATGGGCTCTGCCTCATGTCTTCTGCATAAAGCTCCAAGAATTAGTTTTGCCTTTCCCAGAAGAGAATTAAAATAAGAACCATAAGGTTTTGGAGATATATATATATATATATATATATATATATATATATATATATTACTCCATAGAAAATAAGACTCATAAATATTCTCAAATTCTGGCTTCTGCTAGTTTGGTCTGGATTTCACTGTTTGGGAAAAAGCAGGAGTGTCAGATGCAGCCTGGTTCCCAGACTCGTCCTCCCTCTTCCCCGCATTCTCAAGTTGAGTTCACTTGTACTGCACCTCTACATTCCTTCCCATTCCAGTTTGTAGACCAGTGTTGACTTAAGGCAGGAGTTTCTTATGCTCTTCTAAATTAAAATCGAGCCTCAAGTCAACAGCGCTGCTACTTTGACTCAGATGTATAACTGATGTGGAGTTCTTACTTCAGAAGCTCAAATCCAATTTGTTTCTATTTTTATAACTGGGCAACTGTAACGACCACAGAACTTGGCATATGGTAGGTGTTCTATGAATATTTATTGAATGAATAAGTGATGATGAAAGAAATTCTTGGATCCTATTTAAGTTAGCTCCTTCATTTCCTTGTCCTCTTATAGAACTGTCACCTTGCCTTGCTCCTTGTGTGTCTGATTCTTATCCTGATGTTGTCTGCATGCCTGCCTATATGCCTTTCCAAGTATGACTCCCCAAATTCCCAATCATTTATGTATTTGGGAATGAAGTAATTGAAGCCAGTAAGCATCAACATTTCACGTATGAGTTTTTCTATTTTAAATGTAACCAAAGAGATCACCTAAAAATAAGGCTTTAGAAACAATGTAAGTCTAATTGAAAGAGTTCCCCAAGGAAGACATAACTAGATAATAAAAACTTATAATAAAATAAAAGTTAGACAGGGCTAGAAAATAATTTTTTTTAAATCTGCAATCAAAAATATTGTATTTTATCAGAAGAAGAACCAATTTAGCATAAATAATATGTTCTGTCAAGAACAGAGGTTAGAGGGGCGCCTGGGTGGCTCAGTGGGTTAAAGCCTCTGCCTTCGGCTCAGGTCATGATCTCAGGGTCCTGGGATCCATGCCTGCATTGGGCTCTCTGCTCAGCAGGGAGCCTGCTTCCTCCTCTCTCTCTGCCTGCCTCTCTGCCTATTTGTGATCTCTATCTGTCAAATAAATAATAAAATCTTTAAAAAAAAAGAACAGATGTTAGAGAAAGCTGTCACCAAATAAGAATTCCATAGTGTTAAACTAATACCAATACCACTTGAGAGAGACCTAAAGACTACATCTTGGAGACTTGAGCATATAGGTCCCTGGAGGGATCTTCTCCCTTGTGAGGAAGACATAATTTCTCATTCCTCAGGATAGCTGGAAGAAACATATCTTAAGACCATCCCTTCCCTTCTTCTGATTCTATTTGTACAACTACCCATATTTTCATTCAACTTCCTAGGTATTTTGATTCAGGAAAAAGTGTAGTCCAGTTATTAGGACCAATTATTGGAAAGACATTTCTCATTATAAATGAACATTGGAAAGACATTTCTCATTGTAAATGAAGAGTTTGATGTGAGATAATAAAAAATATAAATACTTGATCTTTGACTCCAGTTCCTGGCAAAGTTCTTCTGAAACCCTTGTAAATTCTTAAGTGAGAAGAGAACTAGGAGCATCTTTTGGTCTCATAAGGAGATTCTAGGTGGACTTCTGGATGGGGGCTGGTTCTCAGAAAGACCAAGCCATAATTAGGAGCTTGAAATTTCAGCCCCACCCCACCACCCATTCTCTAGAGAGGGGAGATGGGTTGGGAATGAGTTAATAATTGATCATGTATACATAAGGAAACTTTTCAAAATCCCAATAGTATGGGGGTTGGAGAGCTCCCAGGTGGGTAGACCCATCCACATACAAAGAGGGTAACACATCCCAGTTCCACAGGAACAGAAGCTTCTGAACTCAGGACACTCCCAGACTTTACCTTATGTATCTCTTCATTTGGAAGTTCACCTATTTCCTTTATCAAATGTTTTACCTATCTGGTAAACTTAAATAAGTGTTCCTCTGTGTTCTATGAGCTGTTCTAACAAATTAATCAAACCTGAGGAGGAGATCCTGGGAACCTTAGATTTATAGCTGGTCAGTCAGAATCAAAGGGGACAACCTGGACTTTCAGTTGTTATCTGAAGTGGGATGGGAGCCGTCTTGTAGGACTGGTCCCTTAACCTGTGGGATCTGGTGCTATCTCCAGATAGACATTATCAGAATGAGTTAAATTATAGGACACCCAGCTTGCATCACAAGGAATTGCTTCTTGTGTGGAAAAATATCTAGTGTCAGAGGTATGGTGACTGTTGTCTTTTTTTCCTATACATTTGATTAGGATGACTTAGTCTAAAATCAGCATTACCTTTGAAGTTGTTGACAAAGTCATTTTTGTCAAGAGTTAGACCCTGGGGGTGCCTGGGTGGCTCAGTGGGTTAAGCCTCTGCTTTCAGCTCAGGTCATGATCCCAGAGTCCTGGGATCAAGCCCCGCATCTGGCTCTAAGCTCAGCAGGGAGCCTGCCTCCCCCACCCCCTTCTGCCTGCCTCTCTGCCTACTTGTGATTTCTGTCAAATAAATAAATAAAATCTTAAAAGAAAAAAAAAAAGTTAGACCCTGGAGTATGATCCGGGTAAAGACTTGCTGAATCTGACATTACCACCATTAGGGAAGTAACAGTCTTACCTCTGCTGCTAATCAAGACAATTGGCAGGAGCTGGCCTAAAAGAAGTTTCCTTGGGGACAGAAATATTAAGCTCCATTGAAAGTTCATAGTTGTGTACACGAACATGAGATTGATTGCTGGAGGTTGGAGATTAGGACCATGAAGAGGCAAACACGAAGTCAAGATGGACTTACCGAGTCCTCCATGCAGGCAAATTGTTGCTCATCTCTTAGTGGGCAACATTTGGTGGCAGCAGCTGCCATGTTCTTTGTGAACATAACCAACTCTTGAGCAGATAGTTGTGGGGCTTTCTTAGTATAAAGGATTATGAACCTGAAAGAATAATTTCCTCTTACTCCTGGCAATGACCACATGCCTAAAATGAAGAATTCTAGAGTTTCCTTGATATCTGACAATCTCTAGCTTAGGTTGAACAAAACATTAAACGGGGTTTAATCCTTTTTAGTCCTTGTTCCAATGGCCCAATAACTTACTCAATACACCTAGAATTCTCTTCACACCTCCCTCACACATTACTCCAAGCTGATCCTTTGTGGGGTGGGGGGGTGCTTAGCAAGGAAACCATGAGAGCTAATTTGGGTGGCACAAAATCAGACTTAGTAAACAGCTTCTGAAATAAGTATATACACAGGCCATTACAGCTTCTGTTGGTTGTCTACAGGTGTAGGAATAGGGGGACCGCAACAATCAGCAAACAGGCCCCTATATCATGGGGCTCACACCCTAATGAGTGAGATAGCAGGTATACTCATTGTAGTGACAGGAATTCAGAGTGCTGTAGGTGCGCGGAGAATGGCATCTAACCCTATCCCAGGGGGGTCAGGCGCACCTCCCAGAGGAAATGGCATGCGGGCTGAGATGTAACAATAACAAAAAAATAAGCCAGGTGAAGGGGAGTGAAAGTGGGAGGGGAGCCATTGAATGTGATTGTAGTTTTGTTTTGTGGCGTTTTTTTGGCAGGGGGAGGGAATTGGGGACTGGAGACAGAAAGAGGAAGAAAGCTTAGTTACAGAATCAGATCTGCTTTGTTTTTAGGATAATTATGGTTGCCATATAAAGAATGAATGAAGGTGGACAAGAAGCAATGTGATGTAAGAAGAAGTTGAAGGCCATTCCAGAAGTCCAGGGAAGGGACAGTGATAGCCTCAACCAGGAGAGTGGTGGTGGGAATAGAGGGATATGAGGAAGATTTTAAGGAGAAAGACTACTGGATTTGAAGACAACAAAAAATTAGAATCAATCATTGCTTTTATATTATAATGGAGTTGGGGAAAAAACTTAGCTGTAACATCCAATGAGCAGGCAACCTAATCCAGTGGGTCTAGTATGTGACTCACGGACCAGCAATTATCAGCAACTTTGGGTACTTGTTAGAAATGCAAATTTTCAGGCCTCATCTTAGACTTAGGGAATGAGAAACTCTGGGGATAAGGCTGTGTTTTAATGAGTCCTCCAAGTAATTTTGATACACCCTGAATTTTGAGAACCATGATCTAATCCTTAACCTAGACATTAGCAAATGAACACAATATAGAAATAGTAAACCAAATATTCTTTCTGAAAAAAAATTTTTTTTTCTGGATCCATTATTCTGGACAGTAGTTTAATTTTATTTATTTATTTATTTATTTATTGCTTTAAAATATCACTTTAATTCCTGCACAATTTTTGTGTTAGTTTGGATAGATGAGATTTTGTAACAATAACCAAAAAGTGCAACTTTGTTGCATGCCTTCAAACCACAAAGGCTTATTTCTTGTTCAATCCGTATGCCCAGTGCAATTTTGCATGGTGGTTCTGTTTATCTGGAACCAAGACAGATAGATCAGCTACCATCTCAAATGTATCTGACTGTTATGTCCGAAGGAAAAGAGAAAATAGGAAAGCATGCATTGGTTGTTAAATCTTCTGCCCCCAAAGTTTTCACATTTTATTACCCAAGTCAATTCACATGGTGTGACATCCATATAAAATATTTTGCAGATCCTCCAATGAAGAGATTGAATCTATTTCTCTACCCCTTGACTCAGCTTGGCCGTATGACTTACTTTGGCTAATGGGACAGTAGCAAATGTGATGTAAGTAGAGTCTTAAAACTGGACACCCATTTCAAGCTGAATTTATGGGACACTGTATCAAACTGATTTTTTCCTCAACACTCTACTTCTAAATAGACAGTAAGACCCTAAAGAGCCTAAAAATTGACTTTTGGGTTTTCATATAGTGATCTTTGAAATACCAGTCTCCCTGCACACAAGAGGTTTATGTGTTCTCTCTGGCAGACAGCTATCTATTCATCTCTACCTTGCCTGGCAAAGAAAACTAAATTAACTATATGACCTAACTTGACTCTGACAAAGGGACCCAACAACTGCAGGCAAAGCTCCAAACTAAACATCCAGGTGGAGGGGAGAAGATCCCAAAAGGACTGCAGGAAGGCAGCCAGGGTCTGCTTGGTTCACAACTTCTGAACATTGGCCAGAATTGGGAAACTGGCCTGGAAAGCCGTGTAGAAATATCTAAGGCCATGTGGACATCTGTATTATCAAGACAAAGATAGCTAGGTTAATTCTGTTTTTTCCCTTGCCCTCTGAGATTTCAAGGTTGGATGTACACGCTTAGCCGCTCTCAGCATCAGGAGTGAACACAAACTCACTAACAAGTACGAATCTGGACAATTGGAAGCCTACCTGTCATGGAAGTTAGCCTCTCCCAATTTCTCATGCAAATCACAGAGATGTTTTACACGCTCATGGCTTTCACGAACCACTCTTTGGAACATCTCTTGCTGGAAAATAAAGATAATCAATGTTATCACTGTAACAATATATCTTGAGGTTAAGATTGCAAAGCCCTGATAGTTTAATGTAACCGTTTTCCTACACCCAGGGCTTTATTTACTTAGTGAGCTTGCAAATCTTGAAAAACATGTTCTGGTAAAAAAGGAACAGCCATGCACTTTGTGAAGAAAAGAAGTGGTACAACAAGACTGATACTTAGTTTCTGGTGATATAAACTCATGTGTGGGTTGATACGGTATATTTTATAAGCACAAGGCAAATCATTCATCAAGCCGAAGAGATCTTTAAAGGTAGTTTACAGATCTAAGTTTGATTGGTCAGAGTGTGTTGGTTATATTTAATAATACAGCCTTTTTACATAAGCAGCACAGATGCATAGATAAGATATTGGCATAGAAATATAGATATGTATTAAGAAGTCACGGTTTAATAAAAACATGTAGCAGCCTTTAATATAGTAAAGTACTCCACAAATACACATTGAAGTGAAGCAAATGGAATTCTCCGAGCTAACTACTAGTTCAAAGAGTTCTTCAACTGTGTACATAAAATTCCAGTGGGAAAATACAAGTGACCTTTCAGGCTTAGTTTTTCAGTAGGAAGACAGGTTATCATCTTAACTAATCTGACCCAGTGTACTTGATCTTACTGAGCAGTGTTTGTTGCAGTGAAAATTTTACCAGATTTGCAAACTGTTTGCCTAGGTTTAGCCCTTAGCCTTGTCCTTACTATCTGTGAAGTTGGGCAAGTCTTTTAAACCTTAACTGAATACTCTCACCTATAAGATGCAGTTAATAAATCTGGCATGACCTATGTTACCGTGCTGGTGTGACAATCAAATAGGACACTTTGTGTCCTTTGCTTTGTGAACTCGAAACATCTATGCTCCTGTAAGTTGCTATTATCATGGTGATTATTGTGGGGGTCTAGTGGGGATGCTGCAAAGGGCTGCTCACCCACAGGGGAACAAATTACCTTCACCGCTCCTTCTTTTCGGGAACAGAAAGGTGATAGATGTATGTGCTTGAGCCCAGACAGGACTGGGCTCTACCTCTACCACTACCCCACCCTCTGTAAATGTGTAAGCCTTCTAAGAAGCCAGAACCACCTGGTTCCTGGTAATCCATGGATAAGTGATCATTGGGTCAGGGACATAAGGTCACCTGCTTTTTCCATGTCACATGCACAAACAGCTGCTGCCTATGAACAGTATGATTTCTGGCCTGAAACCAAGACAGTTTCCAGGACTGCTGAGTGGAAATAGTCAACCATCTCATACTCTAATATGCTGTGCCTTCCTGCCATTTGCTTCGGTGCCCAGTGGACACTCATTAAAAGAGAAGATTGCACAGAGAAGGTTTCATGAAGCATAGAATCTGTAAGACAGTGACTCACGTAGAAAGCTGCTACAGTGTGATGAAGTGGCCTTCAGTTTAGATGAAAATCGTATTTGTTGTGCAGCATTGGTGATTAGCAAGAAGATGCACAATCTTTTTTTATAAAATATGGCACTACCAACATCACTGGAATTTTTCCTATGTTGGTAATCACTTATGAGTAACAAGTTAAAAAATAAAACGGCATTTACCCCATGGCTATAGCATTCCAGAGGATTTTCTAATTTACAGCAGTTTGCCAATAAATTTTGATAGACCGTATCCACTCTTAAAATCACAGGAACTGCCAATTCTGAGTGTCTTCTTGAATATTCATAAAGAAACCTGTATCCATCCATATGAAACATATTAGAAAGTTAACAGTAAAATTCAGAAGTCACGAATTTTCTTTCAAAACCCAATTATGACTATGAAATTTATTCAATATTTTCACTGATTTTTAGACATTTGGAAACTTGGGGAGGATGGCAGGGAGGTTTAATTGGCTACATTTTGAGATAAGGAAAAAGAATCAATAAAATTACTTGATTTTTCCAAAGTCACACAGGAGTGGTGTCAGATTCAGAACTTGTAACTAAGACAATCTGATTAGCTGATAGTTTCTGGTTCAGAGTCACTAACTTACTTTTATGAGAAGTTAATTTCCAGTGTTTGGATGAGAGCACATTTTTCTCAATCACCTTGGAGGCTAGATTTTATAAGTATCGGAATTTTTTTGGATAGAAAGTGCTAGTTAGGTCTTAAATCATCATCTTCCCCTCTTTTCCAGCTAAACTTTGAAGCTTGAGTGGTTCAAGCATAATGTACACATTCTTCTGGGTCACAAGAAAGAGAATTTGGACCCTCGTATGTTTACAAAGGAATCACAGAGTAGCAGGAGGCACCTTCCAAGTGATCTCATTCAACCCCTCAGTTAGTAGCTGGAACACAAGAGCCTAAGGAAATTAAGTGGCTTGACCTACATTCCAAAGTTTATGCATGACAAAGCTAGTCTTTGGAACTCTGGTCTCCCAACTAACAGCTTAATGAGATTTCCACCCAGAAGTTGTGCCTATCAACTTTTCCGGTACCGAATGCATGTTGAGGAATGAGTGGGTTCAGGCAGTGACATCTACTTTCATAAGCCATATCAAATGTAATTTCAGAATATAGTCCAAGTTATTCTACAAAAAGCTTTGGAGAAAACTCAAATTCTTTTGCTTTGCTGGAGTTTAATTGCTCCAAATAAGGCTTCACAAAGTGACTTTGGAAATACTTCAATCACACAGCAATATTGTTTTAATATTGCATATTGAAATCAGTTTGTCTTGCACAAGTTAATATGCATTTTGGAATGGACACCTGAGATGTTAATATTCCATCTCTCTAATCTTTAAATGCTACACCATGGCTTTGGTAATAGGTATTAAATTCATTAGAATAGAAGCGCTCACCAGGTCTACCAATCTGAAGCCCTCCTTAGGGATGAATACCTTAGAGCAAAGTTTGCAAACACTTGATCCTCACTGTGTTTTTTAAAATTCTGTTTTAGTTGTCAACACTTAAAAATCTTTCAAAATGCAGTAGATCCGGGCACCTGGGTGGCTCAGTTGGTTAAGCAACTGCCTTCAGCTCAGGTCATGATCCCGGAGTCCCGAGATCAAGTCCCACATCAGGCTCCCAGCTCTAAGGGGAGTCCGCTTCGCCCTCTGACCTCCGCTCTCATGCTTTCTCTCACTGTTTCTCTCTCAAATAAATAAATAAAATCTTTAAAAAAAAATGCAGTAGACCCTATGACCCAGCAATCGCACTACTAAGTATTTACTCCAAGCATACAAACATAATGACCCAAAGGGGAAACTGCACCCCAATGTTTACAGCATCAATGTCCACAATAGCCAAACTGTGGAAAGAGCCCAGCTGTCCATTGATAGATGAATGGATACATATGTGATACACACACACACACACACACACACAATCGAATGCTACTTGCCATTTGCAACAACATGGATGGAACTAGTGGGTATTATTCTAAGCGAAATAAGTCAATCAGAGAAAGACAATTATCATATGATCTCATTCCTATGTGGAATTTAAGAAAAAAAACAGAGGATCATAGGAGAAGGGAGGGAAAAATAATCTCTAAGATGAAATCAGAAAGGGAGACAAACCTAAGAGACTCTTAATCATAGGAAACAAACTGAGGGTTGCTGGAGGGGAGGGGAGTGGGGGGATGAGTTAGTTGGGTGAGGGACATTAAGGAGGACACCTGATGTGATGAGCCCTGGGTGTTATATAAGACTGATGAACCCTGACCTCTACCTCTGAAACTAATAGTACGTTTACATGTTAATTAATTGAATTTAAATTTAAAAATAAAATAAAATAAAAATGCAGTAGACCCAACCAGCCCAAGCCTGCATTCCCATATGCCAACCACGTGGCTGGAGCTGTGTAAGTCGCTGCCACCTTCGACTCCACCAAGCATCTCCCCTTGAACAATCTGAGTCACCATTTACATTATGGGCTAGCCACTGTCACCATTCAAGTCTACAACCCTTCCCCCAAATCCATAAATATAGTATTCCATTGTGAAGATTTTATAAAAATCTGTATTACTCTTGCAGGAAATCATCTGGCTTGTGGGAGAATTGTTCACACACAGATCGGTCTTCTGTAAACCTGCGGAGCGGCAAGGATGCAAGATGAGGCTTCTGCTCGTTTTCTGAGCTGATCATGCACTCCCCTCGGAATGGCACCGGCTGTGCACAGCACGGACTGATTTTACTGGAGAGGCTCAACTGTTTGGAGCAGGTATAGTTCATAAGCTGGCTCTACGAAACATCAAAAAGAGCTTTGTTTTTGATGACTTCATTCTGAACTTATTTATTTTTATTGTTATTACCAGAAAACCAGAGAAAAACTCGACATCGTCTATTGCCTTATCTTGGCAAACTGAGTGAGGACAAAAAAGGTCATGTATCTAGTGACTCACTCTAATAAGGAAGGCTTCTCTCTTTGACCGCACTCAAGGGTCACAAGCTCCTTTCTCATCTCTTAAGGAACTGAAGGGGAGACAGACTATAGTATTATTTCCATGGTTAGCCCCACAAGATATAATGCAGAGTTTTATTGTCCTGCTATTGTTGTTACAGTTTTAGGATTCCAGTGTGGAAAACATTTTTTCTCTGTCATTTACCACATATATTGCTATAATATTACTATTATGCTTACATATTTAACATATTTACTTACACACACATACACAAATAGTTACATGTGTGTGAAAAAGTTAATCTCTACACTTAAGAAACTCACAATCTAATTGGAGAATAAAATAATTAACAACTGTAATGCAGTATAACAGAAGTTGTAGGAGAAGTGCATATGTGATGCTTTGGAAGAAAAAAGATTGGCAATCCAGAGTGGCTGGAGGTCGGAGTGAAGATGTTAAACAATTTAGTCCTGAAGGACAAATAAAAGTTACTTGGAAACTAATGAAGAAGAACATTCCAAAATTATTCATCTTTATGTATAAGAAAATCCTGGAAGTGAGATTACATGACATATTTGAGGAAATGGTATGTAGGATATTTGGGGGTTACTGAGAAACTGTAGTTGAGAAATGATGGATGGGGCTTACTCTGGAAAACAGTGTGGAGCTTCTTCAGAAAGTTAAAAATAGCACCATAATCCAGCAAGTGCCCTTCCATGTATATACCCAAAGAATACAAAAATACTAACTCAAAGGGGCTCATGCACCCCAACATTCACAGTAGCAGTATTTACTATAGCCAAACTGTGAAAGCAGCCCAGTGTCCACTGGCTGATGAATGGATAAAGAGGAGGTGGTATATATGTAATGGAATATTACTCAGCCATCAAAAGAATGAAATCTTGCCATTTGTAATGACATGGATGGAGCTAGAGGGCATTATGCTAGAAGAAATAAGTCAGTCAGAGAAAGACAAGTACCACATGATTTCACTCATGTGTGGAATTTAAGAAATGAAACAGATAAACAGAGCGGGGGGAAAGAGAGGCAAACCATAAAACAAACTTCATTTTGAGGGTTGATGGAGGGGAGATGGGTGGAGAGTGGGCTAGAAGGGGGATGGGTTATTAAAGAAGGCACTTGTGATGAGTGTAAGTGATGAACCACTGAATTCTACTCCTGAAACCGAAGGCCATTCATCTCAGAGTATATGTGTAAAATAAAAAAGTAAAAAGCCAAGAACAGATCAATTGGGAATATCAATTTTTAAAGGGTAGTAAAAGATGGGAAGAAAATTGATGAAAGAAATTGTGAGAATACGGATATCCCAAGTAGATGAAAAACTTCTCCTACCACTATCATCTTCTAGACACACCTTTGCCATCATCACTGGAAAAATAAATCAGTGCAGTGGTTGACAGCTTTGGTTCTGAAGTCAGACTTCCTGAGTTCTAATCTTGACTTTGCTACTTCCCAACTTTGTGACCTAGGCAAGCTGCTTTGTCTCTTGATGCCTCGATTTTCCTCATCTATAACATGGGGGCTAAAGTAATACTTCCTAAGGTTGTGGGAACAAAGCATATTAATAATTATTAGGAACAAAGAAAAGAGCCTGGCCCCGCTTAAGTACTATAAAAGTATTTCTTGAATAAAAGCAAAATGCTTAGAATTAGTGACTGACACATAGAAATCATTTTTAAGTTTTGTACTATAACAATTATTATACAACCCCAGAATGTTGGTCTAATAGTGTCTTGAGGTCAAAAAAAGAAAACCCTACAACATAAAATTGAATGATGTTGACTGAGTGATATGACAGACTGATAAGCCCTATTAATTTGTACATTTAGTATTAAAAATTGACGTCTGTTAAAAAGATTATGTGCTTCTTGAATTGGGTGTGATATTGTGAAGCATCACATGGAATGATATAAGCACTGATAAGCGTTTAAGAAACTTTCCAGGACACACCATTCAAAGGCATATAATCCATACACCATTCCTAAAAGCATTAGGAGGAAAACTCTAATAATAAGAGAATTAAACCAATATGAAAAATAAACAGTAGAAAGGATGCGCTTATCATGATGAGCACTGAGCAATGCACAGAATTGCTGTATCAGTACATTGAATACCTGAAACTAACGTAACACTATGTTAACTATACAGGAATTAAAACTTTTTTAATGAATAAATAAATAAACAGTAGAATACAGTGTATTAAAGAAATGATAGTTCAACTGAAACCATTCTGGTTAACAACGTTATTAAAAAAGAAATAGTACAAAAAACTAAGTCAACCCAAACAACTGAAATAAAAACAGCTGAACAGAAAGTACGAACAATAATGGAAATTTACAATTATAATACAAATGACTGGGAATGTGTTAGTCCTTGTGTTGGGTATCAAATTCATGGATGTCCACTAAACAATTATGTTTATAACAACAACAACAACAATAACAAAAAACAGTTAAACAAACCTGAGAGAACTAATAAAATTAAAAGT
This sequence comes from Martes martes, assembly GCF_963455335.1. NCBI lineage: Eukaryota > Metazoa > Chordata > Mammalia > Carnivora > Mustelidae > Martes > Martes martes. The sequence goes on along the minus strand of NC_137889.1, from coordinate 197,491,842 downwards.
AGAAACCTAGTAGAATTAATAAATAAATCCAAGAACTTTGCCTTGGAGAAGGCCAAAACATTAAATAGGATCTTTCCAAGGCTAATTAAATAAAGGAGAACATGCAAATACATGGAGAAAAGGAAGCATAATTACATACTTGATGTTTTTAATTATCAAATAATAATATTATTATTTAGAACTCAATACCTAAATGAGAAAATGCTGATAAAGGAGACTTTATTTAAAAAATGTGTATTATAAAATCTGACCAAAAAAAAGTGCAGTTGATGCTCATTAGTCACAATAGTTATAAATTCACTGAATTTGTGAATACTGACTCATCAGCCCTAGGGGAATCCAGGATTAGTTCCTTGCAAGTTTCTGGTCGCATTTTTGTCATCAACAGATCAAGACCTAACCTCGTGCTATGTGTGTTTCTTTTTAAAGACCCCTTATTTAATATATATATTATTGATTTATTAATGTTGAACTAATACGTCTAATACATTATTTTCTCCATAAAGCATATCATGGCTTTTCTGTGTATAGGAACCCCAGACAGCACCCTAGCACTATGCTTGGGGGCCATTTCAAACAGCTAACTCACTAATAAAAAAACTCAAAAATGTGGAAAACGTGGCACTAGACTGCAGAAAGGATACTTATTTACAGTACGAGAGCTAAAACAAGAAAGCAGAGCCTTGTCGTGTTCCCTCCCTACCGGGAATATGGGTGTCAAGCAACCCAAATTCTCCACTGTTCTGAGCGTGCCCAAGTCTGCAGGCCACCCCCGAAATGCCATGAGTATGGACTTGGGGGTTACGGATAAATGAAACAGGTGAATTCACAAGCACTGAATTAATAAGTAGTGAGGATGGACTGAAAAATGTCAAAATAAATGTATAGCAAAAGAAATGGAAAACTGTCACACTGGTTTCTGTCTCAATCCCTGCTCCAGTTTTATGGACAAGTTCTTTCAAACCTTCACAAAACAGGCCATTCTCAGTATGGTTACATTATTTCAGAGATTTTGAAAGGAAAAACAGTGCAATTTTTGGAAAGTAGCATAACTGAATAGCAAAACCTGAAAGTTCATGTAAACACAAATGCAAAAATTTGAAAATTTTGTATATATAAAATCCAGAAATATAGCAAAATGAGATGGGTGTAAGCAGTCTAAAGATAGTTAAAAATTAAGAAATCTTTTAATATGATTCACCAATGAATAAGTTATATGGAAGTCAAATGGTGATCCTAAGAAAACAGAAGAACATTGACTAATGTTAAGAATCCATCCTAATTAAAAACAAAACCACATCGGGACACCTGGGTGGCTTGGTTAAGTGTAGGACTCTTGATTTCGGCTCAGCTCATGATCTCAGGGTCATGAGATCCAACCTCTTATTGGGCTCTGTGCTCACCGCAGAGTCTGCTTGAGATTCTCCCTCTATACCCCACTTCATGTGCACACTCCCTCTCAAATAAATAAATAAATAAATAAATAAAATATTAAAAAAAAAAAACTCTAAAGTATGAAAAATCTCAACACATACACAGTATCTTTCTCAAGTCAGCAACTTTAAACCTGTTTCCATGAAAGTATGGACCAAGACGGGAATGCTAGAACCATTTATAGTTATTTTATACTGTTTATGAATACTAGCCAACACAATGAAATCATTAATGATTGTTCTGGGGTTCCTGACATGTGTAGGATTTTAAATGGAGTTGCTGGTTTGGCATAAGTATTGTTTACGTGCTAAAGGATATTAGAGATTTTGCTTTGCTTTGTTTCAATTATGATTGAGTCAGTCGGGCCCCCATTTTCTCTTTCCTTTACCCCAAGTTTACCTAATCTTCACACAAATAACATTCTAATAGCCTGTCCTGAAAAGCCAGGACTTCTGCTAAGTATGCAGGGGACTGCTCCTTCTAGCACGAGTTGGGATTCCTGCCATGCAGAGAGAAGCTTGAGAACATTGTATTGTCCATCTCTAGGTGGAAAGGAGCACTGGCTGTGCCCACCCTTCCCAGCGGTGGGGCTGAGTGTGTCACTGACTTGACAACCACGAGAGGGACCAAAGAAGAGCCGTGGCCTGACCCCAACTCTGTTCCAGCAAAGTAAATAGTTGGGGACGTAGAATCCGTCTAGACTGAGTGTCTGTGTGATGACTTTCTATTTTCATTCCCATAGTTACTCATATCCCTTAACCTTTCATGGAATGGGACTAAAATAGCTGAAGGTGGGGGCTCCTGTCCATGAGAGTCATGGACATCCCCATGAAATGATACTAGTCCTTCTTTGTCCCTGGGTTTTATTTATCATGATGACAATTATTCAATTTTCTAACTTGCAGAATGGGTAGGAACATGACTTGTAACCTGTGATTTACTAAAGCCTCATCAGGTTTTTGACAGTTAACAATTTTTCCTTCTCTGGAATTTAGAGAACTTACACTTGGATGAGGGGAAGGTGAACTCTGTGGTGTTCATGCTCCCCAAACCCCAGGCCCACATCTTTGTCTTCATGCTTCTTTTTTTCCTCCAGGCTGAAGTGGCCTGGGGGTCTGGGTTGCAGTTTTGGGACTTGCTTGGGATTCAAAGGTGAGTGAAATATAAACTTGGAAGGAAATTAGAGGTCAACTCTAAAAATTAAAGAATAACAGAATAAAGTGAAGAAAGACAGGATAAGTAAGGAAGAAAGAAAAGAAAGGAGAGATGGAGGGGAGGGAGGGGAGAAGGAGGGAGAAGAAAATCATTGCCTGAGCTCGGACAAGACAAGAGGGTAGGCATTACTGATTATTCTACTGGTAAGATTAAGAAATGCTCATGACTTTATTTTAGATTCATTCCGTACCATGGTCAACTTTCTTTAAGAATTGCAAGTTTGGGGACACCTCAGTGGCTCAGCCGGTTGAGCATCTGTCTTCAGCTGAGGTCATGATCCCAGGTTCCTGGAATTGAGCCCCATGTTGGGTTCCCTACTCAGTGGAGGGAGGCTTCTCCCTTCTCCCTCTGCCCCTCCCCCTGCTTGTGCTGCCCCCCCTTTGTCAAATACATAAAATCTTAAAAAAAAAAAAGAATTGCAAGTTTTTTCAAGGCTGAAGTGAGTTTTAAGAAAGGAGAGGCTCTCACCCTGCCGAGTACACATGTGACGATGTCTCCTTCGCAACAGGCCTGATGTAGATTTTTAGTATCTATGGCCAGCCTGGCAATTTCAGAGAAGTTACCTTCTGGTAGTTTTTTAGTCAGAAGAACCAATTCCCTGAAAAGAAAAATAAGTACTTCTTTAACCATATTTTGAATTCAATCCTTTCTAAAATCATTTCTAGTTCATTGGGTAACCAAAATAATAGAAACGCATTTGCAGATGTAGGAGAAAGAGAGTATGTTTTAAATGTCTCCTATTTCTTCAACGATAACACTCAGGGCCACACAAAGATCTAAATTACAAAACGAATGCCATTCAATTCATAATCATGCAAAATATTCAAACTTTGCACCATTGAAATGATCACTTAACGAAGCCGAGTTGTTTTAATGGGTAATTTGAAAATTCATCTGACCTGATTTTCCAAGTAAAATTCTTCATCATAAAGACAATAATTCTAAGAGTCTTGGGTCTCCCTCGCTTTTCCCATTGACAACCAAACAACATCCCCCAAATTTCTCCGACAACAGGGAAAATGGGCCTGCCTTATAAACAGTACGAAGCTTCTGTCCAGCCCAGTGCTGTCCCAGACTGGGCAAGAAGGTGACAGAAGGAAGGATACATCCCTTCACAGGTAGACTTGGACAGAAATACAATCTGGGCCAGGAAAGAGGCACACTGAATAACATCAAAGTATCCTCATTCCACACTCTTCCATCCCTACCCCAAAAACACCACTAGGTTTTTCTGTTCTGCATAACATGGGAGCCAAAACCTTTCCTATCCTCCCAGAGAAAAGCATACACTTGGTCTGCCAGCCTTTGTCATGTGGAACAATTAAGTGCTTACATATTCATGTACAGAATCTTTTGTGCACGAAGGCAGAGATAAGGGATCTGAGCAGATAGAAGACACTGAGGCAGGAGACATTGGGCAGAGATGAGGATTGTGTGGTTTCAAGCCCGGCTCTGCATGCCCCATTGAACAGGCAAATAGCATCCGTGTGCAGAAAGGAACCAGGTTTGCACTGTGAGATATTATTAAATGAAAGAAAAATGATTTTTCAAATGAGTTTGATCAAATGGGGTGACCCAACAGCCACAGGGTTCACGTATCTCAATCAGTTACTTACACTGCTTTTGCTACTTGGTGCTTGAACTTAATCCCAATTTCACACATATGGTGATGCCTCAAAGATATTTCTCTAACATATTTTCTGATGGGTTCTAGCTGTAATTAGAAAAAAACTCATCAAAGAAATGTGGCTGTAACAGAAAAAGTCACTCTTGTCATTAGTAAACAGGAAAGAAAAATAAAAATTGTTTATCCCCTCAAAATTAGAAAATCTTTATTTCTTATTTAAAAGAGACCAAATGCAAAAGCACAATGTGGTTTGTTTTGTTTGTTTCTTTGTTTTATAAAATAGCATCTTACTTCCCAGAGATCACTTCTAAAACCTCAAACGTTTGGAATAAAAAGAAGACATGAAATCGAGGAAACAAAAGTCCCGAGAGCCACAAGAATAAATTTCAATGATGTCTTACAGTTGTATTTGTTTTTATTCAAGTTACTAGTTCTGTCATCCTGGACGTGTTTCCTATTGCTTATCTAAAATATATGCTCCAGTTTTGCGAAATACATTAATGAAGCCACCCTCCCCCAATATATTCATAGTTTTTAACCCAGGATTTTTACTTTGGAAACTATTGCAAATAAATTCTTCTACATAAATAAAAATATAATTAGGCAAAAAGAAGAACAAACATGTTTTGTTACAATGGCAAAATTTTGGAGACAAATAAGTTATCTCAGTAGAGTGATGGTGAAATAAATAATAGCACATTAATTTTGACAAGATGTACTTCCAATAAAAAGTAGGTATGTTTAACTCTCGAATCAAAACTATATACTCAGTGTGATCACAACAATGTACAAAATAAAATCTGTGAATGGAAAAATGAATAAAAGGAAATGCACTAAAATTGGTATCTCTGGGTACTGGGAATATTAGTAATATTTTAAAATTTCAGAACAGCTCTATGTTTTGACTTAGAACTCTATAATGACTATAGGTTATTTTTACTTTGGCTAATTATATCTTACAGTGCTATTTTTAAGAATAAGTCAAAAAATATATACAAAGGCAATATTCAAACCACAAAACTAGCACAATAATTAACATTTACTTAGTAATTATTATTAAATATAAATAATTATATTTATAATTAATTATAAATATAATTATTACTTTAATCCTGATTTTGTTATAGTATGCTCACTTAAAATCTAGTAGAAACAAGCTTGTCTACTTCTTCAAGAGCCTCTGGAGACTTAACTCATAAACCACATTCTCTGATCAGAGGCACAATTTTTACACACTTGGTTATGTTATTTTCTCTGAGAAAGAATCAAGAACTATTAGGAATAGACATCCTGGAAGCAGCAATACTGTAGAGATCATAAAGTGGGGTAGGAGAGGGAAGAACTCTTGGCTAACTTTATAAGGGCATATTATACATTAAGGAATATTCTCCACTGAGAAGGGTTGAGATTAAGAAAACTTTATAACTTAAAAGAGTAAGCACAAGTTACTTTAAAAAAAGCTTAACCTTCCCAAAAAGTTTCATTCTTTAGAAGTGTGAAGTAATGAGATATAAGTCAGCATGATCATTTGTTTTTCTGTTTTTAATTAACACAAACCTAAAAGGAAAAAAATTGACTTCTGAAGCAGTCACTAGGGGACAAATGGAGAGGGAGGTTTTATATATATATACACATATATACACATATATGTGTGTGTGTATATATATACACACACATATATGGTAATGATAATATCTTTAATGATAATAGCTATAATTATTGAGTACTGAGCATATGCCAGAAACTCTTTAGATACATTATTTAATTTTTTACACAAGATAGATGCTGAGGAGCTCAAGGCTTAGAGGAGTAGAGAAATAGCGGTTTTGGAGAATATGAGACGAATCTGCACTGAGAAGATCTAAGAAAACAGTAAGAATAAAGAGGCTCTGCATTTAGTCTTGAGGGATTCATCAAAATGATCATCAAACTACTACTCATTTCAGGACAACCTTTGGAAAATTTACCTGGTGCCCTCTCGAGTAAAGATGGTCATTTTATGTTGGTATTTAAAACCTATAACGAACACGCATGAAGAGTACTCTAATCATAGAACTAATCACTGATTTATGTCTCTTCAGTGAAAGAGAAAAGGCTACGTGGTTAAAGTTAAATGTGATAGATTGTATTTTCCAAAGATGGGTGCAGCAATAGCGTCTATCAATCTATCTGTCTATCTTCTGTCTATCTGACAATCTTCCCATCAAGAAGCATAGTATATATACTAACCCTTCCAACCAGTGAGGTTTTATAGCGTTTCAACCAACAGCCTGTGACAGAAGTAACTTCTGAGGCTAGCTCATAAAAAGGCCATACAACTAGAATACGCATTCTTGAAGAATTTGGCCATACGTAAGCAATCCAGTTGCCCTGAAGCTACCATGCTGTGAGGAAGCCCAAGCTAGCCAAGGCAGAGAGATCACATGGAGAGGCCCTGAGATTCTATGAGAAGAAAGCTATGTTGAACTAGCCCCCAGGTGCTTCAGCCCCCCAGAGCCCTAGAACCAGCCGTTGTCTGACTGCAACCACAAGGAAGAGCATGAGCCAGAACTGCCCAGATGAGCCCTTCCTGAACTCCTGGCCCACAGAAATCATGAGAGATAATGAAATGATTGTTGTTGGCTTGAATCAATAAATTTTGGGGTGTTTTGATATGCAACAATAATAACTTGAATATTAAATACGTATGATGAAGTAATCTCTATGCTAAATCACACTTTTCAAATTGTAATTACAATATGAATTGCCTCAGTATCTCATTATGGTAAAGTCTTATTTAGCAGGTCTGGAGAAGAGCTTCAGATTCTGCATTTCCAATGAGCTGCCTCATGACGCCTGTGCTGTTGGTCCACAGTCCACACTCTGCAGAGCAAGATTCTAAATAACGGTTGATGTATGAATATTTTACCTTTATCTGGAAGCATTCAGTTTTATTTCTTTCTTGACAGCATGACCGGATAGCTGTTTCATAGCAAGCAGACATGGTCAGAATTGTGGGTCCATACAAGAACGGATGCTTTCGAGATGTTTCATAAATGTACCTGTAATTTGGCAAATACATAGTTGTGTAATTTAGAATTCAAGAACATGTGCCAACATCGTTTCTTCATCCAATTTTGTGGACCTGAACTTCTAGAATCTCATGGTAAAAGAGATGGGGTAGCGTGATACGTAAACACATCGCACGTTCATGCCACTCTGAACGGATCACTGTGGAGTCAGACGTTCACTGAATGCCCATGAAGTGAACAACTGTAACTTCCAGGCTGGTGGGGAAAGAAAAAGTAACTAAAACTTGTCCTTTCTACATAAGAAAGAAAGTTCAGTAGTCCAATCCGAATTGTAAATGCAGGATTACGCAGCAGGTGCAGGAGGATAAAACTTAGAAGCTATTAGGGGAGAGGAGACTCTCAAGGTCACCCAGAAGTTCTTTCTAGACTAGGAAAGTTCACGTCATTGTCCTCCAAGATGTGCCCCTCAATATTTTGGTCTGAGACTAAGTCCTCTTGTCTTTCTTTTCCTCTCTAGTTCATTCATTCCTCACACTCATAGAGCCTAGACATCAGGTCTGCCTTTCACTTATAATACATATCTCCTCCTATTTTTGCAAAGCTTGCTCAAAAAACCCCACAGACCCACATGCAAAAATACTCAACAAGATGACATTACAGGCAAAATCTGGCTCAAGGCTCACAGAAACCCATTTTCTTTTCCTGTGGGCACAGGGACACTCCTTTTCTAGACTCCCTTGCAGTTAGGTTGAGAACATGTAACTGAGTTCTGGATGATGAAATGTCCTGAAGGAATGAATGTCCTCCACACCACTTTGAGGTGTGACTATTCATGTCTCTGCACAGTTCCTGCTCTTTTTCTGTTTCACAGTGATCTGGGAAACACAGGCTTCAGATAATACAGAGATGGAAATATCTGGCAATCTCGAGTTACCCTTTGGAGGAGAATTGTCAGGAGCTGAGGCCAGTTAGAGAGCGATGAGCGGCCAAGTGTCAGAGCACCCAACGAAAACAAAATGAAAGTAACACTCAAGACTTTAGTCACTTACTGGGATAATATGAGCAAGAGGTTAGACTGGAGACAGTGTCGACTGCCCACCCTCTTCCCCTGTCCACTTGCCCCCCGGGGTCCTGACCAGCTGAGGATCCAGTAGAGCACTACAGACTTGGGGATGGCTTCCTCCTGAGGGATTCCCAAACAAAAGGCTCCTGTGGTTTCAAGGACCCTGGGGCAGGGGGAAGGAGAGGGGAAAAGGCCAGGAGTGGGAAAGCCCTGAGTGCTGAGCCGAAGTGCACAGAAGTCTGTCCACGTTTCTCCCTCCATTCCCCCAATTAGGAAGTCTCAGCAGAGGCCCCTGGGCTAGGAATGAAGCTATGCACGAAAACATGGTCGAAATCAGGGGAGGACTGAGCCCTTAACTGAAGCTCCTGCAGAGACTGACATGTGTTTTGCCCCATTCTGCTGTGGGAAGGGCAGCTTGCCCCACGGAGGCCTGTCACCCGTAATTGCCTATTGTCAGGCCTGGAAAAAAAAATCATGCCCAGGATTCAACCAGGAGCCAGACTCTTCAAGAGTCACCAAAGGGAACAACCCAGTTTAGACTATGATATGAAAAAGAATTAAATCTTTACTGAATTCAGCCAAAATTTAGGATTTTAGGATTTATTCATAAATTTAGGGTTTCCTTGTGACCGTAGCATAGCTTAGTTCATCCTAATGATCATAGTACTATCCCTAATGCAAGTTTAATATGTAGTATTTGTAAATTAGGCCAATATTACCAGAAAAATGGTGACCTCAGAAAATCAGGTTTTCAACTCTGAAAGGATAATGGAGGAATTGATAGAATAGGGACTTGGTTCACGTTTTAACTTTCCCCCACCCCGCTGTTCCTTGGACAATACATATTATCTGTATGCCTGCTCCTTTGGGACCTAACTCAAGTCTTTTTGGGATCCCAGAGAAGGATACAGGTGCAGAAACTACTGAATTCAAAAGAAAAATTGTTACCATCATCTTCCCTGGAACAATTGGAAAAGCAATTATATCTCATGACGAATAGCCAAGGAAATGCTAAAAATATTTTAATAGAAATCCCTGAGCTCTACAGAGTCTAAAAGAGAAAATCCCGTCCACGAAGGTGACTGGAGTCTCTGGGGTCAATACCCATCTGTGACTTCATCAGAAGAGTATTTCTTGCTGTTCTCTGACCAGATAGGGAATGGTGGTGCCATAATGAAAGACAAGAGATTTGCAGAAGACCTGAAGCACGAACCAAACATTAACAGAGACCTTATCTAAACAACTGGTGTGTAGCAATCCTGTGGTAACATGTCCTTTGGGTTAAAAGTACAAAATCTTTTCTTGTGGGTGGATGACCACTGAGGGGGTGGCCATTAGAGTTGTTTATCAGAGATTTCCAACTCCCTTCCCTTCAGGCAAATGGTAGGATTACGCATTCACACCCCACCCCCACCCCCCATGAGGTGAGGTATGACAGTGTGACTTGCTGGTTAATGATGTGTGAGAAGATACGATGAATGTTGTTTCTAAACAAATTTAAGAAGCAGTGCGTGATTTACTAGTGTCCCCTTCCCTTGCCATAGGAATGAAAGAAGCAAGGGTTGAGATGGTGTCTTTGTCAACCTAAGTCCCTAAGTGACTATGATAAGGAGACCTCCTATACTATAATCTATGCTGGACAGATAGCACGAGGGGGAGAAAAAAAAAAAAAACCTCTTGTTATATTAAGCTGCTTAAATTAGAGATTATTTGCTATCACACTAAAGTTAGCTTATCCTGGGATTATTACTTTTGCTTTTTAAAAACCTATAAAGGAATAAGATAGAATGGGAAAAAGAAATTTTTAAATTAAAACCTATAAAGGAAAAAATCATCCACAATTGATGGAGGGAGAAGAACAGACCAAATAATGGAACTGAACATCATTCATTAATAAGATTTAGAAAAGTAGGTCTGTGCTTCCCAAAAAAAAGTCCCTCTTCATTCTCACCAAGGGGCCCCAAAACCCTGGAAGTTTAGTCAGTAGGCTTTTATCCACAGAGTTTCTCAAGCCCAACTTGAAGAAACAGAACAGAACAGCAGAACTGATACTATCAACATACACCTGCCTCCCAACATAAGGCAAAATTCTTGGTCGATATGAAATTTCATCAAAGCCATTCAATACCTCTGCTCTTTATTGTGTATGCTGAATTAAGAGTTCATTTTTGTGCTACAGTAACAGTTCCCTTAGAAGATATTCAATAAAAAACAATCTAATTTCAAATCTCGAAAGTTTAACTTAGTATAAGGAAAAACTTTCTGATAATTAGAGCCATTTAAAAAATGGACTGTCCCTATCGTAAGGTAACATAGGGTCATGTTTGATTGAAAGTCTGGTTCTATAGTCAGACATACAATAGAAGCTTACAATAATTAAAACTGCTATTGAAGATTCCTTAGATAATCCAAAGGTACAGTAACTATGTTTTTTTTTTAAAGATTTTGTTTATTTATTTGACAGACAGAGATCACAAGTAGGCAGAGAGGCAGGCAGAGATAAAGGGGGAGGCTGTCTCCCCGCCAAGCAGAGAGCCCGATGCGGGACTCGATCCCAGGACCCCGGGATCCTGACCTGAGTAGAAGGCAGAGGCCCCAACCCACTGAGCCACCCAGGCACCCCAGTAACTATGGTTTTATGTATTTGTAGACTATGCTTTCTTTTGAAACATCTGAAAGAGCTGACCTCTCCTCCCAGTTCTGATATATGTTACTGTTTCCTTGGTTGAGAATTAAATGAAGTTGTTGTCTTATAATTATGAGACAAGTAATGAGAAAATTATTTTTCCTCTGAATATTTATAGCTGTCTGCATGTAAGTTAAGATTAGCATTTAAAATAACTCCCTAATATTGACTTCATTGTAAATATTCCAGAAGAGATTAGATTCACTGCCTGAGTATTGGTTAGATTTTATAATCTCTGAATGTTCAATCCAAACCTGATTTTATAATTCTCCTTTAGAACAGCACTATAGCAAATAGATAGCTGGGTCCTATTTCCGTTCCCATTTGGTTGCCCCTGATGTCAGGCAAGTTGGAACCTGCCCAATTCCCATCCCTGAGTCCTCTCTTTTCTTTTTCTTTTCTTTTTTTAAGATTTATTTATTTATTTGAGAGACAGAGAGAGAGAGAAAGGAAGAGAGCACGCACATGTGCACGCACGCACACACTCACACATGCATGCATGCACAAGCAGAGGGGAGGGGCAGGGAGTCTTAAGCAGACTCCACTCTGACCGCAGAACCCAACACTGGGCTTGATCTCCAGACCCTGAGATCATGACCTGGGCTGAAACCAAGAGTTGGACTCTTAACCGACTGTACTAGCAGATACCCCAGTCATTTCTACCTAAGTGACAAGGGCCAATTAATTTCCTCTTGAAATTGTCTTGGACAATTCTGTCCCCACATGGGTGAATGAAAGGAGTTTACATATTCAGCATCGAGTCACCCTCTCTGCTCACTCATCTCTGGTTTAAAGTTTCATGTCTAAAACCTGAAATCAAATCACTACCATGCTCCTTGCCCTCTAGAACCAGCAATCAGATCTTTGTCTTATTCCCATTGTCTGAGCCTGTCTTGATAAGATGGCTAGAATTGCCTTTCTTGAGAACTGAAGCTTTTTGTTTCTCTTATCATTTCTACCTCTCTAGGCATTGGATTCCCGCCACTAAACCTAAGCCACTTGCTTGCACCTCTTTACAAATAAACCTCTGTGCTCCCCAGGAAAACAAAACAGAAGCTTGCTTACCCATTTGCTATAATGCTATCCACTCCAGATGGGAATTATAGAATCAGAATTTATGAGCAAAAAACTCATCTCTGTCGAATCGGCAGTTGTTACCTCTTCCTATGTTCTCAATGACAGACTCTCTCCATGCCCTATCAGATACCTTCTCTGCTATCCCTTGATGAGTCTCCCAAATGCCAGCCCTTGTCAGAGCTATTACCTGCTCTCTGTCCCTGATACTCTGTTTATTATGCTGTGCTTACTTTCTGAACCTTTCAACATCACTTGCTGCTGGTCTGACTAATCCAACCATTAAGGAGATGGGTTCTTAACACTGTCCTAGTCATTTTTTAAGTTTATTTTTTAAAATTTTTTTGTCCTAGTCACTTTTAATGTTTCTACACATAGACATTTCTATGTCCTGTCAGGTTCACCGAGATTGTAACTGTCATTCTGAGGGAGCAAAATATATATTGTAGCTCAAATTTTTACCTTAATTCATGTAATAAAGGATTGTGTTCTCAGAGACCCATATATAAAGAAAAGATCTGTCTTCAAAATTGGAAAACACTCTTCCGCAGAGCCTATGGCAAGGAGAAATGACTTACCTCTCCTTCACTGACACTTGATTCTCTTCATCCATCTCACAGATCTGCTCGGGATTTGGAATTTGGAATATATCACTGTAACTTGCATCATCTTTTTTGTATAATAGGAAGCACTTGAGTCTTGCTTTGTTATTTATATTGCAACAGTCAGAAAACTCCTGTTCGTCAGCCTTTCCTTGGTTATTACAAATGTGCTCTAGGAAGGTAGTCATCTGCAGGAGGAAATAATACTTGAAAGGGGAAGCATGTGTGACCTACTTTTCTAGGAAAGTTAAAGAATTATTATCAAGAAAAGGCCACTAAGGACAGGCTCTTACACTCTGTATTTAATAATCCCTGGACATAGTTCTTTTGAGCAAAAGTTTTTTAAGTTTTTAAGTCTAAATTCCCACATGCTAGACATGGACCAAATGGAATTTATCGTTCTCTTCTTTCCAAAATAATTGTGATTTCAAATTCATTTTCATACAGTTGTTGAGAGGCAGTAAACATAAGCCAAAATTCCAGAGCCTAACGAAATCAAGGTTTTTTGGGTAACTATCCACCAAGAAATAAATGAAGTTTAATTTCCTTGCTTTCTATTTGTTTTTAGTTTGGTTTCCATAGGAAGTTATTTTAAGAACTGAACTCTAAGGCAGTGTATATTCAGTGTCAATTGTTCAAATGAAAATGTAATAACTCAGTTAGTTTTCAAATACCTTGGAGTGGCAGTAAGTTTGTGGGATGTGGTAAACCTCAAATAAAATATATGTCCAGATTTAGGGAATAAAGGCAGGAAAAAGCCCATCATTTGAAGTAGAAATAAAAAGGGGTCACTATAAAACAACTAAGACTAGTGATTGGCAGAAGCTCTTCATTTCCAATGTGTTTCTAGGAACATCTGGGTGGTGCAGTCAGTTAAAACATCTGACTCTGGATTTTGGCTCAGGTCATGACCTTAGGGTCCTGGGATGGAGCCCCACATGAGACTCCACACTCAGCCAGGGAATCTGCTAGAGGAGTCTGTCTCCCTCTACCTCTGCCCCTTCCCCCACTCTCTCTCTCTCTCTCTCTCTCAAATAAATATATCTTTAAAAATTAAATAAAATGTGTTTCTAATTAGACTGATGGTTTTTCTATGTCTACTAAGAGTCTAGTAAAAGATAGGTAGGTTTTAGTCCCAAGAAGAGGGAAAAGTAATAATAATAATAAACTTACCAATAAAGAAGAAAACTATTGATTTGTAGTTTAAATGTTTGGTATGAGAAAAGTGATCCAAAAAATATGTAGATTGCACAAATATGTTAGTGTTCATAAATAACTTGTTCATCGTAAGATACACATACTTTATGAGACAGAAGTAATCCCCAAGATTTTCTACTAACTAGGGAAAGAGTCCATAATAATATTCACTTCTTTCTTCTGTTTCATATACTCTTAGAAACATTTTAAAATTAGTATTTTGGTTTCCAGGAACCTTTATATGAGAATATCAGACAGTGGTATTCCAGTGGGAGAGGCAGAGCAACCAACTAAAATGAACAAATTGGCCTCTAGGTTGTAATCCGTTCTCTTGAGCATTTGGTTCTCTGAGTCTGAGCTCCCAGAGATGAAATGAAGAATTTGGGCTTATAAACTTACAAAGATTATATTTTGAGTGTGATTGATGTCTGTATTGTTGCCTTAAAGTCCTCTACCTAATTCTTTAACATCCCACTTCATAACAACACCTTTTGGTTGGAATTTTAGTTTAAAAAAAGAGAGAGAAAGACAAAACATGATTCACCTACCAACTGGTGAGAGCATTCTGATGGTGACTCGTGAGCCTTGAGGATCTTGCACTTGTCTGCAAAATCTACCACCTCTTCGACTATGGTTTGTACTTCTTCAAACGTTAATTTCTGGAGAAACTGAGCCACCATGATGCTGGTGCTGAAACATAACACTTGTGAGAGTGTTAAAGGTGAAATCAAACTCTTCCTCCATCATCGTTAGATCACTGCCCCCTCTCCCTTCCAAAATGATTGTGATTTCAAATTTCAGAGAAGAGAATATTGATAACAGAACTCACATGTCTCTTAAGTTCTCCTGCAGGTAATTCTGGCTATTAATGTGGCGCAAGGCTGAAAAAAAAAAATGAGATTTTGTTTGCATGAGAGGATATTTTCAAACTTGAAATCTCCCTTTATAATTCTGTAATCCATCTTTATTCACTTATGAATTTCCAAATCTATTTTATTTACCATCAAGAATTAAAATGAATTGCCAGACTGTATCTTCACGTGCGTTTCAACTGCATTCTGTGAATGACTTTTTTTCTGTTCACATATATTATGTCCTTGAAATCTGTCATTAGCCCACAAATAGTTGCATGTACTTGTGTTGACACACTTGCATTAATTAACATGATTTGGTTATTTAACTCTTTATATTAGAAGTTACTAGCATATCCAAGGAATACTAAGAAAATTGGGAGTAATTCATGTAATAAGGCATTGGAAGCAAACATATAAACATGAGCACTTTGCCAGGCTTCATTTGACAAAGACATTATCTCACCCATTTTGGATTTACTCATCAACTTTACCTTTCTTATCACCTCCACTCACCACACACACACACACACACACACACACACACACACGTTCTCTACTGAAAACAATATCTTCTTATACTAACCGCTTCCGAAGAGCTGAGCAGTTTTCTGTTAAGTAAAGAAACCATCATCATATCTGTTACAGGGAAAGGCTTTGGAGTCAGTTCCTCTGAGTTCCACTTCTAGCTCGGATTCTGAGTGTGGCCTTAGGAAAACAGCTTAAGCTCTCAAAGTTTTAGTTCCTCTACCTCGGAAACATAAATAAACTCCACCACGATGGATAGTTGTTCGGATTAAATGGAAACATAACGGGTGTCGCGCCGAGCACAGCACCTAGCACCGAATGGGTGCTGAAGAATGTAGCTCGTAGTATTATTCCTGCTACTATGAACACAGTTGCTTTATCCAAAATCATTTACCCAGTTTCAAACACAAGTTTGAAACGTATCGTTCCCTCACTAGAGTGGAAATAAGGCTAAAGTGAGAACTTCCTGTGCGTGTTGCCTCACTATATTAGCTCTCTTTCTGCGTCCCTTCCACAAATTGCTCGTAATTTCTAGCAATTTCCAATGACTCTGCTGACAGTGATGAGCATTGAGGAAGACAAGCCATTCCCTATATTTTAGTCTACATTTTAGTAGTCATTATGCCTTATGTCCTGGCACATGGGATGTGTAGATTATAAATAGGTTCCCTACCTGCAGCTAGTAAACTTCTCTGAAGCGTTTGACACTGAACATAGCTGAAGAAAACAAGAAAACATATGGGTCTAAGAGTCTTCATCGTTCCAGATGAAACTTTAAAGAAGGTGCGCTATCATCTCCAAGAATCGAAGAGTCCTTTTTATACTCTTTTCAAGTAACAACTATTAATAATTAACCTTTTCCTGGTGAATATTTTTTCTGGGCCAGTACAACCCCTGATGAAATTGAAGAAATTCATGACAATGGAGAAATATCGTTACCGGATGGCATTCATTAATGAATACTGGATTTTAAAATGAGTCATGTCAATCTACTTGTTGTTTTTCCAAGATTATACCATGTAGGCCTCGTAGTAATCAATAAGCACCTTTGGTACATATCGCATTTGCTGGGAAGGCCTGTTGACACGGACAAAGTTCTAAAGTGGCAGGAGGGAAGGTAAACATGTACTACCACAGATTCAAATAAATGGTTAAAGCCCTGGTTCCAGTGCTGGGCACATTTTCAAGTCCCTGGAAGGGGTGGCGGAGCATGGCCAGGGGAGCAGACCCAAGGAAACTGACCCTAATTTACTGAGTGTTTATTGTGGGCCTGGTGCTCTATACGACTGTATTTAGACAACAGTATTCTTATTTCTTGAGTAAGAAATTAAGACTCAGGATCATACTAGGTATGACACTGGCCACCACACTACGTAGCCACCTAAAAGGGGCACCTGGAAGACTTGAGTTCTGGAAAAGGCCAGGAACACCTCGTGCAGTCTGCCTAAAGGCCATAAAGCTGCTGAAAGCACTGGCGAGGGTGAACCGAGACCAGTGCACGGGCAGCCTCTTGGCCCAGGAGCTGTATGCGATTGAGAGCATCATGAAACTCAAAGGCAGACTCAAGGACAACGCGGAGCTGCCGGACCAGCGGAGACATCAGGATGCAAGTGTGCAGATGAAGCGCGTCCGGTGAGAAGTGGGAATTGGCAATGAATTTGGGCCTTTTCTTCTACTGAGTCAAGGAATGAACTTTTTCAATGACCCAGGCCAGGCAACCAGAAATCACTCTTGAGTGCATGCAGGTCTTAAGGCTTATTTCTGAGGCAAACCCAGAGGACCTAGATTTGCCCTGCCGGGCCAGGGCCCGTCCATAGAGGCCTGAGAAGCCAGCCGAAAACAGCACCTGGGAGCCTCCAGTTCTGGGGAAGCCTGGGAACACACCACGTCGCCTGTCTGTAGGATACAGGTGGAGGAGTCTGGACCACTTTGCGAGGACGCGGCGTACCAGGCGGCAGGAATATCCTTCACTAAGAGACACCTGGGAGACTTGACCAATCAGCCTTGCGAGGGCTGATTCCGGCATGCCGACTGTGGCATCCTCAGTAAGAGACACTCGGGAGGCAGGTTTGTTACAGAAGCCTGGGACTTCAGGAAATAGGCAGACCTGGAGCGCTTGGATTGCCCCGCCATGTTGGAAACAGGAAGAAACCGAAAACTTGAACAGACCAATTAGCAGCAATGAAATTGAATCAGTAACCAAAAACTCCTGAGAAACAGAAGTCCAGGGCCAGATGATGTCACAGGCAAATTCTACCAAACGTTTAAAGAAGAGTTAATATCTATTTGTTTTGTTTTGTTTTGTTTTTCATTTTTTGAGATAATACCTATTTGAAGCAGGAGAACTAGGTTCTTGTCTCACAGAGTCGAAAAATTAATCGCATGGACAAAGAAGAGTGAGCAAAGCCATCTTATTAAGTAAGGATACAGACAAAGCTCTCAGGAGTAGGAGGGTCCCGCCAGGTTTGTCAACGTAGGCCTCCACCGACGGGCTTTTATCTAAAATTGACCAGGGAGCTTGTGGCCTTAACATCCTTGTGACGTCTTGGCTTGAGTAAGGACTGGTGATAACATCTTTAATGGCTTACTTCTACTTTCAGGTCTGGTTATTTTTTGTTGTGCACAATATGACTGCCATAAAAAGACCCCACCTCTGACGCCCAGGGCAAGGGGGTCTGATTCGTACCGTTATCTCTGATTGCACTGTGCCTCAGCATTTCTGGGATTTTTGGTGAGCCTGATCATATGGCCCCCTACCTAGCCCTGCCTGCCCCTTACTCATATGCTCCTCAAACTTTTCCAAAAAACAGAAGAAGGGAAACTTTCAAATTCATTCTATGAGGCCAGTATTACACTGATACCAATACCAGATAAAAACACCACAACCATGACAGATTGTGGACTCCGAGAAACAAATAGAGGGTTTCAGAGGGGAAGGGTGTGGGGCATGGGTTGGCCTGGTGATGGGTATGAAGGAGGGCACATATTGCATGGAGCACTGGGTGTTATACGTAAACAATGAATCTTGGAACACTACATCAAAGACTAACGATGTATTATATGGTGACTAACACAACACAATAAAAATTTTTTTAAAAAACACGATAAAAGAGAACTGCAGGCCAAATCTCTGATGAACATGGATGCCAAAATCATCAACAAAATACCAGCAAACTGAATCCAACAATACCTTTTAAAAAATAAAAAATAAATAAATAATAAAAAATAAATAAAAAATCATACAACACAATCAAGTGGGATATATTCCCAGGATTCAAGGGTCGTTTAATGTTTGCAAATCAGTCAACATGATACATCACATTAACCAGAGAAAGGATAAAAGCCATGCGATCATTACAACAAATGCAGAAAAATCATTTGGCGAACTACAACATTCCTTCATGATATAATCCCTCAACAAAGTAGGTTTACAGGGAACATACCTTGTTATAATAAAGGCCTATATCAGGAAAAGACAAGGATGTCTACTCTCACCACTTTTATTCAACATGGTACTAGAAGTCCCAGCCATGGCAATCAGACAACAACAACAAATAAATAAATAAATAAAAGCATCCAAATTGGTAAGGAGGCAGTTAAATTTTCACTATTTGCAGATGATATGCTACTATATCTAGAAAATCCTAAAGACTCCACCAAAAAACTATAGAACTGACAAATGAATTCAGTAAAATCACATGTTACAAAATCAATGTATAGATATCTCCTACATTTCTATACACTAATAATGAAGCAGGAGAAAGAGAAATTAAGAAAACAATCCCATTTACAACTGCACCAAAAATAATAAAATACTTAGAGGAAACCTAACCAAAGAGGTAAAAGACCTGTACTCTGAAAACTATAAAACAGTGATGAAACAAATTGAAGATGACACAAAGAAATGGAAAGACATTCCATGCTCATGGATTAGAAGAGCAAATATTGCTAAAATGTCTATACTATGCAAAACAATCTATACATTTAATGTGATCCCTATTAAACAGCATTTTTCATAGAACTAGAACAAACCATCCCAGAATTTGGATGGAATCACAAAGGATCCCAAATAGTCAAAGCAATCTTGAAAAAGAAAAACAAAACTGGAGGTATCACAATTCCAGAATTCAAGTTATATTACACAGCTGTAGTAATCAAGATACGATGGGACTGGCACACAAATAGACACATAAATCAACGGAACATAATAGAAAACTCAGAAGTAAAAACCACAATTATGTGGTCAATTAATCTTCTACAAAGGAGGACAGAATATGCAATGGGAAAAGAGTATCCTTGACAAATGGTGTTGGGAAAATTGGACAGCTGCATGCAAAAGAATGAAACTGGACCACTCTCTTACACCATACACAAAAATGGACTCAAAATGGATTAAAGACCTAAATATGAGACCTGAAACCATAAAAATCCTAGAAGAGGGAACAAGCAGTAATTTCTCTAATATCGGCCATAGCAACATTTTTCTAGATATGTCTCCTGAGGCAAGGGAAATAAAAGCAAAAATGAACTATTGGGACTATGTCAAAATAAAAATTTCCTGCATAGTGAAGGAAACAATGAACAAAACTAAAAGGAAACCTACTGAATGGGAGAAGACATTTGCAAATGACATACCTGACGAAGAGTTAGCATCCAAAATACATAAAGAGCTGATAAAACTCAATAACCCCCCAAAAAATAGTCCAATTAAAAAATGGGCAGAAGACATAAACAGACATTTCTCTAAAGGATATATCCAAATAACCAACAGACACATGAAAATATGCTGAATATCAATCATTATTAGGGAAACGCAAATCAAAACTACAATGAGATCTCACCTCACGCTTGTTAGAACGGCTAAGATGAAAAACACAAGAACAACAGGTATTGGCAAAAATGTGGAGGAAAATGAACTCCTATACACTGCTAGTGGGAATGTAAACTTGTACAGCCACTGTGGACAACAGTAGGGAGGTTCCTCAAAAAATTAAGAATAGAACTAAACTGTGATCCAGTAATCACACAACTGGGTATTTATCCAAAAAATTCAAAAACACTAATTTGAAGAGATAAATGCATCCCTCTGTTTATTGCAACATTATTTAAAATAGCCAAATTATGGAAGCAACCTGAGTGTCCATCAACTAACGAATGGATAAAGAAACATGGTGTACACATACGCAATAAAATATTTTTCAGCCATAAAAAAGAATGAAATCTTGCTGCATGAATGGAGCTAGAGTATAATGTTAAGCAAAATAAGTCAGAGAAATACAAATACTGTATGATTTCACTCATGTGGAATTTAAGAAAGAAAACAAAACAAAGGAAAAGAGAGAGAGAGAGAAACCAAGAAACAGACTCTAGGGAACCAACAGATGGTTACGGGGTGGGGGGGGGGGCAGGTGTGAAACAGGTGAAGGGGATGAAGAGTGAGTTGTCATGATGAGCACGGAGTATTGTACTGAATTGTTGAATCTCTCTATTGTCTACCGAAACTAATATAATACTAATATAATAATAAAAACTAATAGAGTACTGTATGTTACCTAAACTGGAATTAAAATTTAAAAAATTATTTAAAAAATGAATAATAATAACAAGAGACTCAAGATCATATAATTTGCTCATGGACTCACGGGGAGAAATCCAGGTTTGTCTGACTTTGGAGCCCACACCGCTCAAGAGCTAGTACAGAAAACTGAGGTGTCAGCATTCCTGAGCTAGTGTCACCTTCACCTAACACCCAGTTTGGGGGGTTAGGGGAAGAAACAGGTACTTACTGATTAAATAAAAAGTCTAAGAAAAATGTGAAATCCAAAAGTTTTGGAAATGTTTTGGAGATCACTGGTTACTACTTGAACAATTCCCATCCTGAGTTTCCTTATTTATATATGGAGGATTTGGACCAGATAATATCTAAGACTGGCAGTCCATCATGTGATTGTGCTACCCGTATATTCTTATTTCTGGTTTCCTAGGCAAAAAATATATATATATATATTTATATTTTATATTTATTTTTATTTTATATATATATATATATATATATATCAGGTGAGAAAGATTTATCTGCCTGAAAAATCATGATAAATCTGTTCTTATTTAGCTTTGGGACATGTTGGCTAATGATAAAGAATATAGATCATGTGTTATGGAAAACTAGGGTCAGCAAATGAAAAATTATCTTTGGCAGGTTTTCGTTATCTTTTTCAGGTCCTCTAAACAGTGCTGATGCTCAGCAGCTCTTCCATTGCGCATTCTTAGAGCTGTGCCCTTGAGCTCTTACTCTGAGCCTCCCAGAACAATTAGAACTGGACCTATTAATCTAGGGATGGCCAACACTTCAGATGAGAGATGCCAGACTGTTACCCACTGCAGATATTACTAAGTCATCACTACCCTCTTTTCACCACACAGTGCCACAAGAAGGCCACTATTAATTGATTGGAGATGACACTTAAAAAAAAAAAAGGAACTATTGCATGTGTGCTGAAATAATTTCTCTTTTTATTAAAATAATGGACAAAATTTAAACCTATTTGAATTCTCATCTCAGAGTAAAAGATTCTTGGAAACATAAAATGATGTTAAGTCCTTGATCAGTGACTGAAGGTAGAATTTCAGACCAGAGGAAAAACAAGTAGTGAGGATTATTTAAGCAAAAGGCAAGGGGATGAGTTTCCTGATAAGACTAGAAAGACAGCACAGAACTTGTTCCCTAAGAGAGTGAAATCTGTACACTGACCTTTAAGATGAAAAATGGAAGGTATACAAGACACAGTGATGATGTTTAATGAATATTACTTCACCACAAACCAAATTCTTATCTGAGTCATAGAAACAGAGTTTGAAGGAACCTTAGAAAGACCAGGACTGGATCCCTAGATCCCACAGAAAACCTGCTCATGCATGTGCAATTTTGACACTCATTATTGTACCATGAAGCCTACCCCACTTAGAATTATTGCTAATACTAGAAAATTCTTCTTGCACTGAATATGGTCTAGTCACTGGTTTGAGTTCTAAGCAATACAGAGTGATGTGCCCTCATTCCAAATCCTCTCTTTTGAGGCAAAATATATCTTTTTAATAAACCATTCCTCTCCTTCCTTGGCTCATATCACATTGGTTACATGCTTTTTATTAGTATGGTCTCTGGAATATCAGTAGAGAGTTGTAGGTAAGTTCCTCTGTGATTATAGAGTCTTATAATTTGAGGCAATTAATAAGTATTTAGCATTTACCTGAGTGAGTGTGCACATTGAGGCCATGGAAAGGGAGGGATGAAGTCACTGGCAGTTCATAAAAGACACTTGAAGAAAGTGTGTTGGGCACCTAGGTGGCACCTGAGCTGACTACAGCTCAGGTCATGATCTCAGGGTCTTGGGATTGAGGCCCTCATCACGCTCCCTGCTCAACGGGGATTCTGTTTCTCCCTCTCCGTCGGTGCTCTCTCTCTCTCTCTCTCTCTTAAGTAAATAAATAAAATCATTTTTTAAAAAGGTGTTTATTGTCTCCCTGTACAATATGGGACTGATTTCATTTTAACCCAGCAGGTTCCTGGGCCTCTGGTTTCATATCTGTTGTGTCTAATCCAGTATTAGACACATAGCTGAATCCACTATTAGGTACCAAACTGAATTACCTAACTGGGCGCTGATTCACTTCTGTTTTTTTAAACTTACTATCCAATATCTAAGTGAAACTTTCTTCCTGTTCTCCTCATTAGTAAATGGAAGTGTTTGGCAAGATGGCCAAAGAACAAAATAACTTCCCCAAATAAACATCTGTTATCTGCTGGCCATGGCACTGGGTACTTTATATAGTAATTCAATGCATTTCTCTAAAGCCTTTGTGGAGATTATTCTCCCACATTATACAAAGAAATGGAGGTCTTGGATTATAGGGAACTCATCGGAGGCCATACAGGAAGTTACTGGCGTCAGGAATTTGATGCCCCACCCCCGCCAGTACTTCCCCTACAACTTCGGCTTAGATTGTAATGCCTGTGTGCTCCCACAGCAGGGGACTTCTTCTATCCCTATGACATCATATGTGATTGCTTGTTTGCTATCCTTCCCCCTGCCACGGGGAACCATCTCTGATCGCCTCATACTTGTATGTGCAGTGTCTGACACACAGTAGGAGCCTAATAATAAATATTTGTTGACGAAATAAATGAAAATCCCAAAGACTACACCATAAATGCTATGCTAAAAGAACTCTGTGACTATTCCCATGCATTATCTCTTAAATGGTCATCATCTTCCATTCCAGACATTGAAACACTAAAAACTTTGAAAGTTTAGAAAACAGTCAGGATAGGGGCACCTGGGTGGCTCAGTGGGATAAAGCCTCTGCCTTCGGCTCAGGTCATGATCTCGGGGTCCTGGGATCGAGCCCTGCATCGGGCTCTCTGCTCAGCGGGGAGCCTGCTTCCTCTCTCTCTCTTTGCCTGCCTCTCTGCCTACTTGTGATCTCTGTCTGTCAATTAAGTAAATAGGATCTTAAAAAAAAAAAAAAAAAGAAAAGAAAGAAAGAAAACAGTCAGGATAATTGGGCCACAAGCCCATGACCAACCTTCATTTCCTGGCTTCCCAGTTTCTCCAGCTCCCTCTCCCTAGACATCAGCGACAAGCACTTACATCTCCAATATTAACAGCAATCCTGGCTTGGAAGAGTAAGACAAAAGAACCATTGTCACTGATGCCTTGGGTGCTCCTCCCTCTCTATGAATGACATCCAACATCCACCCTAGGACATAGGGTGTCCAGGTCAAGAATACTGTTCTGGGATTAGAGGAGTCAAATGCAAACCCTGGTTCTGCCACTTACCAGCTGTATGACATGGAACAGATGACTCTACAAACAGTTCCCTGCTTGTAAAATGGGAATTAAAATGAGATCTACTTCAAGGGCACCTGGATGGCACAGTCAGTTAAGTATCTGACTCTTGGTTTTGGTTCAGGCCGCTATCTCAGGGTCATGGGATCAAGCCCCACGTTGGGCTCTGTGCTCAGCAGAGTGTCTGCTTGAGGATTCTCCCTCTCCCTCTGCTCCTCCCACCTGTGCTCACTCTCTCTCTCAAATAAATAAATAAATAAATATTTTTAAGGTAAGGTATCTACTTCATAGAGTTGTTAGGGTTCCATGCATTAAAAAGTACTTCGAATGATGTTTTATACATTGAAAACATTCAGTGGCAGTGGGTGATGCTGGGAGCAGCCGCAGCGGGAGGGCTGCCTGGCCTCAGCTCCCCATGCCCTTTCCAGCAGCAGCGAAAACAAGCGTCTGTGAGGATTCTGCCCACACCACTGCGGCTTCCCAGCCCCGTCTTCCCTGGAGCAGTGTACGTTTGCCAAGGGACTCTGATGCTGATGGAACAAATACATCCTGATTGACTGATTTTGTTATCAAGCTGACGCATGACATCAGTCTTTGAGACATAACTTTATGATGTTGTTTATTGCTCGCTACAATAACATGATTTCAGGTAAAGGTTACAGGAGAATCTTTTCACTGCATTCTTCTCAGAAAACAAGATCCACCGCAGGAAAGATAGGAAGCAGGGAAGTCAGTGTTCCTCTCTTTTCCCCACAACCTGGGAAGCAAAAATAGTATTTAATGTAACACACGAATGTGAAATCGTATAACTTGGGTGATGGGAAGTCATGTATACAGAAAAGTGTGAGTGGTAAGGATGTTGTGCTTTTTGTAGACCCAAACCTACTCCCTGTGGTGGTCCAGACCTCTCTTCCCAGATGCTGAACATCATTTGTTCCTAAAGTTTGTGTATGTGTCTTACCTAAACTACAGAGGAGAGAGCATCTTTTACATAGCTTTGCGACATCACAAACATAATCGCTTTTCACTCAGGAACACACTGTTGTGGCAAGACTCTTAGGCCAGGTTACTGAGGCCTGTCTGCCCATCATCAGCCCTCCTCTCCCTGTCAATATTCACAGATTTCCATGGCCTCTACGCTCTGGTCCAGACCGCTGAGTGCGGTAGCAGAGAGGCAGAGGACTGGGTCCCTTTGGCTCCTCGGAAAGCTGCTTGAACATCAAGAGAAGTGCTGCCACGAAACAGGCCACACAGAGTGGTAGAGACCGAGGGATGTGAGAGGACCGAGACGGACGTGTGAGGTGCAAGGCACATGGAATGAGCTAGAAACAGACACTGAGGCACCAGAAGGAAAAAGCCCGAGTGACCACATAAGCCACATGTACACTTGGCATTTGACTCAGCAGGGATTACCTTTGGTGGGTTTTATTTTGTGTTTCTCAAGCAGCCTGGCTTTTGGCCGCCACCTTGGGCCCCTGAGAGGGGAAGAAAAAGAAACAAAAACACATAGAAGAATTTAAGATATGATTATTTAAATTTGGAGACACATGTTGCCTTGAATTTTGGGAAGAAAAATTAAAGTAGTCCCATCTTGTAGACGGGGAGGATTCAATGAACACCCGTTCTTCAAGTGCCTTTTATGAACTGCCAGTGACCTCATCCCTCCCTTTCCATGACCTCAATGTACACACACACTCTGGTAAATGCTAGATACTGATTAACAACCTTGGATTACATTAAACATACATTGTAAAAGCTAATAATTTGAACCATACACACACACACACACACACACACACACACACACACACAATTCCCACAGACTAAGCACTCCCTTGGAAAAAGTAGAGGGCTATCCACCAGAATGAAGACTGGGTGTGAGTGTGCGTGTCTGTGACCAGGCAGGCAGGATATGAGGGGTACGAGTTTGCGTGTGCACGCGAATTGTGAGTCTGGGGTAGAGTGGGAGTTGCTGGGAATGAAATGGTGAGAAAGGAAGTTGGAAGTCAGGGAAGAGCTACTTCCAAGCAGCCATCCTCTGGGGCTGGCATTCACGCGTACCTGAGAATCCACTTGCCACTTGCAAGCTGGCAAGAGACGCCAGTCCCTGGAGTGAGAACACTCGGGGAGCACGTCTCTTCTCTTCCCCCTCACCACACGCACCCCCCACAAACGCCTCACTTCACACGCATGCATGTTCACCTGAGGGACGCTGCGGCAAGGCCCATGAAGGTGAGCCGGCCACCCCCTGAGAGACTTCGCAAACACCCTTCGTGCTCCCTTCTCTGTGGAGCTGATTACAATTTCCTTTACAAACCAGTCTGGCTATTTGTTTCATTAAACTAATGAGTGATTCAAAGAGAGTAAGGACCAAAGGTCTAATTCAAGGATAATTCAATGCCCGTCCTCATTTACAGATGGTGAAGTACAGTTCCGTGTAAGCTATGTGATTAAGACGGCTGGAATCAGAACCTGGGTTCTCCTGGCATCTTTTTCTTACACCGTGTGGTTACCAAGGAGACAGTGCCGAGGTCCTTCCACAGGGACATCTGCCTGGGACATCAGGCTCACGGTGCTCCCAGAGGCCTCAGGGACATTGCAGGGAGGAAGCACGGTCCTACTGGGAGTTCGGTTGCATTTTGTGTGACCAGGAATACCGGATGAGTTTCAGTGTGAAAAGCAACAGAACTACCTCTTCAGTAAAGCAGGCTTCAGGCTCCTCGGCTTTGCAACATTTCGCCACCACGTCCGTGAAGTCTGAGAGCAATGACCGCAGCGCCGCCTCTGTCAGTTCAGGCCCTCGCTTCACTACATTAACAAGAAACCTGGGGCCCAGAGATGCCAAACAGAATTAATTCAAGACTCCTTTCTTAAGCTCCTCTTCCCCAAAACGCTTGTCACAATTTCACAGGTCTTAGGGGGGACTTGACTTAGGGGGGAGTATAAAAAGTTAAAATAGTCCACTTCGAAGGAGTCTCCCGAAGCTTTCCTGTCCAACTTGTGGGATGGATTTCACGCTAACATTCTTCAGAGGGTGAGGTCATTATAAACAAAAATGATATAAAAAATGTGAACATAAATTACATATTTCTTATGTGCGTCCTGTGGGTTATGTGATTACTTTTGGTCTTTCTAGAAAATTCATTTTCAAAACAACCTCTATTCCCTTTTCCTCCGTAGCTGAATGCTGTTCCCACGGCACCTGATACAGATACTACCTAAATCCCCCCTTGAAGTCTTATTCTTTTGCATTTATAACATTGCCTGAGAAGACAAAAGTAAAATTCTTGTCCTTCTTAGGCCTTTCATTTTTTTCAAACAGGAAGCAAGATTCCCAGGGAAAATATCGATGACATTCCCTCAAGAAAGCCCAGCTCATTACGAATTGGCCTATGAGCCTTTTTGCTGGCTTCCCTCAGTCACGTTTCCAAATCACAATGTACTGGACACTCCACGCCTAGCCAAAGAAAAGACTAGCGAGGTATTGACTTACAAGCAACAGCCATAAAAAGGTCCTGGTGTTTTTCTGGACTGGAGAGAGTGGACAATTTGATGGAAGTAACAGGATTAGAACACCAAAATCAGATGTATTACAGTATACCTTCTCATTAACACATGATGTGCCTTCAGGCTGAAGAAAAAGATGAATGGAAGAGAATGTTTATACCTGTCTTTCTTCCTTTGGAGCTCCTCATTATGAGACTGACATAAGTCTGTATGAAAGACAAATAAATCCTGAGGCGTAGATGGAGGTCTATATGTTTTATCAGCTTCCAAGCCCTCAAAGCAGGGCCTTCTGAAGGCAAAGTTGGTTTTACAACAGTGGTCCACATCTGGGTTGATGGTCCGATTTTCATTTAGTCCGCATAACTCTCCAAGAACTAAATCCATCTGTCCCAGTGAAAGTCAGAATTTAGATATGAGTTTAAAACTTGAATAGAGTTTTGAAATATGGTTAGAAAAACCGTTAGATTATTGTAAGATGACTGTTAACTGTACTCAGAAAAACCCACGCACTTGTAAGCATGATACTACATACAAAGTAGAAGCTTGTGTTATAACAAAATGTCAAGCCATTGTAATGCAAGTGCTATAGGTTAATTTCTCGTTAGCACATATACAAATCTGTAATTATGAGCCCTAGAGAGCTTCAAAACAGCCAACTGAAACTGGCAGCCAAACACAGTGGCCCTCTGATTTATTCCTTTCCTAGGGTGTTCTAGGTTATCCTCTAAGATAATCTCCACCCCAGCCCTAAAGAGATACATCCAAGTTGTGACTGGGCAGAAGTATCAATTCTCTTACTAAGCAGGTGGGACAAGACTGAATTTGTAACATTAAAATCACAAAGTATCTTATATCATTCTGAAACATTTCCCCTAACAATTTACAAATAACAAATTAGTAATAAGAAGTAAGAGGGGGGCCTGGGTGGTTCAGTCGGTTGAGCGTCTGACTCTTGATTTTGACTCAGGTCATGATCTCCGGGTTTTGAGATCAAGCCATGCATCAGGCTCTATGCTCAGCCTGCTTCTCCCTCTCCTTCTGCTCCTTCCCTTGATCTCTCTCTCTCTCTCTCCCCCCCCCCATCTCTCTCTGTCTCTCAAAAATTAAAAAAAAAAAAAGTAAGAAAGATGATTTGGGGAACCCCCAAGAAAATATTTAATACATTCTCCTTTGCTTTTTAGGATTGTGATGCAGTGAGGCCCTTAAAAAACATTGACATTCCTTGCTCAACAAATGTTGAAAACCATGAAGAAAGGCATGTAACTGCCTAATTGCTATAGATCAATGAGTACGGTACAGCAGATGTCTTTTTTTTTTTTTTTTTAAGGAATAGTTAGGTACACGGGCCATGCTCACCAAATTGTCAACGCAGGCAAACTCTTCACTCAGTGTGCAGCAGGTGGCCAGAGCTGTCACCATTTCCTTGCCAAGAAAGGTCAGTTCTTCAGTGGAGAGCTGGGGAGCTATCTCTGTGATTTTGATAAGGTAGCTGAAAGAACATTTGTCTGTTTGGTTCTAAACAAACACAGATACCCATTTTCCCTTGTCTAACTACTTGAAACCCTAACTTTTCAAGGCTAGGGACAACCAAGGTAAGGACAACGTGAACCTCGGCTTTCTCATAAAATGACAGAGAACTGTCTCTTCACTCCCTATTTCCCCACACCCTGTCTCCTAGATTCTGCATTTTTGGTTTCCTCCTAATTTCATGGTAATCTGAGAAATTCTCAAATTTTCTCATCCTGTCTTACCTGGGCATATAGGAAATCCTGGACTAGGATGTAAAATATCTTGGCTAGTATGTAAAATTCTGCTTGAAATCCCTTGCACAGTAAATAATACTTTAAAGGGAAAATTTAATTAATAGATCCGTGTTGGAAAATGATAATCTAAGATGAAGGAAACATATCTTTAATGGGTTGAGTTTGAGTTCTCAGCCAACAGCCAGATTGCAGAAACAGTTATTTTTTAAGCTCTGTTTTGTTTCAAAGACTTCTGGCTTAAACACACACTATATTACCCTGGTAACTAATTAAGAAAATCCAGAATAAACTGTGTATCACTCATAATTGCTCACAAGAGCACTAAAAAACAAATATTAAAATGTTAAACAAATCCAAAATTATGTCTATAAGCTCAATAAGCTGGGTCCAAAATCTGGGCAAACCATCTTTTCCTTGGGAAATTGCAACAACCTGGAGTTTGCTCTTTCCGCCGCCTTCCTAAATGGGGCAGAATCCAGGGAGTCTGACGAGTTATTGACAAGAGCAAGTCCAAGTGAAAACTAAAACATTAGAGAATCAATGTTCTGGAATCTTGTATATCTTTCATTTCTAGCCTCATTCTATGACAGCTTGATGCACATTCTTGACTTTTGTGTTTTTATTCTTTCCCAGTTGATGGATTTTCCCATAACTAAAAGGCTGAGCTGAATTTTCGACACTTTGTGGCACTCTTTATCTTACGTATCCTTGTCACAAGTGTTAACCAACTTGAACAAGCAACTTACTAGTATTTCAAGTCATCTTTCCCCAAATTCTGGAAATGTTCACATTCTCGCTGTACTATCTTGAGGCTTTTCTCAGTTGTTTCGTTGAATTTGTATTCCTAAAAATAAGAACAATCATATTTATGAACATTTTCTCTAAAATGTAATCATAAGCTTCATGTCAACTTGTCAAATAGCTTTTATTTGTATAGCATTTTGAAACTATCATTACCATATATTGCTCACTAAATGGAGAGTAGTTTTCTTTATGAGTGGATAAGAATTTAAATCTTTTCAACTATAAATGCAGAGATGGCTTTTACTAAAATTTGAAACTCCAAATTTTTCATTATGATCCTGTACATTTTTTAGAGCTTTCCAGCTTGCAAAGTATAACTCAAACTTGTGCTGACAATGATCATATCTGATAATCACTTTCATGTGGCCAGAGTCGTCTCTCATCTTTACGTACAGGAAATCAGACTTATGAAGTTAAATATCTTGCCTACAATGACCCAGCTAGTCGATATTGCTACAGAACCTTTTTAGTCATATTTATCTTTATTTTATGTCTTCTTTTCCATCATTTAGAATTGGAACTTAAAACCCCCAATAATTGTCTTCAAATATTTGACAAACTCTATCTCCTCAGCATAAAATTAGATATCTACTAAGCGGCAACCAGAGAGAAAACTACACACCAGTGAATGGGTGTGTGGGATTTACTGCGCCTCCATATAAAAAGAGAATTTTCTAGCACTATGATTCATTTAAGAGTCAGGAACAGACAGTGGCAGAGCTAGTCTGAAAGTCAAGTTCTCTTGCTTCATTGCTCAAATATGAATGGGTGTAAACTGGCTTTTATGGTAAGTGAAAGCAATTTTTTAAATAAAGCAAAAGCAACACATATCAAATGAAAGGGAAACAAATCAGAAATGCCAAACAATTAATTTCTCTAATCCATCAGGAATGCTTTTGAGTTGACACTAAAACACACTAAATTCAGCAGGAAATTGGATAACGGGCATGAACAACTTATTCACAAGAAACTTATAACTACAATAGCTAAATCACATGCAGAAAACCTATGTTAATTATGACTATTTCTCAGTGACAGTATCAAAGCTTTCATTTTTATCTTTATAACTTCTGATACTTTCCTAATCATCTTTGACAATCATTTATTACTTTTATAATCATTAAAAAATCCTATATGGCTTAATAAAATACAGAGTACATAAATAAAGATCTAAATGTAAAATATTGAATGGGAAGATTTCTTCTTTTTGCATCAACACACAGAATTAG
Organism: Martes martes; assembly: GCF_963455335.1. Taxonomy (NCBI): domain Eukaryota; kingdom Metazoa; phylum Chordata; class Mammalia; order Carnivora; family Mustelidae; genus Martes; species Martes martes. The sequence continues at coordinate 197,460,402 of NC_137889.1, read as the reverse complement.
TAGTTCAAAACATTGTGCAGAAACCTAACACATTATCAGTCTTCCCAATGATCAGCCTGCACCAAATTTGAGGACACTCAGATGGGTCAATTACATTTCCTACTCCCTAGACTAGAGTAAAACTTTGATGTCAGTTATGAAGTGTTTCTTGTTAGGCTTTGTTTTGTCCAGTTCTGTGAGCCCAGAACAGTGGAACCTACTGCATGGCGGTAACAGTTGGGAGGGTTTTCTGTGTGGCAACACTCCTTCAGAAGATTCTCATACACCCCAGCAATTCTTAAAAGCTCCGGTACAGACAGTTCCAGATGTCTCCTTGAGTGTTCATAAAGAAACCTGTGATGTGTAAAATGTTTCTAGCATTAGACCTTAGAGAAAGAACAAAATATCAAATGTTGCTATCTCTTAAGCTAGTCTGATCTTATAACACTGAGTCTGCTTTCAAATGCTAATTTCCTCCTCCGGTTTGCTCAGGGAGTGATTTCAGAGTATATTTTGACTACAGGACATCATTTTACAAAGGTTCTCTTCTGTAGTATATTTTGAACCAACAGTGCCTTTACTTGAGAGGATAGAATGATGAGTTATTCTGAGTTAATTATTAGGAAGATTTACGTGTAAAACATCAGAAATAGTATATCATGCCACCAATACTTGAGAAAATACATAGTGAGTCTAATTCCGTTGGAAACTGCATTCAAACCTCCAACTTGAGATGGTGGAAATATGGCTTGCTCCCCACTCCAGGGCCATCTTGGGGAGAGACTGGGAAGCAGTTCTGCCCATAACTTCATCCCATCACTTCTCAAATATGGGAGTCACCACCCCTGGAGCTCTAAGTCATTGGCAGTGGTTTCCATGGCCTCAGTGAGATGCTCCAAGGATACAGGCTGTGTGATTTGGGGAGAAATGAGAAATCAAGTGGAAAGAGGCTAACACTTATTAAGCCCTTAGTAGGTGCTAGCACTGGATCGAGCTCTGGGGCAGAAGAGATAAAGAAATGCTACCTACCTTCTGGAAACACTTTTCTTGTTTAACTTCACTTAGTCCTCAAGATCAGTACTAATTTTTAGCTCAAGAAAGGAGGTCTCAGACTGGGGAAGCACCTTGTTTAATGGGAAGTATAATATGTGAACCCAGGTCTAGTAGGATGCTTACTTCATTCTTCTCTAAACCAAGCTGACTCTCTTTGCAGGAGAGGGGTATCTTCTCTAAGCACCAAGCTGTGCTCTTTACAATCGTCTTCATAATAAAATCTTATGGGGGCTCCTGGGTGGCTCAGTTGGCTAAACGTCAGCCTTTGGTTCCGTGATCCCAGGGTCCTGGGATTGAGCCCCACATGGGGATCCCTGATCAGCAAAGAGTCTGCTTCCCATTCTCCCTCTGCCCCAAGCCCTGCTCACTCTCTTTCTCTCTCTCTCTTTCTCTCAAATAAATAAATAAAATCTTTTAAAAAATTCTTATCTACTCATCCATTCAAAATAAGTTGTAATACCTCACAAAATTTCTCAATTCCAGGGAACTCTGCATCCCTTTTTGGTTTGCAGGCTTTGATTCTCCTGATTAATCTTGGTGTCTCTGACATTGTCTCTTCTGCTTCCCCACCTGCCACCTCAATCCTATTTGTGTGATATATTCCCAGACCCTAACACAACTGCATTTACCCTTCAGAGAATCAAGGGGTATTCTTAAAATCTGATATAAGCCATGGACCTTTCTACAGGAATGAAAAAAAAAAAAAACTGCCAACAAAATTTTCTAGAAGCATACCCTAGCCTGGAAACTCCATTGTGATCTTGTATCAAATGCCCCATTGTGATCTTGCATCAAATGCTGCACCTTAAAACTCTGTTTCTGGCTCAGCCTGCTCAGGGTTGCTCTGTGATTTCTCCTCAAACACTATGTTGTAACACGATGGTGATGATGATGATGACGATGGTGATGATGATTTAAAAAAATTGCTTCCATTCGGTGAGCACATATGCCAGATAGAAGTGAAACACACTAGCTCTAACATTTTGTTCAGTTTGAGTTAATAACCCCAACTCATGAGAAAAAATAGGACACAGTGGCTGGGTTCTAAGAGCGAGAGTCTGGAGCCAGGCAGCTCGCGTTTGAATCCTGGCCCCACCACGTATTATCGGTGTCACTTGGGAGCAAGTTACTTAACTTCTGTGTTTCCATCTCCTTACCTGTAAAATGAGGACAATAAAAGCATCCCAACAACAGAGGGTTGTTTCAAAAATTAAATTGGTTAGTAGATGAAAAGCATTTAACATTTGGTAAATTTCCCCTGATCTCTGTTCTCCAGAGTTCCAGGTTCACATACAAAATTGTCTCATGATACTTGGGACCACGTGGATGGACCTGGAGGGTATTGTGTCAAATGAAATAAGTCAGACTGAGAAAGACAAATACCATATGATTCCACTCATAAGTGGAATCTAAAAAAAAAAAAAATTTTTTTTAAAAGACTACAAACAAATGAATAAACAAAAAGTGGAATTAGACCTGTAAATACACAGGACAAACTGATGGCTGTTGGAGTCAGGAGGGATGGGCAAAATAGGTGAAGGGGAGTGGGAGCTACAGGCTTCCAGTTATGGAATGAATCCGTCACGAGAATAAAAGGCACAGCACAGGGAATCTAGTGAGTGGTATTGTAATAACGGTGTGTGGGATCAGAGGACAGCTACACTTGGTGATGAGCCTAGTATAATGTGTAAACTTGTCAAATCACTATGGTATCCACCTGAAACTAATGTAACATTGTGTGTCAACTATACTCAAGGAAACAGAAATTGTTTCATGGCCTTCCCAGTTAGTTACTTCACGTGTACCTCAAAGTCAGTGTCGTCAGATCCAAACATATTCTCTTTCCCACAAAACCTTCAACCCATTCTTCCCATCTCATTGAATCTGAAAACTACTTACCCAACCACCTAAGCCCCAAACTGGGATTCATTCCAGATGAAGTTTCTAAAAGACAAAAGTGATTTTGTCCTTCCTTATTCTTCAGTGAAAGCCCTTCGGTGGCATCTCATCACTTAGCACGCCTGCATGATCTGACCGCATGTACTTCTCACTACTCTCCTCTCTCACTGCAAATACCCCACACAAAGTCACAAACTCACCAAGTGGTTTTATACTTCTATCCATGATCTCCCCCTTCTGTCTAGATTACCAAAATGTCTTTAAGCACCTCTTCCCTATCAAGCCTTTCCAGGTTTCCCAGGTAGAATTGACCACTTCCTCCTCTGTCTTTACATTATGGATTACACAGTGCTATCAGAAATAAAAGGACATGTCATGCACTCATTTATTTATAATCTGTCTCTTCCCCCATGGCATTCCCTGTTAATGAAAGCTTACTGTGGATAAAAGCCCTGTCTAACCTCATATAGTGCCTGGATTAGGTTTCATCGCCAAAAGCCTGGAATGAATGAATATTCTTATATGAATTTTATGTATGACGATTAACTTGTTCTAGTGACCCAACCAGGTCTCAAATCCTGTCCCTTTGGCTCCAAGTCCACTAGATTTCCTTGAACAGCTGTGGAGTGGCCTACCATGGCAGTTCAGCCCACAACTTCTAGACCAGACCTCCTCTGGTTAAATCCTTACTCGGCCAGCTTTCAGCTGTGACCCTTCAACAAGTGACTTAGCTGTTCTGTACCTCCATTTACTTATCTGAAACAATGGGGGAACTCGTACTGGTGTCACATGACTGTTGTGAGAATTAAAACAGATCATCTACATCAGGTATCGAGCCCATTGCCTGGCACATATCAAGTACTCAATAAATGTTAGCCGTCCTGGGAATCACACAGTTGCATCTCCTTAAAATCAGGTGAAAATACCATAGTCTGTAACCATCATTTTTTAAAATTATGTGGTGCCCAATGATTCGAATGGTTCCCATTCCTTCCATCCAAATTAGCCAAAATAGGTCAAATCATAAGTTTCTGTTTGCCTTAGAAATTTCAGTATAGATTTATGTTACTCAGCCATGAAGATCGTTTGATTAGCATCTCGCTCTTCACACACATTTTCGCTTTCAGTAAATTTCGCTTCTCTTAGAGCTAAATCCTCTGGTCTATCGTCTTTATTCGAGGCAATGATGCACTCGCCACGCTCTGGTATTTTCTTTTCACAGCATTCTTTGATTTTGCTGGAGATGGAATCTTGTTTGGAACAAATATGGTTCATAACCTTGCTCTGTATGACAAAAGAATGAAAAATTACTTTATTCTCATCATTCCTTCAGGGCCGGATTTTCCTTCATAATGAAATGATTGCATACACAACCAACCATGAGCTTCACATCTGGATTTGCATCAACATACAAAATTATTCATCAGATAATTTGAAAATAATATTTAAATTTTGTCTTAATGTAATACACATGAACTTTTCACATGAAGGCAAGTTTTATTGCTGAAGATTTTAAATGATATAATTATGAAAATAGACTCTCCTATAAATTCCCATTTTATTGTTAAATATTAACCTTTTAAATACTTCACTCCTAATACCCTGATATATTGGCATTTTAAATTCTGTGTTATTTCTTTCCCTTTAAATGAAGGCCACCAAAGACATGTGACTAGAACATCTATAATCCTAGATGTCTTTTCTCGTGCCCTGGAACTATATGGCCAAGCACATAGGAGAAACTCAGTAAGTATTTCCTAAGTGAATAAGTACTCATAAGTGAATGACAAAAGGATTAACAAATGGACTATCAGAGCAACTACCAGATGACGACTCTCAAATGTAAGAAGCTATCCTACTCACTGTTACCATTTCCCCACGGTTATTATTAATTTGAAGCTATTCAAATTCCGAAATGATATACAAAACAAAAACCCTTACTGTATCCTCTCTCCACTCTTCAGCCTAATTCTGACCTCCATGGGAAATGGTGGGAATTAGGGAGAAGGTGAAGTTTTCTTATTTACACATTAGTTGGATAATTTGTTAAAAGCTGATCTGCCCCTCATCTCTTCTCCAGACTCCCCGGTATGAGTCTGCACTTTTTCCTTCTTTCCATTCCACTTTCACATGTACTATGTTGCGTTTCAGAAAATGCTGAACTATTCCAGGCCTCTCTGACTTTGCCTAAGCTGGTCTTCCTCCTCTTCTGGTGAACACTGAGGATGAAGGATGGGATAAAGCTCTGGGTTGAAGCAAAAAACGAGATGTGGTTTGTCGGCACCACATTTCCAACAAACCAGATAGAACCAGGAAGACAATCCTTGCAAGCAGATATACATTTTCCTGAAGGCCATCACTCTTCTGGGAAGCACATCTCTTTAATGTCTGGAATTCACTTCTGTTTTGCACAAACTACAATTTAATTCCAAATATCTCTCCGTGAAGGCATTATAAAGAGATATCAAGGTCATCCTACGATCTCTTAGTTTCAGCTCCAAGCTTCAGAGAAAAATCCTCCATTATATTCTAATTCAGTATATAACATTTAATATTATAAAACACACATTTCCATAACCAAACAATACAAAAATACTGAGTGAGATTGTTTTTAGTTGAAGTCCGATTAAGGACAAAACAATCCTTGGGGACATCTGTTGTCCACTGCTTGAAATAAAATGTATATCTCTTCATATTCTAAAAATCAAATTAACATACAGTTTTGCTGTGAATTCAAAAAAGTAAAACTAATTAAAAGTCACTAAGAAAAAGTCTCATTTCAACTAAGAAGGCAGGATTTTTCTTCTTTCTGTTTAAAGATTTACTTATTTATTAATTTATTTAACAGCCACAGGGAGAGAAAGAGAGGGGGAGAGAGAGCGCAGGAGGAGGGAAGAGAGAGAGGGAGATAAGCAGACTCCTTGCTGAGTGGGGAGCCTGGGGCAGGGCTTGATCCCAGGACTCCAAGGTTGTGACCTGAGCCAAAATTAAGAGTTGGAAGCTTAACTGACTGAGCCACCCAGGCACCCCAGAAGGTGAGATATTTTTAATGAAATTGTGTTACTTTTGTGTGCATGAACAACTTAAACTAAGTCGATGATATATTTACCAGTATATGCCCTTAGAAAATCACTTTAAGGAATAACATAAGAGTTATTTTAAATTAACATCTCCACTTATTTGACAAGACTGCTCTGAAATCGCTTGAGGAAACTCAGAGAAAGCAGTTCTTAAAAATATAATGGTAAAAATTGTTCTCTGAGTTTTACTACTTAATGTCTAATATCTCTAAAAGAAGATGTGCAATAGTAAAGAAGACTTCAATCTGCCTTAAGTGATTCTAAATTCCTAAAGTTTTATGGCAAACACTTTTAACTGTGTAAAATAGAATCTGTTGAGCAACCGCACAATAATCCCATGTAGAAAAAACCCTCAAAGTTTTATTTGCGCTCATTTGTTAATATTTTATTTTTTATTTCATTTATTTTACGTTATCATTTAACAATGTATTAATATTCTTTCTTAAGATGTATGTATTTATTTGAGAGAGAAAGCAGGGGGAAGGGGCAGTGGGAGAGGGAAAGAGAGACTCCTCAAGCAGAACCCTGCTGATCAGGAAGCCCAAAGCTGGATGCAGGGGAGGGAGAGGGGGCAATCCCTGGGCCCTGAGACCATGACCTGAGCCGCTGAACTGACTGAACCACCCAAGCATCCCTTATGAGCATTCTTGTTTCGTGTGGTAAATGAAGTAGCCACATATCAGGGCAACTCCAGAATTAAAAAAAAAAAAAAAAAATGGCTCCCCCAAATCACCATTTGCACTTGGCTCCAGAGAATATTTACCCTGTCACGGATACACTGTACGACATCCCCTTCACAGCATCCATCATACTTGGAAGAAACATCTTTTAGGAGGGAGATAAGTTCCTTAAATTCAATCCTGGGAAACTTTTGACTAAGTATAGCAACATTTCTGGAAAAAGAATTGATAAACCACTAAAACAACTCGAACAGCAAGTAAGGCAAGGGGGACTTCTTTGCTGGTAAAATATAAACCGCTGCAGTGAGAATTGGAACCCTTGTTTTATTCACAGATATCTGTACCAAAGAGCTGTTTGTGTGTGGCACAGCCTGCAGGATCACTCCGCAACTCTGAGGCTGATATTTTGAGTCCTGGACCAAGAGCAGGATAAAAAGCCCTGAGATATATATTCACCTCCATAATTTTTTAGAGCAAAACACATTTTTGTCAGGATCACAGCTTCTTGCTGTGAGTCCATGGCAGAGATAGATAATCCATCCCAGAACTCTTTCCTGTTGATCTATTTGAGATCTCGGAGTTTTTCTCAAGGCATTGCAATAATAGCACCATTACTAATTGGTCAAGATGATCACTGAAGATAAAATTTATCCTTTTAAAGTTATCTCTTAGTCATTAAAGTCAAAGACTGGGGGTACATCCCATCGACAGCACTTGGAGGTTTTTTTGTTTTTTTTTTTAATTTTATTTATTTATTTATTTGACAGAGAGAGAGAGAGAGAGAGATCACAAGCAGAGGCAGACAGAGAGAGAGGGGGAAGCAGGCTCCCCACTGAGCAGAGAGCCCGATGTGGGGCTCGATCCCAGGACCCTGGGATCATGACCCGAGCCAAAGGCAGGGGCTTTTAACCCACTGAGTCACCCAGGCGCCTCGCACTTGGAGGTTTTAAAACACTCGCTGGGAACTCCCAGACCAATTCAGATTCCCAACTAACCAAAGAATATCTCAGAAGTAACCCTCTTTCTCTCTAGAGTCTCTCCACCTCCCAGGTCTTCTCTCGTTCTTCTCTAATGTCCTTGTTCTAGGTTATCCATGTGGACTGAGAACTACCTCAACACCCATGGAGAAGAATAAAAATGAAAATTATCAACAATTTTACAAAAATGGGACACAGAGGAGAAAATATAAGCTAAGACAAGATTCATATTAAAACTCACATCAATCCTAAGACTTGCGGTCCAAACTTCATTAATGCCCCACAAACATTTTTTTGAAAAGAAGATGATGCTTTTAAATATTGTATGACAGGTTCTGCCTGAAGGAGAAAAAGAAAATTCTATTAAAGCAAAAACAAAATCCCACTATTCTCTTATTTCTTAACTATATCTCAACGAAATTTTCAAAATTAGCTCAGAAACAGAAAAATCTATGGGATTTTTTTTTAATTTATTTATTGGACAGAGAGAGATCACAAGTAGGCAGAGAGGCAGGCAGAGAGAGAGGAGGAAGCAGGCTCCCCGCTGAGCAGAGAGCCCGATGCGGGGCTCGATCCCAGGACCCGGGGATCATGACCTGAGCCGAAGGCAGAGGCTTTAACCCACTGAGCCACCCACATACCCCAAATCTATGGGATTTTTATCCTAATACATTTATATATCAAAAGACACATGCATTTGTGGCACATTGCCTACCTTCCTGATGACTAAATTATGCTTGGTAGGAAGGTAAGTGGTACAGTGTGCTGTGAGCTTGTCCATCTCTAATGGGATGATTAAATTTTATGGATAGCCAAAAGAGTTTGTCCAGAATAAAAGATAAATGCCATTTTTAGCCTAGATATTCACTCACTAGGGCTCTCTTCCAATTTACAAGGAAGACAATGCTAGAAGAAAGACCCTGGAAATAGGCGATTGTCTTTCAAGGGTCTCAAGTATCAAGAAATTTAGATCAGCAGCAGGTGGACAAAGGGTTGAAAACACCAGTGAACGTGGCAAGAAAAAGGCTGATAAATGGTAAACATCCCTTTGCTATAATTTGAGTTTAACTAAGGATCTACAGTGTGGGGTGACTCCTTATCATTTTAATGAAATAAATACAACAGTCACCTTTGTCCGGAAGCAATTAGCTTTTTCTTGTTCTTCACAACAGGTTTTAGTCATCTCCTCAAAGCGAGCAGCGATAGTTAGAAGCGTAGGGGCAAAAACAAAGGGGTTCCTTCTGGAAACTTCATAGATATAACTATAAAAGAAAAAAGAGGGAAGGAAGGAAAGGGCTTTAAAGCAGGAAAGAAATTTTTAAAAAATGGTAGACAAGGAATGGGAAGAAAAGGGAAGGGAATGGAAAGATAGGAAAAGACGAGAAGATCAAGTTAAAAAACCGAAAGAGGAAGGACTTCTCATTATGGAAGCCTTCAATATAAGGCAGTATTATCCACTCTCTAGTAAAAGTTTTGTCAATTAAGTTGCCAACCCCCAAATCAGAGTGATGATTACAGTTTTCATCCGGAACACTGAACTATGGCTGCTGCCGGACGATCATAGCTTTTCCTTCCACATTCAAAGAATAGCTACCTGTGCACATGCCATCTGAGATTCGGGGATTTTATTGACTTATGTTCAAATCCACTTGCAATTTAAGTTTCAGTGAGCACACCAGCTTTCCAGAAAAAGTCTCTGCTTCTGTAATTACTACACTATTGCAAACAGATTTTTTATAAACCCCCATTGATTTAATGTTTACAGTCAGTAAAAGCTGTACCTTCCCTTTGGGAAAAATAGATCATTCCCTCCAGGAGCAATTTGGCACGATGCACACACTCTGTTCTAGGGCTTACCACATTAGAAAAATATGTATCTTTATTGGAAGGAACTGGAAAGTAGATTTCATATCTTATTCATATTTATATCCTCAATACTGAACACAGAATGTGACCCACAATGCACACTGAATGAATTAATCCATCAATGAAACTAGCTATGTCTCCTTGGAAAAGATACTGGACTCAGCCTAAGAATAATTCTTCAGTTAGGTAATTCTACTGCTAAAAGAAAACTTACTTGTTTAGAAAAGATTCTCTGTTATTTTTATAAGTCTGGCATTTCTCTTCAGGATCCAGGGTAGGAAGAGGAGGCAGAAATCCTACATCAGCTTTCTTATTATGGAAGAAACAAAGTTTTCTTTCCAAGTCGACCTTACTGCAGCAGTGTGAAAAATTATGTTTTTGTGGCAGTCCCTCCAGAGCACATATATTTTCCAATAAAACATCATTCTGGACAATGGAAAAGTAAAAGACATCTTTTATTCATTGTAAAGTTTTTCAGCCTTCTGGGGTGACACAGTGACTACAATGAGCGATGACTGTCACCCTTCAGGAAAGAGACTCCAATTTCCCCAGTATTACCAATAAAGCATTGTTACCCACACCTGTGACAACCATCCCACCCTGTGGGGAACGGTTTCTACCCCATCCTGGCTCCCTTTAAGCTCTTACCCCTTCTTTGCTACTTACATTTCTCTTATATGACAGCTTTTTTTCCTTTTCTCTCAAGGTGGTAAGGTCAGAGTGTGACTGTGTTGGTAAAGTATTAGCAGTAGTGTTTCATAATAGTCTTCTAGAAATGCAGATAGTGGGGTGCCTGGGTGGCTCAGCCCATGAAGCATCTGCTTTTGGTTCAGGTCATGATCCCAGAGTCCCAGGATCTAGCGTCATGTTGGGCTCCCTGCTCAGCAAAGAGTCTACTTCTCCCTCTACCTACTCCTGCTCTCCCTATCTCTCTCAAATAAATAAATAAAATCTTAAAAAAAATAAAAATGCAGATGGTGACTCTATTTGGTAGTGGCCCAGAAAAGAGGATGTGACAACTGAGCATATATTGAGACAGGCAGCTAAGGAGGGCACCTCTGTACTTCTGTGCACGTTGTCAGACTATTGGCTGCCTCCCTGCCTGTATACCCATGGCGTGGACTGCAATCTCATAGCCAGTTCCTCCTGTGCACCGTGGTACAGAATTGCATCTCTCCAAGGAAAGTGCCTTATCTTAAATCCCAAAGTCAGGCAAAAAAAAAAAAAAAAAAAAGTGGGGGCATAAAGCATCTCTTTTTTTTATATATATTTCAAGCCAAAAATTCTCTGTGTAACAAATAAGCTTATTTGTTTAAGAAATACAAACAATTTACTTACAGCTGATTTGGAACACATTAGGAGTGTCCTGTCACCCAAGCATTTATCTCGATATTCCGTCATGGCGTTTACCAACACTTCTACTTCTTCAAAGGAGGCCTCCTGAATATGTTGAGCAAATACGATGATAGTGCTACAAGAGTCCGCACAGAGTACACGATGACCACCTGTAGAATTTCCACTTCGGTCCAACAAAAACTCATAGAAGCATTCACTTGCTGACCAGTCTCAGGAAATTATCGAAGTGTGATGGCTACAAATTTTACAATTTCTTGACAATTTAGTTGCCTTATGTGAATTTTATGAGTGATACTGTATTTACTTTTTAAATACAGCTTCTAGGGGCACCTGGGTGGCTCAGCGGGTTAAAGCCTCTGCCTTCGGCTCAGGTCCTGATCCCAGGATCCTGGGATCGAGCCCCACATCGGGCTCTCTGCTCAGAAGGGAGTCTGCTTCCCCCTCTCTCTCTACCTGCCTCTCTGCCTACTTGTGATCTCTGTCTGTCAAATAAATTAATAAAATCTTTTTAAAAATTTTTTTAAATTAAAAAAAATTAAAAATAAATAAATAAATAAATACAGCTTCTATTTAATGGAATTACTTTTGAGAAGCATTAACATTTCTGGACTATATCAGAGAAGATCATGTAAACACCATCATCATCAGAAATAGTTTAAGGAAACTCACATATATCCAACATTCTCCTCTATAAACTTCTGGGTGATACTGACATCATCTGAAAAGCAAAGATATATAGGTTATTATATATCCTGGTATTTGAGAATTTTCCCACCAAATAACCATACGTGATGCCTACATTTACAAAGTATAAAATAGAAAACTAATTGTAGAAAGTAATTTGGCATACTTAACAAGGAGAGAAGTCCTACAAACCAAACTTGAGATCTTAATCATAGCTTACTATGTACTCAAGAGATATTCATTAAGTTGAATTGGCTTGAATTAGTTTCAAATGGGCCAGACTCCAGATTTGCCATTGATGGCTCCCCAGTACAAGTGTCAAGTCCAAGCACCATTTTCATACTAAGTACTTATCACGTGTGACTAGGGAAGCAATATAAAGATTAACCGAGACGTGATGCACTGTCACTACAGGGCCCAACAAGAGATGCCATCATGTGCTAGTAGTCAGTATAGTTTATAGTGCTAGCTAGACACAGATATTTAGACAATCTCTGGTCTAGGCTAAAATCACTGATTCCCTCCCAAGGAGCATATATTAATCAGAGCTCACTTTATATTTGTCCACATAGACTACTTTTATGGAGTCCTTACTTTTGCAAGGTATTGTACTGGACAGTATGAGGCAATCAGTGATAATTAAGACATCTTCTAAGTACTCTCATAGTGCAAGAGACTTATGAACATGACCATCATTCAATTTAGAATGTACATGACATTCTAAAGGAATATGGGTAAGTTTATGACAGGAATGCTTTATGATGCTTGGGTGAGAAACCAGAAAAGGATTATAGCAAGAGTGGCATAGGAGTTGAGTCTGAAAAAATGTACAAGATTTCAGCCAGTAGAGAGAGAAAGAGGTTCATCTCTCTGTAGAGAGAATAATGTGAGGGAAATTACAAAGGTAAGAAATGTTGGGATGTATTTAGAGAAAGTCAATTAATCCACTTTCATGAGAGAGTGGGTCATAAAGAAGAGTGGAAACTAGGATAGAAGGAACTTGGATCCATATTTTGGGGGTCTTGCATATAAAGACCAGGAGTTTGGGCTTCAATTAGAAGCTATGAAGAGCCACTGAAAATGTTTATATAGAATATTAATATGATTATTTCATTTTTTATTGAAATATCATTAACATACAGTGTTATATTAGTTTCAGGTATATAACATATTGATTTGACAATTCTATATATTACTCAGTGCTCACCACAATAAATAGAGTCACCATCAGTCACCCATACAGCATTATTACCATATTATTGACTATATTTTTATGTTGTGCTTTTCATCTCCATGACTTATTTATTTTATGACTGAAGTTTGTACCTCTTAATCCCATTTATTTATTTCACCCATTCCTTCACCCATGTCTCTTTGGCAACCACCAGTTTGTTCTCTGTATTTATGAGTCTGGGTTTTTTGTTTGTTTATTTTTGTATTCTATATTCTACACTAAAGTGAAATCATATGGAGTTTGTCTTTTCAGTCTGACTAATTTCACATAGCAAAATACCCTCAAGGTCCCTCCATGTTGTCACAAATTGCAATATCTCATTCTTTTTCATGGCTGAGTAATATTCCACATATAACATCACCTCTTTATGCATTCCTCTATTGATGGACACATGGGTTGCTTTTATATTTTGGCCATTGCAAATAATGTTGAAATAAACATAGGGATACATATATCTCTTCATATTAGTATTTCATTTTCCTTTGGTAAATATCCAGTAGTGGCATTACTGGATCATATGGTATTTTTAATTTTTCAAGGAACCTTCATACACTGTTTTCCACAGTGGCTGCACCAATTTACATTCCCACTGATAGCGTATCAGTGTTCATTTTTCTCCATATCCTCGCCAACACTTACTATTTCTTATCTAATTCATATGCAACCACAAAAGATCCTGAATAGCCAAAGAAATCTTGAGAAAGAAGAACAACTGGACATATCACAATCCAGATTTCAAGATATACTACAAAGTCGTGTAATCAAAATAGTGTGGTACTGGCACAAAACAGACATACAGATCAATGGAACAGAATTGAAAGCCCAAAAATAAACCCACATTTATATGGTCACATATAATACGTGACAAAGAAGGCAAGAATATACAATAGGGAAAAGAAATTCTCTTCAATAAATGGTGTTGGGAAAACTGAACACTACATGCAAAAGAATGAAACTGGACCTCTTTCTAACATCATACACAAAAATAAACTCAAGTGGAATAAAGACCTAAATGTAAGACCTGAAGCTATAAAATCCCTAGAAGAAAACATAGGCAGTAATCTCTCTGACATCAGGCTTAGTAACATTTTTCTAGCTATGTCTCTGAAGGCAAGGGAAGCAAAAGCAAAAATAAACTATTGAGACTATATCAAAATAATAACTTTTATACAGAGAAGTAAACCATGAACAAGATTAAAAGGCAGCCTACTGAATGGGAGAAGCTACTCGCAAATGACATATTCAGTAAGGAGTTAATATCCAAAATACATAAAGAGCTTATACAACTCAATACCATAAAACTCCCATGCAGTCCAAGTAAAAAAAATGTGCAGTGAATCTGCATAGACATTCTTCCAAAGAAGACATACAGATGGCAACAGATGCATGAAAAAATTTCCAACATCATTAGTCATCAGGGAAACACAAATCAAAACCACAATGAGGTATCACCTAATATGATTATTTCTATATGCTAAGAAATACTGGCCAGGTAGGGGTATATCTAATATGCAGGGAATTAGAAATAGACACAGTGCCTGACAAAGAGAAAGTGACAAGAACTATTTGTCAAATAGATGGGTGGGAGAATGAATGGTTGGATAGGGGGGAAAAAAAAGCCCATTAGGGGACTTTTGCAATTGTTTTCTTAAGAAATCAGCAAGACATGAATTCTGTTAGGAGTAATGGAAATGTAAAGGAAAGCATAGATAAAAAATATATTGAAGAGACAAAAATCTACAGGGTTTTTGAAGAAGTCATTACAAGGGGTAAAGGAAAATTCAAAAATGACCATTCTTTGAGCCCTGTGACTGGTCTCACTAGCAGGCACTGTGGGGGTTTGAAATTAAGTCAGACACAGATCACATCTTCAGGCCACTGAGATGCTTATGGAACTTTTGTGCAAGTTACCAAAAAGTCCTTCATTCATGCCAGAGCGATTACAAAAGGACACCTCCTCTATACAACTGTAGTTCAAAATATTCCCCCTTTAGGAAGAAAACATATAAGTTTTCTTCCCCAGGCTGACACTGCCTTGGCCAGATTTATCAGTATGTACAAACTTTAGGATATCTATAAAATATATAAATATTTTGATATTTATATATAATATAAAAGGATCTTGCATAGGTTTTTACCACCTAGTTGGGAGATACGTTGGACAACCAAAGAATATAGAAAAATCTCAACTCATATCTTGTGTCCCACTGTTAACATACACTAAATACATTTGTAAGAAATACTAGTATTTTCAAATCCAAATTATATATCCCAGCAACACTTTCTATACTGCCATAAAGCTGGTGACCATGTGCTGGGTGGGATAACCACTATCTCTGTCCATAGATTGGGTAACATGACCATGAAAATACAAAATTTGGGAAGGTTAGTTCAGGACAAGTATGTGACAAGTATATATAAGCTCATGAGAGTGGGGGGAAAGTGAAAAATTAAATGGAAATAAAGCGAGGTTAAAAAATAAGAAATTATCCCAACCTAGACATTTCTTAACTAATACACAAGTAAATTTCTTACCTACATCTTGAGGCTGTGTGGGTAGGGTTAGGGATTCAGGCACAAAGAACAGGAAAACAACAAAACCTGTAAGTTTTAACTGTTTCATTTTTTTTAGAAATCACATTCACAAAAGAAAGCAATGTAACTGAGGAAGATCAAGTTTTTATATTATTCTTTGACACTATTAGTAAAAAAGTAACCTGTTTAACCTATTTCTCATATACCTCACGTTGGATTTTTATTTGATCACCTGCAGATTTTTTTGCTAATTATTAACTAAGAAAAAAATTATCTCTGTGTTTTACTGGAAAAATCTATCGAGTTAGAAAAAAAGTCCACAGGTTAAGTATGCACAATACCTAATCAAATAGACAACCCCCCCTCAAAAATCTTAAAACTTTGCAAACGCTAAAGTAAAAGGGACTAGAACAAATAATTCACCAAAGAGAAAGCACAACTAGAAAGATGCTAGGTTTCATTAGAAATCAAGTCAAAGGAAGTTAGATTTTAAAAAGTATGCTTTTTATATACCTGATAGAATTAGAAAAAAGAAAATAATTAAGATGTCTAATTCCAGAAAATGTATAGTAAAACAAGTCTCATAATCAAAGCTTTTGGAAAAGCAGATTATCATAAGGACCAATAGTCTTGAAAATATTCATATTATTTGAGCCAATCATTCAAATTCTGAAAATCTACGCTAAGAATATAATCCTAAATATGGAAATGTTTCTAAGTATGCCTAGTAAAAGGACCTGAAAACAGTAGCAACCAAGTAGTAAGGAGCATATTTTGTGTCCACATTTTGGGTTCTAAATACAGTTCTCTAAGGATTCTGAGCTTCTCAGAAAAATAAATAATTCCAGACCTGGGACATGAAAAATAGAAGATGAGCTGAGAATATGGTGCCAGAAACTAAGGAAGTACTCAAAAATTGATGGGGTCATACGCCAAAAAGTTAAAAGCCAATGGGACAATTTGACATCATAAATAACGACAGGAGTGCATTATAACCCATTATGTTTTTGAAAAAGTTTTTAGGAGTTTTTGGATCTATATCCACCCAAAATTAAAACAAAAGTAGGGAAAGGAAAAACCTCTTCTCTACAGAAGAATGCCAACTAATAAATGTAGCTAGAAACAAAGCATCATAGTTCATAACACCATAGTGTACAGTCAGCAGTGATATAGGTATGCTGGGGGTTACTATTAGTCTTTGTAACTAACGAATATAAAGAATGTTAATAACAGGGGAAATATTTGCTACATAATATTTGGAGAAAGAATAGAAACTAAAATTGTTTATGTTATGTGTAGACGGTGGTAATATGAGTGGACCTATTACACCAAAAGAAAGGGAGAGAGAGAGAAGAGACTGGAGAGAGAGAGAGAAGACAGAGTATGTTATGGGCAATCAAGAGAGAAAGATAGAACCGTTTCAAATAGCTATCTATACACTAGGATAATTCCAAATAGATCAGACGTTCAAATGTAAAAAGGAAGAGCAAGCAAACATAGAAGTACTGGAAGAAACACAAGTGCAGTGGGAACATTTTTTCTATGATGTGAAATCCAGAAACAGTAATAAGTTCAACTACATAAAAAGAAATTTCAAGATTTTACATGGAAGAATGCTGTAGGCAAAGTCAAGTCAGAGGAAAAACCAACAAATGATAGCCGCGATCTATATCATACCAGGAGCTCTGGAAATTTGAGGAGGCAAAAAAAAAAAAAAAAAAGACCAACAATCTGATAGAAAAATAGTCAAATGATCTGAGCAAATAATACACAAGAAGGAAAAAAAACTAAAGGGTTTTAAACATAAAAAAAAGATTCTCCTAATAAGAGAAATCACATCTGGCGCACCTGGGTTGCTCAGCGTAAAGCCTCTGCCTTTGGCTCAGGTCATGATCTCAGGGTCCTGGAATCGAGCCCCGCATCAGGCTTTCTGCTTAGCGGGGAGCCTGCTTCCCTTCCTCTCTCTCTGCCTGCTTGTAATCTCTGTCTGACAAATAAATAAATAAATCTTTAAAAAAAGAGAGAGAGAGAGAAATCACATCTAAACAACACCACAGCAGCCTGCCTCATTTATACGACTGGCAGGAATCTAAAAGTTTAGTAACATTCTGTGAGTCTAAAACTGGGGATATAATTCCTGTCATCCATTACCCATGGGAATGCGAAATGGTGGCAAAGATCTACAGAGAAGAATTTGGCGGTATCTAGAAATACATGCATTTGTCCCCTGAACCAATAAATTTTCTAGTAGGTACTTATCCTAAAAATACACTGCTAATATTTCTAAATGACCGAAGTACTAGGTTAGTCATCGTGGCATTATATGTAATAGCAAAAGATTGGAAATAATTCAAATCCCCATCAATAGAAGTTCAGTTAAGACTATAATATATCCACACAAAGAAATTCTATGAAACTGTTTAAAAGCACTGAAGAAAAAAACCTTATGGTTTTTTCTTCATATGGGATGATCATATGGGGTGATTGCCAAGAATATGTTTTTAAGTGAAAAAAGCAAGGTATAGAACAACATAAGGAGGGGCACCTGGGTGGCTCAGTGGGTTAAGCCTCTGCCTTCGGCTCAGGTCATGGTCTCAGGGTCCTGGGATCGAGTCCGCATCAGGCTCTCTGCTCAGCTGGAAGCCTGCTTCCCTCTCTCTCTGCCTGCCTCTCTGCCTACTTGTGATCTCTCTCTCTGTCAAATAAATAAATAAAATCTTTAAAAAAAAAAAAGAACAATAAAAGGAATGTGTTATGTCTCATGTCACAAAGATAGAATGGTGTCATAAGAACATATTTAAATACCTACTTGCTTAGATAATAAAAATAAAGAACAGAATGATGAAACTAAGAATTAAGAAAAGCTGTTATCTGTATGAGACTAGGGTAGATGGCATGTCTAAGTCAGTTCAGACAACTATAATGAAAAGCCATAAACCGGGTTGCTTGTACACAACAGAATTATATTTCTCACACATCTGGAGGCTGTGGTCTGCACCAGGGCACCAGTGTGGTGCGGTTCTGGTGAGAGCTCTCACAGGCTGCAGACTGCTGACTTCCGCTGGTATCCTCATGTGACAGAAAGAGGGTTATCAGGGTAATACTGGCCCCATAGACTTAATTGGAAAATATTCTCTTCTCTTAATTTTCTGGAAGCATTTGTGTAGAATTAGTATTATTTCTTCCTGAAATGTTTAGTAGAATTCACCAGTGAAGCCTGAAGTTTTCCTTGTGGGAATGACCTTATTTTAACTATATTTCCATTGCTTTAATAGCCATGGCAATAATTAGACTCTCTGGTTTTTCTTGACTAGGCTTTGTTAGTTTGGTAGTTCATGGCATTTTCCCATTTCCTCTAAGTTGTCAAAGTTATTGGCAAAATGTTTTTCAAAGTAACCTTTATCATTTTAACCTCTAAGGTGATGTCTCCTCTCTCATTCCTGATATTGGTAATTTGTCTGTGGTCTTTTTTTTCCCCCTGATAAATCTGGTGAGAAATCTATCAATATTATTAATCTTCTCAAAGAACCAGCATGAGATTTCATTTATTTTTATGTATATTTTGTGTTTTCTATTTTGTTGATTTCTGATTGGATCTTCATCATTTCCTTTCTTCAACTTACTCTTACTTTGTTTTAATTTGGTCCTTTTTTTTAGTTTCTGCAGGTGGGAGCTGGGTTCACTGTTTGAATCTTCCTTTTTTTGTAATTAATGTGTTATAAATTTCCTTTAAGCACTGTTCTACTGGCATTCCACAAATTCTGCTATGTTGCTTATTTTCATTCAGTTCAAAGGATTTTTTTTGTTTATTTTATTTATTTATTTGACAGAGAGAGAGCTCACAAGTAGGCAGAGAGGCAGGCAGGGGTTGGGGGGGGAGCAGGCTCCCCGATGAGCAGAGATCCCTATGCGGGGCTCGATCCCAGGACCCTGGGATCATAACCTGTGCCAAAGACAGAGGCTTTAGCCCACCGGGCCACCCAGGCACCCAGTTCAAAGTATTTTTAAATGCCCCTTTTATTTTCCCTTTGATTCGTGAGTTCTTTAGAAATGTATTATTTAGCTCATGCACCTTTTGGGATTTCCAGAGATCATACTATTATTCATGACCAATTTAATTCCATACTATCAAGCAATTCTCTGGAATCTCTCCACTCTTTGAAATCAGCATCACAGGGAGAAGACAAATTCATTTTATGGAAATCCACCAGTGCTGGGGAATTGGGAGATGGAGGAAAGAAGTTGGAAGAGCTAATTCAGGTTGGTCTATGTCCACCTGTTTTCAATAGTTTGTCATCTGAACACTTTAGTCCTAGCCTGATATTATGCTGTGGACACCAGGCAGTCTGGGCTACTGCTTCTGATTTATGGCAATGGGGCAAGTTCTTTGCAATTTAGCATACAGACAAGAGCACAAGTTAAAACCTACCCCTTCCCCAAACTCTCTTACAGTGTTGGTGGGAATGCAAACTGGTGAAGCCACTCGGGAAAACAATATGGAATTTCCTCCAAAAGTTAAAAATAGAACTATCCTACAACCCAGCAATTTCACTACTGGGCATTTACCTAAAGGATACAAAATACTGATTCAAAGGGGTACATGCACCTCAATGTTTATAGCAGCATTATCAACAATAGCCAAACCATGGAAAGACCCCAAATGTCATTGACTGACAAGTGGAAAAAGGAGCTGTTTTATATAGTCAGAGAAAAACAAATACCACATGGTTTCCCACATATGTGGAATTTAAGAAACAAAACAAATGAACATGGTGTGGGGAGTGGTACAGAGAGAGAAACTGAGTCTTAACTCTAGAGAACAAACGGATGGTCACCAGAGGGGAGGTGGATGGGGAATGAGTGAAATAGATGTTGGGGATGAAGGAGGGCACTTGTGATGTATGGGTGTTGTATGGAAGTGTTCAATCACTAAATTCTACCCCTGAAATTAATATTACACTGTGTGTTAACTAACTGGAATGTAAATAAAAACATGAAGAATAAAGAAGGAAAATCTATCCCCCCGCCCCGCCATCACCTACCCACCCTCTTTAAAGCCAGCTGCCCTCAACTGCTACACGCACCAGATCTTAAAAGTCTCTAATTTCCTCAGTGGTTTCTCATGTTTTTATATTAATTTCTCAGACCTATGTTTCTCCTTCCCAGTATGAACTTTAGAAGATGGAGCTAGCCGCCCCTCTAGTTCACCACGTTATTTAAAAAAAAAAAAAATACAGCCCCTGGCATGTGAGATTCATGCACATATCCAGCAAATATTTATACAATGCTCACTATGTTCCCAGCCCTGTTCTGTGTGCTGAGGATAACAGAAGTGAATGAAACAGACTAAAGTCCCTCTCCTCAAGGGATTACACTAGTGGGGACAGACAGAAAATAAACAAGTAAAATCCGGTGCATGTCAGTTGGTGATAAGTGATGTGGAAGTTAGGTAAAGGGGTACAACTTAAAATAGGTCAGTCAAGGCAGACATCGTCCAGGAGATGATAACGAGTTGAAGCCCAAGTTGGTGATGGAGTGAGCCCCACATATCCGAGGGCAGTTTTCTAAGCAAGAAGAATCACAAGGGCAAAGTTCTGACCAGGAAATGAATTGGTAATTTGAAGAACAGTGAAGAAACAGGTCATCATGCCTGAGCAAAAAGACCCAGTGGAAAAAGGGAACGAGAAGAGGTCAGAAAGGTATCACCATGTAGGGTCAGTGCACAGACTTTGCATTTTACTCTGAGTGATATGGGAGAACACTAGAGGTTTTGAGCGGAAAAGTGGTATAATATACTTAGGTGTAAAGGATCATTTCAATTACTATGTTGAGACCAGAGCTGGGAGTGGGTCAATGGTACTTGAGAGAAGAGCAATTAGAAAGATATTGCAAGAATCCGTGTGTGGTATTATTGTGGCTTATACTAAGGGTCTGGAGAAAGAGTCTAATTCTGGATATACTCTGAAGGTAGAACCAACAGGCTTTGCTACAGGTTTTGCTGTAGGGGTGATATGGAAAAAGAGATCATAGATGACTCTAAGGTTTCTAGCTTGAGCAAAAAGAAGAATGGACAAGATAGAAGGAGACACAAATTTGGGATGAGATAGAGTTCAGTCTAGAATGTGTTATGTTTGAATTGTCTCTTCATTATCATCATGAAGATGCCAGGGAGAAAGTGACACATGAGCCTGGAAAGAAAAGAAGAAGTCGGGTGCCTGGGTGACTCAGTGGGTTAAGCTTCTGCCTTCGGCTCAGGTCATGGTCTCAGGGTCCTGGGATTGAGCCCCGCATTGGGCTCTCTGCTCAGCAGGGAACCTGCTTCCCCCTCTCTCTCTCTGTGCCTGCCTCTCTGCCTAGTTGTGATTTCTCTCTCTGTCAAACAAATAAATAAAATCTTTTTTAAAAAGAAAGGAAGAAAATCCAGGGTGGGGATATAAACATGTGTTGTCAACATCTAGATGGTATTAATGCACTAAGTCCAGGTGAGATTGCCCACAGAGGGAATTTAATCAGGAGAGTTGCTCTGGGGCACTCCAACATTTAGAGGTTGAAGAGTTGCAGAAAATGTAGTGAAGACCAAGGAGATGCATCCAATAAGACCGGAAGAAAATACAGATGCCAAGTAGGTAAATGTTTCAAGGATAAAGGAGTGATTAAATGTGTCAAATTGTGCTGGGAGAAACCAGGTGAGCTAAGGGCTGAGAACTGACCCCTGCATTTTGCAGCATGGAATTCTTTGTAACCTTGACTATGCACGTTTCTACTTTATGTTTTGCCCAACTTGTTTTTCCAACGAAACAGAAATGCTCTAAAATTTCCGTTTGCTATTGTATTTGTGATACTTTGTCCTTGTGTTTCCAATCATTTTTTTCTTTATATATGTCAGTGAAATGTCATTTGGCTCATAAATTTTCCTAAGAATTTTATCTTCATTGAACTTTCCTCTTAATAATAAAAAAAAAATTCCTGTTTAAAGCTTTTCTTTGAATTCTCCTTTTCTTTGAATTCTTATTGTGAACTCTGAGTTAATACTTTTTAGAACTACACCAAAATCAGACAAGGTCCACAGATGTTACAACAGAATTGAAAGAAGAGTGTAAAGTACAAAGCAATTGAGTTAGAACTGAAAGCTTGTTTTATTGTTCTGGAGCAATTGTTTTTTCTTGGAGAAGAGGCCAAAGCATGAATGTAATTTTTAGATTTCTATTCAGAGCTGCTATGATAAACAGCCTCCCTGCTGATGGGCTAATCTTCTTGCACCACTTACTGATCTTGATCCTCTGCTCCCCACCGCACCCCCGCCCCCAAGTACTCCTCATCCTCCGTATCTCGTGAGTTATCTTGCTACAAGCTAACCATGGTGACTCTTCTCTGCTTAGACATCACTTCAGTTGGACTAAAACTCATGAGAATCTTCTCAGTCCTACAGTTCATGTATCTTGCTTCATCTTCTGTATCTATACCCTTCTTACCCACCCAGTACTGTCCTAATACCATTCATTGTGTTTTGTCATAAGCTATGTTTTCCTCTCTAAAATATTGGACTTCTTCTTTACATTAACTGATGAATGCTCACTCATCTTCCAAGACTCTTCTTAAAAGTCTGCCTGTCTCAGTGTGAACCTTTCCTCAGGCAGAATTGGCCTCATCTACCCATTGATTTGTCCCACAATTTGTTGCCATCTCTGTGGTGACCATAATCTTGTTGCATTGCTATTAGTTGCTTCCTTCTTTGCTGGAGCACCTGGAGGACAGTGATTGCACCCAGAACAGGACCTGGTACCCCATGAGTGCTTAGTATATACTTGTGAACTAAGAAAAATCAACTGCTAAATATATTAATAATATTTAATCAAGACAACTACAATAAACACTTGTATTTTAGTCTGTGAATAGACAACTGAAAAAGATTGGGAAAAAAAGTAGAGGTTAAATTTTAAGTGGTATCATTCCTGATGGATCCCATAAAAGCATAATACTTTCTTTTTTCATCTCCAGTGTATCTGTTTAAATACATAAGTGGTCACTTAATGAACAAAGTGCCCTGGCATCACAGTGCTTAACTTGAACTTTTTTTTTTTTTAGGGCACCAGGGAATCTAACTTTGAGGGTTGTAAGTCTATCCTTGGGTGGCTTTAATCTCCCACAACAACCAAGACCCAATGCTTATTTATCAGAATCTGCTTCACATAATGGTATACATAACTATTTTTAAAAGCCATCTATAAATTTCCATAAATAAGCACACTAGGAAAAAGGAAACATTTGGAGATACTTTATTTATATGATAGAGAAATCTCACATTAAAGTCTTGATCATTTCATTAATTCACAAAAAGGACTGTCTCAGTTAAAATTAAAGGAAAAGATTCACACCAAACCATAAGGATTTCTTTTGTCTCCTTTTCTTCCCCCTGTAATTTGAACAAAAATATATTAAATTCTAACTCAATAAATGGGTGCAGAAGGTAACTGGTTCTATTATTTAACATCAGAGAAATACTAAATAGAAGGGAAAGTCTTCTGATGGCATTCTCTGAAAACTTAGAAACAACCCAAGAGAACTTTGAGGTTGTTGAGTCACTGATTTACCATTATGGATGCAACTTTGCTCTGGGGTTTTTAACATAAACTTTTTGTTGAATCACATTTATTTTTAAGAAAAGAATTTAATGGTAGGTCTTAGGATATATTTCACTATGGACCAATATTTTGGAAGAATGCTCACTCTATTTATCCTTGTCTGAACTTTTTGTTACCTGAAGTAATTTAAACTCCCAAAGCAGCACGAGTCTTTGAAATCAGTTTTGGACCCTGAAAATTAAAAATGAATAAAAGTCATCAAGACAAAGAGAAGAAGGACTGTGTCAGGTATACAGGTAACTCTCCAGTACCCAGGGGTGAATTCAAGTACACCTCTGATGCCAACGAGCTGGGACAATGGAAGTCAGAGAAAAAAAATCCATTCCTACTACAGCAGAGAGAGTTTGTTCTAACAATGCCACTCTCCAAATTGTGACCAATCGTCACCACGGCCCTCACCTTCCTCCAGCAGTCAGTCATAGAAATTGGAAGGTTTGCAGACAAAGTACAGTCACCACGGGTTAACGGTCTCTACACCTATGTGAATGTCTTCTCTTGTCGAGGGACATTTATCCGAAATGGTTTACATCAAACCTCTTTTACCAGTTTTGTCTTATCTGATTTAGTTACCTGTGTTCCATCCTCCTCTACTAAAAACACAGCCACACTGGTAAATGTACACTTGGCAAAAATGAAGAATTACAGGATGTCTTTTAAAATTATAAAGATGCTGGGCCCCTAGGTGGCTTAGTGGTTTAAGTGTCTGCCTTCAGCTCAGGTCATGATGTCAGGGTCCTGGGATCAAGCCCCGATTGTGGGGGGAGGGGAAGGGTGTCCCTGCTCAGCGGTGAGCCTGCTTCTCCTTCTCCCTCTGAAGCTCCCCCTGCTTGTGGGCTCTTTCTCTCAAATAAATAAATAAAATCTTTTTTAAAAATAAATAAAATTATAATGATGCTATATTCAAATATATTTAGTAATATAAACTAAATGTAGCCAATTACAAATCCAGTTAAAATTGCTAAATGATAAGCTTAAGATAATTCGTAACCACTAGTCTGTTGGAATACCAAGGCGTGCTCCTAAATGAGTTCAAAATGTTTTTTATAAAATATTTCCCCAATATCTTGTTTGCACAATTAATTTGCTATTAAATCCTTTTAATCCATTTAGCTGAATTGATCAGTTTTAGGCCAAAGACTGTTTAAATTATCATCAGTTAATTATATGTTCACTTTATAGTTTCCTCTACCAGGAAACAAATCAAACTTAATAATTCTCTTAACATATTTGAAAATTACGCTTCTTCCTAATATTTAGTGAGAAAATTGGGATTATTTCTTACATAGCATAAAATCCTTCGATCTATTTCTTAATAAATTAAAATCTCTCCGCCATTATTTTCAAGGTCTAGATTAGTGGACTATTCTTTTCATTATGCATTACAGAAAACACGCTCCCAAGGATTTCAAGTGTGAAAATGAACTGCACATACCTCGTCCTCAAAGCAGGCATCCTGCTCTTGGCCTTGGCAGCACTTTTCCAGTAGACCAGAGAAATCTGCAATGACAGCCTCAAGTTGTTCTTCTGTTATTTGTGGCTTTTGCTTCACAAGGTTAATGAGAAATCTATAATTTAAACAAAAGAGAAATCTGTTATGCAAAGGTACTTTTCTAAAGCCTTCCTAGTGGAGAATTTTTAGAGCCCTCGTGACCCTCCACCACAAACCCTCATTCCATCAGCCCCTACCAGACTTACAACTTATACTATGTCCAATGCCTTCATCAGAAACACAGAGGCTAGAAATAAGCAGGTGCTCCACTGCTCTGGATTTGTGCACATTGTAGGTGAAACATGATTTTATAGTTGTACCATACTTAGGTGTAGTAAGACATGGTCTTTTTCTTACTTGTCTCCTTTCCAGTTCTCCACCCTAAAGTACATCCTGTCCATACTCAAAAGCCCAGATCTCCAAACTCCTGCTATCCATAATTATCACACCCTTAACTGAGCATTGGCTCCACCAAACACCTGCACTACTCAACTAACAACACCTTCATGTGGGAATTAATGTTGACCAGGGAACAGGGAAGACTTGTCAGAGGAGGCAGCATTCTTACTGTACCTTGGAACATGACATAGGTTGTGACAGTGGAAAAGGGAAGAACGAGATCTCCGAAATGAAGGAAGACCATTTCCAAGCAAGTGAGTATTAATATGCATGGGAATTTGGAGAACATAAGTAACATTGACTTGGATTACCATCATCATTACAGAATGCCTCCCACAATGAACTGAAATCTGCATTCCATTTCACAACACCCATACTTCATGGTTGAATCAAATATTATGCTTATTCTCTTCAAAAAGTAAACAGAGTGAAAAAAAGATTCAATGGTGTTTTTCCTGTGTTTTGGAATGGAAGTACCCAAACTTACTGCCAAGACATATCCTAATCTCCAAAATAGCTTGCCTGCTCTCCCTCAGTCCCAACACGTAACACAGCAAGAGTTACAATGGAGACTATTTTTACAAACAAAAAATTGTCTGCCCTTGTGAATTTTTTCAGATCTGTGTCCCAAGGAGGCTGTGAAGACACTGAAACAAAACTATTTCAAAAGCCTCCTTCAGTGTTTTGAGGTAATAATGTTCTCCTAATAAGCCCAAGATTGTCAGGTGTGTAAGATAGAAATCTCAACTACTATTTCGTGTCATTGGTCTTCTCCGTGCCAGCAAATGATGATTTCTTACTGTTGCTTCATTGTTTGCAGTGCTACACCCTGAGCTTGGCACAGGTCCTTATGGAAGATGAACTTATCGGCAGAGAAGGGTGAAGGGGTGTATGTTTCATCCACCACTAAGCTGCTGAAACATGGCCTCCTGTTGGCGTATGAAGAAGTGCAGCACTGGCCGACACCAGGGTTTACAGGAGTCTCCTCGTGCCTGATGCACAATTGTCCAATAATAAGATCGGCCTGGTTGGGAGAATGAGAAAGAAGACAGCAAGGCGATTCAACATTAGCCACTAAGTGACGCAGGTTTCCAGAGAATCATTGCGATTTTTAATGCCCAGTAATATATAATTAATATTACAGAAAAATTTGCTATCTATGGAGGGTCACGTGTTGCCACATTGCGGATTCGTTTTTACCCTTCTGTTTGGTACAAACCTCACCATTTAGTGGCAGGTATTCCAAAGATAACGTCGGAGATAGTCCTTTCAGATAGTTGTCAGCTGTTTGAAATGTATTTGCAATTACGTACCTACTTCCAAAGGGGAAACAATTATCTGCCCTGACCTAAGAAATCAATACATGGCTTAAATTTTTCATGTATATCTAGCTGAGCTTTCCATCTTATTTTTGGGATCCAGAGACTCGCTTTCTGAAGGAAAGAATTGAGCAAGCCTAGCCTGTCTGCATACATACACACATGCACACATGCATGCATATGGCTAATATATAACCTTAACTGAAAAAAACGTAAGGCTGGAGTGCTGGGTGGCTCAGTCAGTTAAGTGTCTGACTCTTGATTTTGGCTCAGGTCATGATCTCAGGGTCATGGGACCATCCTGCCTGGGGCTCTGTGATCAGTGGGGAGTCTCTTTTGAAGATTCTGTCTCTCCCTCTCCATCTGCCCCTTTCCTGCCTTCGCAAGCACACTCACTGTCTGTCTCAAATAAATAAATAAATCTTTAAAAAAAAGAAAGAAAGAAAAGAAAAGAAAGAGGGCTAAAGTATGTTTGTGTGTGTGTGTGTCTTTTAGGGCTTTCCTAATGTAGACTCCTCCTACCTTGACACTTCAGAGATATTTCTTAAACACCTAGCAATAACTCGTAATAACTCGTAATAACGCAAGATGTTTTGTGTGCGCACTGTGTATCGGGCCAGTGCTGAATGAGTTACAAGGATTACCTCATTGAAGACAGTCATCCTGTGTGGGTGGTACAATTCTTATTCCTAAATGTCAGCTGAAAAAACTCAAGCCTAGAGATAAAACGCGCTTTCCAGAGTGACACTACTAACAAGGGGTAGAAGTGGGATGCGGGTGTGGGCAGGAGGCTTCCAGAACTGACACTTCTGATCTGTTACAACATCCTGTGTCCCTGCAGCCTCTCAACGTGTGGAATTCAATAAATGATAAAGAAGGTGCTGAATCACAGGGATCTTTATACTCCTAACTTTTGGTGGAAAATTCCGAGACATGATGACTAGCTTGCAAGTAATTCCTCAGCATCGGAAAGAGGGAAAGGGCAACAATAAATGTACAATTGTATTCACAGTTGTGATTTTAAGGGAAAAAATAATGAAAGAAAATTCAGCCTATAATCTTATGTATGACACCAGTGACATTAGAAAGTCATGCTATTATACAGAAGGACTTACCCTGTTCTATACTCTTTACCTTGTTAAAGGGGGAAAAATATCCCTAATGTAATAAGGAGATTATATTACAAAAGGCAAACATGTAAGTATGGCTGAAAATAAAATGACTAATTTTCATCTCTCAGAAGTGAAGCTTTCATTTTTTTTAACCCAATTCACATTTTTTTCACTGTGTCCATTAGACCGAACTCAGTGCTCATGGGTGCAGAGCGGCGTAACTGAGATAGATGTGTGAACTCGATATAAGGGGATAATAGCACAGCAGCAGCAGAGCTGTATGAGACCAGCAAGGAAACTCTGAAGAAGGTATGGCCTTGGGTGCTGGAGCTTGGGTTATGGAAAGACGTGCATATGCGTCCAAATATCAGACCCACCATTTCCTACCTGGGAGAGCTTGTCCTAGCATAACTTCTTTGAGCCTCATTGTCTTTCTCTATAAAGTGAAGATGGTAATGGGGCATATCAAAAGGGAGTATAATAATCATTAAATGAGATAATACTTTTTTTAAAAAAAGTACAGTATGGGTCTTTAGCGTAATCCTGAAAAATTGCTATGTTGTTATTAGGGTGAAGTGACGGTCTCCATGTTGGTTTAGGAAAGGTGAGATGCAGGGGCTCAGGGCGTAGGGGAGTTTGAAATCCAATAGACTCGCTCCTCGGCTCTCCTTTTCTTCTTCTTAGTCTTCTTCTTTTTCTTAACAGTAAAGTATTTAGTGAGCCAAAAGAAGAAATCACAAACTGAATGATGTGTTGGTTATTCTATCTTTCTTGTCCATAAAGCTTGCTGGAACAGTGTTGGATACACTGGCCGCACGCCCACCCGCCATTCTAGAAGGGCAGGGAGGCTGGCCCCATGCCCGCTGTTCAGAGCTGAGTGCACAGCCTCTCCAGCTGAATGAGTCCAACTACTCTGGTAAAGCCATCTCCACCCCAGTTTTTACCATTTCCTCTAAGTGGGAATCACGAGACTGTTTTAAGCCAAATGGGGCAGAAACACAACGGGACTAAACGAAACACTCACCGCTCCTTCGCCACAAGCCAACTGTTTGTCCTCACTGAGTTGGCAACAAGTAGCTGCTGCGGTTGCCATTTTCCTGGTAAAGGCCATCAGCTCTGGTGGGGTCAGCTGAGGGGCCTTCTTTGTGTACGCAACCAGAAACCTGGAAGAAGCATTTTTCACCAAATCCTGAGTCATTCGTGAGTTTTGGGGCTCCTCCCTCCTCCAACACCCTTTTTTGGTATCAGAAGCCCTGAAATCAGCTCATTTGTTTTATGCACATGATACTAAGACCACCTTTCAAGATGCATTTACTCTAATAACCACCTCGGCACTTCTCTTCTATCAACATATCACAACGTGAAAACAGACTCGGGATGGTAGGCTGACTTCCACTGCCAACGTCAAAGCTTCAGTGATTTTAGTTTTGATCTGTTCCTTGTTTCAACGATGACAGACTCCAACAGAATAAATATCTTTTCTGCAAAAATCTGCACAACTGGGGGAAGCTAAAGCCAGTACCAAAGATCAGACTTTCACAAGTCATTCTTCTTCCTCCCTAAAAGAGGGAAATGGGGATGCCCACCTTCCCCCAAGGGAAACTGGGTGATCAGAGTACACTGATTTTCAATCTGAAATGGGGCCTGAAATTAGAGTAGTGTTGGGTGACTAATTTAGGTTGGTATTTCCCTCAGTAGTTCATCATTTTAAATCACTAAAAATACTGTTTAAAAAAACTTACGCATTTTGTAAGTAATATTCTCCTAGTTTCTGGAAGAGGCCACAGCTTCGCTTTGCCAATGCTTGGCTTTCTTGGATGTATTTCTCTAATTCTTCTTCCTGAAAATACCAGCATTATTACATACTTTTTTTCTCTTCCTGGACACAAAACTTTGTATGTAAAAATTAATCAATAACATAT
The DNA here is from genome assembly GCF_963455335.1 of Martes martes. Classification (NCBI taxonomy): domain Eukaryota; kingdom Metazoa; phylum Chordata; class Mammalia; order Carnivora; family Mustelidae; genus Martes; species Martes martes. Next base: position 197,430,176 of record NC_137889.1, on the reverse strand, counting down.
TATTTTATTATGATACCAATCTTAGAAAAAAGTAATTTTACATATTTTTTTCAAATACTAAAGATAACAAAGTATGAATTGTGAGAATTAAAGCAAATGGACTTTGGGGAGAATAAAACTTTGTGAATCACACAGAATTCAGTCTTTGGATAAAGGACTACAGCTCTTTCTGTACAAATTCCTGCTTTTCTGGAACTGTTCAACAATGAATATTAGTTTTATTCTGTGTGTCAAGGAAATTTTGGTTACCATTTTTACTTCTAAAGTAGACCACTAGTTGTTTGCTACTATTTAATAACTACTTAATATCTAGATGACTACTAAATAGATTAGCTAGCTACTAGTTAATACCTAGATGCTTTCAAACAAAAAGCATTTTTGATGGGTAACCTCCATGAAGTTTTTCAGACTCTCCTTAAAGCTAGAGCAATTTACCCCTTTATCCTGGCAATCGAGAGGGTTTTCAGACTGGGAGCACTTCTCCAATAACTCCTGGTATCCTTTAGCGACTCTTAGAATAACTGGGACAGCAAGTCTCGTATGTCTTCTCGAATATTCATAAGTAAATCTGAAATATGTGTGAAAAATATCCTGTTACTGGAATTATGAGACAATTTATTCCCATGTTATATGGCATGCAAAAGTAAAAATTCAAATACATAAACCTGGAAATCAAATTATGATTTGTACTATATGCACGGTGAAGCCATTAATACAAATAACAATCCCTCCAATTGCTCTAAAATGGCATTTTGTTTTCTTCCGCACTCTCCACCTGGGTTTTTCAATTATGAATTTCACAGTCGTTCATTCAACAAATGTTTTTTCCAGCACCTACTCTATGTAAGCGTTTCTCCAGGCAGTAAGGATTCAATAATGTATAAGATAAAATGCCTGACCTCTCAAAAGCATCCCTTATAGGGAGACAAATGCAGTCTTTTCTCAAACAAGAAATTTCTTAAACAAGAAATAGGTCATCAAATTCAGGTGGTGATAAATCAGTGAAGAGAAATGAAGAAAGATACAATAGAAGGGGAAAAGTGACTCTTGACTGACAGCATTGTTTAAGAAATGTCACTTTGGGCCTCTCTTTCGGAACAGAACCTGGGTGAGGGAAACTACATAAGAATCTGGGGGAAGATCATTCTCAGCTGAGAAAACTTCTACTGCAAAGAACCTTTCTCATTGAAGAACAATTTCTGTTAAACAATTAACGTTGGATATGCAGGTAGGTCAATTTAAAGATAATTCTTGGATTTACTAATTTTATTTCCAAGTTATAGAAGTAAGTCATATTAATTCTGCCTCCAGTAAATTGTCAATGCAGCTTTCTTCAATCTGGACTTTGCTCTTGTGTGCGTAATTTTACTGAACAGTGCAAACAATGTGTGAATGTCCAGTCTGAAAGCAACGATAGAGTGATATCCTCAGGGAATACTAAAAAGAAAATTGAGCCATTTTTTTCATTATTACATTAGAAGCAGACTCTTAAATTTATAAAAGCTTTTGGTGATCATTAGGCATAATATCCTTAGAGTTGCACAAATCCCTCCTCTGATGGTGTCCATAGACACACACTGTACACTAAAGGACGATGTATTAACTTGACTGTTTGCTTCCCTTAAAGGCAAATAGAATGGGAACATGTCCTATCAGTTATAGTGATACAACTAACTACTATGCTGCAAGTGTCTCAACATATGTTTTGATTTTCTTACAAAAAGAAAACATACATTAAATAAATAGCAAATAAACTCTTCTAATGAAAGCCCTTCTACCTATCACTGAGTTACACTCTGAGGGAAAGTTCTTAAAATATGCCCAGTAAAAAAGCACATTCTTCACCATGAGCCCTTCTTATCACAAAATATTTATATCATACTTGGAAGCTCAGTGGTGGTCTTCATATGAGTAATCCATACGAAGATGGCATGACAACGCTTCTGATGCCAGAGAAATTGATACAAAATAAAATATAATTTCCGCTAATAACAGCAACAGTGAAAGTTTCATCAGTATAAGATAGATCCCATTTCCTTGTTCCCTACTTACCTGCTTAAATACATTTTGGCTCCGAACATTCTAGCATCAACCTCACATACTTAGCTCAAAAACCATAGCCGTCATTCCCCACTTCAGCCACACAAAGCTGTCAGCTACATCCTAATCTTTACTTATGTGAACATACATTTACAGAGTGTGTTACCTTGCCATGAAAAGATCTTTTTCCCTTGAAGAAAATTGGTTGAAATCTCTCTCTCCTAAAAACCTATTTAGATTTGGAGATAAGCCTTCAGGTTTGTCATCATTTTCTGCATGAATTATGCATTGACCAAGTTCAAGTATGGGCAATTTGCAGCATTCTGCTATTTTGCTTGACAGAATATCTTGTTGAGAACATATGTAGGACATAACTTTTTCCTGTAATAGGAAAAATAAAGTATAAGTTTTAAAGGTTTATTCTTTAATGCAGGACCTCAGGGCCAGTTTTAGAAAGGAAGGAAAGGAGGGAGGATGGGAGGGAGGATACAAAGGCTGGAGGGAAGATAGAAAGGAGAGGTGGGAGGGAAAGGAAAGAAATAAGGAAGGAACAGAAAAAAGGCATTCTACCTTGTCTCCCATTTTAGTGCTTTTTCACCCTAGTTTGCCTTTCCTCACTCCTTTTCATCTACCCCTGTTTTTTCAATTCTTCTCTTCATAGCTGTCAGCTAAAACCTACTTTATTGTGTCAGGAAGATTTTTAAAACAAGAGAGAAATATACGCTTCAAACTCAATGGCATGCACATTGGTGTATATCTTTCTGTTACTATTGAATTTGCTACTGGACGGCGTTTGCGGTCAATGTCCTAATACGGAGAGCAAACTTTCGGCTCCATTGCAACAGAATGATCTGCAGTGACCCACTGTGACCTCCAGAGGGCAGGCTACAGATAATGAAATGGCAGCTCATCTAGGTGGCCAGAATGAAGCAGAGCGGACACGTATCTGTCAGGGGACTAGAAATTCTATGTTTTCTCAATAAGGACGATTAGAAAGCATTATTCAGTCATTAAGATCAATTTACATGCCATACTGAAATTAATTTTTCCATCCTAAAGGAAAAGGGTGGTTACGAGCTCCAAAAATAGAAAAATAATTTTTAAGTGCCTATAGAAACAAGAGTAAAACTGTCAATTTAAACCAAGAAAACTAACTTCAAAGAAAAACAAAATAGTTCTTTTTATGGTGCCTACTATGCAGGTAAAAACTTCTAAAGAGAAAAATAAATGAAATTGGGAATCCGTCTTTGGGACTATCCCCCCGCTCCTCATACCAGGACTTCTGTCCATGCTCAGAGACCATCCCCTTGAGGCCTCTCACAGCCTCAGCTTCTGGATGCCTTCCAGGACTCTCTCAGCCAAACTGTGGAAGGACTAGCTGAAATAAGCATTTCATCCTCACATTTGACCTTTTGGAAACCATGTTCAAGCCCAGGCTTTCAAGCCATTAGAGTATCTAAGAGCAATGATTTTAAACTTTTTAAAGAAGAAGGTGTCGCACCAGGGACTGGAGAGGGAGTAATCTGGGGAGAGACGGGCCTCTGGCACAGTAGGTAAGAAGCCTAAGGTTGGCCCAAAATAGATGAATGCCACGCTGCTTAGTTGGTGACTAACTATGGCATCCTCAAGGGTTCTTTGTTGAGGGGGTTGGGGCTTTGGTTTTTAATTCTCCTAGAGCCCTCTATCCACACTTCTCTTTGGCATGTTTAGCTTTGTACCTAGTAAAACAGTTTCTTGTGTTATTTTTGTTTCTTGTGCTACTTTGCTATATTCACAGAATGGATCTCTCTATCTGATCTATGTAAGACAGCCCTTTCCATGTGCCAGGCATCCTGCTGTCAGCCTGTGGAGGTAACAGTAAACAGAAGACAGTCCCTATGTGTCTTGTCTCTACCAGACTAGAAATTCCCTTAGCTTAGTGTGTGCCTTCCCAACAAGTGCCCTTCCCAGTGTCTAGCACACAGAAAGTATTCAATATATATATTTCAAGTGAAATAACAAATGGATGGAAAAACAAACTTAATACAAGTAAAGAGTCTGCCCCTCCTCTACCCCAAGATCCTACTTGGCGTTTACAGTGTACCTCAGAAGGAGGAATGAAGGAGCACTCAGCTCACGGGAGGAGAACAGCACTTAGGTGAAGGTAGAATCAACAGCAGATGGTTTCAGTTTCACTACCAAGAAGTCTGTAACTTTCCTCAGCCACCTGGTTACCCTACCCTGTGACCAGCTCAGACAGCCTTCTCCCATTTAGAATGACAGTCAAAGAAGGAAAAGGAAGTGGAATTATCTCAGGAGGCAAGACTCTTTACCCCATCCTGCAGACACTCCAGCACGTTTCCTCTGCAACATTCCTCATGTATGTGGGCCACATCCAGAACCAGTTTCTGAATTTCAGTAAAATTAGCTTTGGAAAACTTTTGACTCAGTTTTGTAACCGTTCTAGAGGAGGGAAGGAAATGGAAGTTAATCCTGGTTATCTACCAACATTAAATAAGAGAGTATTCGTGTAGTTGCTGCTCCCAAGAGAAAGAACTGAAGTGCTCTTGCTATCTCAAAAGAAAAGGTAAACTGTTCGAAGTCCTGTCAATTCCAGCCCAATCTTTCATGGCAATTGCTTTCTAAATTGACCTGTCCCCACAAGTAGTTTGGACATGATTTATTTGTCTTTAACACCTTTCCTGTGAATCTAGAGGAAATCTATCTTTCCACTGTTCATCCACGATGCTGGGTGTTTGGAGTTACCATCGTGAGTTGGCAGGAAAAAACTAGAAGGACAGACAATTAAGAAATAGAAAATTCCATGAGAATAACAATCATTTTTTACTTAGGAGAAAAAAATTTTGTGGGAATACAGGAAAGGGTGTATATGGGCAAATCAATGAAGTGAGACAAGAAAGTACAGCAGACTAAACATCCAGACATGCCAACATGCCAAGCCACGTAGTGTGGCCCAAAAGGGATGTTAGAAGTAAAAAGTCTTGTAACTTCTACATATTTCCTTAAATTTTAAGAGATCTCTAGTTGAAGGAAGCAACTGGTAGTGTTGCTGCTTCTGATAAGGGTAGATTTTCTTTATGAATTTATAACACTTAAATGTAATCACTTATGGATAGTGATTGATAAGTCATTATAATAATATTTTAATTTATGTTTTATTAATAAGTTAAACTGAAAGCAATTCATGAATCAATTCATGAATCAATCTCATAGCTTTGGAAGGTATTTAAAACAACATCTGACCTTTTCCAAGAAAAAAATTTCAGTCTTGGAATGAACTCCACGACTACAAACCTTAACCTAGATCTCCACTGTGTACAATATGCTTAAATGCGTAATTTACCAAGCAAAGAAATAAATAAACTTTGAAAGCATGGACTTAATACTGTTCCGTTAACATCTCAGATATTTTCCCCGACTAGAAATGTCTCATCATAAAAGTTAAAGCACCTGAAGCCAGTTACGTAGTATCAAATTTTCTAGTGGCCACATTAAAAGGTAAAAAAGGAAACAGTTAAATCCATCTTAATAATATTTTTTGACCCCACTATGTCAGAAATAATACCAATTCAACCTACAATTTCATTCCTCTGTGGGAGCTAAAAAATAAAACAATTGAATAACAGAATCAGACCTACAAACCTAGAGAACAAACTGATGGCTGCCAGAGAAGAGGGGCATGAGCATGAGCAACATGAGTGCAGGGAGTAGGAGACACGGGCTTCCACTTACGGAATGAGTAAGTCGTGGGAATAAAAGGCACAGCAGAAGAAGTACAGTCAATGACATTGTGATAGTGTGGTGTGGCGACAGATGGTAGCAACACTTGTTGCAAGCAGACCGTAACTTATGGAGAAAATGAATCACTATGCCGCATACCTGAACTAATGTAACGTTGCGTGTCAACTATATAGGAATCAAAAAATTCTTTTAAAAAAATGTCAGTATGCAATTAGCATAAAAACCTATTAAGAAGATATTATACGTTCTCTTTTTCATACTACGTCTGCAAAATCTGGTATGTCTTTTCCACCTGGAGCACACACAGTTCCTTATTCACTGCTTGGGAGCGGCAAACAGAGAGCGGCAGCCGTGCCGTGTAGCGCAGCCTGGACCATTGGTGATTCTGATTCTTAAACATCTGATGTCAAAGTCTCAGCTGTCAGCATACACAGATCACTGACCTAGCAGACAAATAGGTGTAAGGAAAATAAATCCCGATCGGGACCTAGAAAACTGGGGTCTGCGGACAGGCAGTGTGGTCTTGAGAAAAGGGATCTAATCTCTCTGGGTCCTAGTTTACTCATATGTAAAAATGAAGCAGCTGAACTAGATGATTAACTGTTTGGGGTTTTTTTGTATTCCTCTTTATCCTAACAACAGAGATTGAATATGAGACAGAGGTCAAGTAAGTAGGCTTTAAGAAGTGTTAAGCAGTAAAGCAGGTTTGGAAGGAGACTTATGGAGAAGGCGGGTGGGGTTTGGAAGGTAGGTGGGACAGCATGGTAGTGGGGGTTAGGGTAGATGACTGTCATGTGAAGACATAGGGAAGGGATACTTGGGCTGAGTTATCATAAGATCTCCTTTTTTTTTCTGAGAAAGGGTAATTTTTCGTGTGCCTGGGTGGCTCAGTGGGTTAAAGCCCCTGCCTTCAGCTCAAGTCATGATCCCAGGGTCTTGGGATCGAGCCCCGCATCGGGCTCTCTGCTCAGCAGGGAACCTGCTTCCCCCCTCTCTTTGCCTGCCTCTCTGCCTACTTGTGATCTCTCTTATGTCAAATAAATAAGTAAAATCTTTAAAAAAAAAAAAAGTGTTAAGCAGCAAGTCCATGGGTTAGCTTCCTTCCAATCCTGGGGTTTCATGATCCTAAGCCATGAGCTCTTATGAAAGGAACCTTCATTCTCTACCACGGTGACAATGAGAAAAATGTGCTCAAACAGCAAAATGGTAGTTTTGCAGATCTCACCTTCTTCCCTAGATACAGCTTAAACTTACATGGCTCGGAAGGTTCGGGGTCCAAAATTTTTCATCACTGCACATATATGTTGATTTAACAAACTGCTGTCTCTTAATTCTTTTGTAATCAATGCTGTCTAGATACAGAAGAAACAAGATGTTAGGAAAGGATGTACTTTCCTTTACGGGTGCTAATAATTAGAAAAACAACCTATACAGGTAAACCATCAAACCATAAAAAATTTTTACTAAAATTTAAATGCAATACATTTTTATGGAACTTTCTTCATTCTTTCTTTTAGGTTGGTTTATATACATCGAAGCCAGACAGGTGGACTTAAAAGACCTTAAAACAAGAACATTATAACTTTCTTACTTGGGATAATGAGTAAACAACTGCACTTTTAAATGAATTGAAACCTGATAATTTCTTAAACATTTGTTTATCTTAAAAAATGTCACAGCCTGACATTCTGAAAATAGTCACAGTTCTTAGGAAGCTTTTCTTATAGGACTTCTGGTGGCAAGTGATTAATTGTGGATGTTATTCTAGCTCTCAAACCTAAGAAAGCTACTCACGTCTCTAAACCTAAGTTTCCTTTGGTTAGATAATGATATTTACACCTCAGATTTGTCCTGAGGATCAAAAGAAATAATGAGTGATAAAGTATTTGTCATAGTTTTCTTTTTTCCTCTGTCATTTTGTGCCTCCTTTTCCCTTCCTGCTCATTCCACCCAATCTCTTACCTCCTATTCCTCTCTCTTTTATTTATGCTACCAGCCATGCACACCCCTGTCTTCTTTTATCTCCAGCCCCCAAACCCATGTCTTTTGTCTTGTAATAATTATTGGTCAAAAAAATGAACACATAACAGCAAGTCCAGCTGTTTTAGCCCAAGGAATATCAGACTGCTGAAATATGCTTGATTCTGAACACGGTATTGTGCATGCAGAGCGTATTCCATTTTTAACTTTGTTTGGTTTTAATGAGTCATAGCCAGATTAAAGTATTGGTTCAGGTATGTGTACAAATAGAATACCTTTGTTTGGAAGCATTCGACTGCATTTTCAGCTTTGCAGCAAGCTGGAATTATTTTGCCATAGTGGTCAGCCAAAGAAAGAATCGTGGGTGCATACAGAAAGGGGTGCCTTCTTGCTATCTCGTAGATGTACCTATGAAACAAAAAGATGCTGTAAGATTTGCAAACATATAAAAAAAAAAAACTACTAGAACTGGACTCTGGAATTTGCTTAAAGAGTCAAAAAACAGTCATCATTTTTTCCATGTGCTGACAAAAATTTTACTTACTACAGATCCCCAGGGGGAGAAACACTCTGACCACCAATACTATATTTTATCGTGAGAATCAAATAGCCAGAAATGCTGACTATAATTCTTATCAACGTGTCCATTTCAGTAAGCACACTCAGACATGTTTGGGGGGGGTCAGGAAATCCAGACCACCTCTAAGTAAAACAGAAAAGTGGAGTCTTTTTTTCCTCATCAGTACAGAATGGAATCATCCACCATCACAGTCTCCATAGCAGAGATGGTCTAAGGGCAGGGTCTTTAGTTCTCTGTCTCAGATGTACAAGACACATGTGATGGAGAGTTCGATATAGGATTCCCCAACAGAGAAGCTGAGATCAAGTCCCTGCTTGGCAATGTACTAGCACTGTGCCCTTAGCCCTCAGTTTGAATTATCTTAACTTTCTAAACTTCAGTTTTCTCATCTGCAAAATGGGAGGAAGAAGAATGACGGGAAAGAGGACAGGAGACTTCAAAGGTAGGTCATGACCATTAATCTGATCAGACCTGCCAAGAACCCATGGTCCTATAACATCTTAACTGCTTGGTAATTGCTAGCCATGCTTCTATACCTTAAACCTTCCTGGAGCTCTAAATTTTTTTTTATTTCCAGGCAATTTGGTAAACATGAAACACCAAATATTTGAGTCCAGAAGGAGTCACTTTGTGTGGTACTAAAATATTCTTGGGTGAGCTAAAATGGAAAGATTAAATGGGTTTAAAAAAAAAAAAGGTTCATCTCAAGATACTAAGGGAACTACTGGTGGGTCTGGTGTGTGGTCTCTACCACACCTCTCTACCACACCTCTACCGGGCGTGCTGTGGAAACAAAGTTGCACTGAAAATGGCTCACCTAATTTCCCAGGGCCTCAGCAAATACAACATTATTACCACTTTTCCATGGTTTAGAGTACATCTGTAAATTGCAGAAATATAGATTCTGCTTGATACTGCTCTCCTACAGAAGTTTTAATCTACCTTTAAATGGGATCTTTACCTGTTCATGAACATATCCCTGCTTTCTTCATATGCTTTACAACTGGTGACAGGTTCTGGAACTTGGAAGGGTGGGATGGATGCTGGAGCAGCCTTTTTGTGTGCTAGTAAACAGTTATGTCTTTCCTCTTCACTTTTGCTGCAGCAATCTGAAAGTCCGTATTTTTCAGAAATTTCCTTCTCATGGCAAATTTCTTCCAGAAAGACAGACAGCTATAAGAAAGATTTGAATTTTTCGTTTATGTGTTTGTTTGTTTCTTAAATGTATCTATTTTAGAGAGAGAGTAAGTGACAAAAAGAGCTCATGAGTCGGGGGAGGAGCCGAAGGAGAGGGAGAAGCACGCTTCCTGGGATATGGGGTAGATGTGGGGCTGAATGTGGGGCTGGATGTGGGGCTGGACATGGGGCTGGACATGGGGTTCTAGCCCAGGACTCTGGGATCATGATCTGAGACAAAGGCAGATGCTTAACTAACTGAGCCACCCAGGGACCCCAAGAAAGATTTGTTTTTAATGAAAGCAACTGAGTTTACCTTGAAATTCTGTAAAACACATATTTCTAATATCCCAGATCAGAACTATAGACTAAAAAAACCATTCCCTATGCAAATCCAATATATTTAATTTCGACCTATGAGAACTTTCTTTCATGCCTTTTGGGAAATGGAATTTTAGTTTCCAACCTTGAGAAATACATATGACCATTAGACAAAATTACCTCCTCTTAAAAGGAAGAAGGACATACACTATTTTATATTTCCCCCCCAAAATTTGAAAGCTTTTCCCTTTTATATTATAAGCAGTTTGGCTCCATGATGTCTATAAGCTTTTTAAAAAATACATAAACGACTTTTTTTATTGCCTTAATTTTACTGAAATCAGATGATAACACCAAGAGTCTAAAGAATGCCTCTGAGAGGGAGCCTGGGTGGCTTTGTTGGTTAGGCAACTGCCTTTGACTCAGGTCATGATTTTGGAGTCCTGGGATCAAGTCCCACATTGGGCTCCCTGGTTGGTGGGGAGCCTGCTTCTCCCTCTGACCCTCCTTTCTCTCTTTCTCATTCTCTCTCAAATAAATAAATAAAATCTTAAAAGAAAAAAGAAAGAAGAATGCCTCTGAGAAACACATGTTTCATTCTTCTCAGGATATTTTTATTTAGCTTTTATTAACTGCTAAAATTTAAGGAACCTTAGAAATTTTAAGTAAGATTTTTCAATTCCCAATGCACATAAAAATTATGCCTTTAAGTTCACAATGATAAATCACCAACCGGTAACATTACCGTGAACCTCTCATTGAATGTAAAGTTGCAATATGGAATGTATTTTGCTTAATTCATATATATTTTTAGATTAGCAAGACAAGACCAAAAATAGAGATGCAAAACAAGGAGTTTTATTAAGTTATCAATTTCAGAGTTGGAAAGTATTTTGTATCTTTAAAAGGACATCTTCTCTGCAAATATTCTAGATATATTGACTTTTGGCCTTTCATCAACCCCACCATGACAGAAAATTCTTTGGGCCTTTATTCCATAAGTGGCTAACTCTAATCATTATAAAGTCCCCAGTTTTTTCTGCTGAGATAAACAATCATCACTATGATTTATTGATCTTCTACATTAAGATATACTAAAAAAAAAAAAACTATTCATTGTTTAACTAAAATTCAAAGTTAAGTGAGTTCCATATTTTGTTATTCTCGTTTGCTAATTCTGGCAACCCTCAGTATGTGCTATGCTGCTCACATTCACTATAGTGCAGGGTAGAGTGTAACGAAGCCCCAAAGCACGGCTGTTTGGAGCTCGATGACCTAGTTTAAACCCTGGCTCTGGTCTCCCTTAAAAATGGTGCCTAACCTCTCTGTGCCTCAGCTTCCTCAACTAGAAGAATAGCATTTACCTGCTGGGATTATTGTAAAGATTTAGTGAAATTATATTTGTAGGCGAAGTGGATACTCGACCAGTGAGCCCAGCAAGCTTCTCTCGGCTCACTGGCCATCCACTGATTCATCCGGGCTAAGCTCTAGGTCATAAAATATTTTTATTATCAATAGGTATGTAACACTCTCTAGAATAATGCCCGTCACGTTACATGATTAATAAAAAGTAGCTTCTGTTACTATTATTATACCTATTTTTATGACAACCCCGAAATGGAAGCTACTATTATTCTTTATTTTATAGATAAGGCAACTGAATCTCAAAGAAGTTAAGTTACATGTTCATGGTCACCGAGCTACTGAAATTTCAGAACCTTAGCTCTTAGTCCCTGTGCTTCTATTGTCTCTTTACAACAGGTACCCACTCTCTTCTGCCCTCTTTAGCTATTCAGAGTTAATTCGACTCCTCCTTCATGTAACAGCTCCTCAAATACTTAAATGTGTTTCTCATGCCAACCCTGTGTCTGCTCCTCTGCCTGCTAAACTTTGGTCAAATATCACAGTGGGATTTTATTAGTACTAGTATTAGTAGTAGTATTGGTATTAGTATTAGTATTATTAGTATTCACTCACCTGGTCTTCTAAACACCCTACAGGCTGCTCACTGCCAGTGGATTTCTCAATTACAGTCAGTGTATCTTTCACCATTTTGCTTACATCTTTGTAAGTGGCTTCTTGAACAAACTGAGCAAAAAATATGGTAGCTCTGAAACAAAATACATAAGAATACTTAAGAAACAGAAATGTCAAGCTGCTTTTTCTCAAGAGTAGTTTTTGTTTTGGTTTTCTGTTAAGTGACCTGTGTAGGGGGTGACTTTTGCTAAAAATTTATGTGAAATTAGGTTCTAGTCATCCAGAAAGAAATGTCCATCTTCTTGCTTCCTTGGCCCCAAAATATACATATATCTATTAAAAAATCAAAGTGGGATTGCAGGAGCACTGAGTGTTAGATGCAAACAATGAATCATGGGAACACTACATCAAAAACTAATGATGTACTGTATGGGGACAACATAATGCAATTAAAAAAAATCAAAGTGGAATTCCTGTAATTGTGGTTCCTGCTTTTGTGGTCACCCACTGCAATGTACCTATAACTCAGGGCATCTATATTCTATAGTTCCTTTTAAATTTAAGCAAAAAATTTGTCATTAGACCTCTGCATATAACTACTCCCAGTCTGATCAAGATCTGATCAAAGGTGGTGTTCATGAATTGATTCAAAGAATGGCTTTAACAGGTTTCTGGGTGCAAGTAGTAGCAGTAACATACTACTTCAAATTCCTTATTAGAAACTTCGGGAGTGTGGAATAGACAGCAATCAAAAGAAAAACACACTCTCTACAAATAATAGAAAGTAGAATGTTTTACCTCCTATTATCTGCTACTAAGATTTACATAGTATTCAGAGTAGAGACTATTGTAATATCATCTCATTGGTATTCATTTATATATATATGGTGGTTACCACTGGTATGATACTCATCTTGAGTTTCTAGAATCTGACTTGTTTTTTCCCAGGGAATTTCAAAGAATCAAGGTTACTATCTAAGGCATGGGCCAACAGCTCAACCTCTTCAAAATCAATTTGATATTCAGTATAAGGAATGTCTTCAATTTGTTCTTATACTTTTCAGAACTCATAGGGCTATCCAGCTTCATTTAATTACCTCACTAAAATTATCATTGGTTCATATTTGAAGTGCATTTATATAAGCAAAACTTACAGGTCGACTAAATTCACCTCTGCAGAACATTGGGAAGAATCCAAGATGGAAGCTGAAAGGCAAGACAAACTCCATGAGAAATGGCGTTTTCAACCGCAACCAGGAAAATGATCGTTATTTCGCAGAAATGTGTGTGTTTAAGTTAGAACTATACAATTTTGGAACAATTTAGAACTATACAATTTTGTATTTCAGTTAAAACTATACAATTTTAGAATAACGCAATGGAGATGCCATCAAGGAGCATCTATCTAAACACCTTAATTTTTAACTTCAGAAAACGAGGAGACTAAGGAATGGCTAAGTAACAAGAATAATGGATGATAGAGTTACCACTAAAATCCAGTCGTTTTTTCCCCTGTACTGTGGTGTTCTAATTGGCTTGGAAATCAAAGGATTAAAAATACATTTCAGTCCTCCTTTTGAACATGATTACACCACAGTTCACTTGCCTATTTATATCACAGTCACACCATTTCTTCTTTAGTCTAATAATGGTCCATTTTTCTGAAGTGAAGAATAAAGATATTACTTACTTTACTGGTCTGAGGAGGTTTTATATGTGAAGGAACCAGAATTATAGCCTCATGTATAAAGTTGGAGATATAATATAGATACATATATTTCAAAGTTAATGTGTATACCAATTAAATAATGTACAAAATATTAATTCCATGTGGACTATATAAGCCATTCATAGGTAATGTTAAACACTACCGTGATTTTGTAAACCTCTTATAAAGTCACAAGTTTATCATTCATTTAAAGATGTTCACCATTAAATATTTTTCTTCTGTGTGGAACAGTAAATATAAATAAATCATGACAAATAAATAAATGTAAATTTAAGAACTTTGATATAGGGAAAAGACAAAAAAGAAAACACAAAATGTCTTACCTATTCCATATGCATTTCTATGCACTGTTCTGGATTCAGAAAAATTTAGTAGGAAAATTAAAGGAATTGATACCACCCACTTCATGGTTGCTATTTTGTTGTTGGCAATGATGGGGGGAGAATATTGAAAATCATGCTGTAATTCCTTTATACCCTTCTCAAGCGATGCCTGTTAATTAGTAATCTTTTGTTAGTGTATGGGGATATCTGTTACTTTATTTCCTTAGGTTGCAAATGGGACAACTTGTCGATAATTAACAGCCCAGGGATTATTTGCATTTTATGTTCAAGGACACAGACTTCTTTTGGAGGGAAAAAAGGGAGAAAAACTTGCAAATTCATCCTATTTTGCAAATATAACAAATACTCTTCTCAATCTACAGCATGTTTAAAGAAATATTTTTTCCTAAATTGCACAATTATTAATTTCTTTCAAATTAAAAAGCTAGTGAAGCCATAGAGACTCCAGACTTCCTATGAAATTCAACTAAATGCATTCATTCATTTAAAGAATATTCAGTGAATGCCTGTCGTATGACAGGCACAGGACACTGAATTTGACCAACTCAAATTTCATTGAAGAATACATTGCTTGATTATTACGTTTAGCTCAAAAATCCTTTTCACCTGATTTTTAGTAAGGTCCATTTTTAAGTGTCAGTAAGGTCCATTTTTAAGTGTAGTGTACTGTGTATGGCTTAACAGAAAACTTTGAGCATACACTCTGATGAACCAAGCCCTGTAATAATTTTGTTACAAAATAATCTTGCATGTATATCCAAAGGGAAGTGGATCAGTTGCACTGTTCATTCAGCAGCTCAAAATGAAGATGTTAATACTAAGGAGCACTTACAAAAGCCTCCTGATTCTAGGAGTCTTTCCCCCTGTCTGCTGTCAGGGCTCTTCATCTTAGCGGTACATTTAGAGCAACTTTTAAAATCTCTGTTGCCTAGACTACATCCCACACCAATTAAATCAGACCATTTGGAGGTAAGACCTACACATCAGTATTTTCTAAAACTTCACAGATTATTCACTCTTCCAAAATTAAGATGACAAAAAAATAATAATGAACTTCAGGCAAAAATAAATAATAAGGTGCCTTCGTTGAGTGCAGTAATGTGCAGCCATTAAACTTTTGTGGAAGAATATTTAATGATATGGACCTAGGCTCATAGTATGTCGCTAAATAAAAAACAAGAAAAACGTATCAAATAATCCCATTTTTTGTACTTCTCCTGTCCTTTCCCCTGCTTCAAAAAAAGTGTAGAAGACAGAAATAGTAGACCACAAATTTCAACACTGGGTTTCTCTAAGTGGTAGAATTACAAATGAATTTCTCTTTCTCACTCTTTCTTTCGAAACTTGTCCAATAAAAAGTTGACTATATAATTTAAAAATAAAGTTTCAAAAATTGAGTGTATTTCTTAAAAATAAATTATATTGCATAAGTCATAGAAAGACAAATACCACATGATTTCACTCATATGTGGAATTTAAGAAGCAAAACAAATAAGCAAAAAGAAAAAGAAGAAAGAGACAAACCAAGAAACTGACTCTTAATTATAGACAACAAACTGATGGTCACCAGTGGGGAAGTGAGTGGGAGGATGGATAAAATAAGTGATGGTTGAGAATTAAGGAGGGTACTTGTTCCACTGTGTGGAAGTGATGAATCACTAAATTGTACACCGAAACTAGTATTATACTGTATGTTAACTATGTGGAATTTAAATAAAAAACTTAAAAAATAAATTTTGCTGCAATTCATTAGGGCAAACATTTAGGCAAAGGTTTATCAATGCCTTTTTATATAAACTTCTAGCACTTCCAGGAGCTACAATAATTTAACATAGCATGGATAAGTTCTTCATTGCTGGTTAAGAAAAATTCCCATTTGTTTGACAGTTTTTGTTTATTTTCTGCTACACCTTGCCACCTTAGGTTTTGTCTCCTAAGGAACATGCTGTCGGGAACAAACCATCTTCCTTCCTCCCTAGTGAGAGGCGTGGCTAACCTTGTCTGCCCACTTGAGTATGAATGGGTCACCACTCTCCCATTATCTTGAAGAGGGCTCTTTACTCAAATATATGAAAGAAACAGCATTAATTATGAGGAACTGAACTCATTTTATGGATTAAACTGTAAACAGTGTTGCTGGGCAGGGGCAAAATATCCCAAAGCCTTTCACAGTGCCTGGTTCATAATAAACCCTTAGTAACATTTACTGAGTGAATGCTGAATGTATTTGTTCAAAGACAGGAATTGAAGGTAGAGGAAGAGGATGCATTTGGCAAATCTCAGATTCTATAAGCTCTGTTATCTTTGTGACTTGATGAACCATATTTCAAGTTTTATGCTAATGTATATATATATATATAATCTGCAAGGCTGGACAATCTAATCTCCTCCTTTCATAAAAGATTAGAGGGGTCATATGCAAAGCGACTGGCAAGTAGTAGGCATTTACTAAAGCGTGATTACTTCAATATAATAAATCGACACATAGACACATAGCTACAAATAATATGTACACATCAAGCCAAGACATACTCTGTCAGCCACCCACTCATCAGGACTGACAAGACTAAAGCAGGACTGACAACCTTGCTGTCAGTCCAGGTCCTACTTGAATTTTTCCTCTGATAATGAGCTGGTTTTGTGCCATCCTTTGATCCCCTTCCATATTCCCTTACAGAGCAGGTCGCTGCCATTCCCTGCCCTGCGATCAGAAAGGCAGTGAAGTGTCACTGTTAGACAAGCAAGCTCAGGCACCTGGTTTGAATTTTTCCCCACCCCTTAGCCCAGCATGACTTCAACAAGCTATTAAATTCTTCTGAGCTTTATTTACATCATCCATAAAATGAGGGTAGTGATCAGACCTCCTTCATGACTGATGAGAATTAAATAAATTAATGAATGTAAACGGCTCAGAATAGGGTCTTGCACCAAGTAGCACTTAATAAATGGAAGTTTTATGTGTTCATTCAAGAAGTTGAAGTCTGTATACCAGACACTGCTCTTTGATGGGAATAATCAGCAAAATTTCTCGCTGGGCGTAGAGAGCAAGGACGGTTTCTGTTAGCCTGTTCCTTAGGAGATGAACCTAGGGTGGCCTCATGTAGTAGAAAATGAATGGAAACCATCAAATGGATGGGAATTTTACTTAAGTAACAGGCATCATCCCTGCTCTCACTGAGCTACACCTGGTAGGAGAGACAGACCACTATGTCAGCAATTACAATGAGGTGATGATACAGTGATGGATGGAGTGAAAAGAGGAACAGTTGACATTTTTCGGGGAGGTTAAGGAAGGCTTTGCAGAATAAGTAACCTCTCAGTGGAGACCAGTAGAAAAAAATGGAGGTGGGCCAAATAAAGGGAGGGAAGAATGTCCCAGACAAATGTAGAAAGCAGTGCAAAGGCCCAGAGGTAGGAGCATGGCATATTTAAGGAACTGGAAGAAATGCAATTTCAGTGAAACACAAAGGTTTAAAGATAGGAAAACTTACCCTGTAAAGGGAATTTCTGGCACAATTTGCAGGGTCCCATCTCAAAGACCTTTTAAATCAAGTTTACACCTCATCCCAAGAGAATGGCAGACAAAAGAGGGAACTGATAAAAATCACATTTGTGTTTTGCAACCATCTCTCTTGTTATAAAAGGACAAGTTTGTGAAGGAGACCACTTATGAAACTTTTGCAATAAAGTGGTCCAGGAAGTAGCCTGGATAAGAGTAGTGCTAATGGAAAATGACAGTTGTGGGTAGAGTCCAGTGATATGAGTGAGACAAATCCACAGGGACTTACTTACTGAACAAACATTCAGTTTGGGATACACTGGGCTTAAGACAGAGTGGCCAGTTTACTCAAAAAAGTCAGGGTTTTGCCCTGTTGACTTAGTGTAATTATTAAGCAGAATACCTTGGTTTTGCATGTGGAAGTGTCTTTAAGACCTCCAGGTGGAGAAGTTGATGCGCAGTTGAATAGTGTTCCTTGTCCTTTGGGACAAGATCAAGGCTGGAGATGGAGATTCAGGAATCATCAACTTGCAGATGGTCGTTGCAGCCATGTGACTGGAGGAGAAAGAGAGATCACAGTGAAAAGAGGTACCCTGAGGAACACCAGATTGTAAGAGACAACAAGAAAGAAGAGCTTTGAACCACAGTTTGCCTACTAACTGCAAACAACCCTTGATCTATATGTGTCATTGCTCAAAGCCCTAAGTACATATTTCAGGTCAAATGCTTTTCCGTCGCTGACTCTGTTTACTTTTTCATAAATCTATGAAAATGAAAATGCCCTAAAGTAACATAACATGATAAACTCGATTCTAATCTCGGCTGTGCCAATTAATTATTAGTCATATGACAGTAGACAAATAATTTCTGATTCTTAGTTTTCTTATCTATATAATGAAATGATAATGTTTCCCCCGAATTTTTATATATAGATGAAATAGTGTATTTAAAGTATCTGATACCTAAAGACATTTTTTCAATAACAATAATTATTATTATGATTACACAATTGTTGTCAGTATTAAGTATTAGATGGGCTCTTCATCCAAGCAGTTAAGCTGTACATGTGGTTACTAGAAAAATGCCTTCCCCTCAGACAATACCATACGTCTTATTCTTCTGGGACCTGTTTTGATCTTTGTTGGTTTGAGTGGGTAGTTGCTTGAAAGTTTGTTTTTCTTCTTTTATCTTTTATGTCACTTCCCCTCCTCATCAATGCCTATAAAACCTTTATCCATCCTTTAAGGTTTGTATCAAATAATTTTCCATGAATGTATACCTGATTACTCCCTAACTAGAAAAGAATCTTCTCAGGGCACCTGGGTGGCTCTATCAGTTAAGCTCTGCCTTTGGCTCAGGTCATGATCCCAGGGCCCTGGGATGGAGCCCCCGCACAGCAGGACGTCTGCTTCGCTCTCTGCCCTTCCCTCCACCCCCACTGGCGCTCTCTCTCACTCTGTCTCTGTCTGAAATAAATAAATAAAATCTTTAGGGGCGCCTGGGTGGCTCAGTCAAGCATCTGCCTTCGGCTCAGGTCATGATCCCAGGGTCCTGGGTTCGAGTCCCGTATCGGGCTCCCTACTCCGTGAGGAGCCTGCTTAATCCCTCTCCCACTCCCTCTGCTTGTGTTCCCTCTTTCTCTGTGTGTCCCTCTCTGTCAAATAAATAAAATCTTAAATAAATAAATGATAAAATCTTAAAAAAAAGAAAACCCTCTCACCTTTGACAACTTATAACCCCCTTTAGATTGTTTTCACATGGGACTTCTTTGACCTATTATCATGTTTGTAAGCTTATGTGATTCTTCCCAGATAGTTGACTTCTTGGATTCAAGGACTCCTCTCTGTCACTCCTACAATGCTTAGCACACTGGCACAAAGCAGAAGCTTTGTAAGTAGGAAATGCGTGGCACTGAATTAGATGCTGCAGTCAGGATTTATGCACTAAATCAGGGATTTATGCCCTCAGTCATTCATTTGACTCAAATACACTTCTCATGTTGGCATTTGTATTTTCTCTGATACTTAGCGTCCAGAGGCCCTGGGACAGATCTGCGAAGAGGACACTACCTAGGGTGTTGGGTGGAAGCTGATGAGTCTTGTTGCAAGTCCTGTAGCTTAAAGCAAACCCCACAAAGCAGAGGTGGCCCACATTCCAGTAGGATGAATGTTTTCAAAGACCTCCAGCCCAGTTGGACCCCCCTGTCCCTTCATATTTAATTACATTTAGTCTCCTGCTAATTACACCTACAGCAGGACATCAGAATTGCCAACATCACCCACCTCCCCCTCCCACCCCCCACCCCCCCCCAGTTTTCTAAGAATCCAAGAGTAGGGGAGGACTGCTTGCATTTATCCTCGACACCTCTGGTTCTTGTTCCCTGGTGCTGTTAAATTTTCTGTACCTGTGCCTTATCTTCTGTCCTATACATGCTGCCCCTTCCCTGTCCTGAACCCTATGTTGCATATCACCCAATTGCTTTTTCACAGAGCCCCCAACACAAGTTCTTATGAAAGAACTTGAAATCAAACATGAAAAGGGCTTTTCAGCTGTATCAATACCACCTGACTCCTCACGGAGCCCTGGCCAACCTCTTCCTTTTTTCCTGCTCTCCCCCCCTCCACCGCCCTTCTTATCTTTTCTCATCTGGCTCTGCTTCCGACTCCCCTTCTTATTACTGTTTTCTGGCAGAGCATATCATCTCTCCCTCTGTTTAATTGGAGCCTAAGTCACTCTTCGGAAGGAGGAGGCCACCTTTCACATTTGCTGACTGACCCCGCCCCCGGCCCCCGCATGCCCCAAGAAGCTATCACAGTATTTTCCTTCATTCCTTCATCAAAGGGATTTTGCCTCTGGTTTACAGGGAGAAAACATGTTTTTCTTCCCTTCTAGACCAAGAACAAAGTGCGAGGGATCAGAGTCAGAAAAGGCTGGCAATCTGCCTGCCCAACTTGAAAGGATCACAGTGTCACAAGGTCAGTAAGGTGAAGTAAGACATCAGCATGAGACAAGCAGAGATAGAGCAAAGTCAGTTAAGGGTCAATTGGAAATACATTTCACAAAAACCTATGTTCCATTAACAACATTTCTCCTTATATGGATCTGCTGCTCCTGCTAAGCTAGCCACGGGTCCTTGAAATAGCTGAACTGACCCACATACTCAAACAGATGATAAACAGTTTGAGGGAAACAATCGTACTTTGAGCCCATCTCCAACAAGTCCTAGAACGATAACTTGTACAGGAAAAGCACTTTCTACATACTTTTTGGCAATGGCATACACTTTCTCTGATGAGGAAATACCTATGCCCCCTCTCCCCCAAGCTGCTATAGCCATGGCACATTACGAAAAACAGCAAAGGGAGTCTTGGGTCTTCTGCCATCAACAGTAGAATTGCTGGATACTCCCTTTCCTTAGCAAGGCTGAGAAATGGCTCATTGTCATAGGAAATGTAGTAGAATCCCCTCTGTGAGCCAGAGATTTCATATAATTGTGATGGACTGGATGTTTGGGCCCTCTCAAAATTCATGTGTTGAAGCCCTCTACCCCAATGTGATGGTATTTGGAGATGGGGCCTTTGGGAGGTAATTATGCTTAGACAAGGTCATGAGGGTAGGACATTCAACATGGGATGAGTGTATGTATAAGAATACATACAAGGGAGCTTGCTCTCTCGCGCGCTCTCTCGCTCTCTCTCTTTATCTCTCCTGCCATGTGAGGACATTGCAAGAAGGTGGCCGTCTGCAAGTCAGGGAGATAACACTCACTGGAAACTGGATCTTGGATTTTCCAGAACTACAGGAAAATAAATTTTGGTTTAAGCCACCCGGGCTATGGTATTTTGTGTTACATCCCTGTAAATATACATTCTTTTCATAGGAAATACATGGAATAAAAAAACCTAGAATTATTTATTATCTACTGTTCTTAAGCAAATCGCGCTGCTTCCCGGAACATAGACTTTGTATTTCTAAACAAGTCCTCTTTATTTAGGGCAATGCTGCTTGCCTTTGATGTTCCTAAAAAAGAAAAAGAACATATGTGTTTCCAGTATTGTGTGGGAGATAAGAAGCATTTGAGTGGATTGCATTGTGGCCCCACAATTTCTGTCATGAAGAAGGTAATAAAATGGGCTAGAGCATGTCTCCATTTCCTTCCTCAATACCTCAGAGTCATCCTTGCATTGAGTCAGTTTTGTCTCAAGCCATGACTCTGTGGTCCACCCCATCACAAAGTTCGAGAGGCCAGCTTTCTTACCCGAGACTATTTGGAATATAGAAGAGCCGATCCTTCAGCATTGAAAAAAAGCAGTAGATCCAATATCTGGATATTTTTGGGGATGATCTACATTTTTTTTCTTATTGCAATTTTAAAAAACAGAAATCAAGGGATCGTCTTTCCAGTGATGCAGAGTCCTCTTAATTTTGGCACATGTTCTGCTTGATAGCCCCTGGAGCTAACTGCGCACTGCTCCCTCGTGGCGTCTGCTCTTGTGCCCAAGTGCCAAGCCCAAAGGCATGGGCTGGCTGTGTCTGAAACTTCAGAGTGTTCTTCTGCCTTGTTGATGTCTCCTTCCATCGCTGGAAGTACTTATGATACTCAGCTGTGTGGTTCCTCACATCACTAGGCCAGTTTCTTTACCGGGGGTGGGTGAGAGCTTCCCCCCACCCACACAGGATGGACTTCCTCTCTCGGCCACTTACTACACCTCCGTGATATTGCTCCTTAGTTTCCAGGGACACTGTCTTTAATTCAGTTCCTCCCTTGAGATTCTTGAGACCAGCTCTTTAAGGAAACAGCCCTTAGGGGGCAGGTATCAATTGACTGAGTGAATAAAGGAAGAAATATACAATAGACAGAATTGAGTAAGATCTGAGTGGAGACAAAAAGTAAATATGGAGAAAGGATCTGTTCATTTGCGTGTGGTATTTTTCATACGTTGCCCTGGTAACTGTTAATAGTCTAGTGCTAAAGAAATTGCATGAGGTGGGGCACCTGGGTGGCTCAGTGGGTTAAAGCCTCTGCCTTCAGGTCAGGTCATGATCCCAGGGTCCTGGGATCAAGCCCCGCATCGGGCTCTCTGCTCAGAAGGGAGCCTGCTTCCTCCTCTCTCTCTGCCTGCTTCTCTGACTACGTGTGATCTCTGTCTGTCAAGTAAATAAATAAAATCTTTTAAAAAAGAAGAAATTGCATGAGGTTCACATGACTTAAGTGGACAAAAAGCACCAATGTATGTGCCAACCACATACGTAACATTTTATAAACAAAAATAATTTATTAGTCAGAAAAAAGATTCTACTTTTTCTGAAAGACATACCGCAAAATGCTGAAGCACTTTCTTTGGTGTTATATGACTGTTCATTTACTTATTTTTCAGTTATTCACCTGAGAGATAATTTGAATAATTTTAGATCAATTGAGCTGATGCAAAAGTGACACCATCATATGGAACATCACTAGGTCGATCAGCTATAAACATTCAGTTCTGGAATTATTGTAATTTGGGGTAATCTTCATTAATTCACATTTTTAAATAAAATGTTTCTTTGTTATTATCCTAAATCACAAATGCATGATTCAAATTTGCATAAAATTCATTTTACTACATTTTCTGTTTTGGAAGTTCAAGAAATTATTGTAAGCCAAGATTCCATGATTTGTAGTTTGGAATATTTATAGCACTTAGCATGAATCAATTTATTCTTCTAATTTTTATTGAATATGCATTATGTACCAGGTTATGTTAAGTGCCAGGAGAGATACAGCGACTTCCAATTCATGTCCTTTCTGGTGAGAAAAACTATCTAGTTGAATAGAGAGATATAAATGAACTGATACCATTAAATGGGCTTGCTCTTAAGAGTCCACACCATGTGTGTTCAAATTCCAGGTCTAGGACTCAGATTTTACAAGTGTAAAGTAGATATAAAATCTACCATAACCATAATAAAGTATGAATGCTATAATAATTCAAGTTCAGGGGGTGCCTGGGTGGCTCAGTGGGTTAAAGCCTCTGCCTTCAGCACGGGTCATGATCCCAGAGTCCTGGGATCGAGCCCCACATCGGGGTCTCTGCTCTGCGGGGAGCCGGCTTCCTCCTCTTTCTGCCTGCCTCTCTGCCTGCCTCTCTGCCTGCTTGTGATCTCTGTCTGTCAGATAAATAAATAAAATCTTTAAAAATAATAATAATAATTCAAGTTCAAAAAGTGAAGAGGCATCAGGGAAGGAAGTAACTAGCTTAATGCAGGGAAGTTTCCTAAAAGAAGGTGGCCTTTGAGTTAGATTAAGCAAATAAAGAAGAGAGAGAAAGACATCTCAGGTAGAAGGAAAAAAGCACCCATAAAAAAGCATGGTGTGGGGCACCTGGGTGGCTCAGTGGGTTAAGCCTCTGCCTTCGGCTCGGGTCATGATCCCAGGGTCCTGGGATCGAGCCCCGCATCAGCAGGGAGCCTGCTTCCCCCTCCCACCCCTGCCTGCCTCTCTGCCTACTTGTGCTCTCTCTCTCTCTTTCTCTATGTCAAATAATTAAATAAAATCTTTTTTAAAAAAAGTATGGTATGTTAAGGAATAGTATGAAGTTCAAACTTCTTGGAATCTTGAAGGGAAGGTACAAGAAGAGATAGGAAAAATAATCACTTTAGAAGGTGGCTGAAAAGGAACAAAGAGAGTCTTCAGGTGAGAAGCAAGTGTGGAAAATGTGTCATTCCATGTGCAATGTCCACATAGCCCACACATCGGTATAAAACAGTGCTCATCACACTGTCAACCACCCCTTCAGAATCCAAATCCCTAAAATGTTAACAATAGTAATAAAAATAACTGGGCCTGTGCTTTTCAACTCCAGGTGGTACTCTTCACATCTTAGTCCATATTAATGTCCTCTGGAATTATGCAACTCCAGCATGAGCCCATGTGACATATACTAATTTATTACTTAAGATGTAAAATAATGCACAGAGAGAGAAGTGATACATACATGCCTGTTTATGGTGCAGTCAGTGTACATGAACGTTCTTCCTCATGTCCAGACAGCGTATTTTACTGTTCAGGTCCAGATGCCATCTCTTTGTTGGTACTATCTATCTTCTTTATTCAAATGCATCTCATTCCTGGCTAATTTTCTATCTGCCTCCTCAAAAGAAACATAGTAATGCTGTTATTATTCATGAGGTGATGGCTCCTTGGAGTCTATTTGTATTGAAACAAATGAATCTCCCTTCTTGCCTCTGTAGTTCTCAATTATCGTCTATTTAATATAGTACCGATGGCATCATTATTTACAGTGGTGCATCATTCATCATGTCACCATGAATTCTGACTTCCAGTGATTCTCTTGAATGCTATCATTGTGCTTCTTTGATGATAACCACGAATGCAAGTCTCTGGTCCTCTTAAATTTATCATTATGACTTTCTTGGCATAAACATAGATCAGCCTATCTTCCACCCTTATTTTCTACTGAATTCTTTGATCATAATTACTGCATTTCTAGAATGCAATCTCTTTCAGTGTTAACTGCACTCCTGGTTTCCATACACAACCACCAACAGGGATGAAAGGATGAAACAAGAAGAGTGATTCCATCCCTGCAAGTGATATGTGGTCGGGTTTAAGAGAGTTGGCAGGGGAACAGGACAGAACCAAACTGACAGGTAAGAGAAGACACCAACTAGAAGGGCCTAGTGGCATTGCAGAGCAATTGTCTCCAAAGTCCTTGAAACAGATAGACATGTCCACCCCTGAAGACTACCTGATACTTGATGTGGAGTTTGTGGAGAAATTAGAGTGACCACCCTGGATGCTGGTGGAAGGGAGTACATAAAGGACACCTGTCACCACCTACCACCTTTGTGTAGGGTAGACAGAAGCTATCTTATTGGAACACATACAGAAAAAAGCTGCCGGATGGGCCCATGCATGCAGCTCAAGTCAAAAGTCAGTCAATCTCCCAGACCCTAAATTCATCTAGCGTCCAATGTGAGTGAATGATTCAACCAGAACTCAGAAGTCACAACCTCACTGAAGAGGACAGGAGAAAAAGGGAACTAAGAACCTTTGAAAAATAGGGTTTTGACTGGAAATTAAAAGGTATATAGACAGTGTACTCTAGCTGGTAAATTTGCTTATATGGAGGTATGGGTCAATAATTCTGAAACTTCTTAATATGTATCCCAAGGTTGAACAACTAAGTACATGCATGGTAGGTAATGGGAGCCAAATTTGTCACTTTCAAAAAGGGAAGTAACAAATATGCAAGAAAGGAAGGCTTGAATGAACTTCGTGTTTCTGGGAGTAGTCAGAGACATCAGTATGAACTCATCTGTAGATAGATGATAGATAGATAGATAGATGATAGATAATACAGAATAACTACAGGTATACGCGTGTACAGGGGTTAGTACACAAACCCATATTTCTTAGCTCTCTTCCATGAAAAAGTCTAGAAGCCGTGAGACCACGTTAACATGTGCAACCAGTGCTCAGATTATTGTTTAAATACCATTATCTATTCAATAGAACTAATGCTCCTTGAAGAAATGGCTGTTTCCAGGTCTGGGAAAGGGAAAATAACAAGATGAGCCTGAAGCATCTCAAAATGCCAGAAAGTAAAGAAGTGCTCAAAAAACCAAGTTGGGGGGGGGGCAGTTCAGAGGGACACAGAAGCTAAACTGAAAGAACTCACAAAGGCCAAAGCTGAAATAATTTGAGTCACAAAACACATAACGTAGCATTGAATTAGAACCCACAGTACAAAGTAAATACACACAAATTCATACTCATATAAAGTGAATTAATAAATAAATGGAGTAAAGGGACAAATCTTTCTTACAGAAGAATTCTAAATAACACGTGTCAACACTCCCCCTTTTAGGAGCTTCATCCTCTCCCCCCCTCAGTTTGAGTGTAGGCCAGATTTAGAGGACTTTCAAAAATAGAGTATGGAAAGAGAAAAATAGTAACTTTAGGCTGGAAAACTTGGCAAACACTATCTTAACCAAGTGCTCGATCTTAACATCCCTGGCAATAAATCATATGAATAGCATGTGCTCCCTCATATGAAAGGAAGAGAATACCATTTCTCTCTCTCTCTCTCTCTCTCTCTCTCTCATAAACACACACACACACACACACACACACAAACACACACATCAGTGTGTCTGAACCATTCTGGTGGCCCAAATTTTTGCACCGCGCAGTAAAGGCACACTGCAACAGCCACCCAGCCAGAATAATGTGCTTGCCAGGCTGTCCCGTCAGATGTAAGCAGGCCTTGGGCTCCTGGACCACTCAGACTCAAACGTCTGAGCTCCCCAGGGGAATCTGAACCCTCAGGAAGCAGGAAACTGAACTTCAGGAGTTCCATGTTTTGAAGCATCTTTGTGCAAAAGTTTTAAGTCCCCCTTCACTTGCTGAGTGACAATACCCCCCAGAGAGGTCACGCAGACTTGGTCCTTGTGGGTCCAGTTCTGGGAAAGCATCTTACTCAAAATTTTCTAGATCTGTCTCCAGAGTCTTGGACAAGCCAGTGCCTACCATCTCCACTTCTCCCCTTCTGGGCTCTCTCCGTACTTTGTGATGATTGCATCCAATGTGGAAAAGTATTTGATATAGTCAGTGGTGAGGCCAAAGCAGGTAGTGGGTAGAGTGAGTAGGGTGAGGAGCTGGAGGGCTGTGGGATACAATATTCCAGAAATGGAAGGAGACATTTTTATTCCTTTTGCAAGCTTTATACTTAAGATGAAACTATAAAGCATCATTATTAGGGAAAAATAAGTAGGTTGTGGATGGCAAGTACCTGTGAAACCAGCGCTATAAAAATTTCTGAAGTACATGAATTAATGAGGCTATAAATAACTTTAGGTATGTAAATTCATAGATAATTGTCTGATATCAGTGTTTACCTCTGGGAACAGGGACAAAAGGCTCAGTTTTGGGCATAACATCTCAGTTCTAACAAGAACATTTTATCTTCCAACTCTTGCACTCCCACAATCCTAGATATCTTGCTCACTCTTTATTGTACCTTTGTCTAGATCTCCTGATCCCCCCAACAATGCTTCTCCAAACTGCTTAAGCTTCTTAAACTGTTCAAGTATTGCCATCCTAGACTGATTCACTTTTTTTTGAGGCTCAGTTTTTCTCCCTAGTTCAATTAACCATCTTTACAATCATCTCTAACCTCTTTGTCCCTCCCATTTCTTAGTCTTAGTAGTAAAGAAAAAAGCCTATACCAGTTTACATCCTTTTATTCAGAATTATCATAATGTTAAAATATTCCTTTGAATGCTTATGATCCATAACTCAGAAGATTATTAATGTTTCTTTTAATCAGCCCCTAAAGAACTAGACAGAAGTGGGAAAAGAAAGAACAGTCGGATATTCACAGAACCTACAAGATTTTCAGGATGGCAATACATCTATGAAAAATAACAGTCCCAGACAACAACATCAGATTCTTTTCATTTTTTTATTAATTACAGCACAGAGAAGAGGGGCAAAAATGTTTAAAGAAATTTGTGTTCTTTAGTCAAAGGGTTGGTTTTACACCAACAGAAAAGAAAAACAGATGAGTAAGCTCTAGGTCTTCATTTCTCTTTCTTTCTCTTACTCTCAGGGCAGACTGAAAGACAAAAAGACAAATATAAGTACTGTTTGCAAAATGGCATGCATTTTTGAAATCTATTCAAATGAATGTTGAATTGCTTGGATTGTCTTCCTGCAATTTCCACCAAAGAAAATCATTCAGCCTGTCCTGGACTCTGAATTCTTCTCTTGAGCTAGGGGAGAGGACACACCAATAATATTGTAAAGTCCTCCCTTTGTCACTGGTGTCATCATCTCCTCAGGCTTCAAAGTCCCAAGCTTTTCATCATCACTTCTCAGAGTCATTGATTAACACCTACTTCTTACCTAAATTAATTACCAACATACAAGTGTTTTCCCAAAGTTAGACCTTAGGAAGAAAATCTTGCCATTTAGGATGAAAACAAAATCACATCTTGAAAAGATCAAAGTTACAGGACATACAAAGTTGCTTCCTCACTTGAATGCATAATCTGTAGGTATTACCAGGTGGGCAAAGAGCAAGTGAAAACCTCACGGTGGGGACAGACCTCATGTCAGTTTGGAAAATATGAAAATAATTCATGCTAGAAAATAGTTGGACAATCTGCTTTAAAAAAGAGAATTGATACGCTTTTTAAATTTCCCCTAAAATATGACAACCAAAATGGGTGAAATATGTTTATGTTCAAACATTTAAATTTTAAAGTGGGCCTTAGTAGCAAGTTATTCACTATAAAGTGCAAGTTCACATAAGGTAGGTCTGTCATACTCTTCAATGAAATTAGTCTTCTACTGGACTGTTAGATAGAACTATTCAACTGTTTTTTACCTTAAAAAAATGCACTTTCATATGGTCCAGCCTAATAATTAAAATGCCCACTGCAAAACCACTGCTCAGTTGAATGGTTCTGTCTACTGTGTCCCATTAGGTCAGAACGGGACTCTGGCTAACTCTCAAGCTTTGGTTTGAATTTTGATTGTGGATCCACCTCTCAAGAGCTGGGTTGTCCTTGTAAATTATGGAACCCATGTCTATCTGTGCCTCCATTTTCTAATCTGAAAAATGGGAAAAATAATGACACTCAATTTAGGCAACTACTCTGAGAATTAAATAAGTTAGTATATATAAAGGTCTCAGACATGACTGGTACTGGTCTATGGGGCTCTTGGCAAATGGTTGTCAATATTTGCCATTTTAATAGCAACTACTATAATTACTTTTTTATTTTTTTATAATTACTTTTTTAAAACAAAAATTCAAAGTATAGTTACCTGAGATGATTGTGATGATGTTCTTTTAGACTAAGGCAGCTTGAGCGGCAGCAACAAGTTTTGGACCCTGAATACAGAGAAATGACAGATTTGGGGAAAGTGTAAGCATCACTATTACAGTAAAAAGTTAACATTTGTACAGCCACTTGTGATTACAAGCTAATTTTACATGAACCCCATTCTTTAATTCCAGTTTAGTACCAGAATTTCTACAAGGAAGCTTACTGACATCCATTGTTCCCAAAGGAATAAAAACATCACCCTCAAGTCAGAGGGGAAATATTAAATGATTCAGACACTTAAATAAATTTCCTCCATTAAGCTATAACATCAAACTCAGATTAAACCCAATCACAAACCAGCACTTTTCAAGAATATGTTTCAATAAATTAATATTTTGGTTCAAAGACTGGAGCCTTACAAATATTTCTATCTATATTCATAAACATCACAACCTTGGAATAAGAACAAATACTAGGAATATCTACTGATATGCTCCAGTGCAACAGGAGATAAAAAATGAGAGACATTTAAATAATTTTGTCAGATAATTGTGTAATTCTCTGTATAACTGTAATAAGATTCTGGTCCTGAATGTACTGTGTCCTTTGGATATATACCCCTAAGCCATGGCCAGATCAAATGCAACAAGAAAGGAAATTAGCCATATTGCCACGAAGAGACTCCAGTACCTCCTCAGCAAAGCAGCCCTCTTTGTTTTCAGCTGTGCAGCACTTGTCAACAAAGGCTCCAAAATCCCCCATAACAGTTTTCAGTTGTTCATCAGTTGCCTTGGGTTTGTGTTTCAACAGCTCAACAAGTGCACTGCATTTGAATGAAAACAAAACAACAGCAACAAAAATCAGGAAAAAAGTTGACTTACATAAAGAAAGACATGGAATGAGTAAATCACAGGATTAAAAGGCACAAGATAGGGAATAGAGTCAATGGTACTGTAGTAACACTGTATGGTGACAGATGGTATCTACACTTATGGGAGCACAGCATAATGTACAGGCTTGTCAAGTCGCTATGTTGTACACCTGAAAATAATGTAACATTGTGTGTCAAATATGCATCGATTTTTTTAAAAAGGGAAAGAGAAAAATGGAGATGGTAAAGACAGTTGTATTATTGTTTAAGTTTATAAGTCTTAGAGCCAGGCAACTCTGAGCTTGAGGCCTAGGCTTACCACTATAAGATTTAATATTCTCATTTGCTTAATGAGGAGAATAAAAGCCACCTTCATAGGGTTGGTGGAAGGATCAAATGAGATAATCAATGTAAACATTCGACATATGTAATATCAATAAATCTCAATAAGTCAATAGATCTCTTGTCAGTAAGTCTCTAGGAAGGATATGTCATTGCATTTATACATTATTCAGATTTTAAAAGTTATACCATATTAAAAAGAAAAAATTTTATACCATAGTGAATTGAATTTTCTAGTGATTTAAGAGCTAAAACCGATTCTTAAAAGACATCGGAGGGGCAGACAGACCATTAGAGACTGTGGACTCTGAGAAACAAACTGAGGGTTTTGGAAGGGAGAGGGTGGGGGGATGAGTGAGCCTGCTGGTGGATATTAAGGAGGGCACGTATTGTGTGGAGCACTGGGTGTGGTGCATAAACAATGAATCTTGGAACACTGAAAAAAATATAATTAAATTAAGATGTTAAAAAAAAGCTTAATTATCTTGTTAGACTCCATTTAAAAGTTTCTAATCTGAGAGTCTTTATATTTGGTCCATGAAATTTACCCCATTTAGTTAATACTGGGGAGGCCATAGGTAATAAAACCACCCAAACTTATGTGAGCTGGTGGTTCTAGTTCCTTGACATCCACAGTGATAAAATAGTGCTAGAGAGAGAAGGGTTTTGCAATATTACTCATAAGTCTATGGCTATGATTAGAACCCCCAAGATTATAACATATGGTGCTTAATTTCATGCACTTCTAACCCCTATTGACAGCAATAGGGTGTACAGCCTCAGAACTCATTTTTCTAGATGTTTTTCATCCAACTTGCATTCTCAAAAGTTATATGTTGAGGATTTGCCTTGTCTGTGGGTTGCCATAGAACAAACTTAAAATAATCATTCATGCCTAGAAATAAATTCTCCTACGATTTCTACTAACTAATTTGACATTTGCACAAATCCATCAGTTAATTGTTCATCTTTTCCTACTGGACTTTTCTTAAGACCTTATTCCACTCTAGTTTTTATCCACAAGACTATTCTGAATGATTTGTAGGGAAGATTGCAATATAGAGGTTTATTGCTAAGAAGACAAAAAGCTATCCATTTTATTCTTGACATTTTTATCAGCTTACTAAGATCAATACTTAAATACTATTTTCCAAAAATTATTATCACTACTTCAGAGAAAGTTACACATTTCAATGTACAATTCTCACTCTCAAGACTCTAAATGCTTACAGTAATGAAATACTACTCACGATTGTTTCTTCACTTGTTTCTCAGCTTCGGGAAGTGTGCATAAATCTGCATGGAAGGTGAATGTTTCAGCATTAAACTCTTTGGGAACATATGTCTCATCGACTTCCAGAGCAGAAAAGCATGGTCGTCTGTTCACCAAGGACTCTGTGCAGCATTTGGTGACTCTCTCGCTCACTGGGGTCTTCTCGTGCAACACGCACAACCGGTTCAGGACCAAGGACAGCTAAAGGACAGTGAGGGAGAGCAGACATTCAAAAGAAAAATAGTAATAGTTTTCCCTTTACTTTCCAATGGACCAAAGACGTATTATATTTTACCTAGCAATACTGAATCCAAGGTTGATTGGAGGAAGTGATTTTGTTTCACTTTAGAACTACAGATAATGAGGGACTTTTTAAAGTATGTTCTCTTTATGTCTACATTTTAATAATTCACTTGAGAAAATAATTGATTTAAATAATTTGATGTGAGTCCTCAGATATGTACAGGAGTGGGAAGGAAACAGTCTTATACAGACACACATTTTTAAGAGACCCCAAAGAATATGAAAGTTTTTTAAGTTCCATGATGAAACATTGAAAACTCATGGAATTTTGGTCAATTTATCATTTTGGGGATCCTGTACAAATCTTCATTCAGGACAATAGAGGTGACCAAGTCCTGGGTGCCACTACCAAATACACGCACATGCACGTGTATGCGCACACATGTTAGTTCACCCCTGTTTCTGAAAGTAAGCTTCATCCATATCTAAAGGCAAAAATTCATCATTTTTAACTTATTATACTTGAAAGACTTACATAATCTTCAGCACAGGACATTCTTTCTGTTTCGGGTTTGGCACAACACCTGGTGCCCACTTTTCCTAGTTTTCTTGAGACCTCCACAAGAGTTGGAGTTGACACTTGGGGGAGTTTCTTGGTGTAACGAACTAAGAGCCTGGAAGAAAATCACTCACATGTTTTCAGCCAGGCAAGAAACTGTCTTTTTCTAACATAAAAGGTCAAACAGAGAACACTTAGCCAAAATTAACTAAAATAACTATCCATCCATAAAATCATCTTTGTCTCCAAAGACTGGTTGAATAGTATAGGGGAAGACCTCGTCCTCTTCGTCTCCAAAGATTGGTTGAATAGTATAGGGGAAGACCTCGTCCTGAGTAACTAGTTAAGCTTATCTTTGTTTCCACTTGCGCTGTATCATTCTAGAAAAGTAACTTATTACAATTCAGTGACATTAATATATTTATTTATTGCTTCTTTCTTTCCATAAAACCTACTGAGGTCTTAATATATATCAACACCCTGCTAAATTTGAAAGGTAGGTATAAGTTTTGTCATCTATAAAACGGGAAAAGTTATATCTGACTCATAAGGATCGTACAAGTATTAAATTAAAATAAAGTATGCAATCAACCTGGCATGGGACCCAGCACATAATAATCACTTACTAAGAATTCCAATCACCACCAAAAGTCACGTATGGCTACAAGCTGCTCAAGGGAAGAGATGATATCTGGTTCACTGTTGTTACACCTAGCACCCATAGTTGGAAGAGTGCTAACATATGTAAACCAAACAATAAATTTCAACTGAATCGATGTGTCTCTTATCTTTACCTCCACAGATAAGGCTCTTTGTGGATCAGGACATTAGTCCATCAGCTTATATATTACTTCTTGAGCTACTATTATTAAAAGCCTACCACTTCCTCCTTTGTAAAGCATTGCTACATTTTGTTTGCCCATAAACTATTCCTTAACCTTCAAGGGGCATCCTTGTTTCCTACATTCCATGATTTGCTATTTTCCTTTTCAATCTCAAGAGGCCAGTTTTTTAAACTGCACTCAAATATAGGCTTCTCCATCCCATTAATCATTTTATCTCTCCCTCTCTAATCTTTCTTGATGGAGAGAGATTAGAAGTATATAATGTATTTTTGTGATTAAAATTTCCATGATAGGTGGTATATATATTAAGTCTTAAATAATTACAACTTGATCGAGAAAAAAAAATCAACTGATAAACAAAAATACTTACGCATTTTGGAAGCCATACTCTCCAACTTTTTCAAAAAGTTCACAGTTTACTTTGACTAAATTCTGAGGCTCTTCCACAAGAGGTTTAAATTCATCAAGCTGAAAGATAAAAGAATTGTGTTGACAGAATTCCACCTGAGCACCACACACAGGTTCTTTTTCACGACTCCAGGCAGAATGAGATCCTTCCTCCTTCTGCCCAAAGCCATGTAATTAGATCTTTGATGTCAAATCTATCACAATATGTCCAAACTGTTTATTTGGCAAGGGTGTATAGTATAAGAGATTAAGACTACAAAGGCTCTGGATTGTGACTGCTGGTGTTCGAGCCGGGCCATCGGACTCATTTTCTAATTGTGTAATTACACCTCCCATATTTCCAAGCTTCAGAACTCTCACTGTTAAAATGAGAATTAACAAAAAAGAAAGGAGAAAAGGAAAAATAAAGAAAGAAAATGGGGATAAAGATGGTATTCACCTTTAGAATTGTTCTACAAACCATTTGAGTTAATGAAATTAAAACAGTGCCTGGTAGGTAATAAAAGTTTAGTAAATGATAACTATGGCTATATCATTATAATTAAGCCAGCTCTCCAGTTGGATTCTGAGTTCCCTGAGATAAGAGATTTTACCTTGGTCATAGGATCCAGAATGGTGCCTGGTGTGTAGTAAGTTCTGGATAGAGGAAAGAGTAACTTTCCTGTGATTTTAAAGTTTGGAAACCACTATATATGCCGGAAGTGTTAAATAGCTTAAACATGTTAAAATCCTCTTAAAGCATAGCTAAATATGGCCAAAATCTTCAAGGTTTCCCTTCTTTACTTCATGTCTTGTAAAGCAATTTCTACACTTTTCCCCCCAGATCTAAAAATATTCTAAATGAATAGATTTCATAATTGTCCTTAAGATGCTAATTCTTGATATTTGATAAATCTTGGGATCTGGTCAACTTTCTATCTAAGCTAAGTCTCTTAACTTACAATTCAATTTATCTATTTTGTCCTCAGGAGCATAAAAAAAAAAAAGAAAAAGAATGGTCAATATTTGTGAAATTAGAGATTGTTCCCTTCAGATCTTTCCTTTCTTGGCTCTTCTAGGTCTTACTAACCATTCTTTTTAGAGCTATTTTTCCTGTAAGGTTTAAAAGCACAGGATTGAAACCATGTCAAGAAAAGATCTAAATTGCACTATGTAGCAATTCACATGCTTGGATTACTTCTCCTTCTCATTATTAAGGATCATGAGCGGGAGTGCTACACTGTTTCTCATTAAGGAACCTACCACTTTGCCATAGCAACTAGGAGGATCATCGGCGGCACAACACTTCTCCAGAGTGGCTTCATATTCCTTGGCAAGTCTCAACAGCAAAGAGACAGAGTACTCAGGATGCCTTCTTGAATATTCATACAAAAACCTAGTTCAGATGAAAATAAAATAGATTTCATTGAGCAAATGAGCAAGAAAGATCACATAACTCACCTCAAGAGTGATTCATATCCCAAAGGTCTGAATTTGACTAGACCCCATGCAGGGAAGCTTAGCGGCTAAGGGGTTGTAGTTCAGAATTAAAGCTACCTGCATTCAAATCCTGCCTGTGCCACTTAGTTTGCTATCTCACCTTAAGCAACTTATTAAAACCATCACAGCCTTAGTTGCCTTCTCTGTAGCATGTGGACAATAACAGTAACTATCTCCTAAGATGGTTTGCAGGAAATACATGACATGATCTTTGTAAAGCACACGCTGTGTGGCACATATTAAATGTTTGATGAGTGACACCTGATATTATTATGTATATTTTTTGTGACTTGGACTATACCTCAAAAGGGTTCTGATAAATAAATAGATATGTATTCTTGAATTGTTCTTTTTCCTCTTTAT
This sequence comes from Martes martes, assembly GCF_963455335.1. Lineage (NCBI taxonomy): Eukaryota > Metazoa > Chordata > Mammalia > Carnivora > Mustelidae > Martes > Martes martes. The sequence continues at coordinate 197,394,565 of NC_137889.1, read as the reverse complement.
AGGAGTGAAATCTTGAAGGGTACATGATTTTATAAAATATATAGCAACATTACACTATTATAATCCAACAATAAGAATGCAAAATTTACCACCACACTTACTGATTACATATAATCATCTATTTTGTCACTTAATTTCATGCTGCCCTGCCATGCTACTGTACGCCTGGTCTGTTCAACCAAATATAAAGCACGTGGTAGCAGACCACATGATTCCGCTTATACTTCCTTATATAGATAGATAAATGGCAGGTAGATAGATAGATAGATAGATACAGAAATACAACAATGTAAAGATGTATTACATATATTCACACATATCTATTATAATAAGTTCAAGAAATCCTCTTTGAATGAATAAATAAATGAATAATATGGGGGTGCCTGGGTGGCTCAGTGGGTTAAAGCCTCTGCCTTCAGCTCAGGTCATGATCCCAGGGTCCTGGGATCGAGCCCCGCATTGCATCGGTCTCTCTTCTCGGCAGGGAGCCTGCTTCCTCCTCTCTCCTCTCTCTCTGCCTGCCTCTCTGCCTACTTGTGATCTCTGTCTGTCAAATAAATAAATAAAATCTTTTAAAAAATGAATAATGTGTTCATAATTAATGTATACAAAAATGTTCCTAGAGTATTCCCAGAAATATCCCAGAATGAATGAGGTCAGAATAAAGATAGAAACTTCTCTATTCTCTTCTCTACTGATTGAGTTTTTGCCCTAAGCATGTATTAATCTATAATAATTTTTTAAACTAATCAATTTTCCCTCAAAATTTAACAGCTAGGAGAGGGAAGGATAAAAAAACATTGTAGATAACATGGAAATTGTAGCAATGTCAAAGGGAAGCCTAGTTTATCTTTCCAAATCCCGAGACCATCTAAAAACTATGGAAGGATTATTCCTTATCCACTTACGTGCCCAGGAACACATCTTTTGCCTCCTGATAGTTTTTGCAAACGTCCTTATCTTCAACAAAATCAGCAGCTAATGAGGGCAGGTCACCAGGCAACTCATCTCTTTCCACCTCAGCAAGGCACTGGGATTTTTCCAACACAGGCTTATCACAGCATTCCTTCAGTTTAGTGGAGATTGAATCCTGATTTTCACACATGTACTTGGCCAGATCCGCCTATAAGCAAGTCGATAAAAATTTTTCAATGTAAATGGACATCACTGCACTTTCTCCCCAGATCTTTGTTATGTTGGCAAAACATGTTTACTGTGTTCTAAGACCATACATATACCAACGTGACTTCTATAAATACTTTCAGTTCATGTTCCTAAGACTAAGGACTCAGAACTACTAAAATATTGTCACTTAATTACAAAAGACTGGTCAGTAACAGGGAGCCATCTCAGTTATTATTAGTTTTATATTTCAACTGTCAAGTCATTTAAGGTTCTAAATTAAAACTCAACACTATTTTTCCAAATAATCCTCTCACGCATTTTGAAACCAAATAACTGAATAAAATGTGAGAGATCTTTGAAAAATTAGTCAAGACCATAGTCACAGGCCCTACTTACGCATGTAAAATTTTTGCCTTAAATTTTCCAGAAAGTATTCTGAGAGATTAAGATGCTGGTATTTGGTCATATTTTTAAGTTTGGAGAAAAGTGATATCATGCTAAATATGTGTATAGTTAACACAGATGGTTAACTAAGAGAGAATAAAAAGGGGGGAAAACTACATAATTTCCAAAGATCGCTTTAGGTAGTAGCTCTTCTCCAACACCACCCACCTCCCAAAAATGTCTGCTTTGAAATCTCCCTTGGTAGGTGCTGTCAGTGTAAGCCTTTGTCCTCACAATATGACTGAAAGGGTTACAAAGTAGTGAATGTGTTTGTCAGATCATTTAGTGAGTGGGATAGCCAGGTTAAAAAAAAAAAAAAAAAAAAAGTACCACAAGGCAGGGAGAGAATTGAGCAGATTAGACATAGAAAACAATCTCAACCCACTGTCGGCTTCATGGATAATACTAAGCAAATTCATCCTACCAACTGAAGCGTGTGGGTTACTACCAGAGCATGCTGTAGGTTCTTTACCCTGTCATCTGCACATTCAAGCAGGTCACCGTGGCAGCATTCCTTGTGGACTTTGGTAAGATCTGTCACCAACTTGGAAACCTCTGCAAAGTCAGCTTTGGGGAATTTCTGGCTCAGGCGAGCTACTGACCTAAAAAGAAAATTCCCCTTATGAAACCATGATGAACATGCAATAGTTTATGCCACAGCCTTAGGAAAATACTACTCAAAACAAGAAAATTCAGGACAAAATAACATATAGATATCATTTGTAAAATCCATTTGTTCTTATTTTAATGCTACTTCTGAACCACATGGTTATCTGAGAGCAGAGTGTTTCCTTAGGTCACAATTGGCTATTGTAAGGGTGTGAGTGGTGGGTGGAAGTCCAGCAATGCCTGACAGCGGAAGTCAAAGAGAGATTCTAGAAGGGGCAACACGCGGAGAGCCGTCCGGTTTGAAGCCCAGACCTGACCTCTAGATGTGGCTGTATCACTCATGAGCAGTGGGACAGTAGGCAAGTTACGTAGCCTTTCTGAACCTCAGCCTCTCCGCGGTCAGGACAGCATGCTACACTGAAGGACTGGGGTGAGTATTAAATCAGTTAATCCTATGAAACCATTTTATAAACCGGAACCAAGACATTGATCCAGCAAGGCATCTAAGCTTTCTGCCAACATGGAAGAGGCTAATATCCACATGCTTTCCCAAATCATGTCAACATTTCCTCCATCGGATCAAAGTTCCTTCTTCCCCCAAACCAATCACAGCCTGTTCAACTGCATTTCGTTTCATGTTGGGGGTGTTTTGTTTACTGATTTAGTTAGTCGATCTTGGTGGCATGGGGGTAGGGACGGCCGGCAAAGATAGCTCAAACGATGGTTTCTAGGGAGCTTGTAGAATGTCTGCTATTTTCATTTTATCTCTTGTTGCTGTTGATTCATTGTGGACTAGCAAGTGAGGGATGGGGAAGGGGATTTCTCTTGGCTTAGAAATTGAAGGACGCTCCTAGAACCAGTGAAGGAATATAAAAACAGAGACCCAGGCAAAACCAAGGGATTAACAACAGAGCTAGAGCTATGAGAAAAGGAGAACTAACCCTGATGGCTAAATTAATTACCAGAACATAAGGAAAAACATTTCCAGATAAGTGGTGTTGTTTGGGGGAATAAAATCAAGTAGAAGACCCTGACAACTGCTCTATACAAAGAGTGGATCACTAGAATAAGGTCCCTAGACTTTCTAAATAAGTGGAATTTAAATACCTGTCCTAGAAGGGCAAAAAAAGATACCTTCTAAATTCTGTGACTACCTAGAAAAAATGTGATAAAAAATAATGAGGAATTGTCACTGATGCTCTGATTTTCACCACTGTCAAATTTCTACATTTTAAACAACCAGGAAGATGTATGTGAAAGTACCTCCATAAAATGCCATATAAATGTACATTTTTGTCAACTGAACCATAACCACTTACATCATTATAAAGATTCAAACTAAGTTTAAAATACCATGCTTTGAAGGCTCTATCTCCGAATTTCTGGAGGCTGGCACACTTGAATCTTTCTTTGGCAGATGAAACCAGTACTTTTTCCCTCAAAGCCTCAATCTGCAAAAAGAAATGATTTGGGAAAAATCAGAAAAGGAAAGTTCTATGCAAAACACTCCTTCGTAAGTTCAGATAAGACTGTGCCGAATTAAAATTTAAAGAGATAATTTACACCTAAATTCCCAAGCCACCCACTATTGGCAAATAATTATTTTGCTTTGCAGGGAGAGCAAAATCAGTCTGGTCCTAGTGGAAACCTCTAGGTAGTTAAGAACCAGAACAGAGCCATCACCAAGGAAAAAGGTGCTGAAAGGAAATGTGGAAGACACAGTCCACTAATATCCCAGAAAATATAGCTTTCCTGAGTTCTCAGTTTTGCATATAATTTATCTCAACCCCTCCTTCACCAACTCTTCACAACATCACTGAACTCCCTAGAATAGGGAGGAATGCTTTTTTGACTATGTAAAGGAGTTTGTATCAGAGACACAAATTCCCTAATTCCAGCCACGAGAGGCTCCAAGTCTGAGGTTTGATGTAAATTGGTCCTCCCGTTCCTCTGGACAGTACCTTGGGTGTCAGGCAGGCGGCCTTATCAGCAGCTTGGCAGCATTCTGCAAAAACTCCTTTATATTGTTGGGCATAGTAAAGGAGTTCCGGGGCATAAAAGTAAGGATGTCTTCTGGCAACTTCATACAGGTATCTACATGTTCAAAAAGAAAAATGGGCAGTCGTGTCTCTACAGCAAACAGTGGTCTGAGAACAACTGTAATCAACATTCTTAACTAATTTACCAGTTAATCTCAATATGTACATGACGACCTTGCCTTTGTCATTCTGAAAGTCAGTGAAAGGTTGAACTTCTATATATAAATTACGTACAGACATCTATATGTTTTATATATATGTACACATATATACACACACGTTGGTATAAAATAGTTAAACTTCGGTGATGCAATGTTTTTGGCTAAAATGAAATCAATTCTGAGAATAACTAAATATATATCTTCATAATATTTTATCACAGGCCAATCTCTCCTTTTTTTGTTTTGTTTTGTTTTGTTTTATACAGATCATGTCCTACTTCAATGAACTCTAAAAGCTCTTTGATCCCATTTTTTTTCATCCTGGATGATTTTGTAGTATCAGATCTTACTGCTTTGAAAATTGTCATTAGAACAAAAGCTTCGAAGCGTTAATGTAGAGAATATTTTTTACTATAGTAATGGCTAAAAGTCTCGACCTTTTTCATAATTTTTCATTTTGAAGCGTGAAAATCAGATGACTTACTTTCCCAGAAACTTCTGTTCACTTTCCTGAAAGGCAGTGCACATGGCCTCAGGGTCTGGGGTCACCAGCGGAGGGAAGCCCGGGTTATCATCTTTGTGGGTCAGGAAGCACTCGTTTCTCTCAGGCTCCTGTTTCTCACAGCAGTCAGCCAGCTCGCCGTACTTCTCACGAAGAGAAGCGACTGTACACAGCTTGTCTCCAAAGAGAGTGTGCTGGGTGGAAGAGAGCAGGCTTCAGGTCACTGGGAGAGATTTTATTTCCTTTGTACCCAAAGAACAGTATAAAAAATTGAAAGTATGGGTAAACCTTGGTTAGGAAATCATGTATACACATATACTTTTTTCTCAGGGTTAGAGAGTTTCCCTTGATTTGACCATCTATGGGACTTTCGTAAGAATTGACGGTCACCTGACTACTTAGGGTGGGTAGGGCAGAAGGGCAACACAAAAGAATGAACATGGCGCTTATTTCCACCTAATGCTACAGGTTAGGAGAGCTGATAAAAAGAAAAAATCAAGGGAAAATAATCCTCTAAGTAGCAAGTGAATTCATAGTAGGGAAGAAAGTATTCAGATAGTTTCTCATTTGATCTGCTCCTTTCTGAAAGGTCCAACTTTTAAGTAGATACTATTCAAGAACTGAGGAGTAACACAATTTACTGTATATTAATTATTATGTAAAATGTAGATCATATACTAATTATTATGTAAAATGTAGATCTTTTTTATTCTAGAAACATTTGCCTCAAAACACATTCCATTAAATGTATTCTTTCTGTCCCTGTTAATTTTTTATTATGAAAGTAATTGGATCTTCAGGGAAAATATACTGCTGAAGACAGAATTTATTAATTTTCTGAAAAATACATTTTTAAAAATTCATATTTATAGCCATAACTTTGTGTTAAAAGTATTGAGTTAAAGTACTGATTCTAACTGGAGAGAAAGATAAATAGAGAGAAAGAAATGAGAGAGGGTGAGATGGGGCACCTGGGTGGCTCAGTGGGTTAAGCCTCTGCCTTCAGCTCAGGTCATGGTCTCAGGGTCCTGGGATCGAGCCCCACATAGGGCTCTCTGCTCAGCGGGGGGCCTTCTTCCTCCTCTCTGCCTGCCTGCCTCTCTGACTACTTGTGGTCTCTGTCTATCAAATAAATAAATAAGTAAAATCTTAAAAAAAAAAAAAGAGGGGGAGAGATTTCAGTGATAAACACTGGCCTTGCTCTGGACAGGTATACACACATTGAGTGGTGAGAGAAACATAAACCTCTCCCCGAATTCAACACCTACATGGAAATACCAAAAGTTCAAAGTCCTTCAAAATGAATAAATGCCAATTTTTTATTCTATGTAAAAATATAACTATCCCTAAAATGAGGACTATAGCACTGTACTATTATTTTACCTAAGAAACAAAATCATCACAGAAATCAGATGAGTGTCTCTGGAAGATAAAAACCGTGCTCTCCCTGTTAGCCTCAATGAAAAGAAATCAAACCTTGGATTTTAAAAAGAGACTTTTACAAATCACAAATGTCCATTTAAATACACTAACTATTGCGTGTGGTCTCCATAAAGAAATGTTTTTAAAACTGTGAGTATAGCTGGAACATCTCTGCCATAGAAGAAGCAAAGGCTATCCCCACTTCTGAGAGTTGCTTACAAATTAATAATTGAGGAAACAAAAGTGGCACTGTTTTTCCTTTGAAATGATCAGGATTACTTATAAGAAGAAGAAATAATACTCAAAATCAAAATGTACTTACAAGGGATTTGCCACAGTCGGCCCCCGACTGGTCAGCAGCACAACCTTTTGCAAACTCAGTCACTTCCTTTGCTAATTTCACGTGGTCTTCAAATGGGCACTGCTGGAGATACTGAGAAAAGGCAACCAGCACCCTGAAACAAAGGACATAAATATGTAGCATGGGGCACGTGGGTGGCTCAGTCTGTTAAGCGTCAGCCTTCAGCTCAGGTCGTGATCCCAGGGTCCTAAGATGGTGCCCAGTGGGGGGTTCTCTACTCAGCAGGAAGCCTGCTTCTCCTTCTCCATTTACCTCTCCCACTGCTTGTATTGGCGTGCCCTCGCTTGCTCTCGCTTGCTCTCTCAAATAAACAAACAAATAAAATCTTAAAAAAAAAAGAAAAATGTAACATGGTGAAATGTTAATGTAAAGTATCGCTTTATATTATATATATCTATATATTATATATGTTATATATTATATATAACAAATATATAATATATTATATATAACATATAATATATAGAATTATATATCTATATATTATATATACATATATACACATATATACACATATATATACATATATACATATATATACATATATATATTTTATATATCTTGCTGGACAACAAACTGTGTCTGTATATGTTCTATATTTTATACATCTCACTATTAGCCAGAAAGTCTATTCACATCAACTGTTATCTGAAGCCTAACCAGGCATATGTGGCTTTCTGAGCAAAGCGGACACATATTTACACCATGTTTAAATACATGTGTGTGCCTGTCAGGAGATGTACAAACATAGAGCAGGCAAGTGAAATGTATTCTAAATAAATCTAATTATTAAGACTAGGGATATTACATAGGTCCTTTGACTATTTAAAACCAAAAAACCAAAGCCACACACACACCTCTCACTTAATCAGGCTGTACCATGAGATTGACCTTTAAAAAGTAAACTGTTTTCTCATTTTGTACTAGATCTAAAAATATTAAAATGTTCTCAAGAAACCACATACCTATTTGCTAGGTAAAGGAATTTAGTAAGTGAGCTGCAAAAGGAACCATATATTAAATTCTTTCTCACCATGCAGGTTATGGGAGAGTTCCAGAGCCACACTGTCCAGTACAGTGGCCAGTAGCCACATGTGGCTGCATAGATTTAAAGAAATCAAAATTAAATGCCACTTTAATTTCTGACCCTCAGTTGCACTTGCCACATTTAAAGTGTTCGATAGCCACATGTGGCCAGTGGCTGCCATATTGAACAGCACTGATGTAGAATATTTCCATCAATGCAGAAAATTCTATTGGATAGGATGGTTCTAGAAGATGGACTCTGATGACAGGGGAATATAAGAACTTCAGAGTAATAACCAACACTATCAGGGACATTAAATTTGACTGTTGAGTATTTTTTTAACTTACAGGCCTCTGAAATGTTCTTCTCCCAAATCATTGTACCGATGAGCAATCTCACTCTGTTCTGGAGAGGAAAAAAGAAAAAACAAAACAGACTTACTTACATTCTGAAGAAAACTACTTAGTTATGATATTATTGTTTGTGTTTCTCTCCATGTGACTTAGGTATTCATTTGCTCCAAAATACTGGCCTTGGATCCCTACAGAAAATCTTGGGTTGGTGGTGAACTACTTCTTCTGCATTAAAACAGACGAGTTATTCAATCACTGATGATACTATTTGAAAAATCATTAAAATTGTTAAATACTTATAGCTTTATATTCAAACTTGGATAAGATCTAATGTTCTTGCGGTGTCTATTAACAGCTTCTGAAAGGACAGTCTAAAATGAAAAATATAAATACAAGTTCTATGTATAAGATTGACAACACAGGTTTTTGTTTTATTATAAATCAAGGTGCAGCCTTTGGGAATTGGAGCTATGAGTTCTAACATCAACTATATTCTGCGAAGTTTGTCACTCTGCCTAAGTTCCTTCAAGTGCAGAAGGAAGTTACAGCTACTAAACAATTCTCACCATTTTTTTTTCACCTAGGATGTTAGAAATATATAAATAAGATAACTTCCTGGGCACCTGGATGACTCAGTCAGTTAAGCCTCTGCCACCAGCTCAGGTCATGATGGTCCCAGGCTGCTCAGTGGGGAGTCTGTTTCTCCCTCTCCCTCTGCCTGTCCCCCCGCTGGTGCTCTCTCTCTCTCTCAATCTCTCTATCTCTCTTAAGTAAATCAATAAAATCTTAAAAAAAAAAACCTCCTGAGGGATCACAGATACGAAATACCATCACCATCTAGAAATGTATGCTAAAGGAAAACGCTTCTTTAAAGATGCAGGGTTTTCTAAAATTTTCTCTTATTAGGAAAATAAAGTAAAAGTTGAACAATAGGAAAATAGAATTCTTACGTGCTTCTCGACGAGTCACGCCCCTGGAATAAGCAGAGCTAAAGAGAAAGAGGAGGGAAATAAAAGTTACCCACTTCATTGTGCCAAAGGCTTGTGGGGTTGATAGAAAAGGTAGGAGGAACAGAGGGAAATTCGCACTAATATACTTCTTTAACCAATAATTGTAGATTATTAACCAGACTCATCTTTGTATTTCATTGGCTCCCGACTGATTACAAAATTCGTATTATTCTTGCCAAAAAAATTGTTTGACTAAATCCATTGCGTATGTTTGCCATTTGGAACTGTTTTCTCCACAAGACGACCTTGTCAATTCATTAGTTATGTAAAACATCTTATCAAATTTTACATAAGAGTTTAAACGATTTGTCCCTATTTTTCGTTACCATGTTCTTTAGCTGTGATTTACCATTTGACATTTTAGTTTTTAATATTTGCAAAATTCTAACCAAACCAATGACTTAGCTTGGAAATCAGGCTTAATAAAAGAGCTAAGCTCTGAACTGTATCTATTACTAACTCCAGGTACGCTTTTGTCAATAAATAATGAAAAATTCACATACACACATGAGGGCTTCCATGTCTTTTTCACTCTCCTAAAATTGTTCTGTCTAAAAAAAGCTGATGTTTCCTCAAATGCAAACTAAGAGAAAGCCACAAGAACAGTAACCATGAAAATGGATGTTCAGAAGTTCTACTTTCCCATCCCAGCTGTGGCCCACATGTGATTCAGGTCCTCTGGTAAGATACTTAGATGTAATGTAGGTATATCTCATGGAATTTTCAGTTAAGGAGATATGGGGGAAAAAATGGATGCAATGACAGTAATGACAATCTTTACCACAAAAATGTATATAGGATAGGAGCATCCAGGTGATTCAATTGGTTAAGTGTCCAACCCTTGATCTCAGGTCAGATTTTGATCTCAGGATTGTGAGTTCAAGCACTGTGTTGGGCTCCACACTGGACATGGAGCCTACTGGAAAAAAAAAATATATATATATATATACACATATATATATGACAGGTTGAGACTTGATTACACCTCTAGAGGTTATAAGACTCCTAAACCTTTACCAGGTATCATATTCTTTCTAATCCTGATTCCCTTTCCTTTCTCCATTTTAATAAAAAAAAAGTCACATGTTTCTCTTTAATGTTACTTTTTATTTCAAAATAAATTTAACATCATGTCTGAAAACAAAGCAAAGATGATTTTCAAAAAAAAATTTTTTTTCAAACTGCTTCCCTCATTCTCCCCACCAAAGATTATGATCTCTACCTATGAAGAGCTACTCTATCTCTGCCCTTTTGCTTTAAAGATAAGGAGCCACAAATTTTAACCAGTAGGAAAATTGACTTTCTCTGATACTACAAAACAATAATTAGTTTCAAACAGTCGATTCACTTAAGTAACTGAGTCAGTCAATACTGTCAGTCAAGTGCCATATGGCACATATAAGCACAGAGACTAACAAATACTGAAGAGAAGCATCACTTTTTTAATTCAGTCACATGATGAAAGATATATACTTTCCATGATCATATTTTATTTTATGTCATTTTCAGGTATGGGTGCTAATTAAATAATTCAAACACAGAAGAGACTATAGATACATAGAAGATAGGAGATAATAGGTGATAGATGATAGATTAGATAGATAGATAGATAGATATAGACGCAGTTTTCTTAAGTAGCACCAGTGAGACCTGCATAATGGAGTCTGACTTATCTTTCATGCCACAGTTGAACAGAAATAAAAGAATGTCTGCCTGTGGAATTGTTCCTGTTGGAAAAAAACTATTTTAAGTCTGAAAGCCTATATTAGAAAAGACAAAAAGGATACTACTCTAACATTTTAGCTTTGTAAATAGAAAAAATAGTTCCTTTTTTTGTAAATTATATTATATTATATATATATACATATCTATCTATCTATCTATATATATATATACATATATATATATATTTTGCTTCCAAGAATGAGTAAGCATCTTTATTTGAAGTCAGAGTCCAACCCTAGGTTTTCTTTATATAAATCCTTGAGAAAGTCTTGATCAAACATGCTATCCATATCATTGAATGTAACTGTATTGCTAATTCACAAAACTGGACCTTTGTCATGCACACATATACTTTGTGAATATTCTTTCATTTAACAAATGAAAATAATATTAGTGTCACCATCTACTTTGCACAGCAATACTATATGGTAATACAATGGTAAATATAGAACACCAAAAAAAATCAAATTCATCATTGCTCTAGAAACCTAAAATTGATTTTCCTATATTTAATGAAGATCCCATAGTTTTCAATCCCATAATTTCAAATATAAAATTAAAAACACCTGAATTTTTCCTTATGGTACCAACAAAGTGTTTCCATGGATGTATCCTTATTAGAGATTAGTAGACGGGTGAGAAATAACATACTTAATTCTTAACACTATCTGCATGCTTAAAATCTATCTTAATTAATAAGAAACACTTAAATATTTACATTTTGTGGATTCCCAAAATAAGAGTTCTTATATTTACCTTCTATTAGTTCTGCATGTATACTCTATACTGAAAGAAATAAAACCACATAATTGTTAGTTATTTCTAAGTATTCTGTTCTTCAAGATTTTAAAATCTTATGTTTAGTTAGTCATCAAAGGATTCTGGCATGCAAGTAAATGTAAATGTTTAAACCAGGAGTTATAAATATGGCCTACAGAATCTAGTTACTAAGTAAATAGGAAACTATCTCCAATGACTTTTAAATGTTTTCCCATTTTTGTGGAAGAAGTTTAAAAAGAGAGTGTCGTTAAGAAAATTACTTCATATGGAACGAATAATAATATTCTGATCATTTAAAAGAGAAAAATAGCTCAATTGAAATATAAATATAACTAGAAAATATTAAATCTGAGTTTTAATCCCTTTTGTCCTGTGCTTTGTTTTTTTTTTTTTTTGTTTTTGTTTTTTGTTTTTCAGTTTTTGCTTTTTTGGTTTTTGGTTGTTTTGTTTTGGTTTTGGTTTTGGTTTTGACAGGATAGAAAAGGCACAGGTTTTTTTTTTTTTTAAGATTTTATTTATTTATTTGACAGACAGAGATCACAGGTAGGCAGAGAGGCAGGCAGAGAGAGGGGAGGAAGCAGGCTCCCTACTGAGCAGAGAGGCTGATGTGGGGCTCAATCCCAGGATGCTGGGATCATGACCTGAGCTGAAGGCAGAGGCTTTAACCCCCTGAGCCACGCAGGTGCCCCCAAAAGACACAGTTTTGAAGCATATGAAGCATCTCCTTGGACTAGTCCCTCACTTCCTTGTCACCTTAATCATAACCTTAAACCTATGCATTTCTACTATTCTGTGGATTCTGGAAGCTTCTCAGCAAGTCATTCCATCCAGGTTTCTCTCTAGCTGGCCAACTTCTTACTCCAGTCCTTGATGCTGTTTCCCTCTGGAATAGAGCACTACCTCTGAATTACCTTCTCTTAGAAATAAAGTGGAACATGCGTAAAAATGTGAAAAAAAAATGTCTAATAACATCCTCAGTATTTTAACAGACACTTTCCAGAGACAACCGCTGAACCCAAATTCACTCCAAAATACAAGAAATTTGGATCCATTTGGAAAGAAAAGTGGAGACAAAAGAATCTTTTCTTAGCCTTCTTCCTACTATCCTATGGACACATGCAGATCCTCACTATCATGAAGGGCCTGGACTGCTATGTAAGGCATACAGAGAAGTAGACAAGTAGAAGACCATGAAGCATAAACTAACTAGTTGAAACACTTAAGCGGTTTAATTTCTTAATTTCTTATTCACTTGTGAAGGTACATTTCCCATTAAAAACAAGAAAATAAACTGTCCAAAATGTGTAGACTTTCATGGGTGTTTCTAATGTAAATTTAGAAAGTTGTAATGTAACCCAAGTATCAGTTGTCCCCTTATCTCCTTCCATAAGCCAATATTCCCCAAAATACCACTGAGATCTCACCGAAGACAACAGGAAGAACATTTACATTATAAAAACCACACTAGATGACCATCTTCGGCTTGTTCCATCTCTAAAGTCCCTCCCTCCAAAACTCTCATGACGGAAGGGTTCCTTTTTCTCATGGTACAATACCTTTCCTCATGGTACAATGGGCCTGTGAAATTTACTTCAAATTTTTACTCTGCAGTTTAATTCAGCTCAATGCCAATTTCTAGCTCCAAGCTCAAACACACAGATCCAAATAGATCTCCATGCCATATGGGTCAAGTTGGATGAAATTATCCTTAAGAACTCTTCACCTTGAACATTCTCTGATTCCATATTCCTATTGTCACAGTTGTATAGAATGATAAAATGGCCTGACTGGTAGAAGGTAGAATGAATATATCGAGTTAAGGGATTGGGATCCAAATTTGAGAATTTGTTCATTGTTGACCTGCCCAATGGCTCCTCAGGCTTAACTCTCTATCTAGTTCAGGTTGACATTTTTAAGAAATAAAGAGATCTTTTAAACTTGCCTTATTACAAGTAAAATGACACTTTCCTACATCTTTTTATCATTTTTCCATTCCAAGAAAAATATAGCTAATGTCTGAAAGCCATGCTTATTCATTCTTCATATACATTAATACCCAACAGAATCTCTAACATATAAATTGAAATTAATGCTAGTAATTCTCTCATAATAACACCTACGGATGGAAATCAAATAAATGAATACGCTACTGAGAGTTTAAAAGTGCTTAGTCTATTCATATTCTATATTTTTTCCAAACATAATTGAAGAGACTTACTACCTAAAAAGAGGTTAATTTAAAGTTACAACACTGGACTTTTTAAAAATCTCTTGCAAAACAACAAAGGTTGGGTAGCTAAAATATTCCTATGCTGAAACTTCAGTGGATTATACACCTAAAACCAAGTAACATTGCATGTCAACTATACTCAAATTTTAAAAACTAACATGATAAATGAAAGGATAAATAATACATGATACATACATGTGTGTGTGCACATATATGTATCTATGTGGTAGAATATTATTCAGCCATAAAAAAGAGTGAAATCTTGCCATTTATAATGACATGGATGGAGCTAGAGGGTATTATGCTAAGTGAAATAAGCCAATCAGAGAATCATAAATACCATATGATCTCACTCATACATAGAATTTAAGAAACAAAGCAAACAAACAAAGGGAAAAATGAGAGAGAAACCAAGAAACAGACTCTAGAGAACAAATTGATGGTTACCAGAGGGGAGGTGGGTAGGGGATGGATGAAATAGGGGTTGGGGTTTAAGCAGACACTTGTCTTGATAAGCACTATGTATTGTGTAGAATTGTTGAATCACTGTATCACACACCTGAAACTAATATAACACTGTATGTTAAATATACTGGAATTAAAATAAGAAACTTAATTTATTTTTTATTATGTTATGTTAGTCACATACAGTACGTTATTAGTTTTTGATGCAGTGTTCCAAGATTCATTATTTACATATAACACCCAGTGCTTCATGCAATAAGCGCCCTCCTTAAAAAACTAAAAAAAACTAACAACAACAAAAAAACTTCAGTGGACCAAGTTTAGAAAGTTTTCATTAAACTATGATTTTTTTTTCTTGATGTCTTCTAAAGCTTAGAATGTGTTAGATGTTTTGTAATCTCCCAGTGCCAGATTCTAACCAAAACCTCTCTGGCCCACCACCCAGCTAAGCCTTGAAAGTTAAGTCTTGAAATTCTCATCAACTTTCCAAGTATCTGTGTATGGGCTAACATTAAAAAGTGAATTATTTGATTAAAAAAAAAAAAAGACTCGTAACTCTCAAGAAATATATCTAATAAATAATTGGCCTACTTTTTTTTAAAGAGAAATTCATTTGTAGCATGATTGTAATAAAACAGATAATGTAAATGTTTTCAAAATGATTTTTAAATGTAATTATTGTATATTTTGAATTTTTCAAAATTAGTTTTTCATTATATAGACACTGAAAAGAACAAAACTCTTTTACTAGAATAATATTTACAGGACTAAAGTTTTTGTGTATAAATATAGTTCATTTAATAATAATTTATTGCAACAAAAATATGCATTCAAGTAGCATAAAGAAATAATTCCAGTAACATATGATGTCAATAATGGCACTCTTTTCAAAACATTTCTGATTTAGTTATAATACATCCAGTATATTTAACATCAATAGCTTAAATTATAAGACAAAATACATATAATTACAATTTTAATTAAACTTTAATTGTATATTCTCATTAAATATTCATTCACTAGAATTATATGAATTAATCTCATGGCATTTAATGTCTTAAAGGCAAATGGCTCTTATTGATGAGTCCAAATTTCTCTTTGTGGTTACATGGAAACTTGGCAAAAAAATGCACATCAAGAAAGATGGTATCTAAAGCAAACATTGTCCTGGCATCAACAAACCCACTATTTATTTAAGAACACCAGTGTTCCTGCTGACAGGGCACAATCCAGAAAATAATGTTTTATATCTATTTTAAGTAGCACAATCTAGTCTTTCATTCATGCAAAAAAGGTATTGACCACTAAAGGTCAGGTATTTGCTAGGTTATGTGGACACAAGAGATTAATAAGACACAGTGGCTGACTTCAAGGAGCCCACAGTCTAATAAGGGAGACACACATAGAAAGGTAATTATAATGCAACGTTGTAAATCAGTTTATGTAGGGTTCAAGATACTTTATCCTGGGGTGATAAAGTAGTAGCAGAGACACTCTAAACACAAAGGCCATCTCAAGAATAAATAAGATGTGTGGGCCCTTAACCTCTTAACTAACTGTAACTCAACAGACTGCATTTGCATTCTCTGGGTTCGTTTTTGCTTGTGAAGTAATTCTTCCCAAAGGAATGGAGTGAGTAGGTATAGAACTAAGGGAAATAAGGAGGGTATGAACATATGTAATTTCTAAATGTTTGATAAAAGACCAAAGAGCAGAAAGCAAAGAGGCCCCAATTTAGAATATGATGGAAATTTTTGCAGGAGTAAGAAAGAAAAGAAAGGCAGACCAGTAGGCAGAAAAGAAAAGCAGAATTTGTAATTATTTGGATTTCCAAGTAAAGCTGCGGATGAGATTGGCTGTTTTAATATTATAAGCATGCACAAAAAAATTGTTCTTATGGAAAATTACAAAATATACATGGGAAAACAGTTCATCTAAGATGATTGACAAAGTTGTAGAACACCTAAATATTTAGTGATGAAAAATTGTTCTTGATTCAAGACCTATTTATTTAACAGTACTATGTGCTTAGAAGTCTGAGAGGAATGTTCTAAGGATCTAACTGTTAAGCTGGGAATATTTTAAATGGATGTGAAGAATGAGGGTAGAAAATAGCCTTCCAGGCACAGAGGACATCATGCGCAAATGCTTGAGGCAAGAAAAAACATGAAAGAAACTGAGAAACTAGGCAGAGTTGGAGGGAAGAACTGTGTGAGATGAGATATGAGATTAGATGTCTACCTACAGAATTTTTGTTTTACTCTGAAAGTAATGAGAAGAAGTTGAATGATTTTATTAGCTCAATTATAAAATCTAATTTATGCTTCAGAAAGAGTACATTGGCTCCAGCATAGGGAATAGACTAGAGAGGGCAAGAATTTATTTGGGAAGACTAGTCAGGGGACTAAATGAATAATCTTAGCAACAGATGGTAAGATCTTGAGTTACATCAGTGATGTAGAAACAAAGACACGTGGACAGACTGAAGAGATGTTTAGGGGCGGTACTGGCCTTGGACCCAAGCAAGTAATCCTCTTCTCTAAAAAAAATCCAAGCTTTAGGAGGCCTCCTCTGGCTATGTTCTGCCTCAGGGGGCATAGAGTCTATAAAATCAAGGGTATGTGCCACCAAAGCCTGTCTTCCTCCTTTCCTGAACCATGATACAGACACCCACACCCTAGAACTCCCTGTCTAAAAAGACTGAAATTTTTTGAGAGCCTAGAGGGCCTCTAACATGAGGACATCTTTTCAAGGGCAGACCAAGTCCCTGATGTATTTACTTCTAGGACTGAAGTGGCCGAGAGACAACTGTTTGGAGGAGGTATGGATGGAACTGGGACATCTGAGGAGACATTTCCACATGCACATACCTGAGACCTCTTCATACTACAGAACAAAGCCAGGGGTAGGCAGAAAGGAGAGATGGCCAGGTGTTGGGGCTCGTTCCTCCCAGTACAAAACTCCAAGAAGATAAAATTAGCAGGATTTGGTGAATTGAAAATAAGCTGTGTGAAAAATCAAGGTGTCATAATGATTTCTAGCTTTCTGCCTTGCATAATTCAATGATTATGGTATGACTACTGGTCTATGGCAAATCATTGGACAAAGATCATTAATATGATTTAGACATGTTTGATTTCAGGCATCTTTGAGACATCTAAGAAGAGATGTCAAGTAGATGGCTACAGAGTCTAGAGGTCAGTGGTGAGGCCTAAGCTTAGAATATAATTTGAGTCATCAAGCACTGCAGGATTGAGATAGCCTGGGGAGAGAATAACATGAAACAAGGACAGACCCATTATGGAGTCCTGAGAAATACCAAAGATCAAAGAACAGGTAGCCAAAGAAGAGGGGGAACAAAATCAAAGCAATGTTATACCAAGGAATGTAAGGGAAGAGGATATTTAAAGTGGAAAGGTAGAGAGTTACAAATATTACTGACAGGGACAGTAGACAAGAATTAAAAAAAAAAAATCTGTTGCATGGGGGTTTCTAATGTCCTAAATAGAGCTGTGTTTGTTGATGAGAATCATGAGACCAAAAACCAGATTGGAGTGGCTAGAGAAGTAAATGGGAGGTGAGGATAAAAACTGAAGTACAGATAAGTCTTCTAAGAAATTTGCATGTGAAGGGGGCAAGGGAAGAGGTGGAGATTCAATGATGAAGATTACCTGTGATCATTTAGAGGCCAGGAAGAAGGGTTCCACTGATTATTACTATTTTCTCTGTAAAAGAGTGATCTTTAAGAATGAAATGTTTGGGTGTCAACTATACTCAAAAAGCAAAAACAACAACAACAACAAAAAGAATACAGGGCTTGGAGTTGAATATTTGGGGGAAATGGAGAAGTCTGTAGTCAGAAGAAATGAGGGTGTGCACTGAGTAGAGACTTATTGCCTTGGGATAAATTGAAAAGTAAGATAAGTTCATTATGGAACTCATCTTCCTTCCTGACCCCTCACTAAGGCCCATGGTATTCCCTTTCTCCCATTCCACTGCCCTCTGCAAACCTCAAATACATGGCTTAGACTCACTCAGCACTACTCTTCTTCTAGGTACCTGAAGTCCCCACTGTACCCTGCCTCCAAGTTGCACGTGCCCCTGCTCTAATGGACACCCCATGCTGAAACCGTCATTTCTGAACTTACAGACAAATTCATGTAGGTGTTAAAGGGCTACAGTCACTTGAAAATAAATCCACAAAATCTAAGAGCCTGTCCGTATCTCAGGCTCATGCTCTCAATCTTGTCAACCCTGTGTTTCCTCCATAAAACCACACACAATCTTCCTAGAAATAGAGCCATTTTAGAAGGAACTGCTGTTCTGTCAATGAATTCCTCATGGATGGAACCTCAGAGAGCAAACAAGTGAAGGAAAAAACCTGAGGCAGCGGTCCCATAGTTCTTCAAATGTCACCAGGTAGGTCCTAACTTACAGAATATTCACTGACCCTTATAAATAACGATTTGGGCCTGAACTTGGTGCTTGGACTACGGAATCTCTATTTGGTCGTTCAGAAACTTCTCTCTTTCTTTTTCTCCCTCTCTCATTTGACCATTAAGACTGTTAGATTAATGTTTCCTTACAGATGAAATGCTACAATTTGTGTCCTACATCCCCAACATAATAAGGTCCTTGAAGGCATCAACCATGTCTTATGTTCACCATATCTAACAACAGATCCGAGCATTCCTTGGTTATAGGAACCATTAAAAATTTTCTCTCAATGTCAGTTTAATTTGACTAATCAAGAGGCAACTGCACCCATATGGTAAGAGGCCTTGAGTAATCTGATATTCCTACTCAACATCCTCCCACACTCTTCATGCTCATTAAACTTCTCCCTTGGAATTGATTTGGTTAGAGAGAGAAATTCAAGGTAAACAGGCTAGCAGATGTTGACTTGCTTTGATCTTGACCAATTTAAGAAACAAAAACATTCTGTCCAATAGGCATACTAGGTCTATTTAAATAGCCAAGTTATATACCCTGTTGGCCTAGGAGCTACATTCATTGTCCAGAATGTTGCTCAATTCCCAGCATATGCCATACAACTGGCATTTCTTTGCCCTCTCCACCCATATCCAACCATGTCCAAAGCCAATACTAATTCACATTTATATTCTTCTGTATTCAGTTTAGTTTAAGCAAACTTCAAATATGGAGTTCAAATACCAAAATCTTTCCAATAATTCAACCATCCTGTGAAGCAAGGCTATCTGTAGAGAAACTGTCAGGGCCACTGACCACATGGGTGCCGCTGCTTCTTCACTAGCCAAATGAAACTGACAGCTACATTAATCTAAATTAGTCCATGTATAAGTTATTCTTTGGTTCATTCTAACTATAACTTAAAATTCTAAGTACTCTCCTGGGAAATATAACATAGGAAATGTGTCTACCAGGATGAGGAGGGGAGGATAAGAGGATCATTCCTTTACTAGGTAGGAAAAATCTGCCTCAATCAGACATTAATACAGACATCTTTCTTTTTTAAACTCAAACATGTTTTATAGGGAAAGAGTATCATATTGCATACTATTTCTATTATTATTTGTTATCCACACTCTGCGGTATGTCTAACTAACTTATTCATATGTTGGAGTCTATTTGTAGCCATGATCATCTAGGAAGAATTTCTATATCCTGCGAACTTTAATTTGTTTCCTGATGCCTAATAGCACAACCCTAAATCTATGTTAGCTTGTTCCTTATCACCAGAAATTTCTGCAATCCATCAACTACTATAAGGTACTGGTTTTCAACTATCTTTAGAACAGTTTTTCAAACAAGGTCATGAAATTAATCTAGAGTATCATGGCCAATATTTTTTAGTAAAATAAAATGAATTGAGTGGGTCAGAGTGCATTATATATAGTAGGATAAATATTATTCTGTGAAATTTTTGCTATATACATCCATATTAGGTCACTGTGTAAAATGTACTTCTTACTGTGGTCACTGTCAAAACACTTAAAGATCCTTTCCTCACCTTAAAATCTACTTCAAATAAGCTCAGTATGTCACTATGTTCAAAATCAATTTGGCATTTTTCCCACCATGACCCCCAATCTAATTCTTTTCCAATTTTTTCCATGTGGCTTATTATACCATAATTCTCCATGTCACGCATTTTATACTGATAGTAATTTTAACACCTCTTTCTCGATAATCTCAAGTATCCAATCTGTCCCTAGATAGTTCTGATCCATCCTCCAAAATCTCACATTTATGCTTATCCCAGGACACTTACACACTTTTGGTTTAAGCTCTCACCAAATCATGCTTGAGTTATTACGATAAACTCTTAACTAACATTCATACCTCAAGTCCCTATCAACTCTGGTTAATCCTAAAATTTTCCTTTCCCTAAAATCTTGTAAAGTTTATTTTAAATAAATTCCAGGCTTCTTTCCCTAATATTCAAAATATTCAGAAATCTGATTAGTTTATAATATCCATAAAAGCAGAGGCTCTATCTTTCCCTATTACTGCAATATTCCCAGTGGATAACACATGATCTGCATATAATATGTGTTCAATAATATTTGTTGAATGGATGAGGAAATAAATGAACAAATAAATGAAGAAACAGTCTCCTGTAGCATATCTTCTCTTTCTCTGTCACATGTCAGTTCCTCCATTAAGTCAGTGATATTCACTGTAACATTTTTGCAAGCCTACAAAGTATCAAAGTAGGCAACACTGTATAAGTGAGAAGGCTGTGCAAGGTGCGGAGAAGTCATCCCCTTGGTTTCCTAGAATGCAAGTTCATTTCCAGACCAAAGTGTCTGCATGCTAGGTTGTCTCCCACCATGATGGTTGCCCCCTGCTTTTTATTTATAGAAATTCTCCTCCTCTTCAGAACATAACTCAGAACATTCTCTCCCTAGCCTCATTCTTCTCACTCTCTTCTGATAATCTCTATTACTTTTTTAGTTCTTAGTCATATCTTTTATATTTTTATGGTTTTATTAAGTGCTAATTATTTTATAAGAATAAGGATTTTCTCAATTCATTGTATTCTCGACAAAAATCTCAGTTTAGTATTAGACACTTAACAGATAGTTGTTAAACCCATGAATTAAATCAAATGAGTAAAAATTGCCAAGTTAATATATTGTGGAAAACACTAAGGAAGGTTATTGAATATCCATCTCTAGCAGACTGAAGGTTCATGTAAGTAATCACATGCACTTTTGGCATGCCGTAGGTGCTCCACAATTATTTGTTGCATGAATGAATGAACAGTTTCCAGTCTAGTGTCCACCAACTCCTTGATATCCATGAAAGCATAATAAAAGTTCATGAGCTTATTGTCAATATTGCAAATAATAGCAATAGAAAGTTTATGTTTATTCGTGGTAAGGAGACAAATGCAAAAATCTCAAGTTACAAAGAGTACGGTGTAAACATGGGGAAGCAAAAGAAAGCAAGGAAGTATGCGACTATTGAAGAGAATGCTTAGTCTCCTAGGTCAGCGGCTCAAAGAAAAGGATAGATTAAAACCTTAAAAAAAAAAAAAGAAAGACTCCAGTGCCCTCAAGGAAATAGAAGTCCCCCAACATCCTTACTGCTTATTCTTCCAATATAACACACAGCTGGGCCTACCTTACCACATCCTTGTTGATACCAACTTTATCAACTTTTCCATTAAAGTCAAACTTGACTTAGTAGAGTCAATGATGGACTGTCTTTATGCCAAGTGTAAATCCCTTGTATAACTGACTGTGTAATGGCTGAAATTGAGAAACTGGGGCAGAAGTATCGAGTGGCTCTAAGGATTGCCAAGGATCCAAGATTTGAATGATTACCATGCACACACAAGGGAATCTATGCAGATGACTGCTTAGTACAGAGAGTAACTCAACAAGTGTTATACTGTGTTATATTGTGGCCACAGTTGACCGGGACCTTGAACGAAGGATCTGGTCGATCCCTGGAGTTCCCATCATGTACATTTCTAACCATAGGTACAACATTGAGCGGATGCCAGATGATTATGGAGCCTCTCTGTTTTAATTCTTTTTTTTTTTATTTCTTTTCAGTGTACCAGAATTCATTGTTTATGCACCACACCCAGTGCTCCATGCAATACATGCCCTCCACAATACCCACCACAAGGCTCACCCAACTTCCCATTCCCCGCCCCTTCAAAACCCTCAGTTTGTTTCTCAGAGTCCACAGTCTCTCATGGTCCATCTCCCCATCCAGTTTCCCCCAACTCCCTTCTTCTCTCCATCTCCCCATGTCCTCCATGTTATTCCTTATGCTCCACAAATAAGTGAAACCATATGATAATTTTCTCTGTTCTAATTCTTAAAAGATAGAGTTCCTCTGCCTTCCTTTACCAAGTTTTTCTGTTGCCAGTTCATATTAGCAACATGCTATGGCATGAATTATTCTTCTTCCCTTTTTCCTCTGTTATGAACTGAGTATGATTAAATACACTCACTTTTTTATGTTGTTTTGAAATTGATATTTTGTATCATTTGAAATATTGTTGCACCTTTTTATAAATAAGATGATTGCTCATAAAAAAAAATCACAAGTTAATTTACATTAGGTTAAAACTGTATCAACACTGTGGTGCTTGGGTGGTTCAGTTGGTTACAAGCTCTTGATCTCAGCATTGTGAATTCAAGCCCCATGTTGGGCTCCATGCCCAGAGCCTACTTAAACAAACTGTATGACTCTGCTAAAGCACTGCTAAATACGTTAGAAGGAAAGTAACAGCCATTTAGTCCACATTTACAAAGTGCCTAAGATTCGCCAGTCCCTATCCTCAGCAACGAACAACCTTAGGAGGGCAGCACCGTTGTTATCTCTATTTTGCAAATGAGGAAACTGAAGTTAAAGTAAAGAAACTGAGATTAAGGAGCTTGCCCAAGGTCAAAAGTTAGTGAGCAACAAAGCAAGGATTATGAACTCTTGCATTCTTCATTTGGAGAGTATAGATCTAATCTATGTATAGATTTAATCTAGGTATAGATCTAATCCATGATGTCTTTCAAAAACTAGAGCAATTATTCTCTACTGATAGTCCCTAAAAACTGTCATTCTTTTCACAAAGCTACATTCCTTGGCACTGGCAGCCGAAATATGTTTTCCTTCGGTCTGAGCAGTAAAAATCTGGCACGAGGATCTATCCTTTTTGTTTTATGCTTTATTCCTCACTCCCCTAAAATAAGGTCTCCAAGTGTCACACAGGCCTTGCTTTTTATAATCCCAGTGACTAGAGCAGCAAGATAGATAGTTGGTAGAGGTAACCATGTAAGCCAGAGAGGAAGAGAGGCACCAGCTACCATGCTGGTCACCCAGCACTAAAATATCCATGAGTATTTCAAATTTCAGATAATCTGACAAAACGTTAAAGCTGGATTCCACTCTTTCATATTATTTTATTCTACTCTTTTTAAAACAGTCATACAAAGCTTAATTTAAAAGATATCTTAACCAATATTCTCTTCAGTTATTGCTTTCCCACTTCTAGAAGACACGTAGAAAGAACACTCTTTCATAACTCTAAAAGCAAAGTCCTCTAACCCACACAAAGACCTGGTCCTCTAGGAGATTAGGTTTGAGTTTGTTTTCAGTTTAACTGTACTGACGATTGCCTTTCAAGCTGAGTAGGTTAGATGAGACATCTGTGGAATTTGTTTGAAGGCGGATGGGTGCTCAGATACAAAAATGCTGGATTAAGCAGAGGCAGAGTGGACTGGAATGATAAATACAAATTTAAGCCACAGCAAAGGCAGCCACCAGAAAAAAAAAACAAGGTACTCATGGTAATGAGTATCCTTTTCATAATTATCTAGAAGTGTTCTGGATGAGATGTACTGGCACTTCATAGAATTGCTACTGCATATTTTTTGCTCTCTTTCTCATTTTTATTCAGATCATTTGAATGAATATCTGGTGTCTATTAGATTTCTCATAGGTTCTAGTCTCTATGCTAGATAGTGTAGGAGGCATTATCATACCTTCATAAAGACCAGTTATTTCAACTCTCTGTGGCTTGATTTTCTCTCTTCCGTATTGGGGATAATGTTAATTCACGGGTTTCCTATGAGGATTCAATTGGTTAAAGCATGTCAAGTGTACACAGTGCTTAGCACATATTGGCACTCGATGAATTTTAACTAGCATTCTTATTATTGCCATGAGAAATAATAAGCTACGTCTCTTACTAAAGAGTGTTCAAATGAAATTGTACGTATAAGCATACAGACGAGAGTACGTTAACTAAGAAGACAAAACAGCATGCTTCTGACCGCAGTCTGGCTGTTATAGATGCTGGAATTGTCCACATAGCAAGGGCTGGAGAGAGCTCTGGGGACAGTGTACTCAGAGACATGACTTGATCTAGGTCTAAGAATATGGGTTCAACCTAGACATTTTGCTGTCCTCATTATTCAGGCCAATACAATTTTAAGAGACTAGAGCAAAATCATGGGACTGGAAAAGTCCTTAGAGATAATTGGCTCTGGGCCCTCTGATTTAAAGATTAAGAATATAGCACTGAAAAATTAAATAAATAAATAAATAAATAAACAAATAAAGTAAGAATATAAAGCCCAGTTAGACAGCCCATCAACGACTATTTTTTGATGGCCTCCCACCATCAGCCTTCATTCTAGGTGCTAGAGACTGAGCATTGAGTAAAACATACATATTCCTTGACTTCAGAGAGATTATATTCCAGTGGGAAAGACAACAAATAAACAAGTAAATAAATGAATAAAGAGCTAATTTCACATACTGATAAGCTGAAGGTCATAAAATCAGGTACTGAGAAAGAATTTGACCAGTGAAGAGCTACAGCTTTACAAAAGGGTATCAGACAAGGCCTGCCTGAGGAGGTGACATTTCAGTTGAGTCTAAATGATGAAAAAGAGACAGGCATGGTGAGATTGGGGCAGGAGGCAAGGGATGTTCAAAGGAAAAAAATACAGTAAAAGAGAAGGTTCTAGAGGGGCTGGAAAGGAGGCCGGCATGGCCTGTAGGCAGTGAACAAGAGAAGAGTAGGAGATGAGGTCCAGAAGGAAGCAGAATGTGGACTCTGTAGACCACAGTAAAGAGGTTGAACTTAATTCTGGCTGTTGCACGAAGTCATAGGTCAATCTCTAAGCAACAGAATGGCGAGATCTGATTTATGCTTTAGAGAGACCTCTGTCTAGATGTCCTAGAACACAGTGGGCAAGCGTGGTTGTGGGGAAACCAGCATGCCATGGCACTAACCCAGGTGAGAGATGGTGGTGGTTTAGACAAGGATTCTAGCAGAGGAAATGGTGATTAGTGGGCAGACTCTGAATATATTTTAGGAGTAGAGTTGTCAGCTCCTACTGACAAATTGGATGTGAGGTGGGAGGCAAAAGTAGCACTTGGTAATGAATCTTAAATTTTGACCTAAACAAATGAAAGAATGCTGGAGACACTTCTGGAGATGGAAAAGGCTTAGGGGAGGGATGAAGACAGGAAGGCAGGAGAAGATACACCAGGTTTAAGGAAGGTAATTGATGGTGCCATTTGGCCCTGTTAAGTTTGAAATACCTGTTAGATATCCTGGTAGGAATATCATTGTTCAATACGTGAATCTGGAACTCAAGGGAGAAGTCCTGGCTATAGGTGAAAATTTGAAAAAATAATACAGAGATATGTCTGAAGGCATGGATTTAAGTGAGATTATCTGATCACCCAGGAGGAGAGTGTGGACAAAGAAGAGATGGGTGCTAAGGACAGAAACCTCAGTACTATAAGATGTAGAAGTCTGAGGGTGGAGGAGGAAGCCTCGTTAATGGCTATGGAGTGACGGGAGAACTCAAGAGTGTCTATGATGTAGCAGTCTGGGAAAGAAGACCCAAACATTCGTGCAGTTGCTGGTAACTGTCAGTTAGGACAACTATTATTACTTTATTAGTGCCTTGAAGGCAGCAGAGGTCTTGAGTCTCTACTTCTCTTATTTCTGCATCAACAGCACTACAGAGCTAAATATATGGTGAAAATATGGTGAGAACTCACTAAGTAATTGTTGATTGATTATACATATATGTGACATGATCAAAACCAAGTTTACCTTGATAGGAAAGATAATAAATTTCTATTTTTACTTATCTGTAGCTCCACTGAATTGCAAATGGATATCTCTGTGTAATCTCATTTGGTTATCTTCATTAACAACTATTCGTTATTGATTAGTCACATCACACTCTGATAGAGGAAGCAATTGGTATCTTGACCCTAAGATTTAAATAATCTTATGCAAAAATGAGATTGATTTATAGTTATGTTTGATTTGGACAAATAGTTAATTCAAAAATTTTTCTTGAGAATATACACTGTATTAAAATCAATTTGGGGCCTTTTTGAAAGGCACAAAAATATAAATATGCATAATTTCTCACAACAATTTTACAAATTAAAAAACTAATATGGGCCAAACAAAATCTATGATACAAAACATTAGGCTATGAATGCTAAATAGAGATGCAAGTAATATCCACTTTCTACTCATTCATGGTGCCTTAAAATTTTAATATATAGAAATATTCAACCCCTTAAGCTTTAGAATCACATCTGAATCTTTTCCTAAATCCTTTTGCATGCAACAAAGTATCCTGAAGAAATCCTTCAATGTATTAAACAATAAATTCATTTAAAGATTTTTAAACTATACTGTCAGACCATCCATTGCATTGAGGGTCAATGACCTGATGTTTACACTTTAATCCTTTACCACAGATAATTTGCAAAACTCAGGCGGACAGCAAATACTTTACAACTCTAATCAACAAAGAGTGAACTATGTTCATTGAAAAGTATACTCTGGGCAAATGAATTACAGAAAGTCCACACGAAAGAATGACCTTCAGGGAGTAGCCTAGCTTTTGGGAGAAAGAGAAATGCTGAGTTCATTATTTGTATTATCAGTCGGGGAGATCTTATGGGCAGAGAATCAACAATTGAGTCCCAACATTCTATAATGTGGTGACAGCTAACAGCTCTGAAAAGCACAAGTGGTAAACACAATAAAACAATCACTAACTTAAATATGACAGTGACCTAATTTTCAGAAACACTAAGAAAGATTTGTTATGTCTCAAATGTTTTGCTAAGCCCATTTTAAACATCAGTGGAAAGACATTTTGCAAGGGACAATGTGGTAAGTAAAACTATGGATTCTAATACTAGATTTCTTTACCTGGGAAGACCACTCTACCTCCTTCCAATGTGAAAAAAAATTTTTTTTTAAATATTGCAAAGGGTGACCATAGTACACGCCAATTAGAGAAGCAATTCCAGAGACATTAAACTTAGCTTATAGAAATTCTTTCTCCCTCTAATCTGCTGTCAAAAACCCAGGGTGTGTTATAAGTAGACCACGTAGATCTTACTTTTCCACTTCTATATTCAGCTAGGAAAGTTACTAAGCACAGTGACTGTCTGGATATGATGCTGCCTCTGCCACTTGGTAGCTTTTGACGTTGCACAAGTTACTTAACTTCTGTATGCCTCTGTCTCCTCAACTATAAGTTGGGGATATGCAATAATTTGAAAGGATTCAGTGATTTAATCCATGTGAAGTGCCTAGAAAATATCAGGCACATACCATGTAACCTAAATAAACTCCTTTACTATTATATCTATTATTATTGTTACATGTTGTTACACAAGTACATGTGGATGTGGATATGTTTGTGTCTAAAAAATCCAAGCAAACTAATGAGAACGAAGAGTCCAAGATGTTTAGCAGGCAGAATAAACTTTAGGTGGCAAGAGGGAGAAAAAGGAGAAAATACACAGGTCCACTCACATATATCCCGTTCTTCATTACTGGTATGGGCAGAGTAACTCTAGAATATACTTGCAAGGCTAATGTACACACTGCTTGTAAAGAACCTTTACATCTTCCATTTAAAAAATCTTAGAATGATATAATTAAAAGCAGCCAGATAAACAAACAAAAGCCAGATTCTTAAATATAGAGAATTGGTGGTTATCAGGGGGAGCTGGGTGGTGGGATGAGCAAAATAGATGAAGGGGATTAAGAGGTACAAACTTCCAATTATAAATAAATAAGTCAAAGAGATGAAAAAGGACAGCATAGGGAATATAGTCAAAAATGTAATAACATTGCATGATGACTACACTTATCATGGTGAACATTGAGTAAGGTATAGAATTGTTGAGTTAGTATGTTGTACACCTGAAACTTATATAACACTCTATGTCAACCATACTTCAGTTTAAAGAAGCAGCCAAAATTAATCTGGAATTCCTAAGGGGGGGTAATTAAAAGAAAAACACCAAAAAATCTTTTTATTTTATTTTATTTCATTTCATTTTGTTTTGTTTTGTTTTCTACATACATGCTAAGTGCCTAGAATAGTGCCAGACACCCAGCAGAATCCTGGTATAAGATGAGTGTTAATACAGTTCTGACTGCCACTAACAGGCTGTGATCTTGGAGTGAATTACTTCTCTGACTCAACATTATAGCAACAAATGTGAAGGATAATAGTTACTGTGTATTATTCATAAGTTTCCTCTGGTGTTCAGCATTAATTTTTTTTTAAATAAATTAAGGCTCATTGTTAGAGAGTCCTACTTTATCATTCTCCCAGTCATCTCAGGAGAGATCATTTCTCCAACCTTCTATCCTCATGTGACAGTGAAGAAAGATTCAGGATCCCCTTATTTTGTATGGAGACTCCCAAAATCTTTGCAGTTGACACTACAATCACCGGATATTTACCAAACAGAAATAGAAATTGAAACTGAAGATGACCTCTTCCCCCACAAAATAAAATACCGGTACCTATGCAGTGGAATAACATTTGATCTGGTAAATTTTCTTCCTTTCTCCAAAAAATGTTGATTTTTTTTTCTTTTGTGTGGTCATACATAGGCTAATCTGTTCTGAGTGCTTTGGAAGAAGGATATTAAAGGATGAAAAGCATGGACAGAATTCCTTTTGATTCTGGCTTTTAAAACTTAAGCTCTTAGAGTTGCTGAGTGTATTCCTGAAGTAGACCAAATGCTGGGAGGAAATACTTGAGGAGAAGCAAAAGCCATGAGAAGACACTAAAAATAAACTCTTGGGGAGAGAAGACGTGGAGGGAAGTGCAAGAATATGGTCCCTGGAGGTTGGAATGAAAGACTTACCTGAGAGATTCTCTTTTTCTTGAAGAGCAGAGGAAAGGTAAAGAAAAAATCAGTACTTGAGAAAGAGAGGGGGGCCCTGTGTTCTACCCTGGGAAGGGCTTTGGGAGGCTGCAAGAACATAGAAGAAATAACTGTGTGGTGTGCCTTCATCAACTTTAAATTGATGAAGATGAAACTTTCTCCACTTTAGCAGGTTTGAAATTGAAATGAATTTGACCTACAAAAAAATTAAGGAAAGTTACATTCTAACACAGCTACTTTATTTGCAAAACACACACATACACACACACATCTACATGTATTTAAGTAAATTAAAACAAATTTTACTTTGAAAATTGATCTGTCACCCCCAATTTTTAGCAAAGTCCAAGGTTCTCACAAATGCATACTTGTAAGAACCAAGATGCCACCTACAATGAAAAAAATCACTTAAATAGATTTTGTTTTTTCTATTATTTATAAATGATGTAATTTTGTGAAAATAAATAATATTCAAACATTTTCCGAGGAAACCAGGGGTAAGTAGCATTTTCAAAAGCCCCTTCATTCTGATTACATTAGTATCTACAAATCAACCTTTTGAATATGTAGTTACAAAAATTACATATATTTGCACATATTCAATGACTACACGTAAAATTTTTCAAGTTTCTACTAGTTATTATCTTTAAACAATGAGAGTCAGATTTCTGATTCAATCAGACAACCCAAATTTTGCTACATCTTTGTTTCTATTTTACTAAGTATATTTACAGAATTTAACCATACACTCTCAGTTAAGATTTTAGAGAAATCTTTAGCTCATTTGAAATACAGGAAGCATTCACTGTTTTAGTTAATCATCTCCTAAATATTTACTGAGTACCTGCACAGCACCAGGCATTATGCTAAAGATGTAAGTAAAATGCTTTATTCCCAACACATACTTGTTGAATAAATAAAGTTAAGAGCAAATATTTTCAACGTGAAGTTTTTAACATGTTTTCATAAAATCTAGTGTGTAAGTAAAGATTATAGCTACGTGAGATTAACTACCAGAGTTCTGTAATTTGCTAAATCTGTGGGAAATTGGAAATGTTAATAAAATATCATTTATTTGAAAAATTCAGAGAAATAACTGCTCAACTTGTCTTTTGAACTACATATATTTCATGAGGTTAAAATGAAATGAAAACTGATCATCTCATATCCCATTTGACTTACGTTATTCTTCCATTTTAATATGATATCAGTTATAGGTTTAATTTAATAATTTAATAATAATTTACTTTAATAGTAACTTTTGGGAGGAGGGAAAGAAGAGAAAAGGAAAGCACTAAAAAACACAAGTTCAAAAAAATAAAATTAAAAACACAAATCAATTGATACTTCCAAATTTTAGAAACGTTACAACAATAAAACAAATGCACATCTTAGATTAGGGAACTATGGTATTTTAAAGGTCATCTTTTGAAGTTAGTATTTTACTTGCATCCAGAGGGATTATTTGTACTGTTCAGTTGAGTGCAGAGAATATAAATCTAAATGACCCTGTTCCTTAAAAATCAATAGACTTAACTTTCCTCAGGGAAAAATCTAGCAAAACAGGAAGCTTCAGTGCTTCAAGTAACAAATCCTTTTGAACCTATCCATTGCCATCAGAGTTGCTCAACTGATTCTAATACCTAAGAGATCACACATACCCTCTCATAAACTCTAACAACTTTGAGTATACGTAAAATTCATAGATCTTTGTAGTGTCTGATATTCTGGTCTCAAGTTTAAAAAATTTGAAAGATTTTATTTATTTATTCACTTGAGGGAGAGTGAGAGGGAGAATGCCAGCAGGAAGGAGAAGAGGAGGAGGAGGAGGAGGGAGAGGGGCTCTGAAGCAGACTCTGCACCCAGTGTCTCTGGGGGGGGAGCCCAAACCAAGAGCCAGAGGCTTAACCAGTTGAATCACCCAGGAGCCCCATAATTTGTTAAAATTTTAGCATAAATTGTAGCAAACCTTGTGTTTATAAGCACACCCCATAAAAAACTTGCTATGCCAACAGAAACTATAGAGCTAATGAATTCAGGACATTTTGACAATTTAATTCAGTTTGATTCACATTAACACAAAAGATTCTGGGTGCTATGAAAAAGTAAACCAAGAGATGTGTGATGCCTCTCACATAATTAGAGAATCAGGCAACAGAGTGTATCAGACCCCATTCATCAGATCTCCTCACAAGGACCATTCCATATTAAATATCCTTTTAAAGAGTGAAATATATTAGGGAATGTACAGTAGATCTTAATTCCTTCCCCATCTCTGAATTTACTAATACCACACTAATGAGTCACTGCACAGACCCATGAAAACTGGAAACCTACAAAGCAATACTGAAGTATATGTGGGGCTGGCTAGACCTCCGTGATTGATCGGCATATAGTAAATGCACAAGTCCTTGCTCAATAACAAGAAAGTGAGTGATTCATTCCACATGCCAACATCGTTAATTAAAATGTATGCCTTGCGGCAATGATAAACTTATATGGACAAAGGACCTTTGGAGTTGTCTGGAAATAGTTAAAATTGTGAATCTTAAATCTACAATTTCTAGAGATCTACCATCACAGATATGTATGGAACTCCAGAGAATGGCATAAAAGTAAGATTGAGGGTCAAGAGACTCAACTGACTCCAACAAAGAACTAATAGCTATCAAAATTTTAGGGATAAAATACTTTTTGAGAAATGCTCCTTATAAATAATAGCTGTCCTTTACTACCACCCACTGTTACTGCCTCTCTCTCTCTCCATGGGTGCTTCAGCCAGGATGACATGCAATATCTCACATGGTCAATTGAATCAAACTGAATTTAGTTAATTCACACTTGAGAGTCTTCATGCTGACACGAGCATTGCAATACAGTTACTTTTCCTATTTTACCTAACACAATGAGGGTATTTTTAACTATAGATTTTTCTTGATCTTGCTATAAATTAACACATTGATAAAGTGAATCCCTTATATGAGACGTCTTAGATTGCTACTGCTCTATCCTCAATGGTCCGTGATTTCCATAATCCACCAATCCCTCTTGGTTTTTTGTTTGTTTGTTTGTTTTTGTTTTGTTTTGTTTTATCAAAGAGAGTAGAAGTATTTCATTTAGCTGATCTGTCTTCAGCATTTGTAGCTCTACACTGCTCCCTCTAAACAAGGGTTCTAGTCTCAGGGCTCACATAACCCACCAGAAATACCAGAAAGACAAAGTCAGAGTTGACCTAGGGAAGCACTACAAAGTAGGAGGTTTTAAAATCTGAAATTTCGAAATAACATATGGAGAAGGTTCTCCTCATACTTAAAATCTAAATGCACAAAAAGAGCTTCTTGAATCAGAGAGGATGATAAATGGGTATCGGACACCTGAACTTGGCTTAGGTTTTCTTAGCTCCTTTGTAGCCTTGGGTAAATTGAAGCTCTTAGATTTCAGTTCAATTTTGTAGGTTTTTGTAATCCAGTGGACTGCAAGTCATTTGGATATTTTGTAGGCCCAGCTACATAAGTACGACTATCAGTAACAAAGCTATATTGGGTATACCTGCTTAACAGGAATAGATTTAGTGATGTTGGACAAGTAATTCACTTTCTTGAGTCACAATTTCCTCATCCATGAAACAGTGAGGTGGAGCTGGATGATTCAGAAGGTCCTTCCCACAATTTTGATTCCCCTGAAACTACTAAAAAGTGAAGATTTTTCTCTCTGTGTCTAAACCTAGTAAGTCCCTAAGAGTCAAAACTGGGTAGCATTGGACAGGGAAAATGAGATTTTACTCCTAAGAAGAAATAATTAAAAACCACTTATGACACCAGACCCTGTACTAAGCTCTTTCCATATATGCATGAATTTAGTCTTGGCAACTGAGATGGGTACTATTTTCATGCTCATTTAACAGATGAATAACTTGAAGCATCAGATTAAGTAGTTTAGCTTATTCAAGGGTGTACACTGGTAAGTAGAGGGGCCAGGATGCAAATCCAGGGAGTTTGGCTTCAGGTATCATTTCTCTCAATCACCCCACTTTGCGTTATGCCTAAGATGAACAGAACCCACAGGTTAATTGGTTAATTAAGATGCACAGAATTCTTACAGATTCCCTGCATTTTAGCCAACATCAAGGGGCAAGGCTGATTTTGTATGGGTTGTCAGAACTCTAGAAGGAAATATCTCAAAACTCCTGATGTTACAGATTTGATGTAACTATTGTCAAAAGTAACATATCCTTATAAAAATATCATAACCCTGAAATTCCATTCAACATTATAATGATATTTGCTATGATATTTTGAAAATGAAAGTCCCATGAGGAATTCAGCTCTTGGCCGTTCTTCTTATTACAGCCTGAATTTCATCTGAATTTCCACCCTGCCCTTTTAAAAGCCTTCAATGGATCTGTCCTCACTCTTAACTTAATTCTCACTCCTTGAGAATTAAAACTTTATCTGTCTTGATTCTCACTCTATCCCTAGTGTGTATGGTACCTGTGGCATTTAATAAATATGTGTTAAATGAATGAGTAGATATTCAACAAGTGTTTGTTGAATTAATAATATAAAACATATAAAATTATTTTTAGACAAGTAACCAGTTTCTTCTGCTCCCTCTTCTTATGACAAAATAACTACATTTAATGGAGATCAATATTACCTCCAGTATTTTGTTAATCAATTCACCCTTTTGGAACAAATGATTTGATCCCTATGTATGACAAATCACTACTTGAATTTTCTTAGACAAATTCTGTTCAATATTGTCTTCACTTAAAAGAATAACTGAATATGACTTAATACATTTTATTTTATTTATTTTTTCAGTGTTCCAAGGTTCATTATTTATGTACCACACCTAGTGCTCCATGCAATATGTGTCCTCCTTAATACCCACCACCAGTCTCACCCATCCCTCCACCTTTCTCCTCTCCAAAACCCTCAGTTTGTTTCTCAGAATCCACAGTTTCTCATCATTCATCTCCCCTTCCAATTTACCCCAATTCACTTTTCCTATCCTTCTCCTAATGTCCTCCATATTATTCCTTACGCTCCACAAGTAAGTGAAACCATATGATAATTGACTTTCTCTGCTTACCTTAATGCTTGCTATTTATACTCACAAATAAAAATGAAATTGTTATACCGTGAGTATTTATTTTTAGTTCAAAATATGATCCATATAACTTAATTAAATATGTACTAGTCTTCTATTCCAGCACCTTTTAATGATTCTTATAATGCTATGTATCAATGCAACATAGTTTCTTATATAATCTTAAATATAATTCTTACAACAACACTGGAGACAATGAGAATAGCCCAGAGAGAAAAAGAAACTTGTTTAAAATTAAAATTCAAATAGGTGGTAGAGCCCAGACAAAACACTAGGTTCTTCTAGTTGGGGGTCTACTAGTTTTCCATTATCCCAGTTTTCATTTAAAATACCTAATATAGATAATCTATGAAAGAAGAGATTGGGGAGAAAAATTTTTTCTCTACCTTTTAAAGATTATTCTGGCTCATCTCAGAATGAAACAGACTAACAAGAGAAAATAAAGTTTAACTTCTTATGTATGGAACCCACATACATGAAAGTTTTAAAGATAGAGAGGTAAAATGAGGTATATATGCATCCTGAACTAAGGATGGAATAGTGGCCTGGGCCTTCAAAGGGGAAGAGAGCAATTCATAGGATAATAAGTAGAGATGTTTGGTTGTTAGATGTTTGTCTTGCCAAACTCTGAGATGGCCCTCTCAGATAAAATTTCTCTAGCAATAACTCTTATTCTTTGAAAGATCCCCAGTTTAGATTCTTCTAGGTAGTTAGCAGATAAGCAAAAGTTTTTCTTGGCCCCACAGTGTCTCTCAATGCCTTCAGCTCAAAATGGTTCACATGCCAGAGTCAGACATTTTGGGGATTCTTGTTCTGAATCCCTTCAATAGGAAGATTAACCAACTTCTACTCAAATATCCAAGAAATATACATTTTAAATATATGTGTCAAATAAAATATTTTAAGAGCAACATTTAAAAAAAAAAGATTTACTTTTGTGTCATGTGAAAGGCTGAGATCAGAAGATAACTGTGGTTTGGTTATACACTGTAGAGTGGAAAGGCAAATTTGTTCTTTTGGGAACTTTAAAGAAAACACAGACCCTATCGCATTAAAACTGGGAAAAGGGAAACCCAAATGAGCTTTAGGAGGTACTCACAGAGTAACTAAATGTGCTTGCATAAAAAGCATCTATTAAATGATTTTTGTTGGCAAATTCAACCCAAACCAATTACTGTGGGTATGTTTTCATTGAAAGATCAGTCTTTGTTAACCAATACCCAAAAAAATCTCTTCATTTAAAACTGAGATATCTGGTTTACAGAATAAAGTCAAGTTCAATTTCTCTTTCAGCAACTTAGAAACTAAACACCAGAAAGCCTAAACTTGAGTTCAGCAATTCAGTTGCAAGCCTAATCCTATGGTTTGTACAGAGACTGTCTAAGACCCCTAATAACTGTTTTAGGCCACCTGACATTGAGTTGTATAAATTGCATTAAAATTAAACTCTAAAAAGAACCATCTAACATGGCAGGCATGAAACAAAGCAAACACAAAATAAAGGCACCCAGCTCTAAGAAACCAAATAATCCTTAGCGGAGTAGGATTACCCGACTCTTGAGGTGAACATTAATGATTAAATTGTGGATGATGGGTCTCAGAGGAATAAATTTGTACTTCCACTGAAAGAGAGTCAAGGTTATCACTGCTTCTCTGAACAAATTCTAAAGCCCACGCATGGTAACCTTTGAAATTTTAACAGAACATCACCAGTCTTGCACTGATTGCTTCAGCTTACATGCCACTGGTCATAGAACTTTGAACTGGCCATTTTTGTTTGGAAAACTTGTAGATACTGTATCTCTTTAAGTTAAACAAACCCTTGGACATACACACATGCTGTTTAATGAGGTTGTCCCCTACAAATGGAAAATTTCACTGGTAAGGAGTTGAATGAAATAGTATAAACCAAACCAAAGAGTCCTAAACTGAAAAAAAAAAAAAAAAGAAAAGAAAAGAAAATACATTTCCTGTCTTTTCTCTCACCTACACTTTATTTGAAAAGACAGACACCTCTACCTTTTTGCTGTCCTTCAAGAGAATGATCTTGTATGATCTGGACTCACACCTGTTCAAAATTAATCTTAAAATATCTTACTACAATATCATAAATATTATAAAACTCCATCATTTTTGCTTTGCAATATCTTTTATTCAAATACAGAGATGTTTCCTAAGCAAACTTCTGGCAGTGTAATTCCATTTTTTGGTTGGATTTCATGAAAAATCATAGGCAAATTTTTTTTTAAGATTTTATTTATTTATTTGACAGAGAGGGAGAAATCACAAGTAGGCAGAGAGGCAGGCAGAGGGGGAGGGAAAGCAGACTCCCTGCTGAGCAGAGAGCTCGATGCAGGGCTCCATTCCAGGACCCTGAGATCATGACCCGAGCCAAAGGTAGAGGCTTTAACCCACTGAGCCACCCAGGCGCCCCTCACAGGCAAATTTTTAAAGGGAAAAATATAACCCCTTGACAAACTAAAGCCACATTTAATTCTATAACAAATAAAACCTGAATTTTTTAATTAAATAAAAGAAATTAGTTTCCCATAAACATTGACAATAATGTTCAGAATATTAATAACATTATTGGCCTATAATTACAACAGCTTGGAATAAAAATACTAAAGAGAAAATAAACAGCCATGTTAAACTGTAATGGTATTCATTTATATTTTTGTCTTTCATTGAGGTTTTAAATACATTTGCTTTTTACTTTTTGTGTAGGTTTTTCTACTGCTTCAGACTAGGCTGGAAGAAGATGGAGGTTAGAATAAATTCCAGTATTAACAATGTAAAAATTAACATATTCCAAGCCCTAGCATAACCATGTGGCTAATTATAATGACAATTCAATGAACTATTTTAATTGTCTTTTCATTTCCTAAGCTTTTAACTCAATCACAAGCTAAGATGTGATATAAAAGCTGAAGCCTCAGGGAGCCTGTATGGCTCAGTCAGTTAAGCATCGGACTCTTCATTTCAGCTTAGGTCATGATCTCGGGGTCCTGGGTTGGGTTCTGTGCTCAGTGGGGAGTCTGCTTGAGATTTGTCTTCCTTTCCCTCGGCCCCTTCCCTCTGCTCGTTCTCTCTTTATATATCTCTCTCTCTTTCTTAAATACATACATACATACATACATCTTAAAAAAAAAAAAAAAAACTGAGGTCCAACCTATATATCCATTTGCTGTAGGGCAAGTTGTATGACTAGCCATAACGTCATGGTAGCAGAAATTCAGCGGGAAGTCCTTTCCTCTACATTTCAATCCAACACAAGCATTATTAAAACATGTTGTTCAAATGTATATATTTTCATGTTGTTTACTCTATAGTAAAGAGCATTTTGAAAGTATTTTAATTCATACACCATTGGGTGAGGCTCCCCTTATCCAGTTTACTGCTGAATAGCCAATACCAATAATTTTACTTCTGTTCTAATTCAGACATTTGGGTCACATCTGCCTACTTGATTTTCTAACTCTGTGTTAAACTCACTGGTATTCCATCAGAGCAAAGACAACTTCAGGAAGATTCTCCTTCATCATGACAAGTAAGAAGAAATTGTTTAAAAATCTAGAAACATTCATAATTTTTTAATTGCTCCAATACAAAAAATATATATATATGTATGTATGTGTGTGTGTGTGTGTGTGTGTGTATAGCCACAACCAACAAGGGGAGTCTCAGAGAGCCTGGAGCTCTACAAACCTCACTACTGCTCTGGAAAAGGAATCCTGAGAGTACAGGATGCCTGGAGAGCAGCAGAGGCAGTGTTCGCTGAAGGTGACAGATTACCAAAATGGGAAGACTTTAAGGCACATGAATCAACACATGGTGCTCAATTCTTAACAGGAATTTTCAGCTCAACTTGGGGTAAGATCTGACCAAAAGAAACATATGTCATAGCCATGATTCCTGCATGCACAATTACCTGCTAATGACCACTACATGGCAACTATTCATTTCCTCTGTAATTCCCCCCAAGTGGTTTCCATCGCCACGACTGCTCTGAAATTGCATCTTATGCCAAGTGGTCACCTCCAGTAGGAAAGTTTTGCTACATGTTTCATGTCAATGAAAGGACTCGGCCAGTGGCATTTGATTTGCCTCTTTTATGTTGACCCCCATAAAACACCATTTATTCTAGTTTCTTATCTTCTTGAACCAACTGTTCTCTTTCTTGTATGGTAACAGCTCTCCTTTTTATTTTCCAACAAAGGGCTTCTTTGCCTTCTGTTGAATCAATCAGAAGTCATTTAGCTCTTTCTGCTTTCAGTCTCTTGTTCACTCTCATTTTGGTTTTGCTGTTGTAATGCATTAATGGGTGTACATACTTCAAACCACGAGGAATTCTCCACACTGTCCCCACAAATATCTTCCCAGAATGTCATGTGTTATCGTTACTCTTCTTTGGATCAAAAATTTGTATTGAATTTCCATTGCCTATAAAACAAAATCCAAACTAATAATGCACTGAGCCCTGTGTTTGGTGCACAAAGAAAAGCTGCTTCTCTTTGGCCTAGAAATGAAATCCTTTCATGAGTGATCTGAATCACTCAACCAATTTAGGATAAAAATGTAGGCTTTTTGAAGGCAGTGAAAGCCAATGGATTGGTGACATACAACATGCCGAAAAGAGAAGACGGTACATAATTGGTGTTCAATGAATCCTCATCCATGAACTGGAGAGCCAGGATTCAATTAGGGGAAGAAAGTACATAGAAGAGATAAGAAATAGGCTTGGGATAGAAAAGCTGAGGATCCAAATGTTCCAAATAGATTTTAAAAGGGTGTGGGAGTAGATAAGAGGAAGTAGTGAACTTAGAAATGGCATGAGCTAAATGACAGTCAAAGAAGTAATATCCATAAAGATCTGGATATCAACAGTAATCCACAAGTATCTCACAAGACAAGGAGAGGAAAACCTTGAAGTGAGAGCATACAATTATTTCTGAAGCAAATGGTAAGGAATTTACTGAAGGCAAAAAAGCAGAGACAAGACAAATAGACATAAACATGAATATATATACATATTTAAAAAGATGATTTTTTAAATACTTTCATTTTTTGTTTCCTTGTATATGATATCCCTATTCAACGCCTTGGGGAGAATTAAAACTATGATAGCAGGAATGCAAAGAGAAGTGTTAATATGATTCTGTCATTATTACATTTTCAAGTGACACAATAACCTTGAGAGATTTTTGTTTAGAGAAAAGATTTACTTTCATCTTGTTCATCCATCTATTAAAAGCAAAATTGAATGGTCTCAACCTACATTGTCTTTTTTCCTTCTTCTTCTTCATTTACAGGCTGTAGATAGAGAGAACTCTGAGTGTGCATAAGGACGTTCCATTCTATCCAACAATAAAATGTGGAGCAGCTTCCCAGCAGGAGAATAGAAGGAGCAAAAGAAAAATTCGAAAGGAATGAAATTAGAATTGATACATGACTAATGTCACTCAGAGAACTTTCTCCCCCATCAAGGGTAATAAGATGAAGATAGAAACACAAATAAGTTGAGGAGAAACCCCAAAACAGTTTCTACTGCTTCCCATTTGGAACTCTTAGAAAGAAGATAGTGTTCACCTGGGCCAACCATGAAGCCCTTGTGAGCAGAAATTAACACAATAGCACAGTGACAGAGAGTTCTTTTGCCATGACCCGCAACATTGTTTTGTTAATTATTACATTTTACATAGCTATTTCGTGGGTTTGAAGTTGGGGTAGGACAATCCTATTTGGTAAATTCATCTGTTACTGTATCTGAGTGTAGTCAAATATGGCCCCCACAGAGCTTTATCCTAAGTACATAGGTTGAATTTAGCATTTTTTGCCCTGTGTGGATAGCACACTGTAGAATCTCATGGAATAGGACAATTAAATTCAGGAATACTAGAGAAAAGACTAAAAAAATCTGCAGAAAAAACATTTGGGAAGCTAAGTCCTAATCATTTCTTTAAGTTAGTTCCAAATCAAAAAAAATGGAGTTCTGAACAGTCACCATCATTTTGATCATCAATACTGACCTTCTTGAACTGCCTTGTGATAAGAACATGTTGTTCTGGGCAGGTCTCAAGCAGAATAGCCCAAACTATTAGAGAGTAATAGTCCCTTTGGCAACAGTTTAGTCACTAAGTCCAATGTCACAAAAATAATCGAGAACATTCACAATGTGTCTTACTGCAGAGAACTCACCCACACATGTTTGTCTACTATGTGTTCTACCACAAAATTTTACTACTTCTACAGATAGCCTGTTGACTCTGGTCATGAAATACTAACCACAGGGTTAGAGGTCACATAGTACCTCCAGGTAGAGCTCACTCATTCACCTCCACCCTCCACCACCCGACTCTGAACACCAAAAAAGAAAAAAAAAAAAAAGGAAGGAAGGAAAGAAGAAGAAAACCACCTGGGACAGATATCCCTTTCTTCTGCTTTTCCTACTCTTAATCCCAATATTTTCCTCTTCACTCTGAACAAAATGCCATATCTCCTTTATTTCAAACAGACTTTTGGTATTTACTTCTAGGCAACCTACAAGAATTACTGACTTTCTTTTTTGTATGACTAAAATATACTATACTAAAAATTAACTTTTCCTATTTTCACTTGTATGGAGAGAATTTTCTCTCTCTGACCCTTTATTTACTTCTAAGTTGATATTCAATGGGATTTTTAAAAATCTGGCCACGCAGGAGAGCATAAATGGAAATAACCAATAGCATTTGCCATTCTGAAGCCACTAGATAAATGTGAACCAAAGTAACACATGTATGATCCCAGTACCATTTTAAGGAATAGGTCTCAATTTTTCATGTGCTTAAAGTCATCAATGGTTGATAAGACATCTCTTGGTAAATCATATTTTCCCAACAATGTTCTACACTAATAATAATTTATTCCTGATTTTAAAATGATTGTCCATGTCTAAAGGTAACAGTGCATCTGTTCAATGGAATATTATGCCCTATAAAAGAAAGAAGAAGAAAATCCTTATAAAAATATATGAAGTAATATCTAAGGTATATCATTCAGAAAAAAATGTGTGTGATAAAATAAAATAAGGACAGATATTAAAAAGGGGAGATATATATAAAATAAGAGCAGTGTATAACATTCTACCACTTAGGTTAAAAGGGGAGGCATGTTGGGAGGGACATACTTATAAATACTGACTAGTTCAAGATAAAACAATTTGTGGAAGGATATGCAACAAAATGGTAACACTGACTCCTTGGGGAGGAGCTGGATGACTATGGAACAGCTATGGAATGGACACTTTTTATTGAACACTCATTTATGATGTTCTAAAAACTTAAATTGTATTAATGTATTCTCCATTCAAAAAATCTGAAACTAAAATTGAGCAAATATTCAAGACAAAAAGAAGATTGAAATTAAAATTAAATCAACGTTTGTCATAAAGTAGTCTTTTACGAATCTAAGAACTGGAAAATTTTCTTCCACCATCACATTAATCCTAGGGAAGTATGGGTTATGTCTGAAATCACATGTTTTGGATACCTCCTCATATGATTCACAGAAAAAAAATTCTGGTCTCCTACTTTTGACAAAAGCTGCTGGTGGGCTTGGTCCACACATTGCCATTTTATAACCCTGGTTATAGTAACTGGGGAGTATGAGAAATTTCAGGAAGAGCTTTCAGAAATTACTTCTGTCTTTGAAGTTTTCAAACTCAACATTAAATATCAATCATGGCACATATATTTTTTTAATTTTATAAGCACTCTAGGATGGTAAAAATGATGATTTAAGAGAGAGGAAGAACAAAACAGAAACTGTACCTTTTCACTCTAGTTGGAAACTAGCCATCAAACTACATGGATGGGCACTTTATTGAGCAGCTCTCTAGGACTGTCATTTTCTCAGGCAGATACCATCTCTGATTCAACCTTGTAGAACCAGTACCCAGAACTGTAATTTTCAAATTCTGTTCTATGGAACACTGGGGTGTTTCATTTTGCAAATACTTGATTTAGCTTACTTCTTTTAAACTATATACAGTTTTACTCATATAGAAATTCATATATAAGCATATATATGTAAACATGTTTTATGTCCAAATTGGAGACTTTGGAGACAATGATCAATTAACTTTTATGGCAAGGAAGCTCATTTTTATATAAGTCGAGGAAAAATCTTCTCTTTGCATCTATTTGAACTTCTTGAAAACATCAATGCTTAGGAAGGTTGAAACTTTGTAATAGTATTTTTCTAAAATTCAGAATTGAACATATCGTAAAATTCTATGTAAAGGATTTGTTCTCTCTTCTGCTCTCCCACCTAAGCAGGCAATTTCAAACTGATCCTACCTAGTCCCTCCTGGGTCAAGAGGATATGGCTTCAAGCCATCATCACTCCCAAAGATGGCTAAAATCTTCACCTTTTTTTGAGGCTCTGTGTACTGTAAGTGTCCTGGGCCACTTTCAGGCAGAAGATTATCTGATTGGAGGAACCTTAAGCTACAGAGGATGTCATTCCAAACTGGACAAATGTGGAGAACAGATCTTGTGATTTTAATAAGAACAAGATAGAGCTCACCCAAGTTCTGTGCGGCTTCCTGATGCTGGAATGTGTAGTCAAGGATATTGTTTTGGCTGTGTGTGGGAGCGAGTAGTGTATATGATTCCTTCTCTTTCCTCTTCTCTGGCTGTATTTCTTCTCTTAAAGATAAGGAAATTTACTCTTTAATTACCCAGATTTTTCTATATTCTGCACCTCACGCCCCTGCCCCCCCAATAATAGTGCACTGTCAGAAAGGAAACTATCCTTAGATTATGAGCAAAAAAAAAGTGTGAGCCTTGGTTCAAATATCTGAGAGGAAAGTAGACAAAAATTAATACTTAGCGATGCACATGCCATGCTCAAGTAAATGTCAATCAACCTTTAGGTATATCGGCCTGTTGTATACTTGTCTCAAATCGTAATAATCACATGTGCAAAGACCGGTGAATGATTAGCAGGTAGCATTTTGAGGGTATCATAGTTTTATCACTCACTGAAAACTTGGTTGATTCTTGTATAACATTTATTATAAATAATGTAAATGGTTATTAAATATTGTTGGTG
Organism: Martes martes; assembly: GCF_963455335.1. Classification (NCBI taxonomy): domain Eukaryota; kingdom Metazoa; phylum Chordata; class Mammalia; order Carnivora; family Mustelidae; genus Martes; species Martes martes. The sequence continues at coordinate 197,350,918 of NC_137889.1, read as the reverse complement.
ATATAGCTATGAAATAAAATTATTGCTATTCCTATGGAAGATATTTACTTTGAAACTGAAAACTATTTTATTTTTCCTTTTGCTTTTTGTTTTATTTATTTATTTATTTTCTTTTACAGAAAAAGAGAGATGGGGGGGTTGAGCAGAGGGAGAGGGAGAGATCAAATCTTAAACATACATGATCTGAGCCTAAATCAAGTGTCTTAAGTGACCAAGCCACCCAGGCACCCCCATTTTGTTTTATTTTCAATTATTGCCATTTGCAAATACTTTTCTTTTTCTCAAACTTTATCAAGGTATAATTAACAAAATGATGATAGACTTTAAAGGTATAATGTGATGATTTGATATATGTATACATTGCAAAAGATTCCTGCAAATAGTTAATACATCCATCACCTCATACAGTTATCTTTTTTTCTTTTATTGGTGAGAATACCTAAGATTTATTCTCTTAGCCAATTTAAATTATACAATATAAGATTATCAGCTGTCATCAGTATTATAGTCATCATGCTATACAGTAGATCCTCCAAATTTATTCACTTTAAAACTCAGAGTTTGTACTGCTTTAACAGTCTTTCCTCATTTTCCCCACACACACCCCCATCTGCCACTAGCAACCACTATTTCACTGTTTCTATGAATTCCATTTTGGGGGGTTTTGTTTGTTTGTTTCTTTGTTTTTTTTTTTTTGTTTTTTGTTTTTAAGATTCCACTTATAAGTGATACCAGGCAGTGTTTGTCTTTCTCTACCTCTCTTATTTCACTTAACATAATGCCCTCCAGGTTTATCCATTTTATGAAAATGGCAGGAATTTCTTCCTTTTTAAGGCTGAATAAGAGTATACATATATTTTATTATTATTATATTTCTGTTTACATTTATATATATCACATTTTCTTTATCCATTCATCCACCAGTGGATACTTACCTATGTCTTTGCTATTGTAAATAATGATGCAATGAATATTGAAATATAGATAGCTCTTCAAGACACATTGTTTAATGTGTCTTTGTTGTTTCAAATTTTTATTTAAATTCTAATTAGTTAACATATAGTGTAATATTGGTTTCAGGAGTAGAATTCAGTGATTCATCATACAATATACAACACCTAGTGCTTATCACAAGTGCCCTCTTTAACACAGATCACACATTTAGCCCATTCCCCACTCACCTCCCTTCCAGCAACCCTCAGTTTATTCTCTATTATTAAGAGTCTTTCATGGTTTGCTTCCCTCTCTCTCTCTCTCTCTTTTTTAAATCCCCATATGTTCATCTGTTTTGTTTCTTAAGTTCCACATATGAGTCAGATCGTATGGTATTTGACTTTCTCTGACTTATTTTGTTGAGCATAATACCCTCTAGCTCCATCCATGTCATTTCAAATGGCAAGATTTCATTCTTTTCAATGGCTGAGTAATATTCCATTGTGTATCTATACCACATCTTCTTTATGTACTTGTCAGTCAATGGACATTTGGGCTTTTTCCATAGTTTGGTTATCGTTGATATAAGATAATGATTTCATTCCCTTTGGGTATATACCCAGAAGTGGGATTGCTGGATCATGCAGTTTTCCTTTCTTTAATTTCTTGAAAAATATCTACACTTTAGTGGCTGCACTAGTTTACATTTCCACCAACAGTATACAATGGTTCCCTTTTTGCCACATCCTTGCCAGTACTTACCTCATCTTTTTCAATAATAGCTGTTCTAACACATGTGAAGTGATATCTCCCTATGGTTTTTATTTGCTTTTCCCTCATGATTAGTGATTTTGAGCACATTTTCATGCATCTTTGGTTATCTGTATGTCTTCTTGGAAAAATGTATATCCAGGTCCTTTGCCCATTTTAAACTGAGTTATTTGGGGTCTTTTTTGTTTGCTTTTGGTTTGTTTTGATTTGGTCTTTGCTGTTTAGTTCAATGGGTTCCTTCTGTATTTTGGATATTAACCTCTTACAGGATATGTGTTTTGCAAGTATTTCATCTCATTCCACAGGTTGCCTTTCCTTTACTGTACAGAGGCTTTTTAGTTCAATTTAGTCTACTTGTTTGTTTTTGCTTTTGTTGCCTTTGCTTTTGTTGTCAAATCCAAAAACTCATTGCCAAAACCAATATCAAGAGACTTATCCCCTGTGTTTTCTTCTGAGAATTCTATATTTTGGGGTCTTATATTCAAGTTTTTAATCCATTCTGAGTTAATTTTTGTGTATGGTGTAAGACAGAGTTCTAATCTGTTTCCTAGAAGTGGCTATCCAATTTTCCCAGCATCATTTATTGAAGAAGCTCTCCTTTCCCCCATCGTATATCCTTAGCTCTTTTACTATAAATTAATTAACCACACATGTGTGGGTTATTTCTGGGCTGTCTATTCTGTTCCATTGATCTCTGTGTCTATTTTTATGCCAGTATCATACTGTTTTGATAACTACAGCTTTGTAATATAGTTAAAATCAGGAAGTGTGATGCCTCTAGGTTTGTTCTTGTTCCAGATTGCTTTAGTTATTCAGGATCTTTTGTGGTTCCATATATGTTTTAGGATTGTTTTTTTTCTATTTCTGTGAAAAGTGCCATTGAAATTTGGTTAGGAATTGCACTGAATCTGTAAATTACTTTAGGTAATATGGACTCTTTTAACAATACTAATTCTTCCCTTTCATGAACATACTCTCACAGAAAATGCTTGCATGCCCACTGAGAAACTGCTTATTTGATTCTTGTGGTCCTGTGGGACTTGTGAGTGTGAAGCTGCATTGGCTATCAGAGCTAAATTATTCTGCAGCCCTCTCCTCTGATGGCAGCCACTGAGTTGGGGCAGTAGGTATGTGGACAGACTCCTTCCAGGAAAAAGCTGCTGAGTTGGTTTAATTGCTGGAGTGAGCCAAGGGAGAAGATGGCGGAGAAGTAGCAGGCTGAGACGACATCGGGTAGCAGGAGATCAGCTAGACAGCTTATCTAACCATTGTGAACACCTACAAATCCAACGGGAAATGGAGTGAGCCAAGGGAGAAGGCAGGAGAAGTGCCCACCTGCTCTTTCAGGATCCTGGGAGGATCTCTTCGAGCAACTAGATACAGGCTGATTAGAGGTCAAACTCTCATGCAGCAGCTAAGAAAGTATGGGTCAAACCTCTCCCAGGGAAAAACTGGGAGGCAGTTAATTTGCCTCTTTCCTCTGTGCTGACAGGTAGCAGAGGAGAAGAAGACCAAGAACCGAGCTCTGGATTTATATGACTATGTCAAGCCCAGATATAAGGGAGGAGTTCAAATAAAAAGGAAGTGGCCAGTGAAGTAGGGTGAAAATTAGAAAAGCGTGATATCCAACAAAAGCTTAAACCATGTCATACTCTCTCCAGAGTTTGAGGAAAATGAGGTCCGAGATTTGGCCGTTGGTTTTGATGAGATGAGGGTCATTGTTGACATTGACAACAATGGTTTCAGTGGAGTCATGTGACTATCAGCCTGACTGAAGCATGGAAGAGAGAAGTGGGAGCAGGACTGAGGAAGTGGGAGTGGAATAGTAAGTAAAAACAACTTTTTTTGTGGATGTTGCTATAAAGGGGAAGGGATAAATGAGGTTGTAGCTGGAATAGGTCTTGGGCCAACAGCCAAGGTCACTTTCAAAGATGGTGGTGACATTTATATTTTGATGGGAATAATCCAAAAGAAAAGCAAATCTGTTGATGCTGGAGAAAGGAGCTAAATAAAGAAGAAAATTCTTGAATAGGCCAGTTGACATGGGATCCAACATGCAAGTTGAAGAATTGGCTTTAGACTGGAGCCAGAATAGTTCAGTCACTGAAAAGAGAAAATAAAGTTTAAGGATAGGGTCATGTGGGCTGGTAGTTCCTGAGTTGGAAAGATGAGGTAGTTCTCCTCTGATTGTGTCTATATCCCCAGTGATATAAGAATTGCAGTCAGAATGATAGAGAGGGGAAAGATATTTCTTTTGCTTTCTTGACCTTTTTTTTTTCCCCTGGGAGACTGAGACAATTCATAAGCATGTGACCTGTGCAATCACACAGGACCCCACATCCAGAAGGGATTCACACTTGGTTTAATGGCCTGCTGTCACAGTCTTGAAATTATTAATAATTTTGGAACAAGGAGCCCCATATTTTGGTTTTTCACTAGGCTGCACAAATTATGTATCTATCCCTACTGGGAGCTCTTGAAACTTTGTCACCAATGTTCTAGAATTTCATAAAGTATCTTGATACGGGTCTTTTTCAACCATTATATTGAGTCACAGTTGTGATCAGAATAGTAATTAATGTCCTCCAGGTCTAAGAAACTTCCTTAAATTGCTTCATTGACAACTTCCTCTTTTCCTTTTTCTCTTTCTACAATTTTTGTAATGTGAATATTAAACTTCTTATACAAATCTTCTGGTTTTCTTCTCACTTTTCTCCCATTTTTCATGCCTTTGTAGTTTTTGTTTTAATTTCTAGGCAATTTCCTCAACTTTGTTTCCCAATCCAAATTTGGTTGAGTTTTTTTCTCTTCTATCATATTTTTAATTTATTTTTAGTTCTTACATTCATGGTTCTGTGGCCACCTGTTCTTATTTCATAGATTTTGTGATATCCTCTCTCTCTCTTTTTTTTTTTTTTTTGGCTTTTTAAGTTTTTATTTTAATCCCAGTGTAGTTAATATACAGTGTTATATTAGTTTCAGGTGTATAATATAGTGATTCCGCACTTCCACACATCACATGGTGCTCATCTTGACAAGTGCAACCCTTAATCCTCATCCCCTGTTTAACCCATCCCCCACTCCACCCCACCCCAGCCGTCAGTTTGTTCTCTATAATTAAGAGTCTGTTGCTTGATTTATCTCATGTGATATCCTCTCCTATCTCTGTAAGATTAACTATAGTTTATTTTTCTTCTGCCACTAGTATTTTCTATATCCTCTGAATTATGTTTGTTTGTTTTTCTCATCTCCCATGTAAGAGATTCCTCTGAAATGCATGGTGATTCTTTGCTTTTCATACATGTTTTAAAATAAGACAGAAGCTATTACTTGGAATTTTTTTTTTTTTTAAATTTATTTTATTTATTTTTTTTAATGTTTATTTATTTATTTGACAGACAGAGATCACAAGTAGGCAGAGAGGCAGGCAGAGAGAGAGGAGGAAGCAGGCTCCCTGCTGTGCAGAGAGCCTGATGTGGGGCTCGATCCCAGGACCCTGGAATCATGACCTGAGCCAAAGGCAGAGGCTTTAAACCACTGAGCCACCCAGGCGCCCTATTACTTGGAATTTTTACAGGATTTGTGGGACTTATTGACTATGGCTTTGTGTGATCATAGGTCCAGTGTGATCATAGGTCCAGATGTTTTGCTGGCCTTTACTCTTAGGTCTACTGATTTCCTCAAAGAGGAATATCTCAATTTCCCACTTCGATATAGAATTTTGGCAGCCAGTGCTCTGGAGATCAGTGGACAAAGCGGGGGAATGGGATCTCACTAATTAAAGTGCTGACTTTCATTTGTTTTCCCTACTTTCAATATGGTGTCTCATCCTTGCTTTTTCCTGAGTCCAGAGATTTTCTGGTTCAACAATTTTACTAAGTCTTCAGTCTCCTGCTCTCTGAAGGGAAAGGTAGTCATCTGAATGCATAGAGAAGAAGAGGGACCTGAAGAGGTAAGTGTCCTTTTAATTTCATTTAATCCTTCAGTTAGAGCTACCATCTTTCACACCCACCTTTGAAGTTACCAGTTTCTCCGATTTATAATATAGCCTAAATTCTGTGGCATGCATGTATTAACTTGATTTTCATTGCCCTTCACATCAGTTCACTAGGGCTGCCATAAAAAGTATCAAAAACTAGGTGGTTTTAAACAACTGAAACATATTGTCTCAAGAATAAAGCCAGAAGTCTAAAATCAATACATCAGTAGGGCCAACTTCTCTACAAAGACAGTAGGGAAAGCACTGTTCCTTCCTAGCTTCTGGTAGCCTCGGGCATTTTTGGCTTGCAGATGTATCATTCCATTTCTTCACATGGCACTCTCCCTGTATGTTCTCCCAACTCTTTTCCTTTGTGTGTGCCTGCCTCTGTGTCCAAATTTCCCCTTTTTATAAGGACACGAGTCATGTTGGATTAGGGTCCATACTAATGACCTCATTCACCTTAATTTGGTTAAATCTGCAAAAACCCTATTTCCAAATAAGATCACAGTCTGAGGTGATAGAGGTTTGCACTTCAATATGTTTTCTTCTGCAGGACACAATTCAACCTATAACAGCTTTTCTCCCTATGTCTCTTAGGTTTCTGCTTTCTCTAGTTAAATGTTACACCTTTTCTGTTCACTTTCCAGATCTCAGAATTTTGTTACATATTTCTTCAGTGATGTTACTTACTTTCCAGTTCTCTTTGTCCTTGTAAGTTTATGTTTTTGTTATTTTTTTACTCTTTTGATGGGGAATATAGATAAGTGTGTGCTCAATGTTACATATAACAAGAATATCCAGAATAATCTTCTTGAAACTTAAATCATATTACATCATTACCCAGCTCACACTATCCGAAGACTTCCCATTACACGTCTAATTAAAATCCTAAACACTTATCACAGTCCACAAAGATTAGCGCCAGCCTAACCCTCCAAAAACATCACCTACCACTCTCCCCTCAAATGCCCCACCCCAGCCAGACCGTCTCCTTGCTGTTCTTCAAAGTTTCGAAGCAGGTTTCTACCTCTGGCCCTTTAGATCTTCTCATTCCTCTTCCTTCAGATACTTACAAGGCTTGCTCCCTCACAGTAGTGAGGCTTGTATTCAAAAGTCTCCTCCTGAGAAATAAACTCTCCTGGACAACTGTCTGACTTTGATTAACCCCCAGACAGACTCAGGGACCAGGACTGGCTGCAAAATGTGTATTTGGAAGGTGATCTCTGAAGGCAGAGTGAGAAAACTGGAAAGTAAGACCAGAAAGAAAGGAAAGCTAATGAAGGGTGTGGATGGGTAGGTTTGCTACTGTGGGGACTGCAGCCTGTCTCACTGGAGACTCCTTGAGAGACTGAATGGAAAACACTTCAGAATTGTCATCTCTGTCCCTCATTGAATGAAGATTGTTTCTGGGGACATGAATGCCTGGATGGCCCTCGTATGCAGTCACAGCAAGTACTTAAAAATGCAACACATAATGGGCTCCAAATAAACACTTATCAGATGAATAAATGGGATGTGTAGAATTTTCCAGAGACACTGGATATGATAATAGAAAAGAAATCTGAAAAGATTTTTAAAATTTTTTAATAATCTAAAAACTAAAACAAGATTAGAATAGCATTAGAGTATGCTTCTGTTTTTTTATCTTTTTAAAAAATAGATATGTATAATATTATTTGGAGTACTAATCTTCTATAACAAAAGGACCTCAAAATACAGTGGCTTACATAACATATTAACTTTATTTATCTGTAAGAAACCTGACAGATAAATCTGTAAGATATAAGCAGTCTGGGAGTGATAGGGTAGCCCTCCTTGACATGAACTCAAGATAATTGTTCCACTCTTTCCATCCTCCAGCTGTAGGAAGAGGGAGGAAAAAACTCAAAGGGAAGTAGCCCCTTTTCTTTTAAAGGCATACCTAGAAAAAACATACGTCATATTTTACGTACATCCCATTGGCCAGAGTGTAGTTACAGAGACAAACCCAGTCCCAAGATTGGCTGGAAATGTAGTTGTTACCTAGGCCTACCCTGCTATACTTGGGAGTGTATTATTAAGGGAAAGAGGTATTGGTGAACTACTGTCAGGGTCTCTCCCATAGATTATTTATCTTCTGTATGAAAGGGGATCCTAGAAGGCAAGTTAGGGTCTAGTGTACTTGTTTGGTAAGCCATTTCACATGACTTGGAATAATCGCCATATATGTATGTCACTGTAGCAGTATTAAAATATATGCATCACCCAGGTTCAGAAATTATCAACATTTTGTGCTGATGTTTCATCTGTAACTCACCTTTTTCTTCTGGGCTAATTAAAACAAATTCCTGATACAATATTAATTTTCTTTTCCTTTACATCCCTTCCATAAGTCCAAATTCTACTAAAAGTCCTCAAAAAATAATAGGTGCCTTAGGCTAGGATGAAAATTTTGAGCATGGAAATGCAAGAGAGAAAACTTTCCTGGCAAACTGGAGAGTCACCAAAAGACCCATGGTTTTCATTGTTAAGTACTTTACATTAAAAAAAATACTTTTTATTTCATTTTTATTAGTAAATGTTGTTGTGTAATAATTTTCTCACTTGGGCCTAACAAGTGTCACTTAAAAATTTTTCATATTTAAAACTTTGTCATCCTCTCAGTGACCAATTTGCAATTGACTCACAGTTAAACAAAAATTTTCTGAAAATGCAATTTTCCCTTCTGAATTTTCTCATTTGAAAGTATAATGCTTATTATGTTATAATCTTAAGTAAAGGAAATTCAGAATGGAATTTTTGTGTGTCCTGTGAGTATAAGTGTATTTTAAAAAAAAATAGATATATAGAGGAAATGTGTGCATAAACTAGAAGACAAAATAGTGATGTGATAATATTTCTTGAATTGAGGCAGAATTCTTCTCCCATTGAAGTTTCCATAGATTGTATAATGTAGTTATAGTACTTCCATAAAGAAATATTATTTTTTAAATAGAAAAAAACTATAGATTCTAAGGACTTTCTTGATGTAATTCCCGAGCCTCTTTGTTTTTCACTTCATCTGATGTCTCGCCAAATTACAAATTATTTCTAATGTTTACCCGGTTATGCAATGTATACCAAGAGCTCCAGGTGGCTTTTTACAACAAAGTTAAGGCAATCTTGTTTCTATTAAACACACTCCATGAAAAATTTCAAAAGATAAATGATGCAAATATATTTTGACAGGGAGACCAAACACTTTAGAATACTTAAATCTCTTATTTGCACTCGAGGGTATGTGGAAAGGCTCTGTACAACTATTCATGTGGTGAGAAAATTCTGTTGAGTATACAAAGGAGATAGAACAGGGAGTTAGGGAACCTGAGTTCCGATCTCTATCTGCTCCCGTGGCTCTACAATTTGATGAGTTTTCTAACCCATTTGGGCCTCAGTCCTCATCTGTAAAGCCTAAAGCTTATCAGCGTTTCCCCCATCAGCGTGCTAGCAGGCAGACGAAGTTAGAGAACATTATTGTTATTTTGATATCATCGGTTGGGAATCACAATCCAAAGGCAACTGAAAGGATAATTGGGGAAAGTGTCTGATTAGCAGCCATCCTCAACAGGCCTAATTGAATTATACAAGCTTAATGTAAATCAAAGTTTTGAGAGAAAAACAGTAAGTTCAGTGATGAAGGGATAAGAAGGAGAAAATAAGTTGGAAAATACCACAGAGTACTCAAAAGGAAAGCATGGAATTTTTCAGAAACATTGCCTTTAATTAACCAAAAATGTGTGTGTTAGTTATTTATAAATTGTTTGCTCAGAATGTCTCCCCTCCACTAAACTGATTTCCCTGATGTGGCTTAGACTGGTATGCCCTGCTGTCTTTGTCCATCAGTGCACGCACATGGGTGCTAGGCCTGTCCACAAGGCTCTTTGGCCTGTTTCAAGTGCTCAGATCATGTTTGTGGAAAAAAATTGAACTAATTATACACGTCTTTGTAGTGTAGTATATAGGCTTGTACAAAGAAAGCGACCCAGTTCCAACAGGAGTTTAGGGTCCAGGAGAATTGCTGCCGCTTCTTAAGGATTATTATTTGAATGTTTAATACATTTTAAGTGGTACATAAATTATAAGGCAAGAAATTTACAAGGAACATAACTCACATAAAAGAAAAAGAAAAAGAAATAACACTGCACCAAAAAATCTTTCTCTTGGGTTTTTAGGAATCAAAAAACTCTCAAGGCAAGCAAAACCCATACACTTAAAATATAAAAATATCTTATTTCCCTAATCATTAGGTACTTTAGAAAGAACTTAAAGGTAAAGATATCACATCTCCAAAAAGAGTGTTTTGCACTGCTGTTGTGCACCATTAAGCAATTCGAATTATGTTGTCAGCCAGCGAATATTTCAACCACCTCTGGCTTTCTTGGTGTTTATCCAAATATTTGCTTTTTTACATAAAGTTCACTCCCTGGCCATGATAGCTTTTAAACATTAAGTTCCTCTACCTTTGGACTTCAGGGCATGAATAGATGATAGTCATTTGTACAGTATTTTATATGAGAGGAAAAATTTTCCATAGTGGTTGAAAATGTATAATTATAATAAAAAACTAGCATTTACTGAGCACTCGTCATGGTCCAAGCACTGACGTTTTACAGATATTATTTCATTTAAGCCCTCACAGCAAATAAGGACAGAAGGCTTGGGGAATGTAGGTAACTTACCCAAGGCCATAGACCTAGTTAGTAAGCAAGTCAGGATTCAAACCCAGATCTGACTTAAGCACCTGGCTCATAGCACTCACCATGCTGTTAGAGCAGGAGCATTTAATTAAATTTTGCCCAAATGCAGTGTTACAAGAATACCAGGTATGCTGGAAAAGACCTGGATGGCATAACCTTTCCAGTCCTTCTCTACATAACTATTATTTCACCTGTGTCTAGAGCTAGAACAAAGGAAGAAACGGGAAGACAGGAGGGAGGTGGGGACAGAGGATAGGAGGAGAATTGGGGGGGGGGAATTCTGTATTTTCCTCCCCTGGAAAAGAAAAGTTAAATTCCAAAAATACATCATTTGGATCATATTCGTTGGCTCTTATGGGATTTCTCTCAGATCCAAACCCATTCTTCTCTTCTCCATTTTGTAAAGCTGGGACCATGACTCTGAAAATTTCACTTCCCCTTTGCAAGCAAATTCCTGTCAGAAGGGGCTGCAGAAGGAGTTTGAAAGGCAGGAAGAGGACTGATACATAGAAGAAAGGGACAACGTGGATGAAGAAGAAGCTGATGGAATAGAAAACAAAATGAACCAGAGAAACGCAGTAAACACACAAAAAATGGTTCTTTGAAAATATAAGTAAGATTTTCCAACCTCTGACACAACCAACCAAGAAAAAAGAGAGGAAAATACACACACAGATTGAACAGACATGAAATGATGATAATAATAATAGCGGCTTCTGCCTCCAGGCACGATGCACAGGTGAGTTAACTCTTACAAATCATCAAAACTCCAACACCCAGTGGAAAATGGACCAGAAATAAAGGAAAAATGTGAGTTCATCAGAACATGGGATAGGAAACTTCAAACATGTACAAAGTAGAAGAATAGTATAATGAACCTGGGACCCACACGTGTAAGGAGAGGGCACCGCCGTGGCTGCTCCTCTTCTGCGGCGGCACCGTAAGGCTGGTGCTGGAAATAAACAAAGACGGACCCCCATCCAAGCACAAACCAGGCCCGACTCTGCTTAGCTTCTGAGATCCGATAAGATCTGGCACTTTCACGGTGGTATGGGCATAGACATAAAATAAGACAAAACCAGAGAAGGAGACAAACCATAAGAGACTCTTAATCATAGGAAACAAACTGAGGGTGGCTGGAGGAGAGAGGGTGGAGGGATGGGGTAACTGGGTGATGGGCATTAAGGAGGGCATGTGATGGAATGAGCACTGGATATCATATAAGACTGATGAATCACAGACCTGTACCTCTGAAACCAATAATACAGTGTATGTTAATTAATTGAATTTAAATTTTTTTAAAAAACAGGGGAAAAAAGAAAAGGTGGAAACTGGAATCAGTTGTTGTTGTCAGGGTGCCTGGGTGGCTCGGTGGGTTAAAGCCTCTGCCTTCAGCTCAGGTCATGATCCCGGGGTCCTGGGATCGAGCCCTGCATCGGGCTCTCTGCTCAGCAGGGAGCCTGCTTCGTCCCCCGACCCCTGCCTGCCTCTCTGCCTACTTGTGATCTCTGTCTGTCAAATAAATAAATTTAAAAAAAAAATTGTTGTTGTCAGTGTAAAATGGCTATAGTGAAACTGACCTGAACAGTCAACCTAACAGGAAGGAGCAAACAAAAATTGGAAAGTATCAAAAATATGTTATTCACAGTAATAGTGAAAGCATGTGACATTTGTGTACAATAATGTACAACGTTTCTGAAGGCAGTGTGGCAATATGTCTCAAGAACCATAAGAATGTTCATACCATTGGACATAGTAATCCAGACTTTGTATTTTATCCAAAGACAGACTCAGAAATGTGCCCCAAAATTTATTCACAGTGAGTGGTTTAGTATTAAAATTTAGCTACATGCACAAACATGTCCAGTGAAGATAGGGCACTCCCTTTTACCCTAGCTCCCTAATTATGTGCATAAGTAGGTTTCACCTACGTCGAATGTCTTTAGCCCAGCTCCTAATTAAGCAATTCTAAAAACACTAAAATTTTCCCCAGTAAAATTGGTCAAATAAAATAAGATCACAGTGGTCATTCCAAGTGAAAGATGACAAAAATAGTGCCAGAGATTTGTATTGTACAAATTGCTGATCTCCATTTCAAGCAACTGGTAAAGCATAATTAAGAACTAAGAGGGTAAAATTGAAAAAGAAGCAAGAAAAAAAACCTCATAGCCAAATAACTGAGTATAGCTCTTTGAAGGGTTAAATAAGAGTTAAACTAAGATGGCAAAAAAAAAAAAAAAAAGGAGAGAGAGAGAGAACCATTAAACTTGACCAAGGAGTTTGCCCAAATAACCTCCTCCAGGAAGCCTCCCCAGATAACATGTAATCTAGGATAGTCACCATGTCTGTGAGCGCATACTCCCCCTGTGCTTTCCTCTAGTTCATTATTGCTCACAGTGCTCTGTAAGGTAGGTTTGTTTATTCTCTTATCCCCCACCTGATGGTGACCCTTGGGATTGAACGCGGTGTTTATTTCTGTGCCCCCAAAACCTGCTCAAAGAAGGACTGATGAATGTTGATGGAATGAATTATGGATGGAAGAAGTAGGGAGGAGAGGCTTTTCTTTCATGAAAGGGGGGACAGACTTATAGATAAGACAACAAAGTGCAAGGATAAATTCATATTTCTTTCAGTTTCAAAAATATGAATCACAGCATTTCCCCATTTCTGAACAGGGCCTGTGCTGAGCTCCTTCCACCTGTTTCTCCAGGTCTGTGAGACACCCTTCTCCACCCTGATCTCTGGCAGAGGAGGCTGGCCTGTGTGAACTGCATCAACCGAGTCTCTGGTCCTCTAGCTGCCAGGGGCTTCTGTCAATAGGAAACCCTGGGGGCAGACTTGGATAGGTAGGAGAATGCAGTGAGGTTATTAATTTCCCAGGCTCCCTCCCCACTGGTCACCATAGACTAGCTGCATCTACCCATGAAAAGTTCAGCTCTAAAAAAAAAGAAAGAAAAAGAAAGTTCAACTCTGGTAAGACAGCACCCCTCCCTCCCCCCCCATAACTCACCTTTTGGGGTCCCAGTATGTGCTCGCTTCTTTAACTTCTTGAGACCTTAGAGTATTGTCCCCCCATGTTTCTATCCTGGGAAGAGTGTGTTTTCTAAACTCTGCCCACACCCTTACAGCAGTCCTCCTCTCCATTTGCCTACTTTGAGGTACCTTCTGATTCTTCCTGGCAAGAATCCTGACTATTCAAGGGTCTTGGTTCATAATCTTGCACAAAATCTTGAAAAGGGGGCAGATTTTATGGTTCACATGAGGGTCCTCTAATGGGTTGTGGGAGGTTTTTTTAATCAAAAGATGTAATAATGACTATGAAGAGTCTATTCTGAGGCAGCATTAATTAGCAGAAAAGTGTTAAGAGAATCACTGTGACCAAAGGTTAATGCATTTGGGAGTTATCAACATGAGCTATTAGAAATTATAACTGTAATTAGAAAATACTGGGGGAAAACCTGTAAGTTATAATCCAGGGAAAAAAATCATTATTATAAGTATACCATCATAACAATGATGCAATTTAATTTTGAAATTTTAAAGAATAATAAAATATTAAAGATCACTATACAATAAGCTTCTCCATTATGCTATCTATTTTTAAATCTTATAGTCTCGGTGTTTAGAAGAACACCTTGTACATAGGAACTGAGAAAGCATTTATTGAATGAACTACTCAGGAAGAACACTGAAAACAAAATAGAAAATGCCATATTACACTTGCATATTGCATTTTGCTCATTATCTAACAAAAACATAACAGACCTAAAAACAAACCCAGAAAGTAGTAAATGTTCATGAATAAATAAATGAAAATTATTGGTAGGTGAATAAAATTAAATTCTTGGACCTGTAGCATAACAACAGATACCATTTATTAGGTATCTCTACTCTGTTAGGTACTTTACGTATGTTAACTTCATCCTCACATTCCTGTCCACTTGAGGTGGCCAAGGAAGTCTTCCAGGAGGAAGTGATACTTTGTTGAGGTAGGAGCAGGAATCATCCATGAAGATGAAAAAGAAAAAACAGCTTTAGGTAGAATAATATCAACAAAATCACAGAGACAAGAGAGCAGAAACTTAAGACATTTCAGTAATGAAGAAAGAGTAAAGATTGGAAACGAAATGGAATTTTATCCCAAATACCATGAGGAACCATTACTTCTACCTAGAAACGTCATTATCTAATATTTGTTTTAAGTATGCATATGGAGCAGCAGTAAAAAGATGATTGTTATAAGGATGAAAATGTGTAATAAAGTAACTAATAAGTATATTATAAAGCACTGTCCAGACACTAGGTCTCATATTACTTAACCTGTCACCATACTAACTGACCCCCTGCCCTACTTTATTAGTCTACTTTCTCAAGCCCATCTACGGCTTTATGTTGGTTGACTGGTCAATCAGGCAGACTTCCAAACTCACTCAGACCAACCGCGTCTTTGGAAGTTTTGTGTCCTTTGTCTAATATATTGCTTTACAGAACTCAATGGGACAAGAGTGCCACCTCGTGTTGCATCATTGACTGTTCACAATCCCCAACATGCTTTCTTTTCACCTGAGCTACTTGTGGATGAGGCTATTGAAGTGTCTTGTAAGTTGTAAAAGAAAATTGTTAACAAATGTCCTCACAAATACAACAGGGAAGGAGCCCAGGACCTTTTCAATACAGCGATAATGCTAATGTTTGAATGTAGTAGATTAGTTGCTACATGCCAGAAAATACTTAGCCTTTGTGATTTAAACTCCTGCTATTGTTTTCTACAGATTTATGGGTCTTTAAAAACTTATGTTTAAAAATACGATGAGAATTATAATGTAGAAACTGAAGTAGGTTGAGTAAAATCCTGCCCTGCTCTCTTTCATAAGGGCCCATATTCAATAATAAGTTCTGAAAAGGGATTCCAAGAGATTGTTTGAAAGTGCATTCCTTGATGTCTGCAAAAGAGGCTGCAAGCCCTTGCAGGCAGACCAACTATTTAAACTATTTTAAAAGAATTATTGGAGAAAGAGTTTCCTTAAATTCCTGGAGAAGGAATGCATGGATTCAATTTGCCTCCTTCTCCCCACACTTCTCCACAGACCATTTTATTTTATTTTTTTCCTATTCTAGCTTCATTTTTTTCTCATATTTATTAAAAAAATGAGTTCCCAAAACCTGGGAGTTTATTGCCATTTCTTAATCAAAAGATAAGCCAATATATTGCTGCTGTACACGCATGATGAACATGTAATGCAAATTAACATCTGTCCAAGAAAATAAAAACTATCTTTACTGAGTACTTTCCATACATCAATTCATTTAATCTTCACAGAAGTCCATGAATGTATTACTGTTCTCATTTTAATGTGGAGAACTGAAACTAAGAGAGGTTTATGCAAGTTCACACATCTAGGATATACTACAGTCAGTTCAAATCCAGGTTTCTCTGACTCTAAATACCTATGCCCATAACCATCATGATTTATTGGCTCTAACCATAAACGCCCAAATCACAAGCATAAACAACCTTTTAAGTACAACCAAAAGATGATCAAATTATGTATAAATGTTAACACTTACAAAATTTGGAAGTTAGATGATCATTCAAAACTTACTGCAAAACTACAGTAATCAGGATAATGTGGTACTGGCATAAAGATAGGCATATAAATTAACATAACATATTAACATAATAGAATTGAGAATTCAGAAATAAACCCACATATCTCTAGTTAACAGATTTTAGGCAAGAGTCCCATGACCACTCAGTGGGGTCTGCTAAATAGCCACATGCAAAATAGTAAGATAGAACCCTTACCTCACACCATATACAAAAATTGACTTAAAATGTATCAAAGACCTTGATGGAAGAGTAAAAATTGTTAAACTTTTAGGAGAAAACATAGGCATAAATCTTTGTGATCTTGTATTAGGCAATGATTGCTTAGATATGACACCAAAAGCACAAGCAACAGAAGAAAAAAACAAATGAATTGGATTTCATCATAATTAAAAACTTCTGCGGCTCCAAAGGACACCATCAAGAATGTGAGAAGTTGGGGTGCCTGGGTGGCTCAGTGGGTTAAAGCCTCTGCCTTCCGCTTAGGTCATGATCCCAGGATCCTGGGATCAAGCCCCGCATCCAGCTCTCTGCTCAGCAGGGAGCCTGCTTCCTCCTCTCTCTGTCTGCCTCTCTGCCTATTTGTGATCTCTGTCAAATAAATAAAAATCTTAAAAAAAAAAAAAAGAATGTGAGAAGTCAACCCACAGAATGGGAGAAATTTTTTTGTAAATTATATCTGAAACATAAAAAATTACCATAACTCAATAATGAAATCAAATAATCTCAATTTTAAAATGAGCAAAGGATCTGAATAGATGTTTCTCCAAAAAATATATACAAGCAATCAGTAAGCACATGAAAAGCTGTACAACATCATTAGTCATCAGGGAAAATGCAAATCAAAGCCATAATGAGACACCATTTCACACCCAGTAGGATGATTATAATCAAAAAGACAGATAATAGCAAGTGTTATGAATGATGTAGAGAAATTAGAACCCTCATACATTGCTTGTAGGACTGTAATGTGCTGCAGTCACTTTGGAAAACAGTATGGAAGTTCCTCAAAGGGTTAAACATAGAATTACTACATGATCTACCAGTACCATTCCTGGGTATATACCCAAGGGAAATGAAAATATAGTCACTAAAAGTGGGTGCACAAATGGTCACAGCAACATTATACAATGGCCAAAAAGTGGGAGAATCCAAATTTCAGCAATCAGTGAATAAATAAACAAAATATGGTATATCCACAGAATGGCATATAATTTGGTAGTAAAAAGAAATGAAGTGATGATACATGCCACAGCATGAATGAACCTTGAAAACATTTTGCTAGGTGAAAAAAATTGTCATGAAGGACGACATATTGCAGATTACATTTATAAGAGTTGCCAGGAATGGATAAATTGATAGAGACAGTGAGTACGTTAATAGCTGTCTAGGTCTGGGGACGATGAAGAGATTGAGGGGTGACAGCTAAGGGGATGCAGATTTTTTTTCAAGATAATGAAAATGTTCTAACATTGACTGCAATAATGGATCCATAACTCTGTGAATATACTAAAGGCCATTGAAAAGTGTAGTTGAAATGGGTGAATCATATAGCATGTGAATTGATCTCAATAAAACCATAAAAACCAAGTTGGTTGTATGTAATGGTCATTCAGGAATATCTTACCTTGAACATAGAAGCAGAAAATCACTGATTCTGAGAGAATGTCGTAAGTTAAACATGAATGTAAAATATTGTAAGTCTCTCAGTTTCATGTAGCTGCCATACAGAAGCGTATTAAAGACATTATTGGTTTCCAAAATAGAGTTAATGAGCACAGGAAAGGTACATAAAGTAGTGAAACTGCTGGAAAACATTACCTTGGTGTTATTGAAGATACAAGTTCATGCAGATAAGTCATTGCTGTAACATTTAAGAGTTTGCTTTCAGGTTCCCTTTACTATGGGAGTAAAGAGGAAAATGAGTCAACATTTGTGTGCCACAAATGAAGCATTGGTAAGCTTGGAGAGCTTTTGGCTTCTTTAATCAACTTTAAAATTACAACAAATAGAGAATCAAGAAATCACATTACTTCAGGAGAACTGCTCTTGAATTAATATTTGGAAATGATGAATTGCTAAGGAACACTGTAATTTAGGGTAGATGAGTAATGCCTTAATGATGAAGAATTGTTTTTGAAAAATATTCATTTTTACTTGGAAGAACCATTCAAGGATTCAAGGTAGAAATTATAAGGAATATTCTGAGTAGATATATAGAATATTTATATATAATAACATATACAGTAATATAGTATCTATAGTAGAAGTCAATGTAAACTCCTTACTTATGTAATTTTTAAGTTGATATATATATGTGTATATATGTATATACCTACATGTATATATATGTGTATATATATACATACCTTCATTGAGATATATATATATATAGGTATGTATATATATGTATATGTATATATATACATATATACATAGGTATATATGTATATACCTATGTATATATGTATATATGTATATATATACATAGGTATATACATATATACCTATGTATATATGTATATATATACATATATGTATATGTGTATATATATGTGTATATATATAGGTATGTATGTATATATATACATACCTTCATTGAGAGATATATATATCTATATATATCTCAATGAGAGATATATATATCTCTCAATGAAGGTAGGAGATCCTGAAGGGAAGAGAAGGACTGGGGGAGATGAGATTGAAGGGTGATGGCTGAGGATGCATATATGTACTAAGATATAAATATATACATATATTTATTACCTTTTTTCATTTATATTAAATTTTAATTGGAAGTTATTTTAAGTATGAACTGAAATTCAATTATTGATGAGTTTATAAACTAATTATCTCTTGCTAGATAACGCTACAAGAACAAAAATCTCAGTCTCTCAGGAGCTTACAACAAAGACGTTATTTTACATGTCAGTTGGGGGTTGACTCTGTGCTCCTCATTCTGTCCCCTTCAATATCCAGGGAGAGATGCAGCCTTTATGTGGAGCTTTGTCATTGTTGTGGGAGAGTGAAAAGGGAGAGAGCAGAACCTAGGATGGCTCTTAGAACTTCTGATCAGCAACGGCACACATAACTTCTATTTATGTCCCATTGACAAACTCATGTTGCCTAGTGATGCTTGATATCACCGAGCTGAATGTAATCTTTCCACAGGAAGGGTACTACTGGTCACATGGTTGAGCTTGACATCACAGGATGGTGAGTTGTCAACTTTTCACAGGAAGAAGCGGCCAGTATGTAAAAACAATAATCTACCATCATCATGAATCACAGAATCTGCAGGAAACCCTAGCGATCATCAGTTTCATCTCATTCAATCTCATCTGTGCTT
Source organism: Martes martes (assembly GCF_963455335.1). NCBI lineage: Eukaryota > Metazoa > Chordata > Mammalia > Carnivora > Mustelidae > Martes > Martes martes. The sequence continues at coordinate 197,331,560 of NC_137889.1, read as the reverse complement.
GAGAAGTCAGAGGCCCAGAAAGGGAAAAGTGATTTCCTAAGTTCTGCAACTAACTAACTCAGGACCAAATCTCTGATTATCTCTCCCTCTAGAAAGATTCACCTTTTGTTTACATGAGCAGCCTATAAACAAAAAAGGAATGGTTGGATAAACCGACTATGAACTTACACAATAAAAAAAAGATGCCAAGATTAACTACTTTCAACCAGCAAAGTCAAATTTATGCTACTACTGATGAGTATCATTTATCGCCAACAGGGTACCTAAATAGAAGAAGAGATACTATTTCTATTTATTTTTAGAAACACTATAAATCAGGTCTTGATTTGTTGTTTTAATGATAGATCTTAAAACATTATGGAGTTAATGTTAATAATGTAGATTCAACTTAGAAGTGCATCATGTCATACCATGTTGTGAATAGCACAAAAAAATGGAGAAATATTTTTTCAGCATTTGTAAATTACTATCTGATTCAGTAAAGAAGTCACACACTATTGAAAAAGTGAAGTTCTGACACTGGTCTTTGGGTTTTTTCCTGTCTTACTTGTTAAGGTATATGAACGTATCAACTGACATCATGTTGTAACCACATCTGTTCATTAATGGCAACCAGAGGGCAGCTATGGTTGTAAGAGTTTGGTAAAAGTAAATGAAAGAATTCTGAGAATCAATTAGCTATATGAAATACACAGTAAAGAACAGTATTTTATTATTATTTATAAATTGTGTGCTATACATCCTTCATGTCACTAAACTTTATAATAAACATATATATATACACACATATATATATATATCCTTTTTTTCAGAGAGCTTGTTGTTAAACATTTATATATATATATATATATATATATATATCTCCTTTTTTTCAGAGAGCTTGTTGTTAAACATTTACCAGCAAACACTAGGAATATAGAAAGCTTCTGATATTTATCAAGTACTTTTTCTGTTCATACATTTAAGTACTTGTAAAGTGGTAAAGATCTGTTTCTAATTGTTGTGTCAAATACAAAAATGTAGTTTCCTTAAGGAGTTAAAAATCCAGCAGAAGAAACAAGTGGCATAAATATAACTATAATGCAAATCAGTATGAGCAGCAAAAGAGAGCAACAAAAGTCGTAATAAAGCAATGTTCTAATGCACTTTTATCAGAAACTTCAAATTTAGAATTAGAAATGATGTTTATATACATTACTAGTCATGAGGACAGTTTCACTGCAAATTAATCATTAAAATTAGTGCTTATCACAATGTCTTGTGCATAGTCAATGATCAACATATGTCCCTCAAATTGTGCTAAAGGTAAATGTGCCAGAAAGATAAATAAATAAAAATAAATCTGTAGAGTGAGCCATTGGCAAAGACTGGGTGTAAGAAGAGGCCCACTGATGATTAGACAAAAAAGGAGCAAGAGGCATGGCAGGGAGATGATATTCAAATAGGCACACCTATGGTAAGACAGATGGCAAAACGAACTAATCCAGAAGGGAGTACGTAGTTGGCATCCTCCAACGTTCTGGAACTGGGCTCTAGCTTGAACAGTTTCTTCGAAGGAGCAGGCTTGAGGGGAGAGGGGACATAAAAAAAGAGAATGATCAATTTGTCAGGCCTCCCATTTCAAGTTACACTGAAAAAGAAACCTGGGGGTTCTTTTCAGAGCTTTCAGTTTTATTTGCTTCATGAAATTTCAAGGGTCTCACAGACTCTCCCCTTAACAGAGTCTCACCTTTTGCAGATACTTTTAAAACCCACAAATAAAGAATAGGATTTAAATGCAGGTGGATGGTTGAAATTCAAATTAGCCTCAGAATGAACATACCCAGACAGCAAATAAGCATCAATGACAGGTTGTCAGATTTTTCCTGGGTTTGATGGGATGAATAGATAAAGAGAAGAAAGCTGGAAGAATCTGAAGAAGGGAAGAGATGGCAAAAAGAAAAATCTAGGAAGAAAAAACTCTGAGACTTCACATTTTGACCTCAAAAAAAATTGTGAGCACTGGCCGTTGTACCTTAGTGATGAATCACTAAATTCTACACCTGAAACCAATATTGCACTGTATGTTAACTAGTCAGAATTTAAATAAAAACTTGGAAAAAATATGAGTGAACTAAAAAAAAATTGTGGACTAGGTTATTTTATCACATAATCACAATGATATTATACCATAGGTTTCATAAAGATTTTTTGGTTTTTATCATTTTTAAGCTGAGAAGGCCCCATGGGCATTTAACTGAGGTATTAAGTTGAGCAGATTGGTTTTATTTCCTCGATTTCCACATCAGAACACTGTATCTATCATTCTATTTTATAATGTGATACACAGCAATAAGAGGCCATAATATGCAGAGTCTAGTGCATTTAAAGGATTAACTTACATAAACAACAGAATTTGTTAACTTGTTAAAATGAATAATAAAAATGGCTATGACAGTTTAAAAGACAAAGAAGTCAAGTACTAAATATTAAAACACATAGGTTGTACCCAGAGTGCATCTAAATAGAAGTTTAAAACTTTAACTGCATTCATGGGGAGTGGGAGAAAGGGAGGAAGGGGAATTAAATTTGTTGAATAAGTATTTAAATTAGAAAGAAAGAGAGAGAAAACACAACAAACTAGCTCCAGGAAGAAAATAATAAAGCTACACCACAAAACTGAAGAAATAGCAAAGAAACAAAAAGAATATCTAAAAGAATATTTTCTTTTCTAAAGAAAATATAAAAGCTAGTGTGAAAAAACTAATAAAATAACCAATTTTCGGCAATCAAGGAGAAAAAGATAAAAGAAAATCACAAAAACTATATTAGGAATAAGTGAAGAGGAAATCCTTGAAATCATAAAGAAGGAACATGCCAATGCTTGTTATATATTTTATATTTCAATAGATAGTGTCCACATGATTCTAAACTTAAAATACTCCAAGTATATACAGTAAAAATTCTCTCCCCCACCATATCCTCCAACTATCTTGTATCTTTCCCAAAAGCATCTTAAAATTTGTCATTTATTCCTGAACACTTCCAAGGACATTTCACTCTTTTCCAAATTAATATAACTATGACTCCTCTTAACCCTTTTCTCACAGATAAAATAAATTAAACCGGTGGGTTTACACATTATTTTTTTAAGATTTTGTTTATTTGATAGGAAGAGAGGGAGAGCACAGAGGGAGAGTGAGAGGGAGAAGCAGACTCCTCGGTGAGCAGAGAGCCCAACATGGGACTCGATCCCAGGACCCTGAGATTATAACCTGAGGCAAAGGCAGATGCTTAACCGACTGAGCCACCTAGGTACCCTAAACTGGTGGGTTTAAGAGATTCTTCAGGACAAAATTTACAAGTGTATTTCATAAAACCTTACAGAAACAGATCATTCCTATCCTCTACAAGTAGTTTTAGATCACAGAAACTAAGGGAGAGGTACACACAGACACCAAGGCAAATTGGTTCATTTAATACCTTTTCCACCTCCTTAGAGCAAGCAGAAACCATATAACACGTTGCATTTCCAGAATCTCTCTCGCTTAAATTCCAGATATGATTCAGTCTCTGCTCTGCAATTTAACTTAAATAAAACTTCAATTTGGGAGTGAATCAAATGGGGGGGGCAGGGTATAGGGCATCCCCTGTGCTGCAAGTGGACTGTGACAAGCTTGGGGCTGGTTCCTGAGCCAGTAGCTAGCAGCAGTGCCCGAACTGTAGATGACTTCATGATTAGCAGAAGTAATGTGATTTTTGGAGCTGGCAAGAGAGGAGTCTCTAGAGCCCAACTGGCAGGTAATTTCGGGTCAGTGGCTTTCTAATCATGGCAGGGATGGCAGCTTCTTAATTTTTCTTTCCTTTTTCTTTTTTTTTTTTTTTTTTAGATTTTGAAATAATGTTTTTATTTTTTCAAATGCTAAAAAAATCTAAGTGGGTATACATTTCTTATTTTTATTCATTATAATCTCTCAAACTCTTGATTGCATCATTAGCATGATCTATCATGATGACCCAGTTCTGCAATAGAGATTTGGGTGTAATTCCTGGAAATTCAGATAAAAGTCTCTTTCCACCAAAGTGATGTATCTCTAAGTAAGCCATTTAACATCCTACAGGATAAATCCCTTTTTGCATAATAGAGAATCTGTTGCTTTAAACTGAACTCTAACTAATATACTATCCAATTTACCTAAAAGCTAGAGAACAATATGAGAATGGAATACTGTATGAGAATGCCATTTATAAGTACAGGTGCAAAATCCTAAATAAAAAATTAACAAATCACATTCAGCAGTGAATAGATAGACACAGAGGTGGCCAAGTGGAGTTTATTCCAAGAACTCCAAAATGACTCATCCTCAGAAAACCAACTGATGTGATTCACCACATTAATAGATAAAAGTAATAATTTATGATTATTTCAATTAATGAAAGAATGCATTAGAAAAAGTCAATACACTTTCATGATTTTTTAAAGTAGCAAACCAAAAATAGAAGAAAATGTACTGAACTAAAAGTCCTTTTTGGGGGTGCCTAGGTGGCTCAGTCATTAAGCATCTGCCTTGGGCTCAGGTCATGATCCCAGGGTCCTGGGATCAAGCCCCACATCTGGCTCCCTTCTTGGGGAAGCCTGCTTCTCCCTTTCCCTCTACTTGTGTTCCCTCTCTCACTGTGACTCTCTGTCAAATAAATAAATAAAATCTTTAAAAAAAAAAAAAGAAAGAAACCATATTTTTTTAAAAAGTCACTTTTTAAAAAAACCTTCCATAAACATCATACTTAGTGACAAAAAACTAGAAATATTATTTTTAGAGTTATAATACACAGATGTCAACTAAAACCCCAGCTTTTTAACAATGTGTTGGAACTCTCAGAAAATGAAATTTAAAAGGAAAAAAAAATTTTAATTATAAAAATTATAAAATTATATTTATTTTTTTAATTTATAAAAATTATAAAGAAAGGATTTTATCCATCTTCTTCTTTGCCTTCATTGTGTAGCAATAAGCTATTACCCATCAATCACCTCTGCCAGTACTCAAACCTCCTTTTTTTCTTGTTTTTCCAGTGGCATGAATTGCCCAAATGGCCAGTGGCTCTGTGCACTTTCAATTCAATTCAACTTTACTTATGTTCTCTGATGAAACCACTTATAGAGATATTAAGATCTCTAAGCTAGTAAAAACTAGTATACTGAAGACAAGATGCAAAAAAAAAAAAAATGTGTAAGTAGAGCATTGAGTATAATTTTTTGAACCACCACTTAAAAACATTGCATCGGGGAAATACAAATAAAAACCACAATGAGATACCACCTCACACCAGTCAGAATGGCTAAAATTAACAAGTCAGGAAACAATAGATGCTGGAGAGGATGCAGAGAAAGGGGAACCCTCCTACACTGTTGGTGGGAATGCAAGCTGGTGCAACCACTCTGGAAAACAGTATGGAGGTTCCCCAAAAAGTTGGAAATAGAGCTACCCTATGACCCAGCAATTGTACTACAGAGTATTTACACAAAGATAAAAAGGTAGTGATCCAAAGGGGCATGTGCTCCCCAATTTTTATAGCAGCAATGTCCACAATAGCCAAACTATGGAAAGAGCCTAAATACCCATCGACAGATGAATGGATAAAGAAGATGTGTGTGTATATATGTATACAATGGAATATTATGTACCCATCAAAAAATGAAATCTTGCCATTTGCAATGACATGGATGGAACTAGAGGGTATTATGCAAAGCAAAATAAGTCAATCAGAGGAAGACAATTACTATATGATCTCACTGATATGTGGAATTTGAGAAATAAGGCAGAGGATCATAGGGCAAGAGAGGAAAAAATAACACAATACAAAACCAGAGAGGAAGACAAATCATAAGAGAGTCTCAATCTCAGGAAACAAATTGAGGGTTTGTGGAGTGTAGGGGATTGGAGGGACAAGGTAACTGGGTGAGGGACTCTGGGGAGGGTAAATGCTGTAATGAGCACTGGCTATTGTGTAAGACTGATGAATCACAGACCTGTACCCCTGAGACAAATAATACATTGTATGTTAATTAATTGAATTTTTTAAAATGCCATGTGACACCAGGGGAACAAAAAAACAAACATTGCTTCTCCATCATGCATTCTGGTTGTGAGAAAAACAGCACCACATACTGGTTGCTGGTTCCAACCACAGAATGCATCATACAAGACAACATCCTGACCTCTCAAGGGACGGCATTCCTACCTAGCACTGTAAGTACATTTTGACAACCTATGAGGCAAGTGTAAGGGATAAACTATTAACTATAAAATCAATTCCTCAGAGGCAATGCTGTGTGGGATACAATGACTGTAAATAAAACAGTCAGAAACTCGATGCAAAAAGAGCATGGCAAGCAGAGAAATCTGATCTACATTCTTTCTAGTGACCTGTCCTCCACCTACTGTAGTCTTGTTTTGGTATTGTAAGAGAAAGATTCTAGGTGTGGCCCTCATGATCCCCACTTCCTGTATTCATGCCTTTTTGTAATTCCCACCCCTTGAGTGTGGGCAGGACTTGTGAACTGGTTCTAACCCACATACATACAAAGACAATGGGATGTCATTCCTGTGATTACATTATACAACAGAAGAGGATGGATATCATTTTTGTGGTTACATCATGTTACAAAAGACTACATCTTAGCACCTAAAAGTGCTTACAGGTAGGACTGACTACATAATTTGTGAGGCTCAGTGCATAAGCAAAATGTGGGGTTCCTTATTCAAAAACTGTTAGAATTTCAAAATGGCTACGGAAGAACATTAAACCAAGTGTGGGGCCTTTTATGCACAAGACCTGTGTTATAACAGAATCTATGCCCATAAAGCCAGCTCTGCTTGTGTTTTGATTAAATAAGTCCCCTGTTCATGAAGACTGTATGTCAAGGAAATTGGGACAGCTACCAGACAACAGTCAGCAAAAAGCCGGGGCCCTCAGGCATATAGCCAACAAAGTGAATGAGCTTAAAATTGGATTCTTCCCAGGGTGCCTGGGTGGCTCAGGTCATGATCTCAAGATCCTGGGGTTGAGCCCTGTGTCAGACTCCCTGCTCAATGGGGTGTCTGCTTCTCCCTCTGCCAGTTCCCTTTATCTCCACTGCCCACCCCCCCCATTCGTGCTTTCTCTCTCTCTCTCTTCCAAATAAATAAATAAATAAAATCTTTAAAAAAATAGAGAGAAAGTGAGAGTGAGAATTGGATTCTCCCCCAGTCAAGCCTCCAAACGAGACTAAAGTCTGTTCAACACCTTGCCTGCAACCTCATGAGACCCTGAGCAAAGGACCCAGCCACACCATGTGCAAACTTATGACCCATGGAAACTGTGAAATAATAAATGTGTGTTGTTATGAGCTGGATAATTTCTATGCAGCAATAGAAAACTAGTGATTTATCACATAAAAGGTTGAGGATAAGTTGCTGCTGTTGGTAAATTAGGTATTGAGTAATGGTGACAATATCACCCTTCAGGAGCAAACAATGATGTTGTTGAGTCCATATATAGCTTCTATTCCTACAGGATGGCCGTTTTATTCATGAGCCCATTGAAAAAGTAATAATGTGGCCATGGAAGAAGGCTGACTGACAGTTAAAGGAATTGTCATTTTGTCCATCTGATTATTAAGATACTCTTCTATAGTAAGAGTTTTTTGATGAGCATTCATTCAGGACACAACTTTTATGTTTTAGGCCCATTAAAAGAGGTCTATCCATGTATTTTACTTCTCAAACCCCCTTATCTCTAAGATTATAATCTTCTTCCTCCCAGTTCCATTAGCCAATGACCATGAATAAGTATAGATTTGTTACTGATACCACACCTTTCATTAAAATTGGAAAATGATCTGAAATACTAAAATTTCCACCCATTAGCAGGAATTCCTTTTTATGGTCCTTACAGGCCAAACCTTAATGAGATTGTAAAGCAGTAGCAGTTCACTTCCAATTGGTGCCAACAGCTCATCTAGACTAATCTGTTAACCAGAGTCACATATTTAGGTAATAAAGAATTTCCCATAAGTCCCTAAATAAAGCTGAGGGAGAAATGACAGTGTTGAAGAAGTAGCATAGTCAGATTATGAGTCATCTGCAACCTATTTGTGCCTCTAGATATCCTGAGCCTTGGTTCCATATATTTCTTCCATTAGATGATGGAATACTGCTGGGCATGACCAACTTTCTGGTTGTTTTGATTTGATAACATATTGTTCATTATGGGAAGCTCTAATCAAATAGTCACTTGGTCCCATGGTCAAGAATTTATTGTCTCCCATTATTACAACTGTGTCAGATATAATACTAAGCACTATGGACAGACACTGGGATGGGAGGAGGAGATATTTACAAATATTAATTTTTTAAAAGACTGCCTTTGAGACTATCTCATTGGAGTTGGAAGATAGACACAGAAGTTTATCACCAGGACATATGTAACATATCAAAGGCTCAAATGGATCATGTATATGGTGCTATGATAGTACAGTGAGAAGAATATAGTTGCCTGCACAACAGGGAAGAGCATCGCAGAAGAAAAAGAAACATATGTAAGTGAGACCTCAAAATGTCTACAGGAGTATATGAGGTAAAGGAAGAGAAGTGCATTCAAAGCAGTACAAATTCTATTTGTAAAATCACTAAAGCTTGTTATATAACACAGTGTTTTTCTGAAAAGTGCTTTTAAAGCATTTTCCATGCTTGACGTTAAACAAATAATACTTGGGGGCAGGACTGTGGCCCGAGGGAAAACATTTAGGAAGAAATTTTAAGCTCATAAGAACTTATATTTAACCTCAAACTAAAGTAAAACATAAAGTAAATAGAAAAAGCAACATAATACTCCAATTTTTGTGTACTTAAATCTCTGCTGTAGTTATATTACATCATTGAAAAACTTTCCTACAAATAAAGCAATTATAATTTGTTCAACCAAAGATAGTTTATTCAGAGAAAACCAATCAATAATAAAATTGACACCAGCAAAGTGGAAAACCTAGAAGAAATGGATAAATTCCTAGAAACATAAACCTACCAAAACTGAATCATGAAGAAATAGAAAATCTGGACAGGTCAATTACTAGTAAGAAGATTAAATGAGTAATCAAAACTTCCCAACAAAGAAAAATCCAGGAGCAGATGGCTTCACTGCTGAATTCTATCAAATATTTAAAGAAGGACTAATATCAACAAATAGTCAAGGGGAGGAAACACTTTCAAACTTATTTTATGAGGACAGCATTACCCTGGTACTAAAACTAGTTGAGGAAACTACAAGAAAAGGAAATTACAAGTCAATATCCCTGATAAACATTCAAAGGATCATATCCCATGATCGAGTGGGATTTTTTCCTAGAATGCAAGGATGGTTCAACTACACAAATCAAGCAACGTGATATACCACATTCACAAAATGAAGGATAAAAGCTATATGGTTAGCTCTTTATTTTTTTTAAGATTTTATTTATTTATTTGAGAGTACCCATGCATGAGAAAGAACACAAGCAGGGGGGAAGGGTAGAGGGGGAGGGAGAAGCAGACTCCTCACTGAGCAGGGAGCATTATGTGGGACTCAATCCCACCACCCTGGAATTATGATCTGAGCCAAAGACAGAACTTAACTGACTGAGCCACCCAGGGGTCCCTGATTATCTCTAGATGCAGAAAAACCATTTGACAAAATTCAACAACCATTTTTGATTAAAAAAAAAAAAACTCTCAAGGAAGTATAAAGGGAATGCACCTTAACATAATAAAGGCCATAAATGACAAGCCACAGTTAACATCATATTCAATAGTGAAAAACTGAAAGCTTTTCCCTTAAGATCAGGAACAAGATACGTATACCCATTTTTACCACTCCTATTCAACATAGGACTGGAAGTCCTTGTCAGAGCAGTAGGCACAAAAAAGAAACAAAAGACATCCATTTTGAAAACAAAGAAGTAAAACTGTCTCTATTTGCAGATGACATTATATTATACATCAAAAACCCTTTAGGACTTTACCAAAAACTATTAGAACTAATAAACAAATTCAATAGAGTTGCAGGATACATAATCAAAATATAAAAATCAGTTTCAGCTTTATACACTAACAATGAACTATCAGAAAGAGAAATTAAAAAATAATTCCATTTATAATTGTGTCAAAAGAACAAAGTACCTAGGAATAAATTTAAACAAGGAAGTGAAAGACCTGTACACTGAAAACGATAAGAATTGACCAAAGAAATTGAAGAAGACATAAATAAATAATACTATTTTACATACTCATGGATTAGAAGAATTACTATTTTTAAAATGTCTATACTAGCACAGCAATCTGCAGATACACTCCAATCCTTATCAAACTTCCAATGGCATTTTTCACAGAAATGTAAAAAACAATCCCAAGATGTGTATGGAAACAAAAGACTCAGAATATCCAGAACAATCTTGAGAAAGAACAAAGCTGGAGGCATCACACTTCCTGATTTTAAACTATATTACAAAACTATAGCAATAAAAACATATGGTATTGGCATAAAAAAACACATATAGGTTAATGGAACAGAATGGAGAGCCCAGAAATAAACCCACACATATATGGTCAATTAATTTACAACAAAAGAGCTAAGGATACACAATGGGGAAAGTATAGTCTCTTCAATAATAGTACTAGGGAAACCAAAGAGACATATGCGAAAGAATGAAACTGTATCTCATCTTAGACTATATACAAAACTTAAATCAAAACAGATTAAAGATTTGAAATAAGACCTAAAACCATTAAACTCCTAGTGGAAAATATAAAGAGTAAATTCCTTGACATTGGTCTTAGCAATGCTTTTTTTCAATACCAAAAGTGAAGACAATAGCAAAAATAAGTAAGTACGACTATATCAAGCTAAAAAAGCTTCTGCAGAACAAATTAAACCACCAACAAAATGAAAAGACAACCTACAGAAAGGGAAAAAAAAAAGTTTGTAAATCATATATCTGATAAGGGGTTAATACTCAAATATATAAAGAACTTATAACAACTCAATAGGAAAAAGCAAAATTTTCCAATTTAAAAATGGGCAGAGGAACTGAGAGGACATACAGATGTCCAACAGGTACATGAAAAGATGCTCAATATCACTAAACATCAAGGAAATGCGAAACAAAACCACAATGAAATACCACCTCACACCTGTTAGAATGGTCATCATCAAAAAGCCAAGAGATAACAAGTGTTAGCAAGGATAGAGAAAAAAGAGTACACTTAATCACTTTTGGTGGGCATGTAAATTGGTGTAGCCACCATGGAAAACAGTATGAAGTTTCCTCAAGAAAATAAAAATGGAACTACCATATGATCCAGCATTTCACTTCTGGGTATATATCCGAAAGAAATAAAAACCGGATATCAAAGATATCTGCATTCTCGTGTTCATTGCGGCATTATTTACAATAGCCAAAATAGGGAAACTCAAGTGTCCATCAATGAATGAATAAAGAAAATGTGGGGTGGTCTGTATGTATTATATATATGTGGTATGTATATATTTATACATATATAATATATATATACACAATATATATACAATTGTATATATAAATATAACATATACATATAAGAGTGTATTTATATTCATAAATATGTGTGTGTGTGTATATATATATATATATATATGAATGTATATGCAATGGAATATCACTCAGCCATGAGAAAGAAAGAAATCTTGCCATTTGTGATAACACAGATAGACCTTGAGGGTATCATGTTAAGTGAGATAAGCCACACATAGCAAGACAAATACTGCATGATATCACTTATAAATAAATCCCCCAAAAAAGTCAAACTCATGGAAACAGAATAGAAAGTGGTTGCCTGTACCTGGGGGTCGGGCAAATGGGAAGAAGTTGGACACACATTCATCAGTAAGATAAAGTTTGAGGATCTAATGTAAAACATGGTGACCATAGTTGACAACACTGTATTGTATAACTGAACATTGCTAAGACAGTAAAACCTAAGAGTTCTAAATACAATTAATTAATTAATTAGTTAGTTAATGGGATGTTGGATGTAATAATGCACTAGTAGGGAGAATCTTTTCACAACTATACATTTATTGAATCATCACGATATACATTTTAAATATCTTACAATTTTATTTTTAATTATATTTCAACAAAGCTGAAATTTTTAAAAATGAAAATTAAATAATAATAAAGTTTATTTCTCTGCCTTAAACTTTCAAAAGTTTTATTAAAGCTCTTGAAAATGTTGCCATCTAGTGGTGTCCAATTTTTTTTTTAAGTTAATAATTAGTAAATCATTCAACCGCGTTTCCTAGGAAAACTTTGGTTAACATTTTTCAAATGTTTCAATGTTAACATTTTCAACGAAATGTTACACTTGGGCCTCTACTTTAAGAGAAAGCACTCTGGATTTAGGCTCCTGGGCACGGATTTGAAGTTTGAGTGATACAGCACTTAAAACTATGGGACTTTATATTGTCAATTCTGATTACAGTGTTATACTTTTTTTCTTGGAGTAGCAGAAACATTGTATTGGTATATGGTTGCTATCTGTATATGGCAGGTGTTAATGACCGATATTATCTAATTTTGAAAGATTCCTGAATCAAACTATGATTGTGATTTACTGTTAAAATGTTTATAAAGTCTAATTTACCCCTGATTTGGTCTGTTAGCTCGTCTACAAGAAAAGATAAATCTTTCTGTGAGAGCACGAGTGGACGTAAAGGAAGGACAGTTTCACTAGTTGGCTAAGACACTTCAGGCTCGTATAAGATGCAGGCAGCCCTAAAACTGCCTGTCAAGAATGCAAGGCAGATGGAACTGGTCCTCTCCATTTATGACATCCTTTGAGCTTTCGTAGTGCTATGATTTATTTTATTCTTCAGGACAGTCCTTGAATCTTATTTTAACTTGATTTCACCTGTCCAGTGAAGCATAAATAGTGTGCTTTTAAAAATACGTTTAACAAAAATGTCCCCTGAGATCTCCAAGAATATGATGACAAAATGTTAGTCATATGACACCAGCATCGAGAATTTATAGCTAGGCATCCAGCAATATTCATAATATTAGTTAGTGGACTGGATTCAGTTTGGAGGGAAAAGCATGCCACAGAACTCTGTTATGAACACCCTTTCTGTAATATTTTTATCAAAACCTTGGGTGAATAAAGCTTGCTTTGTTTAAGTGGCAGAAAGCTCTGGATGGACTGATGTAAACAGCCTATAAGAAGGCCCCAGTGAGGCGCCTGGGTGGCTCAGTGGGTTGAGCCTCTCCCTTCGGCTCAGGTCATGATCTCAGGGTCCTGGGATCGAGCCCCGCATCGGGCTCTCTGCTCAGCAGGGAGTCTGCTTCTCCCTCTCTCTCCGCCTGCCTCTCTGCCTGCTTGTGATCTCTCTCTCTCTGTCAAATAAATAAAATCTTAAAAAAAAAAAAAAAAAAAAAAAGAAGGCCCCAGTGATTCCTGCCTCCTGGCGTTCAAACCTTCGTGCAATCCCTTCCCCTTGTGTGTAAACTGATCCTAGTGACTCACTTCTGATAAATATAATACAGCAAACGTGATGGCAGTCACTTCTGAAATTAGATTACAGAGAGATTAGGGCTTCCGTTTTGCATGTTCTTTCTTGTTCTCTCTTGCTAACTTGCTATGATGGAATCTACCTGCCTTATGGAGCGGCCCGTGTGGAAAGGAACTGAGGGAGACCTACAGCCAACAGCTAGAGAGGAGCTGAGACACTCAGTCCAACAGCCCGTGAGGAACTGAATTCCGCCAGCAACCACGTGAGTGAACTCAAAACCAGATCCTCTCTCAGCTGAGGCTTCAACGGAGACTGCGAACCCAGACGACACTTGCAGCCTGGGAGGGACTTGGATGCAGAGGCACCCAAGTAAGCCAAGCCCTGGATTCCTAATCCACAGAAACTGGGAGATAATCATGTTTGGTATTTTTTAGCCACTAAGCTGGGAGCGGATTTGTTGAACAGCAGTAGATAACCGATACCACTCATCAGGAGTCAGCAAACTATAGTCTGTGGCTAAATCTGGTCAGAGGTCTGCCTTATACGGCCTTTGAGCTAAGAATGCTCTTTATATTCAAGAGATTCCTTTCTTGCTTGCTTTCTTGCTTTCTTCTCTTCTTCCGTTCCCCCTCCCTTCCTTCCTTCCTTTCTTCCTTCCCGTCTTTCCTTCTTTCTTTTTTGGAACATGTAGCTAAGACCTCTGGCCCACAAAGCCTAAAATATTCATGATCTAGATTTTATAGATCTAGATAAAGCTCACCAACCCCTGAAGTAAATAATATGACTGATAAAAGAATCAAGATTCAAAATGATTACCTTAACGGACTGAAATAAAGTGAAGTAAATGAGATAAAATTTGGCAGTAGTTCATTAAAAGTTCTGCCCTTAAGGTCAAAAATTCAATCTCAGAAACATAGGATCCTATGAAAACAATTAGAGGATTTTAGCAGACCCCAGGCTCACAAAGAGCTAAAATATAATGTAGATGCTTAAAAAGGTTAATATAATTCAAGATTGCATTAATATAAATATAAATCCAGTTCATACAGAAATATAGCTTCAAGACTATTTTATATTCATTAAGATCAAATGTAGAGTACTTCAACATAGATAATTTAAGGGCTATTTAGAGACAATGGAAAAGGCTTTTTTATTTATTTGGATAGAGAGGCTTTTAAATATATTTCTTTAAATAGTTGCAAGATACAATTTTTCAAACCATCATGATAGTGAATCACTAGTATCCAAAATTATGCATTTTGTGTGTATTAATCTCTCTATATTTTTTACTCGATTCTTCTTTTGATATCTGTTTGTATTATATAACATGTTTGTTCTTGTCTTCCTGTTTTCTTTCCAAGTATGTCCACAGTTATAGAGGTGAAGGGACAGACATCTAAGGACATATCTGTGTTTGACTACGGAGGTGGGAGATGGTTTGCGTATTTAAGAGTATTGTATTTTATGGCAAGGATGTGGAGAAAAAGGAACCCTCAGGCACTGTTGATGGGAATGTAAATTGGTGCAGTCACTGTGGAAAATAGTATAGAGGTTCCTCAAAAATTAAAAATGGAGGGTGCCTGGGTGGCTCAGTGGGTTAAAGCCTCTGCCTTCAGCTCGGGTCATGATCCCAGGGTCTTGGGATCGAGCCCCACATAGGGTTCTCTGCTCAGCAGGGAGACTGCTTCCTCTTCTCTCTCTCTGCCTGCCTCTGCCTACTTGTGATCCCTGTCTGTCAAATAAATAAATAAATAAAAATCTTTAAAAAAATAACCATTAAAAATTTTTTTTAAATATAAATACTGGGGCACCTGGGTGGCTCAGTGGTTTGAGCCTCTGCCTTCGGCTCGGGTCATGATCTCAGGGTCCTGGGATCGAGCCCCGCATCGGGCTCTCTGCTTGGCAGGAGCCTGCTTCCCCCTCTCTCTGTCTGCCTCTCTGCCTAGCTCTGATTTCTCTCTGTCAAATAAATAAAATCTTTTAAAAAAAATAGAAATACTATATGATCCAGTAATTCTACTATTGGGTGTTTACCCAAGGAGAATAAGAACACTAATCCAAAAAGATGTATGCATCCTTATGTTTATTACAGCATTATTTAGAATAGCCAAATACGGAAGCAACCTAAGTGTCTTTCAGTAGACTAATGGATAAGGAAAATACGGTTTACGCACACACATACACACACAGGAATACTACACATAAAAAGGATGAGATGGTGCCATTTGAGACAACATGGATGGACTTAGAGGTTATTATACTAAGTGAAATAAGTCAGATTGAGAAAAACAAATACCATATGGTTCCACTCATAGGTGAAATCTAAAAAACAAACAAACAAACAAATAAATAAACAAAAAGCAGAATCAGACTTATAAATACAGAGAAAAGCTGATGGTTGCCAGAGGAGAGAGGAATGGAGGGTTGGGCAAAATGGGTGAATAGAAGGAAATACAGGCTTCCAGTTATGAAATGAATAAGTCACAAGAATAAAAGGCACAGTGTAGGGAATGGGTAATAGGGAGGTATTGGGACAGATGGTAGCTTCACTTGTGGCGAGCATAGCATAATGTATAAACTTGACAGACCACTAGGTTGTATGCCTGAAACTAATGTAACATGTGTGTCAACTATATTCAAATTGGAAAAAATATATATTGTATTTTAGAACCTCCTAAAATGGCATCTATCTCTGAGTGCCTATGTTTGTATATGCTGTACACATCTGGGCTTACAAAGTATCCCAGAGTTTTGAGGTAAAAGTCACTGCAGAATAAAATGCACCCAGAAACAAACCAAAAAAAAAATAATTTTAAGCTAGCTCTAAATTCACATTTCTGCATGTCGTGAATGTGAAGCATAGAGACTAACCAAATACATTTCGGCTTACTTGAATACAAAGTGTTTTAAGACTGACTGGGGACATAACATACCCAAGAGACTCCATTGACTCCATTCTTTCCTTATTTACAATAAAATCTCCTCTCTCCTTGCTTTTCTAGAAAGCTCCTGCAGTCTATTTTAACTTCATAGTCCATGACTCCTTGTTGTTTACTCTTACCCGTGAGAAATTGTTGAGTGTAGTAAGCAGTGCCTGACGCACATCCAGTCAGCTGCCACACCAACCAGAGGGAGGGCAGTCAAGGAGGAGCACTGATAAAAATAGCCCTTGATGCTGAACCACGGAAAGCAGAACTGTGGAGGCACTAACAAAGTTCCTTTGGGAAGATGATTTCTCCCTCAGAATGAGTGAAAAGTGACTGCTATTTTCATACTCTAGAGGGAGGTGCAGATTCGCACGAAGCTGACTCAGTGGTAAAAAAAGACAAAAGAGAGATTAAAGGAAAAGAATAAGCACACCAAGGAAAGGAAAGAACTGGAGTGCTTTCTGCTTATATTGAATCCTTATTTGAATAAAATTCCTTAAATACTTCAGGTTGAAATTTTAATTTTGAGCCTCCAGTTGGGTAATGCTTACCTTTGACTTTATTTGGTTCTACTAGCCCAATACTCGTGGCCCTCAACAATAAACTTTATTTCATATTATGTCAGAGATCATGATACTCAAGAACTAAAAAACCTCTAACTGGTAAGGGTGTAGATGGAAATCACCATATGATAAGCTTCTTAATTATGAGTGTCTGTGTAAATGAATTATTTCTTATAACTTTCAATTTGATCATGAGAAACTAGGGGATGCAAATATGTATATTCTCTTATATATATACATATTATATGTTATATAATATGTGTATGTATATCCTTTTAAGTTGTTTTAATAATTGAGGGGGGAAAAAGAGAAAACCGGGAATGACATGAACCAGTAAATTAACCTGCTTGCTCAAAAGGAAAATTATAAGCATATATGGCCAGTCTTTCTATTTGTATATTTATCACAAAGTAATTCACCAGATATTATTCAATGTCTTTAATATATTTAAAAGATGACTCTTAATGCTCAGTATGCTTCCACTTGTCTGAAAATTGGGAAGCCACATGTCCACAAATACTCTTTTTTTGTTTTAAAGATTTATTTATTTATTTGAGAGAGAGCATGAGTTGGGGAAGGTGGGAGGTGGACAACCAAACTCTGTGCTGAGTGCAGAGGCCGATGGGGAACTCGATCAAGAAACTCTGAGAGCATGACCCGACCTGAAATCAAGAATTGGAGCCTTGAGCTACCCAGATGCCCCGAGAAAATATTCTTTTTGGTATGAGGTATATAATTATGTGACTATTGCAACTTCATTTTGAATTTGAGGTCTCTCTGTTAACATATTTGGCCTTAGCAGATTCATAGGTAAATTAGAAATAAAAATGCCTCTAAAATTAGCATTGCTTGATATATATTTTATCACTTTATTGTTAAATATGTTATGATTTATATTATTAAATATCATATTGTTATAAATTTTATATCCATACAGTTCAGAACTTCTGTTTATTTTTCTTGCAATTTTTATGATGTAAACAAAATAACAGTAAAAGAAATGAAATATTGGCATGCCCTTCCAATATAGTCACTGTTTCTTTTTCCTTGTTTTATTATTATGCCCATATGCATGCATATTTTAAATTGTTGCTTTCATAATAGACAAAATGTTGTGCCTTACCTTTTTCACTTAAAATTATGTCAAAACTGTTTTTCTACTTGCTGTATGTTTCTTATCATCTGAATGTGTAGATACTCAAAGAAATT
Organism: Martes martes; assembly: GCF_963455335.1. Taxonomy (NCBI): domain Eukaryota; kingdom Metazoa; phylum Chordata; class Mammalia; order Carnivora; family Mustelidae; genus Martes; species Martes martes. Next base: position 197,313,319 of record NC_137889.1, on the reverse strand, counting down.
ATAAAATGAGTTAAGTTTTCACCTGTGGGAGGCCAAGTGACTAGCCATGTTCACAACATGCCACGCACCTTGGTAAGTTTTTCACTGTTCCCTACTTTACAGACTGGGACACCCAATTTGTTCTCTGCCCCAGAATTAATTGAATATAGGGATATCAGTTCATTCTATCAGTCCTCTGAGACTGACACATGATGAGACTAAAATAGCAATTTATTAATTTACAATGGGAAGTAAAGAAGTAAAAGTACAAGCCTACATCCCTGTGTTTGCTTTGACCTATCACATTCTCTCCCTCTAGGCAAGCTACATGGGAGGTTGATTAGAATGGACTACAAACAGGGTCCTTAATGGAATTAAATGTCGGTCCCCATAATGGGTTCAAGAACTTCTAAATAGGATAATAAAGTCCTAATCAGTGTTATATGGGCAGACCTGTTTTGTCTCTAAGACTTTTCCCTTTCTGTTGCTTCCATTGTAGAGCAACCCTATCTTCAACTGACATTAGTTAGAAGTCTCCGTAAGTTCATTCTGGTTACAGTTATATTCTTTAGGACTGGCAGCCGTTTCCCTTCTTCTGACTTGATGTATTATGCTTTAACTTTACTATTTCTTTCTTGCAAAAATATTATTTTTCTAAAATCTTAGTTATTGAAAAACCTCTCACTTATTGTACCCATGTGACCCAGATATACCTTATGAATGGCAGCGTAGTATTCCATGGAGTTTCTCCATCATTAGCCATTCATAGTTTTCCCTTCCCTATCCTATGAAATTATAATGCATGTCATTTTCTTCTTCCTTGGAATTTTTCAAAATAATAAATTCCTACGAGTATTAGAAAAGCAAAAAGAGAAGACATTATGTAACCTTTTATATTATTACCTCATTAGTACACTAAATGGTTCCAGCAATTTAACTGATACAAGCAAAATATAGCAATTTCAAAATAATCTCACCATTAGTCATTTAAATTTCTCTGAAATTTTAGTATGACAATAGGAATAAAACTAGAATATGTTGCTATTTCAAATTACATTTTTTTGAGGTAGGCTCTATGCTCAGCATGGAGCCCAACATGGGACTTGAATTCATGACCCTGAGATGAGGACCTGCACTGAGATCAAGAGTTGGGCACTTAATCGACTGAGCCACCCAGACTCCCAAGTTGCATTTTTAATTACTACTGAAACTGGTACTTTTGTATGCTTCATTATTAATATTTTTCTTATTAAATAAATAAAATTACATTTTTGTTCATTTTTTTGAGAACTTGATATTTAGAGTGTATCACTTTCCATGAACTCTTTATAGATATAGATACTATTTCTGTCAACATAGAGGCTAAAATTTCCCAATTTGTTGTTTTAATTTAAAATATCCAGATATATTCTGTTCTGTGTTTTATAAACCTTTTCAAATTCTGTTCTGGTCATTTAATACATTTGAACTTTTACTTTTTTGGTAAAATCTTCCTCATGCACTTCTCCACTATTTAAAAATAACTGGTTTGACCTATATTAAAATAAATGATTACTTATAGCTAGCTTTCCCCTCCAGTGTTGCTAAGGGAATTTATCAACCATCCTTAATTAATGAATAAACCCCTGCAGCCCCACATTGCATCATCTACTACATGGAGTTGCCCCTGAAAAATGTTGTTATCAATGTGAATTTTGATTGAAGTTCAAATTCAAAACTCCTGTCTGTTCTCTTTGTTCATTATGTTTTAATATGTATGACCTGTCTCTCATAATTCAAGTAGCACAGGCCTCGATTTCAGTCGTTCCAGAGAATGACTGCCTATCTTTTTGAAGTGCCCTCCATGAAACCCTCGATAGTGATTTATTTAGATTGGGTCTTTCTGGGCTTCTTTTTCTAAATACATATCCTATCATACATATTTATTGTGTCACATTATGTTATATATTACATAATATTTTTAGTCACTTAAATTCTTTTGCACTTTGGTTTGCATCTCAGTAATCTAAGGGAATCGTAAAATTAATAATTACACATATTAAGACATGTTAGGGATAATATTCCTCCAAGTACAGTAAATTCTTTTAATCACCTAATCAACTCTACAGATAGATAAATGGATGGAAGGAGGGAAGAAGAGAGGGAGCAAGGAGAATGAAAATAGAATTTACAATTACGGTCACATAACTTTTTGTAGAATATAAATGAAACATAAACTTTATTTCTGATATTATTTGTAAATGACTGCTGTTTGTACTTCTACAATGCAAGGCTTTCTATCATTCCCAATAATAAATACTATGTTAGGTCCCAACCATACTTAGGTATTCTGCAAGTGTAAGGTATGATTTCGTATATCTTCCAACCCTTGTATTCCCAAATTCTAAAAACAGGAATGCATAGATTTAGATATGTACTGCCCAGGGCAACAAAAAGAGCCTTTCAACTATGCAAAGACAAGTCTTTTCCTGTTAGTCTGGTCTTGTCTGTTTCACTAAAACTCTTATGTGTATCTCTAGATTGCCACAATGTTCATCAGTAATGTAGTGCATGAATGAGGGAACAGGGAGTAAAAAAAATTCAGAACAGGAGACCCTGGGATAATGGCTCTGAAATAATTAAGTCACTTAATATATCACTATAGTAAGGAGATATTGTTACAATTTCTCACTCTTAGTGTAATATGTGTAAAAAAAGGGAGCTGGGGTGGGGACAGGGTGGAGAAAACAATGGAATGCTATGATGCTTAAACTACTCCTGCGTAAGCCCCATGACCATGTTTAAAGATTCCAGTATTCACCTAATGTAGTCAGATTACTTTAGAGGACAATGATTTTTAAGTCTTTACCACCCTCAGCAAACATACTTGAAGGTGGAATTTCACACTTAGAGATTACAGCAAAGTTTTCCAGTTAAGACACTTGGGCCAATACATGGCTTTGTTTGCAACAACAACAAAAAAGTCTTATTTACCTTGTGAATATGGAACCAACAAAAATTATTGAAAGTTATAGATAGCCACAGTTGATTTTATTCACAGTTCCTTATGATTCTTATTTTGGATTTAGCATGAACCCTAAAGCACTGATTCAAAAAAAATGTTTTAATAAGAGAAAACTGTCAAAAATATATAGCTATAAAGAGCTTTGGTAATAACACGTAACTTAAATTCTCAAAAAGATATGACTTGCTCCTAAACATCCTTTAGGAAGTGAGTTTTTAAAAATCCATTTGTTTTTAAAATATAAAATACTAATAATCATGCCATAAACTATCTGAAAAAGATCCTTTCTTAAATGTATATGACCTTCAGTTAAAGGAAACAAAAATGTCAGCCCTTAGATTTCATGCACCATTACATAATTTTTCCATTAATGTTTCATCATGCCTTTTTCTAAATGTTCTGACTTCAAGTTGAAGGTTGAGGTAGAAGGCACAGAACAGAAGTTGCACAAACTGTTGCCAATCTAATCTTGTTTAAAAAGTGTTTTCAACAATGAATCCCTATTTCCAACCACCTCCAGTCTAAACTACTTCTCAGGGTCCTAGAATTTCCAAAATCTGGATCTAACTTTTCCACTTTATTCCCAATAATCCCATTGTCCTTCTTTTCTCCTGGTTGGGCCTATTAAATTCATTCATCCAATAAATATTTGTTGAGTGCCTACCGTGTGGCAGGCACAAAACCACAATGTAGTGGTGGCATAGGCTCCAGAATCAGACATACCAAGTCAAAGTACAAGCTAATAGTGAGATTCTTTAACCTCCATTTGCCTGTTTTCTTATCTATAAAAAGAGGGTAAAATAGTATCATAAATTTATTGTAAAGATTATAGGAAATAATATATGTCAAGTGCATACACCAGTTTCTGACACCTAGTAAGCCCTCAAGAAACATTAGATGTTATTAGGGAGTGCATAATATTTAGGAAAACCAGAGAATTGAAACAAAATTGGTAAGTGCTATTCTGGGGGAAGTACAGGGTGTTATGGCAGGGCCAAACAAAACAACTACATTGTCAGGAAAGGTTTACCAGAGGAAGTGACATTGAAGGTGAATCCTGAAATATAAGTTGGAGTGACCTTGGTGATAGCAGAGAATGGTCTAGGCAAGAAGAGTTATATGTGAAAAGGCCCAGAAGTACCTTAACATGGTGTTTTGGAGAAACCGAATGAAATTCAGTAGACTTGAGGAATGAGATGAGGACAGAGTAGGGGAGGTGGCAGGATCCATATCCCAACTTTAATATCCAGATCCACATTCTTTAAGACAATTTCAACTTTATACCAACAGTAATGAGAAGCAATTTGGGGACTTTAAGAAGAAAGGCAGGTCACCTGGGTAGCTCAGTTGGTTAAGCATCTGTTTCAACTCAGGTCATGATCCCAGGGTCCTGGGATCCAGCCTCCCCACCAACCCCTCAGGCTCCCTGCTCAGCAGGGGGTCTACTTTTCCCTCTCTCTCTCAAATACATAAATAAAATCTTAAAAGAAGAAGAAGAAGGAGGAGAAAAGAAAGAAGAAGAGGAGGAAGAAGAAAGAGGAGAGGGGAAGAAGAAGAAAGACAGTATGACCATATTTGGGTTTGGAAATAAATGGCTACAGATTGGAGAATAGATTGGAGAAGAAAAGGGAGAAGAGGATCATCTCCTGTGTAGTACAATCATGACATGATCCATTATCTTTCAAAGACCAAACAAACAAACACCAGATGAATACCATGGTCCTTGCAAAGCCTTTCTTTATTGCTTGAGCTCTCCTGGATCACTATTGATCACTCTCTTTCTTCTAACTTCCAATAGTCCTTTTCTGGTTTTTGTTTCTTGGTTGTTGTTGTTGTTGTTGTTGTTGTTGTTTTAATTTTAGCAATAGAACTTTAATCCATGACCTCACCACAAGGATAGTATCTGAGGGGAGACAGACTGAAAGAAGGAATAGTCATCTGTCTGTCTTTCCAAGCACAACTCCAAGAAAGACTCATACACGTGTTGCCTGTTGGATTCCTATAAATAGCCTCAGGTTGATTTTAGTGAATAGGGAGTATTCACTGGACAAAGGAATACCATAGGATTGACATTTGTGGGAGAGAGGAAAAGGAAGAAAGAGTGAGGAAAGGAAGAAGTCAAGCAACAGCCCCAACCAACCTCATTGGAACCTTTAGAGTTAGAACGACCTCTCAGATGTCAAGGCCTTTATACTCCCACATCAATCAACTATTGGGTATAGGACTTCTCTGTGGCTCTCTGTAACTGAGGCAATCTTTTACAGCTATTTATAGATAGTCTCTTCAGCAACTGAGGCCTCAGTCCTTCACTGAAAGGGGATCCAGGTGGTATATCAAAGTATCACTACATTTGGAAAAGATACCCTGGACTTCTTATTCAAAAAACCTGACCAAACCCATCAAAATCTTCACCAGACTTTACATATAGCCATTTTATCATACTTGCTAGTAGCCATGATCTCCTTCTCAGGAGAAAGATGAACTTCCAGAGTAAATAGACAAGTGAAGAGGAGAACTATGGAAGAGGGGAAAAAGAAGAAGCTGAGTTGGTACTGAGCACCAAATTTATCTAGAATGTTTTGGGAAAATATGTCCAGGAACATACGTTAGACAGGCGTTTGCTGTTAGATGGCTGTTGCCGTCAGCTAACCAGAGATACACAATGCTGTGAACTTCTGGAGTACTTAGACACTGAACTTCACCTGAACCTAATCTAGCATTCCCACAGGCCATGCACAGGACAAGTATTTTACATGATGCTCTCATTCTTGAGGAGATGATAGACATAGAGAGATGGATAGATAGATAGACAGACGGATAGATAGATACAGAGATAAACACACATCTAGCCTATTAAATGGTGTTTTTGAAACAGGAAGCAGATAATAATTGTGATTAAAAGGTTGACTGCATGATCCAGTTTGCATCTGTGGCTCAAACCCAAAAACAAAAAAGGAATGTAGTTCATTCTTAGAAATTCTATATGTCCCTTAGAATTCCATAGATGAAATACGTATGGCAATCTCTCAACTCTCTTTGCTTCTTTGATGGCACCTGGTACTATTTAAGAGAAGAGTGAGAAACCCCAATTCTGCCAGGAACTGTTGCAACTGCAAATATGTGCTGATATGAGAATGTCCATCCCCAAGACCTTAGAACAACCCAGAGGGAGTGAAATCTAATCCGCGTTCGAGAGAACATTTTGAGGAAATTGGTCTCAGACCCACTTGGAGCAATTTAAGTATTTTGTAATTCTTTTTTTTAAAAGATTTTATTTATTTTATTTGACAGAGAGAGATCACAAGTAGGCAGAGAGGCAGGCAGAGAGAGAGGAGGGGAAGCAGGCTCCCTGCTGAGCAGAGAGCCCGATGCGGGGCTCGATCCCAGGACCCTGAGATCATGACCCGAACCAAAGGCAGAGGCTTAACCCACTGAGCCACCCAGGCGCCCCAGTATTTTGTAATTCTTGTTAGCCATTGGAAATGTTTGATTCTCCATGATATATATATATACCTACCTCTCTCTGCCTACCCAGGCAATCATAAAAGGCTACATACGTATGTATGTAGCCTTTTATGATTGCCTGGGTTTTGTGGCCCTAGGACTACTATACCATCACTGAGGAAACTCCAATAAATGTACCTTTGAGAGTTTTGGGTTTGAATGTCTGTGCCGGATTTTGTCATGTGAATTTAGCCAACGCTGAAAACTGCATTTCTCAAAGTTCTTTTCCTTCTGTGGTACAAAGTTAGAATTGACCAAAAGAGGAACCCATGAGATTTGGGAGGCAAACTTGAAACAGGAGTGATTGCCCTTAGAAGGTCACTGCAGTCAGACATGGTGACAAAAAAGACACAGAGTAGTGGCAGTTCCCAGCTTTTCCTCCCCTGCATTTGGCTCATCTTCCCAGCTGCTGGTTCTACTGGCCAACTGTGACTCCAGGCCCTTCACCAAGTGCTTAACTGTGGACGCCTTGAGGCAGTCGCTACACGAAGGCAATAACTTCCCAGAAGCAGCGATTTCCATGGACCTTACCCTCATTGTTGTGCTTTGGCCTCCTGAAGGGCTCAGCTTCTTGCTTCTCCCTGAAAAGACTTGTCCACCAGGCAAGTATTTAGAAAGTACTGATTGGTGATGATTTTTGTGAGTCTCTAACTCCTCTCCTCCAGACTTTCATTTCCACAGGCTCCTTTCACATTTAACAAATCCCTTATCCTTATACATTTTATAACGGCTTTATGATCCTGACAGAATCTCGAATGATGTCCTTTCTAGCCAAGCAAGTTAGAAAAACCGGATATGATATTAGGGTCTACGAAAGGTAATTATCTTTCAGGAGTGGAAGAGCTTCTTCACCTCAATCTCGACCACACCCTGCCTTCCGTCTCCTCCTCTCATAAAGAGAACATTCCGTCATGTCTGTGGAAGAATCCCTGCCATATGGGTACTTCAGATCAAGGTGTACTCTGTGCACATATTTCTAGAGAAAGCTGTCAATGGTAATAATTAATTATACTATATCTGAGACTGGACGTGTTTCCTATAAACACTGCCTCTAAGGCCTGGATACACTTACTAGAGAGGTCTTAAAACTCCTCCGTGATGTTCTTTTTTTTTTTTTTAAGATTTTATTTATTTATTTGACAGACAGAAATTACAAGTAGACAGAGAGGCAGGCAGAGAGAGAGGAAGGGAAGCAGGCTCTCTGCTGAGCAGAGAGCCTAATGCGGGGCTCGATCCCAGGACCCTGGGATCGTGACCTGAGCCGAAGGCAGAGGCTTTAACCCACTGAGCCACCCAGGTGCCCCCTCCGTGTTGTTCTTAACAAGGAACAGCACAAATGACAAGAGAGCTATGTATATGTCAGGCGCAGGTGTCATATTCTTTTTGGAAAGTCAAACTCCATATCATACATATGCCAGGTTCAAATAAGACGAGAGGAATCTATAAATTTGTCGATGTACAAGGTTTTTCATGCCTGAGAGTCTTTGCCCAAAGACTGACACGGCCCTACAACCACAGCTGGAAGTGAAAAACTTCATCAGTGAGTGAGAAGAGGCAGATACTTGGACCAAGCAGCAACTGAAAAAGCTGTAGAAGTACTGGAAGCAGTCCTGAAAAATCAAAGTGTTGCTTGCACTAACATAAAGCCCAGACAATGTGACCTGGCTGGATACTGAGGTCCATTCAAGCCCCTCAACATGGCTCATGAGGATATCCAATAATCCTTTTTCTGACAAAACTTTCTGATGCCTAACACTGTTTATAAGATTTGCATCTAGAAGCAAAGCAGGCTTGGGATGCCCTGGGAAAACTTAAACCCTGATCCCTCAGAGCTCATTAAAACGAGTTTGTCTAGGGGTGCCTGGGTAGTGCAGGTCCTGGAGGCATGAGATCGAGCCCTGCCTGCGTTTCACACTAAGCATGGAGTCTGCTTAAGACACTCTCTTCCTCTACCTCTCCTCTCCCTAAACTAAATAAATAAATCTTTTAAAAAAATTTGTCCAAACCCTTCCCTTTCACATAGATTTAGTACAATTCTTAGTGCTTCCACCAAGATGAGGCACAAAGTACTCTTTACATTGGATCATATTCTGCTTCAGATCCTGCCGCCTTGCTGATTAAAAAGGTGTTTCCTCTCTATAAACTACCTGACAATTGACAGTGAGACCATGTATAGTGACTAGTCTTGTGTTTCTAGAGTACATCCCTCAAATTCTTCAACGTCTTAGTTCATGCTTCTCCTACTCACTATCCACAGACAGAAGTTAAAAGGAGTGACCAGCTAGATACAGAAAGACAACTTCCATGGTTACACATCAAATAAATAATGGGACTACGTCATCCATCTTTCAGCAGAGAAACTGACCTTTAACAATTCTTCTGTACCTCTTCTTCGATAAATATGGATTTCACGTTCACTTCTTTCCTCTATGCCTACCATCACCATAACCTTTGGCTCAAGTCAATTCCTGGGAGAAATCCAAAACAACCCAAAGGAGTTATGGACATATCCTGGTACAAGGTTTCTGTGGTTTTCATATCCACTCCCACTCAAGCCCTGTAGCATGTGAGTCTTCAGTTTCTACAGCCAGCGTTTTCCAGACCTTCCAACAGATGGATTGCCAACTTCTATGTCCATGACCACCTAAGTCAAACCCTCTGGCTACTTCCCACTGTCTGTCCCCCTCAAAGAAATTCCACATACCTTTCTCCCCTGTTTCCATTGCATGACAAATTGTATGGCCATTCATCCTCTACACCATCATCACCATAGCACTTCCCATTTCCTTCTTCAGATAAGTCCCTGCCTTTTAACTGAAATCTGGATCTCCCTTGAAGGTATCAGCACCTCTAGGCCCCTCTCAAGTACATGTTTTTGGCAGGTAAATAAGAGATTTTTTTGTCTAAATACTTCTATTCTAGTGAAATAGGAGATAAGATCATCTCCTAAAAGTGATTTCAAAATTTATCTTGAATCTAACCACTTTCAGCTACCTCTACAACTAACATAGTAGACTAAACCAGCATTACATCTTGCCTGAATCTACTAAATAAGCATTCTGACTAGTCTTCCTATATCTTTTGGTCTCTTCCACATAAGCAACTGGGATGATCTTGTCAAAATACAAATCATAGCACTTTCTTGTTTAATACACTACAGTGGCATCCTAACTTTGGGTAAAGACAGAAAGCCTTACAATGGCTTTCTATGATTGGCCTTTACCTATTTCTTAAACTCATTTGGCAACATGCTGTTCATACCTTTCTGACACAATGGCCACAATAGCTTTCTTTCAACTACTTGAAGCTACAACAATTCCTTTTATTGGAAGGAATTAGGATAGGGATACTTTATCTTTTCTTTACCTAGTTATCTCCTATTTCCCTTTACAGTCTCAGATCAACCATAATTTCTCAAGAAGGTACTATTATACCACTATTCTCTCTTTCTTCCTTATAACACTTGACATATTTCGAGTTTTCAATTAATGGTTTTAATTAATAAATATTGAAATATTTATAAATATAATATTAATATTTAAAATTAATATAAAATATAATCTTAATATAATATTGAAATATTAATAAATATTGAAAATCCCTTCAAGTAGCTTCCTTTAATTGAGGCCCCCCACATATTCAGCTTGTGACCCACACCCAATAAAAATCAAGCTCTAGTAATGGGAACACTTCTCTGGTAACTAATAGGAATATCTCATTAATTACTATTATATTTATATTTGGTTATATGGATCATTATATCATCATATTATGTTTATCATTATATTAGATAAATTTTGGATTAATGTATAATGTCTTTCCCCCACTCAGCTTGTAAACTGAGTAAGCTTGTAAGCTGAGTAACAGTAGGGACCGTGTTTGTTTTTGTTCACCATTGTATTCTAATCCAGAGCTTAATACATATATGGTAAGCAGTCAATAAGTATCCATTAAAGAAACAAAAGCTTAGGTTGACAGTTTTGAACACTAAGAAAGACAATACAGAAGACAGACTCTGTGGCTCTTCATTATAGATGTGTACCACCCATCACTACTTTCTAGGCTATGTAAGAACAAGATTTCTGACTGTAAAGTAGGAGCTTTCTACTTGCAGTTTGCCATTCTTGCATCCAAAATTCATGTTCACTAGTCCCTATACACATGACACTAGAACTCCACTCTAAACCCAATGCTTTACAACTTACCCCTACTGCCAGAGACGAGGAGCCAAAATACACAGCAGGAAATGATCTGGACTTTGCCATTATCATAGCTAGCCCTGGTACTTCATCTGGTGGAGACAGTACTTAGTAGAGAAAAACACATCTGAACAACCACTGATGTTAACCTCCCGTGTGAGGTCCAGCGGTTTTGGTTGAGGCACTGCTCCATGACCAAAAATGATGGTTATGTTTCCTACAGAAACAGGGATTGAGCCCCTATAGAATAATGAAGTCATCTGAAGTGGGAATGATCATTAGAACACAATTTTCAGAGCAAGCCAAGAATCAGAAAGAGGAAACCAAATACCAAAGTCTAGTTCAAAGGACAGGAGAGCTGGGAATGGAGCCACAGTCAGAGGTTAGATGGACTATGGAATGAATGGGTGCAGATTAGGAACCAGGGAGTTGTGTACAAAATAATCATAGTGAGCAGATCAGAATAGACAAATGCCTGGGGCCATGGCCATAAATGACTGATGTAAGGCACAGAGATGGACTAGAACATCTTACCAAAGAGAATTGATATCTAACAGGGAAAACCCTGGGAAAGTCTTCCCTTCCTTGAGAAAGAAATCTTGGGTGTTTACACAGGGGTCAGAAGAGAAATCCCTTCAACCAGCTTCCTTTAATTGAGGCCCCGCACATATTCAGCTTGTGACCCACACCCGATAACAATTAAGCTTTCATAATGGGTACACCTCTCTGGTAACTAATAGGGAGCTTCAGGTAATACAGCCCTTCTTTCATCAGGAGTGCTAAATACTCTAGCATCATTGCCATCTTGCTTTTTTCTCCCACTGTCTTCTTGTGTTGACATAATTCACGACCTCTGATTTGTCTTCTAACTTTCGGCCTAACATTTATTCTTTGCATTTGACAACAGATTGTTTTATCAACTTTTTTCTTGGGCCATGCTTTATACTTATTTTACTTCCTTTTTCTTCTAGCTATTCCAGATAATTAACTAATCTACTTGATACTTCCTGCCTCTAGAGTCCCTTTTCTAGCTTAAATTTGAGAGGTTGGTGTCTCTACCCAACCTGCCCTAAACCTTCTCACTCTTGCAGTATCAAGGGCAGGATTTACAGAATATACAACTTAGTATGCGTTTAGTTATTATCTTATAATTATTTAGTCAACTCCTTGTTGTTTCCTGTATTCAAGTCTTATTTTACCAAATAAATATTAAGTTTCTTAAAGAATAAGATTGATTTAATATTACCTCTCTGGTGCTGATAATACTAATAAATACATAGAATTTGAAATAACAAATTGTTGGTGAGGTACAATGAGTATGGCAATGTTTAACCTCATTCAAAGAAGCCTTCCTGAGAAGATAAATGCTACCAGATCCCATTCAACACTTCTACAATTAAATTTAATTAAATATTGGGGAGCCTGGGTGGCTCAAATGATTAAGTGTCTGCCTTCAGCTCAGATCATGATCTTCAGGTCCTGGAACTGAGCCCCACATCCTGGGATTGAGCCCCACATTGGGCTCCCAGCTCAACAGGAAGTCTGCTTCTCCCTCTCCATCTGCCAGTCTCCCTGTCTGTGCTCTCTCTGTGTCTCTCTCTCTTTCCCCCTCTTTCTCAAATGAATAAATAAAATCTTTTTAAAAATGATTTAAAAATACTATAATCTTAATAAGTAAGATAGTTTTCAAAATGATGTGTTTGTTTTTAAAGAACATACATTGTATCAAATCATGGAAATTTATAGTTGGAAAGACCTTCAGAAATTATTTAACATAACACCCTGATAAATTAGAGAGTATCTCCTTAATGTTGACCTCTAGGCCTATGGGGGGAAATCATTAAAACATAACTTAGTGACAGAAGCAAAAGTACCCTTTGCTGGGAAAAAAATGGCACTCAAGACAAACTAAGTTATAGGTAGGAGTTACCTAAGTGAAGGGGGCACATAAAGTATGGGGTAAAGGTGTAAGTGTCCATTGAGTTTGAGCAACAAGAACAAAAAGAGTAAGGGGAGAGGAAGGGCACAAGATAACCTAAAGGCAGCCAGGTTTTGAAGACCCTGTTGAAGATTATGGACCTTATCCTAAGAACAGTGAGAAGCCATTAAGAGGTTTTATAAGTAGCATAATATGAAAAGATTTTCCCTTTATTAAAAAAAAAAAACAACTCTGAACTTTTGCTTCTAATCAAGATAAGTAACCAGGATCAGAGTTACCCTTCTGCCTGAAATAAATAGAAAAATAGATAACATTTATAAAACAATGCCTTTCAAAATATTGGTTTTCAGTCAATGAAAGACATTTATCCCCTGTCAAATGAGAACAAATAAGGTAAACTATACCATAGCCCCAACTTACTGCCTCGAGAAAGTTTTTAGGCTGCAATGCAGGAAGGAATAACCTTGCATTGAGAAGGACCTGGGAGTCGGAGGAAGTCAAGTAGGCTAGAAGTGGCAAGAATAGTACTGGGAAGGAGAGAACTACATGGAGAAAGAATTCTAGAGATCTTTAGAGAGTGCCACGTCAATATTCATATAAGTATTCATTAGCACGTGCGTGTGAGGAAGCTTCCTGAGGCTGGGGGAAGAACCACCCAAAATGCTTAGAGGAAACAGTATTCATAGTTCACATAGGGACTAGGATGGTGCCTGTTTCCAACAGCCAGAGTGGAAATCTTTATATTTTAGAAGACATCACATAGAATACTAAGAAGAATCTTGCCTCAGTTGTGGGTATTATTTCATCATGGACTAAATGTTGTTCTGGTATCGTCTAACACAGATTAGCAGCAAAATTTCTTAGAACTAGTAATAATAAGCAAATCTTAAAAGCAGACAAAGGAAAAAGACTATTGTATAAAGGAGACTAAAGATAAAGATGAGAGTACATTTCTTATCAGAAGCAATTCAAGCTAGAAGACAGTGGAAACAACATCCTAAAAGCATTGAAAGAGAAATAAAAATCAACTTAGAATTCTTTACCTGTAAAAATATTTGTCAAAAACAAAGATGAAATAAGGACTTTTTCAGACATTAAAAAAAAAAAAAGAAAGACTTGATCACCAGCCAACCTGCACTATAAGAAATAGTAAAGAAAGTCCTTCAAGCAAAAGGAAAACAATACCAAATAGAAACCTAAATCCACATAAAGGAACAAAGAGCTCCAGAAATGGTAACTACGTGTATAAATATAAAGACTTTTTCCTGGGGAGGGATGTTAGCAAGATGATGGAGTAGAAGATACCAGCCTTCTCTCTACATAAAATAACAGTTATATAGCAATCCAAAAATGAAAACAGCCCTCAGAGAGCTCAGAGTCAAATTAAAAACCTATAGCAATTTAGGGGAGTAAGAAAAAATGGGGAGTAATTTTACAGAAAGGATCATGAGTGAGATGGGCATAGCTGAGACATTTAGAAGTAGTTAGGAACTAAGAAGGATGGAGGCTATCAGCATCAACCCTACTGTGGTAGGTGCCACTGTGGTCCCCCAGGACACTTTGTTGTTTATTATCTCAGTAGTCCTTGCAACAGCTATGAATTCTTTGCAAGTTTCAGAGCAGAGGACCCCTTAATGTTCATCAATACAGATTTAATGTCCTGGTCCACCTAGGATACCCATATCATTTTCATTGAGGTGACCAATGGCTATAGTAGCCAGGGACCTCCTAGAAAGAAATATGTTGCTGTACCACCCTCCTACATAAAAACTACTGTTGTCCTTCCCCAGAACTGGGGTTGCCATCCTCCCCCCAACCTTGCAATTTCCCTGCACCCAACATTGGAGCACCAAGATATATAAAGCAAATATTAACAGGTATGAAAGGACAAATAGACAGCAATACAAAATAGTAGTGGACTCAAGCTTCTATTTTCAACAACAGGTAGGTCATCTTGACAGAAAATCGACAATGGAACATCAGACTTGAGCTACACTATAGAACAAATAGGTCTAACAGACACAGAACATTGCATCCAATAGCATCAGAATAAACATTTTTCTCAAATGCACAAGGAACATTGTCCTGGGCCCCAAAACAAGTCTTAACAAATTTAAGAAGGGTGAAATCTTATCAAGCCTCTTTTTTGACCAGAACATTATGAAACAAGAAATCAATAACTGAAGAAAACTGTAAAATTAATAAAAGTAGAAATTAAACAATGCAGTCCCAAATTAACAATGGTTCAAAAAAAGAGAAATTTTAAAATATCTTAAAACAAGTGAAAATGGAAACACAGCACAGCAAAACTTATGATATGTAACTCAAACACTTGTAAGAGGGAAATTCATGTGGTAAATGTCCACATTAAGAAAAAAAAAGATAACAAATAACATAACTTAAGGGATTAGAACAATCAGAACTAAGCCCAAAGTTAGCCAAAGAAGGAAATAACAAAGATCAGGAGAGAAATACAATTTTAAAAATACAGACCAGAAAAACAATAGAAAAGATCAACAAAAATGTAAGAGATTTTTTTAAAAAGATAAACAAAATAGACAAACCTCTAGCTAGAGTAAGATAAAGAGAGAAAACGCAAATAAAACCATATATGAAAGAGGAGACATTACAACTGATAACTCGGAAACACTAAAAATCATAAGAAACTATTATTAATAATTACATACCATTAATAATTAGTAATTACACACCAACAAATCGGGTAACCTGGGCGAAATGGATATATCCTTAGAGAGAAACAACATGTGAAGACTGATTCATGAAGAAACAGAAACTCTTAACAGACCAATTATTAGTAAGGAGATTGAATGAATAAACAAAAACTACCCAGCAAAGAAAAGACAGGGACCATATGGTTTCACTGGTGAATTCTATCAAACTTGAGGAGTGAACATTCCCAAACTCATTTTACAAGGTCAACATCACTCTGATTCCAGAGCCAGACAAGAACACTACAAGAAAAGAAAACTAAAAGCCAATATCCCTTATGGATATAGATATAAAACGTCCTAAATAAATAAATAAATAAATGCAATATCATTTGAAGGTAGAATGTGATAAATTAAAGATATGTAATATAAACCTTAAATGAACAACTAAAACTGTACATCTCTTTACTGCAAATAATAAAGAGTCCTAGCTAATAAGCCCATGAAAGCAATAAAATGGAGTAAAAGTTGAACAACTGTTCTAACACAGAAAAATAAGAAAATGGGAAGAAAGAACATATGGGACAAATGGGAAAAAATAGTAATACAACATAAAACCAAAGATATCAACAATCACATTATACATAAATGATCTAAATACTCTTACTTAAAAATGTGAGATTGTAAGATTTGATAAAACAGAAGACCCAACTATGTCAACATATAGGTTAAAAGGAAAAGGATGGAAACACACACACACACACACACATACACACCATGTTAACAGTAATCAAAAGAAAGCTGGGTTGTCATATAAATGTCAAACATAATAGATTTCAGAACAAATATTACCAGAGCTAAAAGTGGGCACAAAATGGACAAATTCTTTAAAATACACAAACTGGGCTCATATAGCTTCACTGGCAAATTCTACCAAACATTTTTTTCCTAAATTTTGTTTAAGATTTTATTTATTTATTTGACAGACAGAGATCACAAGTAGGCAGAGAGGGAGTCAGAGAGTGAGGGAGAAGCAAGCTCCCTGCTGAGCAGAGAGCCCGGTGCGGGGCTTGATCCCAGGACCTTGAAACCATGACCTGAGCTGAAGACAGAGGCTTAACTCACTGAGCCACCCAGCCGCCCCTCTACCAAACATTTAAGTAAGAAATAATACCAATTCTACACAAACTCTTCCAGAAAATAGATGAGGAAATACTTCCCAAATCACTCTGTGAGGACCACATTATTTATATCAAAACCAGAAAATGACATTATAGAAAAAGAAAACCTCAAATTTATCTCATTAATATGCCTGAAAAACATCTTAACAATGTTATCAAATCGAAAACAATAATATGCAAAATGGATAACACATCATGACCAAGTGGAGTTTATCCCAGGAAAGTAAAGGCATTTTAATATTCAAAGCCAATTAATGTGATCTTTGTAATAACAGACTGAGAGGAAAAAAAAACATTTGAGAAATACTAAATCCAGGCTTTGTAAGAAGTCTCATGAAACTAGGAACAGAAAGAACTTCCTGAACCTGATAAACAATATACATGAAAACCCTGTGGTGAAAAATTGAATGCTTTCTTCTGAGAATCAGGTACAAGAAAAGAATGTTTATCTTACCACTTTTTTTTTTAGATTGTATTTATTTATTTGACAGTTTGACAGAGAGACACAGCGAGAGAGGGAACACAAGCAGGAGAGGGAGAGGCAGGCTTCCCGCTGAGCAGGGAGCCTGATGCAGGGCTCGATCCCAGGACCCTGAAATCATGACCTGAGCTGGAGGCAGACGCTTAACTGACTAAGCCACCCAGGCGCCCCGATGTTACCATTTCTGATCAAATTTGCACTGCTAGCTCTTGTCAGTAAAATCAGGCAAAAAGAAAAAGAGAAGGGGAAGGGAAAAGGAAAGGGAAATGGAGGAAGAGAGGAAGGGAGGAAGGAAGGAAGGGAGGAAGGAAGGAAGGAAGGAAGGAAGGAAGGAAGGAAGGAAAAAAGCTCCAGACTGGAAAAGAAGTATAACTCTCTTTATTCACAGGCAGCATAATTTCTATGAAGACAATAAATTATTAGAACTAGTATGGGAGTTTAGCAAGGTTGCAGGTATCAGATTCATATACAAACATCAATTGAATTTCTATATTAAGTAGAATATCTCTTCATGTGCTTATTTGCCACCCATATACCTTAGTGAACTGTCTAGTCAAATATTGTGCCCATTTTTAGAAAGTAAACATACACCTACCATATGACCCAGACATTTGAAAACACTCCTACTCACATCCTAATCTCAGGAACCTGTGAATATGTAATGTTACATGGCAAAGGGAACTGAGCAGATATGATTAAGCTAAGATTCCTGGGATGTGGAGCCTATTCTGCATTACCCACACGAGCCCAATGTGATAATCCAAGGGTCTTTTAAAAGACAAGAAAGAGAGCCATAGAAGATATGATAATGGAAACAGAGATTGGAGGGATACCTCTTAAGATGAAGAGGCCACAAGCCAAAAAAATTCAAGGAACCTTTAGAAGCCAGAAAAATCAAGTAAACAGAATCTCCCCAGAGCATTCAGAAGGGATGCAATTCTGCCAATATCCTGGCATTTTAGTCCAGAGAAACCCACACACACTTTTAGACTTCTGACCTCCAGAATTATAAGATGATATATTTTTTTTGTTTTAAGACACTGAGTTTGTGGTAATTTATTATAGTGGCAATGGGAAACAAGTACCTTTGACTTCTGAAAAGATTCTTCTGTGGAGTCTCTATTTTCATTTGCATAAATTTATATTTTGTACAAGAATGGAATGAAATTGAGAAGTTGCCTATTATTGTATAACACCTGAATTCAATATAATATTCAAATAATAATAAAATAGAGATAATTTATTTGATGAGTTTTGTCTTATAAAAATATTGGTAAAAGAAAGATATTATGAGGAAAGCAAAAAAGATAGTAACAAAACATTTGGGCTGTAATGTTTATATATTTAATAAAACAAAATCTAACTTGAGAATATACTCCATTTGGAATAATTTGCTCTGAGTTTACCACATACCTATGTTAACCTATAAAGAGAGTATGTTCCCAAACAAAAATACTAAGGTCAACAGAGGAGAGTCAGTTGAGAGCATCAACAATTTTAAATTTGTTTACTACAATGTTAAAGAAGTTTAAAGATGTTTTTATTAAAAATTACAATCATAGCTCCATATTAAAATATATTCTTCACAGGCACTGGGGGTGGGGGAAAATGGGGAGATGTTGGTCAAAGGTACAAACTTCCAGTTGTAAGATGAGTAAATTCTGGTGATCTAATATACAACATGTGATTATAATTAACAATAATGTATTGTATATTTGAAAGTTTCTAAAGGAAGTAGATTTTAAGTGCTATTGCTATCAACAACAAAGATAATAATGTGAGGTGATAGGGATGTTAGTAAACATTATTGTGGTAGTCATTTTACAATATAGTCTCCAACTTATGATTGTATACCATTGACTTTATGATGGTATGAAAACAATACACATTCAGAGGAAACCATACCTCAAATTTTGAATTCAATTTTTCCCCCGGGTTAGTGATATACAGTATAGTACTCTATCATGATGCTGGGCAGTGAGAGTGTGCCACTGCTCGCATAAGCCAGTACACTTACAATCTTTCTGTACCAATATAACCATTCTGCTTTTAACTTTTAGTATGGTATTAAATAAACTACATGAGATATTCAATACTTTATTCTAAAAGAGGCTTTGTGTTAGGTAATTTAGCCAAACTGCAGCTCATAGGAAGGACCCAGGAGCCTGAGATCATGATCTGAGCCCAAGACAGAGGCTTAACCCACGGAGCCACCCAGGTTCCCGTATTTTTGAAAATAGTTTTTAAACAGGCTATTTTATAGGGTTACCAATATAATAAAACTAATTTTTTAGTTAATACATGTTTTAAATTATTATGTAACTTTAATTTTTTGATGTTCTATTTCATTCTTAAAAGTGTCTAAGTCTGGCCAATAAATTATATAGTGTCTGTAGCCATTAGGTTTCATAGTGACTGATGCCATTCCACTACCACCCCTTTGTTCTCAGATCTATGTGTTCTGTTATTAGGAGAAACAGTATTTGAATCTTGTAAGACAACATTTCCCAACTTGTCCCATGATCATAAATGAGTTCTTCAATAGATCATTCCACCATTCTATAAAGTCATCGCTTTATAGTTCAGTAATCCCACAGGTTTATAAACCATTTAAAACCAGTGATCACATGGTTGTTATTCTTTTGCCTTAGTTCATTTACAGTAAAACTAGTTCTTTGATCAGATGCAATGTTGTGTGAGGTTCCCTTGTGGGGCATAAGGCATTTTGTCATTTTATAAATAGCGTTGCTGGGACACCTGGCTGGTTCAGTGGGTTAAGCCTCTGTCTTCGGCTCGGGTCATGATCTCAGGGTCCTGGGATGGAGCCCGACATCAGACTCTCTGCTCAGCAGGGAACCTGCTTCTCCCTCTCTCTCTCCCTGCCTTTCTGCCTGCTTGTCATCTCTCTCTCTGTCAAGTAAATTAAAATAATAATAATAATAAATATATACAAATAGCATTGCTAGAGGAAGTATGGAAAGCAAGAAAGACAAATACAGCTGCACAATAATGACCCATTCTGTGAGGACAAATTAATGCTACTTCCATGATGGAAGAAATCAAATAAAATCAACCTCCTACCAGAGGCCTGCTGGTCCCCCTGGTATATGATGTTTCCAGCGTACAGCACTGGCTTTCTACTGCTGGCAGATTAGGCTCCCGACTACAGCAACAGACAGACTGGCCTTGCAGTAGAGAAGTCCTGTTGCTCTGAGGTCATAAATAACTCGTATCTATCTCTGCCATCATGATGCTTTGTTCAGGGAACCATTGAACAAGCACTGCCTAACTGGGGAAAAAGCTAACTAACCGGTAGCCACAGAAGAGGTTATATTGGCTACCTACTTAATGATATACCTCCCCTGGGGGCCTCTTTTGTTGTTCTTGTGGGTATTTACATGAGATAAAAGTATCCTTACACTTTTTTGCTTCAGGAGTTCCATCTGCATATTGCTTCTCCAAGTTTAATTATCCTTCAAACTTTCAGTCTTGTTTTCCCCATGTCCCTATCTGTCCAGCCAAACTATTAACCATTGTCCATATATGGGCATAGGACATTGCTTGGACAAAGTAAGCAAATTGGAAAAGGAGATACACTGACCAAAGTTCTTCCCCTTAGAGAATTTTCCCTTCTATGTGTATTCCAGTCACCTCTGAATGACTGTAATGTCATAGCATTCTGCTTCCGGCAGGGGCTGGCTCATTTTCCAGAACTATATGCAAACCAGGCTTGAATTTTTACTTCCTAAGTGAACTGGTAATAGAGAATCCCCCACGTAGTCACAAGTATGGATTGATGGGATAGTGGCAATATAGAAACAGTAGGCAGCTGGTAGTGTGAACCACCTATGTGGTTGTGATATTTACCAGTAGCTTCAGGACTAGCTTTGTTCTAATCTCCTATATGGTACTTCCAGTTGATTTCTTAGTGATTCTGGATATATTCAGCTTTATGACTTATTAGGTTACATAAAACCCAGTTTGTGATGGTCATCCAAGACCCCAAGGCCTTAAATTCTCATGGTAAGGCATTAAATCTCTACCAAGGCTCACAAAGCAAGCCAGGACTGTTTCTCAAATTGAGAGTAATCATATGGCACTGATCCAATGCCCTAAGGGCCTACATTTTGATTCTCCTAATGGGGCAGGCCACAGGCTCCAAAGAGCATCTTGATCTGTTTTTGATGCTTAATTAAAGCTATAATTTAGCCGAGGTTAGTTCTGCTTTATGCTACAGGTTTGCTGGTGTGCATTTCCTCCACTGTCTCTTTCCTCTTGGATCAGTGAACTAGCTGGGATGTGTTCTCATGACAGTGACAGAGGGGCGAGAAGTCGAGTAAAGTGTGCAACTGCTTGCGTAGGCTCAGAATTGGCACAATGTTACTTCCATCTATATGACATCAGCCAAGCAAGCCATATTGCTGAGGGGGCAGAAAAATACACTCTGGTTATGGTAAAGACATGGCAAGAATGTGGATGGAGATAGAGGTGAGAAAATTGGGTGAAGCATTAGTGAATGTCCATGGGCTCCTTATAGAAAGTAGGGAGAAAGATTTATACCATGTACCTATGATACACTATCTTGGGGTTCTTAGATCTAGGGATTAGGTAAAAAGCTGCCATTTTCCTTTTTCAGTTATATTGGGGCCACCATTTTGCACAATTCACAGGTGCACAATTCTCACTGTAAGGAGTCTTATGCTCCAGGAAACTCCATCTGTATAGACTACAATATAAATGTTAAGAGATATGTGCGATGTGGCAACTGTGGTTATTCTTGTGAGTTGCCTATCTATTTAAATCCTAAGGAGCTTCATGGTCAGTTTGCTGTTACCAAAGATCCTTTCCTTCTCAATATCATTGTAGTCTTATACTTATGGAAATCATACCTACATTGCCTCTATTGCTTAATGCTATAACTTGATTTGTGTTACTGTGGGATAAAATAATTTTCATTAAAATCAGAGAAACTTGGGCCCCCTGGGTGGCTCAGTTGGTTAAGTGTCTGACTCTTGATTTCAGTTGAGGTCTTGATCTCAGAGTCATGAGTTCAAGCCCTACGTTGGGCTACACACACACACACACACACACACACACACACGCGCGCACGCACACACACATCAGAGAGCTTCTTTTTCATCCTCAGCAGCATTTAAAAAAAAAATTGGCCCTAGATGAAAGATAATAGAATGCTAGAGCTTTTTAAGACTGCTCACCCTTTCATCAATGCCTTCTCAATACCTTGTTGAAGGATGTATTCTTTGGGCCTTTCTGGGAGACAGCAGAGAGTAGGAGAAAGAGTGAACATGATAAATCCTTTCAAGTTTTCCTATTTCCTTAAGTCCTTCTATTCTTTCCTCTACATTTTTGCTAAGGAACTTGCAATCTCAAATCCACTTAACGTTCCATTAGTGAAAACACATTTCAGTCACTCAAGCAAACAAACGATTATAACTACTCCAAAGGAATTATAACTGCATTAAATTAATAATTCTGTATACAATAAATTTGACTCTGTAAGAAGTGCTTTTGTTGTGATGAGCACTGGGTGACTTACGGAATTGTTGAATCACTATATTGTAACCTGAAACTAATATAACACTGCATGTTAAAAAATGATCTATCCAGTAAGAGGTAATACCCAAAATACATAAATATATAAAGAACCTATACAACCAAAACCAACCCTCCATGTAATCTGATTAAAAATGGGCAGAGGACCTGAATAGACATTTTTCCAAAGAAGACACACAGATGGCCAACAGACACATAAAAAGACATTCAACATCACTAATCATCAGGGAAATTCAAATCAAAACCACAATAAGATATCACCTTACACCTGTCAGAATGGCAAGAGTTAAAAGAAAAAAAACACACAACACAAAACAAGAAATAACAAGCGTTGGTGAGGATGTGGAGAAAGAACCCTTATACACCATTGGTGGGGATGCAGTCATTGTGGAAAACAGTATGGACCTCCCTCAAGAATTGTAATTAAGAATACCATAGGCTCTAGTAATTCTGATACCGTGTATTCATTTTCCCCAAAATGAAAACACTAATTCAAAACGATATACACACCTGTTTATTGCAGCATTATTTACAATAGTCATGGAACCAACCCATGTTGCCACCCATAAATAAGGAAGTGGTACACACGCACACCCACACGTGCTCACACACGCACATGCACACGTGTGAATGTTACTCAGTTATGAAAAAGAATGAGATCTTGCCATTTGCCACAACATGGATGGACCTAGAAGCTATAATGTTAAGTGAAATAAGTCAGTCAAAGAAAGTCAAATATCATATGATTACACTCATATGTGGAATTAAAAAAGAAAACAAAGAGAAAAAAAAACACAAACAGACTCTTAAATACAGAGAATAAACTGATGGTTTGCCTGAAGGGAAATGGGTGGGGGGATGAGTGAAATAGATAAAGTGGATTAAGAGGTACAAACTTCCAGTTATAAAATATAAGTCACAAAGATGAAAACAGGTCAATCGGTTTGTAAAAATGTTGCTTGGTGACAGAGGGTGACTACACTTATTGTGGTGAGCATTGAGTAATGTACAGAATTATTAATTATTATTTTGTACACTGAAAACTAATATATTGTATGTTAATTATACTTCAATAAATTTTTTTAATTTGAAAGAAAGGAGGGGGAAATAATGGGTAATTATAAATTGAAGATTAAATATTTTGAAATAAAGATTATAATATAGAAAGTAAGAATATTTTAAAATTAAAATGTTTTTTACTTAAAAAAGTAAAAAAAAAGGTTGTCCTATTTCTTTGTTCCTATTTTGTCTTTCACACTTTTTCTGTCTTTTGTGGTATTAATTACGCATTTCATTTGATTTCATTTTCTCTTATGTCTTAGCATATCAATTTTTCTTTTTTTCTTTTTTTAGTGGTTTTCCTAAAATTTCCAACATACATTTACAACTAACCCAAGCCCACTTTCAAATACCACTATACCACTTCATGGGTGGTATGAGTACCTTTTAACAAAATACTCCTAATTCCTCCCTCCCAACCCTTGTATCATTTCTGCCATTCATTTCACTTATACACACACATCCATATGCACACCCACACATTAGCATACATAATCAAATTCTTCGTTGGTATTATTATTTTGAACCAAGTGTTATCTGTTAGATCAATCAAGAATAAGAAAACTCTTATTTCTCCTTCAATTCATTCTCCAATGAATTTCTTTACACAGATATGTGTTTCTGGCCTATATTATTTTCATTCTCTGAAAAACTTTCTTAATTCTTACAAGGCAGGTCTACTGGAACACATTCTGTTAATTTTTGTCTAAGGAAGTATTTACCCACTTTTGCAGGATAACTTTTCAGGGTACAGAATTCTAGGTTGGTGGAGGTGGGTTTTTTTTTCAATGTTTTAAATATTTCACCCCACTCTTTCTGCTTGCATGGTCTCTAAGGAGGTGACCATAATTCTTATCTTTGCTCTCCTGTAGGTAAGATATTTCTTTCCCTTGCTTCTTTCAAAACTTTCTTTTTGATTTTCTCCAGTTTGAATATGGTATGACTAGGTATAGTTTTTTGTTGTTGTTTTTTGGTTTGTGTTGGTTTGTTTGTTTTGCATTTATTCTGCTTAGTGTTTTCTGAGCTTCCTGGATCTGTAGTTTGGTGTCTGTCTACATTAATTTGGGGAACTTTCTCAGTCATCACTGCTTCAAATATTACTTCCATTGCTTTCTCTCTTTTTCCCCCCCTGCTATTGCCATTACATGCATTTTCTTCCCTTTGTAATTGTCCCACAGTTCTTGGATATGCTGTTCTGTTTTTTATTTTTATTTTTTCAGTCTTTTTTTCTCGCAGTTTTTCAGCTTTGAAAGTTTACATGTCATACCCTTGGGCTCAGCAATTCTTTCTTCAGCTGAGTCCAGTTCCAGTCTACTTGTGAATCCGACAAAGGCATCCCTCATTTCTGTTGGTGTTTCTTTTTCATTCCTTCATAGAATTTTCATCTCTCTGCTTACATTATACATCTGTTGTTGTATGTTGTCGACTTTTGCCATTAAAGCTTTTAGCTTATAATCATATATTTTTGTTAAAATTCTTGGCCTAATAATTCCAACATTCATGCCATATCTGACTGTGGGTTTGATGACTGTTCAGTGTCTTCTAACTCTTTTTGGCTTTTAGTATGATTGCAGGTTTTCATTGGAAGTGGACATAATATACTGCTAAAAGGAACGTAATAAATAGGTCTTCAGTAATGCAGGATAGGATGTAGGGGAATGGTTGGTGTTCTATAGTCCTATCATTAGGTCTCGGTCTCCAGTGAGTTTGTGTCACTGTGAACTTCAATAGTGCTTCTTAGCCTCTCCCCTTCTCACTCTATCTCACGTGGGACAGGATGGCCAGAGTGACTTGGCATTATGTTAGGCTCTGATATAACCCCAGCAGATTAGGTTTTATTAAAATACTTTCTTCTGAGGACAGGCGTTGTCAGGAAGAACATAATGCTCTGGTGTATTTCAAAATGGTTATTTTTGAAAGTAATCAGTATTTTAAAATTTTCCTCCAATAGTCACTATGATGACCTAGTAGGGCTCCTGGAGGTAAAACTCATCAAAGTCTGTGAGCCCCTATGATTGGATCCCCCTAGAGTTTTACACTTTCAGCTTTGTCCACATTAATCCTCCAAAAACTTGTCAATTACAGTTCAGGTTTTCCTACCCCAACACTGGTTGCCATGAAGATTTCTGCTCCAGTAAGTTGTGATTCTCTGTCCATTTGTCTGTGTCTCTAAATTTGGGGACAGTGATTCTCTGACATATCTCACTTCTCTGACGTATCTAAGAAGAGTTGTTGATTTTTAGTTTGTTCAGCTGTTTATTTGATTGTTGTTAGTATGGAGTGGCCACTTCTAAGCTCCTTACATGCCAGACTAGAACCTCTGCCTATTTTTAAAACTTATTGTTACGTGTGAAAATACAAAAGACTGGTTCTAATTTACTGTATTTTCTGTGTTAAGTTATGTGATATAAAATATTTCCATATTTGAGGATTCAAGATCACTGGAAGAATCCCTTATATGTCAAAAGTTTATTATACTATTTCTTGCATATAATGCACTCATAAACTATGTACTTTTTAATGAGCTACACCCGGTGCTCCAAATAGTGTATATCACATAGTAGTTAAAAAAATGTCTGTGGGATAATCAGTAAAGGAGTGAATAAGTTCCTTGAGATTCTGTCTTGTATTAGCAGACCAAACTTTTTTTAACAAGCTCGATTTGTCCTGAGAAAGATACATGGCAGGAATTGTTCTAATTTTTAATCTTTCTGCTAGTTATTAATATACTTGCTTGCTCTAAGTCTGAACTCTGAAAATGTTTCTTTTGATGTCAATTTGAAAGTAAAAACTTGGGAACTCACAAATCTCTAAGTCCGAGTTGTTCTATGAAATAACCACTTTAAGTTCTCCAAACTAGTAACAAAAACTGTCAAACAGTCAAACATAAAATAGAGAACAAAAATTAAATGTGTGTAGTTTATTTGTTTAATGATTAATAGTGCACATTATTTCATTGTAGATTATCCTTGGCATATTTTAAATCTCATACTGGCTTTCTCTTGCTATACAGGAATCTTTCAGTTTTTCCATTCCTGGGTTCCCTTTTACCCAGCCTAGAACTATATGCAACAAGCAGTATGATTTTAACTTTAACCTAAATAAGCTTTAAGATGAGACATATTTATGAAAGAAAATTTAATGTAAAATATATATTCATTATCCAATAACATTTAATTAAATTTGAATTGTGTAGCAACTGTGTTCCACTAAAGTGACCAGTAGTTAATTACTATTTGTGCCAGATTGTCATCCCCCTGGCTCTCAGCTTAACTATTTCTTACTTGGCTCTGCTTCCAGAGCAACAGACTAAGCAAATTATAAGTTCCAAAAAAAGAGTGATCAGAGGGTGAAAGAAATCTAAAAATCATGTCATATGAAGAGTAACTGAAAAGAAGGAAAGAGAAAACTAGAACCATTGGACAGATAACAATTAAATGGAGGCACATTTTGTCTCAACATCTATCTCAGATTCCTTCAGGTGGTCCACAATGCCCTGAATGATTTGGCTTTGCCAACTTCTCCAGTGTCATCTTGAAAAAATTGTTCCATTCACTTTTTGTGCTTCAGCTCTTTTCACACAATGTGATACCTCTCTTTTCAGGATTTTTGTACATACGCCACTATGACCAGCAATATTCTTTATTTTTTTGCCTAAGTTATTTCTACTACAGATCTCAGTTTGAACATTATTTTCTCAGGAACGCCCCACCCTCAAACGAAAGTCCCTAGGTCAGGTTTCTCTTTTAGTAGTTATTTCATTTGTATGTCTCTCACATTAGACTATATGTCAAGGTATAAAGGGCCATGTTTCTGCTGTTCACCATTTTCTTGTCTGACATAGAGACCAGTGCATAGTACGTAGGGAACAGATCCCAGGTGGATGAATGAAAATCCATTCTTATGTTGGATAAATTGTCCATTTCAACTTAAATACATATATATATATATATATATATATATATATACACACACACACACACACACATACACACACACATATATATAATATCACATAATATATGTTATATTATTATACATCACATAATATATTACATATTATATTATATATTATTATGATATATATGTGTTTTATAATATATATATATATGTTTTTGAGAGAGAGAGAGAGAGAAAGAGCGCACATGCATGATCTGGAGGGGTGGGGGTAGGGCAGAGGGAGAGAGATAATCCCAAGCAGGTTCAACACCCAGTGCAGCAGCAACACCGAGCTCAATCTCAAGAACCCCAGACTGTGACTTGAGCCAAAATCAAAAGTTGGATGCTTAAGTGAGCCACTCAGATGCTCTCCAAAATATTTTTTAAAAGACAACTAGATGAGCTGGGATCATGCTCTTCTTTTTGTAATAAAGATGAAAATAACAACAACAAAAAAATCCCACCAGAAAATAGCAACAACAAAATAAAAACATGTAGATGACAAAAATGAAGGAGTAACACTGGATAATAGGAATTTGTATAAACTGTGGGGAATTGAAGAAAGTGTGTGTTATGTGAAGGCATTCAAAATTCAAATAACTTTGAAATGTTGTGATGACAGAATATAGCATGTCCATATAATGGTTTTGGCTATAGATTAATATTTTGCAGTGCTTTTATTAAAATGATATATCCATTATATATTCAATACAAGTGATATTACAGAGAATACTGGCATGAAGCTATGCTCATAAGTTTAAAAAAGGCATGCTTTTTAAATGTTCTACAATGAACATGGATTGTTTTGCATTCAGAAATGAATTTTTACAAGGTAAAGAAGTAACTCAGGTGCCAATGTGGAGGATAAAATGGAGTAGAGTAGGGCTGGAGGCAGGAAGATTAAAAGACTACTGAAATAGGGGGGCACCTGGGTGGCTCAGTGGGTTAGGGCCTCTGCCTTCAGCTCAGGTCATCATCCCAGGGTCCTGGGATCCAGCACCGCATTGGACTCTCAGCTCAGCAGGGAGCCTGCTTCCTCCTCTCTCTCTGCCTGCCTCTCTGCCTGCTTGTGATCTCTGTCAAATAATTAAATAAATAAATAAATAAATAAACAAATATTTAAAAAAAAAAAGACTACTGAAATAGTATGTGTGAAAGCTGGTAGAAACCAAATTAAGGTAGTAGTTGTGCAGACAAAGAAAGTAATTAGATAGGAGGACATAGAAATGAATAGGATTTGGTAATCTTAGATCTGTTTAGGTGGGAGATAAAGGTTAAGGAAACATTAGCTTAAATGCAGTAATTCAGCTGATAACCCTGAATCTAAATGGGTTGGAGATAAGGGTTATGAATTCGTTAGCCTTAAACATGGTAATTGAAACGAGTTTCCCTAGGGAGAGAATATAATATAGAAATAGGGCAATGGCCTGAATTATGGGGGAAATCTTACCTTCTAAAAGCCAGATGGAGGAAGAAAGTCCTAAAAAAGAATATTAAGTAGGATTGACTAGAGAGATAAAGCAACTAGGAAGTTATCATGGATATTAAAGGAAGTGGGTTTCAAGTAGGGATTGATCAATCAGTGATACTAGCAGAGAAAGCATCTTGCACGTTTCTGATGTTTGCTTCCTTATAAAAGGACCCCAACTAGTTTGAAGTCTTTCTCTGCACTTGAAGAGATTGAGTTACTTATATGATTAGTGAATTTGTGAAGAATAGCTTTGTCCTCTAACCTACAAGGACAAGGTTGTCCAGAGAAACCAAATGGTCATTTGAGCCTCCATGCTATCCTTGTCAAGTGTTGCTAGGAATTGAAGGTATAAATCAGTGTAATTCTGGGGATAAGTTGGCAGGCCTATTTGTTTTACGTACTAAACAACATCAATCAACTTAATCTTATCAGTAAAAAAAAAAGTGATATTTTGGCCCCCATTTCCATCCTTGCTGTATTTCTCAAATTTTTCAGAATCTAGGAAAAAAGAGGGAAATTATTCTTATTGGGATCTCTTGGAAAATGGAACAATTGATATCAAATTCCACAAGAGTCAGGTAAAGTAGGGGCTCAAATGAGATTAATGACTTTGACAAATAGGAATTAATCATAAATCATTACCTTCCTTAATAAGTCAGTTTCTCCAAGGAAGGCAAGTGAGGGAATATCTCCATGATGGTGTTGGTGGGGCCCCTATAACTATTGCTTAAATCCTGCTCTGGAAGATTCTCTAAGAATGGAACTATACCACCCTGGGGATCACATTAGTCAGGGCTATTTTTATTGCAAATGAATTAAACAACCTTAAAGTAGCTTAAAGAAGGGTGGCAAAGGTGGGTGAGAGAAAAGGCAGATTTTAGCAACCACTTAATGGATAATGGATCTAATCCTGGATTTCAAATATCACCTAGACTCTACTCTCTCTATTGCTCCTATCTGTTTTCTTTTGTCTTTGCTGTATGGTATGATAGCCTCACTTCATGTTCTGTCAGCAGCTCTAGCCTCAGAAAAATTTTCATAGATAACTGGAAAGACTGGCCTGGCTCATTTGCCTATCTTTATGACAAGGGAAAAAAAAAGTCATATAACTGACAGCTTTATCAGGTAGAGAAAAGGCATTTCCTGAAGAGATGAAACATATAAAATTAAGTGTTGGAGTCTTCGCGACAACTTCCCATCCCTTGGCTACACTTGTGCTTCTTTCAGTACATATAATTTCAAAAATGTCCTAGCTTAAGATAATGTAATTATCCCATGGACAACTGAAAAACTTACCTGGGAAACATGCCAAAGTCTCATCTAATTATCACATCTTGCTTGAAAATCAAGAGTTCTGATGTGCATTTCTTTTGGTCTGGATGTAGGTCTTTGTGGTACAACATGATAAAGATAATATTAGATAGTAGTATAAACTTAACAAGGTGAGTTAAGGGCACTTATATGGGGCTTGATCTCACAACCCTTAGATCATGACCTGAGCTGAAATCAAGAGTCTGATGCTTGGCCAACTGAGCCACCCAGGTGTCCCAAGGACACTTTTAATTAGCTAGTGAATGAGGTCCTTGAGTTCGCTCTCTGAAAGGTACTCCCTTATCCCTTACACAAAAGAGGGCATTGGAATTAAGCAATCAAAGGCTTTTGTTTGCAATAGCTGGTGTTTCTGTCAATATAATTCTCTTGCAATCTTAGTTGGCTGGTGGTCACTTTGCTTTTTGGTAACTGTGGTTTAGAAACCAAAAAATGGAGATGGTATATGAACCTGTTTTCTGTTCTTAAGCAATAGGTTGCAAGGTTGGAATGCAACATCTATCCTCTAGCCAACTAAATTTAACTACATATTTCTTTTTTTTTTTTTAAAGATTTTATTTATTTATTTGACAGAGAAAGATCACAAGTAGGCAGAGAGAGAGAGAAAAAAGCAGACTCCCCGCTGATCAAAGAGCCCGATGCGGGGCTTGATCCCAGGACCTGAGATCATGACCTGAGCCGAAGGCAGCGGCTTAACCCACTGAGCCACCCAGGCGCCCCTAACTACATATTTCTTTATCTATAAACTAGACTTAAGT
The DNA here is from genome assembly GCF_963455335.1 of Martes martes. NCBI lineage: Eukaryota > Metazoa > Chordata > Mammalia > Carnivora > Mustelidae > Martes > Martes martes. Next base: position 197,282,233 of record NC_137889.1, on the reverse strand, counting down.
ATTTCTATTTTGGCCTTTGCATCCAAAATTTTAAATTGAAGAATGAGTTTAGGGATAGTACAGCTAGGTTTTATCTCTCCCCTTGGCCCCAAGTCACATCTCAGGGAATGGCTTCTCACATTAGGACTAATTTGTCAACTTCCGTGAGACAGAATAAATACAGCAGGAGATGCATGAGGTGATAAAGGATTAAACTTTTTCCATGGTTCCAATTATAACTTTTACTAGGTGTCCAACTCCCTACCTTTATTTAGTGCACTAACTTTTAGCTCAGGATAAAGAATATGGGTTTTCCAAACCTGCAAGATACAAGTTTAATTCTCAGGCACATGGATTACTGAGCACACACAGAAAGAGTGTCTTAGAAATATATTCTCTTTCTTCTGCATTCAGATAGCTAGCTTGGACTGAAGTGCATCTTTCTTATAGGACTTCACTAAAAGACACACTCCACAATCCTGATGTTTTCCCATCAATTCTCTCAAAATTTCCATCTTGATATAGACATTGCCTAAAACCTAAAATTCAACAGGTTGTTGCTTGGTACATGTTAAGTATTCCCAAATCTCCTAGCTAGGGCTAAGGAGGCTTACTATTATGCATCCCACCTAGACTCACTGGTTTTACATTCCAGACTGTGTCATTTGTTAACACCAGTAAAATTTTATGCATTAATCGGGAAGAAAAACACAAACTTTGCCATTTTGAGATTCTTACTCTCTTCCAATTTAACAGTCTGTTTTGAATTTCACCTTTTCATTCAAATCCAGGAATTCAAAGGTTAAGGTATTATTAGACTGTTTTCATTTCTCCTCTAAGATTTTATCTGGTTGCTAGAGGTAAATTCTTTACCATCATGGCATTGCCAGAGGGAAACATGATTTGCTTGGTTTCTTAATTTGTTGCTGAAAGGTCCATTTTTGATACAACTTGTAATCTTCTCTCTCAAGGTGTGGTTGTTTCCCCTCTGCCCTTATCTCGAAATGTATGGATAGTTAGTGTCTTTTCAGTAAGATCTTCTATCCAACCCATGGATTCATACCACAGCTTCTGCCATGAGTTTCCATCACCCTATCCTGCAAGCAGTTAGGCTTATTGTGAACCAAGTTTACCTACCTCTTAAGAAATTCTGTATTTCCTTTTCAGTCCACTGTCATCAAGAAAGATGCAGGAGTGGAGTGGTTATCAATGGTGCCTGGTCCACTCTGCTTAAACAGAACATGCTGTGTTTCTTCTTGATTGTGGTTGCCCGTATTGGGCAAACTTTCTGGTGGGAAGCAGGGCACAAGACATAAGCTGTTTTTGAATTCTGGTCTCCCTGAAAGTATCTACCCCTTACCCTTTGGTGTTTTAACCCTAAGGTGAAAGTCAGGAAATACATGTCTCAGACATGGGCTCTTTTCTCCTCTTGCAATACCATTGAGGCTGCCTCAATTTCATTCTTAGTCAAGCTCACTTCACATGGCGATCGAAGGCCACAGGGAGTTAAATTTTTGCTTCATTCTAGAATGAGGTGCCTTTTTCTTAACAGTGCTAGCCAAAATGATGAGACTATTTCTGATTGGCTTTGTTCTGTTACCCTGCCCATTTCTGAACCAATCAGTATGACTAAGTAATAAGGGAACATTGGCTGGCTTGATTCATGGGCTTACCACTGTGGTATGGGTATCGGGACTAGGTAATGGACAGTTGCACCTGGGGAAAGAAGGCTAGGACTATATTAGTTAGGATAACTTCCAAATCTGTGGCTTAACAGAAATGAATGAATATAAACACTAATACATCTGAGTCCTTCCAGCTTGTGGCTTGGCCATCTTTAACACATGGCTTCTAACACAACTGTGTTCATCTGCCTCAGGTTGGTGGGGAATGGGGAGATCTTGGACTTTTCATGTGCTGTTTTTCTGTACAAGAGCTGCAACAGGAGCCCATCACTTCTACTCACATGCCACCTGTTAGAACCTAACTGGTATCCCTAACTGGCAAGCCTTTGCAAGGGAGGTGGGGAAATACAATCTGTGTGTCCAGAAAAAGAATCTAGTGTCTGCGATACCCCAGTATTATGATCACTAAATATCTACTTTACCTTCTCTTCCCACACAGAGAATACATCCAACCCCAATGGAGACAATGTAAAATTCTGTTCAGTTACTAAGTTGGGCTTAAAGTCTAGGTTTTTAAGTAATGTGCAGTCCTCTTCCTTAGGTCCAGGTGTAACCTATGAACTAAAAAGACAAGTTAACTCTAATATTACCCCAAGCTTCGGCAAACCAATGTACTATGGCATATCATAGATGGTAATTGCATTATTTTTTTTAATTAAATTTTTTATTTATTTTCAGCGTAACAGTATTCATTGTTTTTTTACCACACCCAGTGCTCCATGCAATCTGTGCCCTCCCTAATACCCACCACCTGGTTCAAAGAAGAGAGAAAGATGTGACACACTAGGCTATGTGGATACATAACACTGGTGAAATACTGTACAGGTATTTTGTGGTCCACCTCCCGTGAGAGCAGAGGAAGTCTTGATGAGACCTCAATCTAGACTTTGGAAGTAACTCTGTTGTCCTTTGTCTTCTGTATAGCACCTGATACCAACCTCTGATATGTTGTCTGTTATTCTCCATGGCCACATCCTATGTGGGTACTGGGATACTGTGAAGTGTTTATGCCCTATTTCCTTCCTTTTTTTTTTTTTTAAGATTTTATTTATTTATTTGAGAGAGAGTGAGCACGAGAGGGGGAAGATAAGAGGGAGAAGCAGACCCCTGCTGAGCAGGGAGTCCCATTTCGGGACTGGATCCTGGGATTCCAGGATTGTGACCTAAGATCATGAAGGCAGTCTGTCAACCAACTGAGCCACCCAGGCGCCTGCTCTATTTCCTTCTTATGCAAGCTTGGGGTTGAACAGTTGCCTCATTATTTTAATACCTGAATAACATCTGAATCAGGTCAATGATCTAATTAGTAATAAAATTCCTTCAAAAATTTAGTCTTGTAATTTGCTTCCATTTGTTTCCGGTAACTACACCTAAAGTTTGTTCATTTTTTTTCTTTTTTAAGTTTATTTATTTATTTAAGTAACTTCTCTTTTAAAAGATTTTATTTATTTATTTGACAGAGATTACAAGTAGGCAGAGAGGCAGGCAGAGAGAGAGGTGGGGAAGCTTAGCAGAGAGCCTGATGCAGGGCTCGATCCCAGGACCTTGAGATCATGACCTGAGCTGAAGGCAGAGGCTTAACCCACTGAGCCACCCAGGCACCCCACAGGCTTCTTCCATTTCATTTTTTTACCACTCAAGTTCTAGAAAGTCAGCATGTCTGATCCTTCCAAGTATTCATATGCATTTTCATTTCTGCCATTCTTTCCTTGAGCTTATCTTTTTAGTAAAACCTTTCTAAAAGCAAAATGTAAAATTCAAAATACGCTATTACTTTTATTCTCTTGAACCATTTCCCTGGAGCTAGTCTCAATAGATAGGTGATATGCTTTTCAGTTATGTTGCCCTTTAAAACCTGGGTCTCCTTCTTCTGGCCTCCTATACCAGTTTCTCCAACATCTGCTACATCATCACTAAGCCAATGCAACATATTTTAGATTACTGTCCTAGCAGTATTCCCCTTCCTCTGGTACCAATTTCTGGATTAGTTATGGTCATTCTGGCTCCTATAACATATAAATTCTCAAATCTCAATTTTCTTTCTTATAATAAGTCCAAAAAAGAGTTTTTCTAATTTGGAGGTGGCGATCTTCCAAGTCGTGATTTAGCTATTCATGTGCCTCTTTTCTGGCACTGGTGTCTCCAACATAGAGTTTTCAAGGTTATGATACTTACTTGCTACGAGCTGATGGAGAAAGAGTAAGGGAGGATATAAGGAACTTTATTAAACCTGCAAATGAATGCATCACTTCCATTCACATTTCATTTGTTAAAAGTCAACCACATGGCCCCAACTAACTGCAAAGGAAATTGGGAATTTTACTCTAGCTGTATGTCCAGGAAGAAGAAATGTTTCATGAACGGCTAGTCAAGTCTTTGCCACAAGGCTCTTTAAAAAAAAAAAAAAAAAAAAAGCTAGCCAAAAATAACAGAAAGTCACTGCAGGCACTCTGTCTATTCTAACAGGGTAGCTTGACCATATTTTACTAGTCCCAACAAGATATTCATTTTACTACTATGTAAAAGCAAGAATTTATTTTCTTTTAGTAATGGGATTAAAGAGGATTTTTGATAGTGTGATAGGTACAGAAGTTAGAGTGCAAAGGGTTAACAAGAAAAATTCAGATAACAGAGACAACGAACGTAGAATCCTCTTTAAAGAATTGTGAAGGAAAGGAAATGGAGTGGAACCAGAAATATGGAGGATTAAAGATAGAAAAGGTAATAAAAGGAAGAGAAAGCAGCTACTGGAACTAGTAGCTGGATAATTCATCTCTGTAAGAGCAGGGAATGTCTCATTCCTCTGATACTGGAGAAAAGGAAAGTTCTGGAAGTATCTAAGTCTACAGCATTTGGAAAGTTGAAAGTTTATGCCTAATACCATCAATCTTCTTTTAATGTTTAAAGTCAAGTCATATAATGAAATGTGGCTAGGACTTAAGACTGTAAAAAGTATTTTGGTGGGAAGAAAAAAGAAGGTGCTGATGGATATACAGCTGAGATTCTAGAGCCTAAACCTGTAGTGGTATGATACACAGTGTATGTTCTGCACAGGAACTCAGCAACCACTGTAGGAGAGGAACAGGCCGAGAGTTAGCACAGTGTGTATATTTACTATAGCACTTATTTTACTATACAGCCCCTGGAAGCAAGAGACTGATTTCAAAAACTATGCACACAGTAGGAACATGATGAATTTTTGTTTGAATGAATTGATTCAGTCATTGCCAATTCTGCCATAGTACTCTGTAGAGTACTGGCAACTGCCCACATTTCATATGGTATGCCAATGCTAAAAAGAAAAAAAAATGCTAAAAAAAAAAATTCAGGCACACTCAATTAAACTTAGCAGTCTTAAAATGGCAACTATGTCAGCTGAGACATACTTTTTATCCTGTGCCAGTACATCTGCCTTTGATGTTTTCTTCATTTTCCTTATGCCACTGTACTCTTATTGGACCAGAAAGGGGTAATTCTGAATTCAATAAGATACGCTATTATTTCAAAAGTCCTGGAAGTTCTTCATACATCTACAAATCAAAACCCCCTTCGCCACATTCCTTCCAAGAGATGCACAGACAAGGATGATTATTTATAATGCTCCCTCCACAGATTAAAGCTGAGTCGGTGAGGATTGGAAGAACTAAATCAGGGTCATTCCGCGAATCGTCTGCAAAGTCTGGCACAGATCCTGCTTCCTTCTCCTGTCTTCTCCCCCTTGGAAACTTCAAAGTCGTGCTAATCTCAGACTTCACCTAATCGAACTCCGTACCACACAACTGTAAACTCAGGGTCGGGAAGTCTGTAACTCAACAGTTAAAACTTAGGCAAAGAGGGCCCTTTCACACACACGACGCCATCTCTCGAAGATCCAAAGCCCTAATCAGGATTCGGAGGTGGGAAAAATGGCCAGGAACAAAACTACGTACGACAGTCCAGAAAGAGGCCCCACCTCCCGGATCTGGCGGTCCCGGCCTCCTGCTAACAAAAGTGTCCGGACCGCGCTTCCGCACCGGCTTCCCCCCCGACCCGGGGCGCTCTTCTCCAGCCTGCCCGGCGGCCGCACGCACCGCAGCACGGCCCGCCCGCCGGGACCCGGAACCCGGCCCTCGAAATCTCACTTTCGTCTTTCGGCCACCCGCGCGCCACCGTTCGGGCGACGGCTGATGGCGTCACCTGCACTTCCGCCTGCGGCTGCGTTCTAGTCACAAGCGAGGAAGGAAGAAGGGAGGTCTGAAGGGCTGTGTGTGTGGGGGAAATAGCGAGGAAAGAGAAGAAATCCGGGCGCTCGCCGGCGCTACGACAGTAACCGCGGGTCTCTTCTGTCCCCGCCGCCCCCCTATCGGAAGTCGCCCTAGGCACACTTCCCTCGCCTTTCCGTAGTCTCCCCTCCTCTGGGTCTCCCGACACCCGGGTCTCTCTTTACTCCTCACCCCCCCCTTTGCTCCCTCACACTCCCTCCCTTTCCCTCCCTCCCATCGTCAGCCTCCCCGCCCTTAGTATCGCGAGACGAGGTGAGAGCTGGCGGAGCGGCGGCGGCGGCGGCGGCAGTAGAGGTGACCGAGGCGGTGGCGGCGGAGGCGGCACCGAGCGCTGTGTCGGCCCCGGTGCGGCCGAAGTCGCGGTAGAGCGTAGCCCCCACGCCCCTCCCCCGTCCGCGCCCTCCCTCTTTCCCTGGGGATGGAGAAGGCGACGGTTCCGGTGGCGGCGGCGGCGGCGGCGGCGGCTGCTGAGGGAGAAGGGAGCCCCCCGGCGGTGGCGGCCGTGGCGGGCCCCCCCGTGGCGGCGGCGGCGGCGGCGGCGGCGGCGGCGGCGGAGGTCGGCAGCGGCGTTGGCGGCGGCAGCGGGGCTCGCTCGGCCTCTTCTCCTCGTGGGATGGTGCGAGTCTGCGACCTGCTCCTGAAGAAGAAGCCGCCGCAGCAGCAGCACCACAAGGCCAAGCGTAACCGGACTTGCCGACCCCCCAGCAGCAGCGAAAGCAGCAGCGACAGCGACAACAGCGGCGGCGGTGGAGGAGGCGGCGGTGGTGGAGGCGGCGGCGGCGGCACCAGCAGCAACAACAGCGAGGAAGAAGAGGACGACGACGACGAGGAAGAGGAGGTTTCTGAGGCAAGGGCCTGGTTTCAAAGGAAGGAGGGAGGAAGGGACAGTAAAGGGTCGGGGCCGAAGGTGGGAGGGGACTTGCGGTGGGACAGATTCCTGTGGGTTGATCTGTCTTAGCGGCCAGGCTTCCCTCTGCCCTCTTTCTTTCCCAGGCCTAGATCGTGAGGTGTGGGGGGGGTGGGGGAGGGTAGCTGACACGTGGGGGGTGCGAGGACCACACAGCCCCCCCCCCCCCGAGTTGGTGACCAGCAGGTTATCTTGGGATGGTTCACACGGTTAAGGATGGAGGGAATTGGTTAGATTCCCTCTGCACGCCCGGCGGAGTCGGCCTGGGGTCAGTAGGGCCATGTTATTCCTGGGGCGGGGGCGGGACCAAAGCGGGAGGGATAAGATAATAGGTAGCTGAGTCTCCCGGGGAATGGCTAGGAGGTTGGTAAATTTCTCCCACTTGTGAGGTGGACCGGAGCGGTTCTGAGGGGAGGTAAGGTTGTAATGGACTCAGAGCTAAGTATTTGTGTATGTGAGAGACACGTGAGAAGCTGTACTTTTCCATACTGTTCTGCTGCAGGGTTTTGTTTTGTGTTTTTTTTTTTTTTCTTCTTCCCATAATCATTGTGGCTGCTGAAGTAGCCTTTAGCTCTTTGATCTCTCAAGGATTGTGGATGAACTGAACTTAGATCCATATACATTTTTATATAACTCAGTGGCTGAAAAATATATTTGACTCTTACATGTGCATACGTACGTATCTTCAGATGCTTCCTTAGTGAGGAAAAATTAAGGCAGGCTTTGTCGTTTTCCAGGTAATATGGGACAACTAAAGAGTGCTTTGAAGCCAGCCTTGGTTGTGGTGAGTTGGAATAGGAAGGCCTCTTGGTTTGTCCTAGTGATCTGGTTTCATAACTGTTTATAATTTTTCCTGGGTCCACAGACAGGCGGCGTTGCAGGACCTTACTCAAAGGCCACATATAACCCAAGAGCTCAGTAAAGCATACCATACTGACAAAAAAAACTAAGTTAGCCTTATTATCAGCTCTTTTGTAACTCTCTTGTCCACTCCCTGAAATGGAAGCTAGAAAATCTCGATTTGGAGAAAGAAGTTGTAACTTAAGGCAGCAGAAGGAAAAGAGCTTTAAAGGCTGATTTTAAGTCTTGTGAGAGAACAACTGAATTATCAAGAAGTACCACTTGCCATTTATTCTCTTCCACGGAGTTTATATTGGTGCAGGGCTTATTTTTTGAAAACTGTGTTACTGGAAGACCAGATTCTCTTACCTCAGATTGGATGAAGTTATATAGGTAGAGATACAATAGTTCAAGTGTGTATGCCAAAAAGATGGACACTCCTTGCTATTCCGTTATCCAATTGAATTCTAAGAATAGGTTTGAGTTGATAGATTCTGTACTGATTTTAGTTGGACCTTTCAGTATAGGGTGTTGCTTGAGCTACATTTGAAACAATGAAGAGGAGGATGTGATGGGATTCTTATTTCTAATAAAATCTGATATGGTAGTGAGAATCTTTCATTTGTATGATTCTTTGCAGAGATGAGAAACATTTTTGAAGTAATCTAGTTCAGCCCTTTTATTTTAAAAATGAGGAAAACAAGGCTTAGACGAAACTGATTGTGGTAGATAGTAGCAAAAGTAGAAATCAAAGTATTCTAATGGCTCAGACCAGTACACTTTTTATGACAGCTTATTTCCCCTCCTGACATCTTTCAAAAAATTAGGTAGTGAATTGCAGGGTAACAGAATCATGCTGCTGTGGGCAAAGTGCCAATATTTTGTTAAGATTTTTAATTCTCCCACAAAATATCAGGCTCTGGTTTGGAACTTGGTATCAAGTTGAGTGCAGTACTTCCTGGAATATTATGCTGTAAACTTAACATACCTAGGTAGTTTTGTTTACTGGATTTGGCCTAATAAGTAAAACTTTTGATAAGTTTATAGGTGTGTTAATTTTGTGATTCAGGTTTATTTTCCTCAGAAAATGGGAATGATATGTGTTGAATTTCACCAACTAGGGGAGTTTCTTTGTTTTTAATATGCTTTATTTTGTTTTGTGCACAGTGCTGTGAACAGTGGGTTTGTCATTTGTTATGAAGATGAGTCAGGAGAAATAAGTGTAAGAAAATGCAGCCATTAAAAATAAATCTATATAGGTGCATGTTGAGGGATGAGCAGGCAGAAAGGAGTACAGTATGTTTCTGCACCTGCCTCCATCCTTGACCAAAATAAAGCAGTAAACATACCTCACAGTCACTGTATACTATAAGCTAATTGGATGAGTTGTGCAGTGTTTTTCATTTCATTATCATTTTATTGACATGTCAGCAGAAGGTTAACTTTCTGGAACTAGGAAATCTTGTGGCTAATATTCACTGTATTTAAGTCCATTTTCTAATTCAGTCTCTTATTGGCTACACAATGAAGAATATGGAAAACATGATCCTTGAGATTATCCTGCTAATAAAAATCATCAAAAGCTTAAGGAATATGAAGTGTTACAGTTTTTGTATATAGTTGTGGTTTCAGGTATTTAACATGAAAAGTTGGAGGATAATTTAGCAAAAATATATACCTTTGCTACAAAGAAATGTTAGCTGGATATTCTCTATATCTGCTGAAAGAGGAAAAGTTGGAAGGAAAGGAGATTTAATTTAAATAAGAGCCTTACCTGAATGTTGAAGAACAAGCATCTAATTCTTATTAAATGTTGGAGTAGCTTATTGAGAATTGTATTTTCTATTGAATGGCAGAATAGAATAATCACATTTTAGATAATTTGTGTAACTTCGTCTATAACTGGAGAATGGTATAAGACCAAGAGCTCTCCTTCCCCTCTCCTACTCTCCTCCCTCCTATTTGACTCAAAAATCTTAGATCAAAAATTGAAAAATGCCTAATGGCTTTGGCTTTCAGTGGATGACTAATATGGAAAATACACAGAAATTTATTTCCTGACATAAAATCGTAATGTACTTCTTTTCAAATTAGTGACTAAATTAAATTGCTTACTTGAATATTACAAGAAAAAGATGTTAAAATTGCATGAGTTGATACTCCATTTCAGAAAAACCATTGCATTCTATTGAGGGCATTTTGAAATGTAATTGAATGGTATCAGTGTTTGCTAGTGCAGAATTCAAAGGGGAAAAAACTTTCTTTAAAGGTAGGATTCGTGTTTAAAAGTAACTTTTATTAAAGATAAAATGTAAAGATAGTAGGAGTTTTTCAGAATTCTGGCTATATTTGGTAAGTAACTTGAGGCTTTAAAGTTAAGAGACAAACCTAGCGGTGAAACTTTAGACAAGGGAGCCAGTGAATAAATTAGTACTGACTTACTCACTTTTGAAAGGATTTGCAAGGCTGGGGAGAATCTGTTTGTAGACCCGGAAGAGGTAGGGTTGAGAATGAGAGAGAGAAAAAAATTATTTCAGTAGATTTTGTTCCCTCAAATTTGCTTCCAAATATATATATATATATATTTTTTTGGTTGTTTGTTAATGGAAAAATGCCATCCACGTTCCTTTGTTTTAATGGTAGAATCCCAGATAAGTTCAGAGAAACTTACTTGTTCCCCAGTTTCGTCTCTTAATTGATAAAGCAATATTTGTAAACTAGATGTTAAGATCTTTGAAAAAGTAGTTCTGTCATAATTTTCTTGTTTCCTAGTCTGGTTAAGCACAATACTTGATTAAAAAAAACATTTTCAGTGAATAATTAGTACTTAAGGAGATTCCAGAATTCATTTGGGAAACCAAGAGAAGGAACAGAGTTTCTCCCTTCTTGGATCCAGGGCTGCCAAATAGCAGATTTCAGTATCTTTCAGTTACTAATTACTTCTCTCAGTGACAGTCCTCTCTCATAGGGATCTTTCTCCATAGGTATTAGGAGGAAAGCCAGTTAAGCCAATGTACATTGATTGTTGAATGCCTGAGAAGTACCTTAAGCCTCCTAGGTGTATTTACATTTTAAAAACATAAAAAAACTATTACTTACTCAGTGCCTACTGTGTGTCGAGTCTAGCATAATGGTCAAGAGCATGGACTAGAGCTTAGAGTCAGATATGATCCATCCCTTACGAGCATTGTGATATTGGACAAGTTACTTAACCTTTCTGCACCTTAGTTTGCTTTTATGTAAATGGTGATAAGGTAGATTCTACTATATATCATTGGTATGAGAATTAAGTAATACAGATACCATGTATTCTTATTTTATTTTCATCATATCTCTATGAAGTAGGTGTCCTTGTATTTGTTTCATTATTCAATACGTGTTTAGAGTTCCTATTGTATGTTGGGCATTTTTTTTGTACTGGGTAGTGCTCGCTTTTGCAGCACATAAACTAAAAAATTGTTGTACTGGGTTAGTAATGGTGAGCAAAACTATTTTAAGACATATTGATTTTAAAATGTACCAGTGATTAAACATAGGTTTTGGGAGGTATGATACTGAGAATAAATGGTTAAACGTAGATCCTGAATAAAGTGGGCGAGTTTCAGAAATATACAGGTGTTGGGAGGGGGTCAAAGATATTGGCTTAGAAGGAAGGGTTTTAGGTAACTTAATCAGGGTCACATAGCCAATAAGTGGCAGAACAGGATGTAACCTGTCTGTTTGATTCAAAGCAGCCTTGTTTGTGCGTTCATTCATTCATTCACATGTTCTGTTATGTGTATGATGTTGAGTATGACATCTTAGATGTTGGCATTTCGGATAGTGTGAAAACAAATTCAGATGGTATAGGGGAACATACTTTAAGGCAGTAGGGCAACCACTGAAGACAAATTGACTACCCCAAGTTTTTCTTCCTTTTCTTGTTCTTATTTTCTTGTTTCCTTCTCTTTTTCTTACTCAACTCAGTGAAAAAGAAGAAATACAGGAAAGTACAGATGAAGTATGTCCATATTCCCACCATCTAGAATTAACAAATATTAACTTTATAAAAGTTAACAAAATGAAACTTCATAGTGAAAACTACTCTCTATAGAAGCAGTCTCCTTCTTCTCAAGAAGTCTCCTCCTTCTCAAGATTTTTACTTTGCAAGGTTATTTCCTTTACTAAGCTAAAATTTTTTTTTGCTCTTAAATAGGAGTTGTTAATTTGGGATCTAGATAGGCTGTGAATACCTGAAATTAAACCCTAAAATTTTATTGAAGGTGCTTGTGAGGTGTTCTCTTCTTTCTCCCTACCCCCAATAGTGTGTGTGCAGAACTTTTATAAGATTCTCAGAGAGATCTGTGACTGCCTCCTCCCTCCCTCCCACCTTGTTATTTTGAAATGTTCTCACTCAAATAGTAGTGGGGAATCAGACAGGCATTTATGTGCATTGTTTAGAATTAGGAAACTACTTGTAACCAAGGTAATGTAGTAACACAGAAGGCCTATTTCTGTTGTGAAGTCCAAGACTTATTTGTTCTTTCTGGTAAATTAGTCCTATGCTTTCTCTTACCTTAAATCCTCACATTTTGTCTTTTTAATTGCTTAATTAATGAAGCAGCTTTCATCTGTTCTGCTATGGACTACCAGATCTGAAGATGGAAACCTTGTCTTACACATCTTTATATATCCTGCTGTACTGTACCATATGTGTTATATAAGTCCTAGTGTCTTAACCTCTGCTAGGCTTTCACGAAGTCAGATATCTGAAGTAAAAATAAATAAGTAATAAATGAATAAATATTTCTTCTTTAACCACTTACTCTGGAAATATTTGGGAACATCAGAGGAATGCATTTTGACTCCCTGAAGGTTGCAAGAGTATTTACTAGACTGCTTCTACTAGAATCCAGTTATACCGTCTGGTTGACTAAAAGTTCAATTTTTAGGTCTTGGAGGCAGCATATTTGCATTTATGGTAGCAGTTTATTCTGAATTCTTATAAAGATGATTTAGTGAGTTAGGAAATACCCTTGTAATGAATTTCCATATAATTTTTACATACTTGACCATAGATGAAAAAAATTTCACTTCATAGTAGTGAGGTAGTGCCTGTTGATACCACTTGTGTTTTTGTTAGGACCAATAGAGGGCACCAGCATCCGTGATAATCTATGCTCAATCTGACTAACTTCTTCAACTTTCACCTTTTGGGAAAAAAATCATTAGGAAATTGAAGGTGGAGAGTGAATATAAATATCCTTCTAGTCCCTGGAACCTTACCTGTCTGGTAGTTATGCCTATCCACTTGGCACGCACAATCAAAATACTCTTCCTAACGTATGGTGTTTAACTTCTTAATGTATATATATTTTTGTCTTTATTTTGTTTTTTAAGATTTTTTATTTATTTGACAGAGAGACGGTGAGAGAGGGAATACAAGCTGGGTGAGTGGGAGAGGGAGAAGCAGGCTTCCTGCCAAGCAGGGAGCCTGATTTGGGGTTTGATCCCAGGACAATGGGATCATGACCTGAGCTGAAGGCAGACGCTTAATGATTGAGTTACCCAGGCACCCCTATATTCTTATCTTTAAAAACATCTTTTCCAGTCAAGAGGGGAAGTGGAATTGTGGAAGGACATAGGTATCATGTTATCATTTTTTATAACTTAGGTTTTAATTATTGAAGAGACATGTTGGATTTTTTTTTTAAAGATTTTATTTATTCATTTATTTGACAGACAGAGATCACAAGTAGGCAGAGAGGCAGGCAGGGAGAGAGGAGGAAGCAGATCCCCGCTGAGCAGAGAGCCCGATGCGGGGCTCGATCCCAAGACCCTGGGATCATGACTTGAGCCAAAGGCAGGGGCTTTAACCCACTGAGCCACCCAGGCGCCCCGAGACATGTTGGATTTTATTTTTCCCAAAAATGCTTTGAAACTTGACATCAATATTCACCTGATTATTGAAAGCACAATGTAGATTGCTTTCTGATCTTTTAAAAGAGTCAATTTAGGTTTACTTCTGGGTGAGACTTGATGTAAAAGAGGGTCCGTTATGAAAAAATGTAGTTTATAGTACTTTAGGAATTCCATTTGGACCCAATGTTCTTTAGTATGTTTATGAACAATTTTGATAATATGATGAAGTCCCTCTCAATGTGTACAGATAGGTCAGAGTGAATTGTGTTTAATGAAATAAGGTTGTTGAGAATAGGCTAAATTAAATAGGTTTTTATGAGTCATGGATTAAAAAATGGGCTTTTTTGGGCAAATGATCTGAAACAAAACATACTTTTTCAATATGGTGTTGAACTAGATGAAATAAGGTATTGGAGAATCCTAACTCTTAAATAATTCTATGATACATCTGCACAAAAGCGATTATGTATATTTCTGCCTGCTGTACCATGAAAATGATGACTAAAACTAAGCAAGTTCTAGAGTAGGATAGTTTAAAAATGATTGGAGGGTTAAGGATGGACTCTATGATCAAGGAAAACTGCAGATTATACTTTATTTTTACTGCTTGTTACTTAATGTTCAGATTAATCAGTTACTCAAACTTGAGTTGTGGAGAAAAATGAGAGGTATATTAGATAGTGTTGTTTCAATTTTGAAAATAACTCCTTATTTTTTATTTCTTGGGATTATTTTAAAGTACGCACTAGACCTGACAAATTTATGAAAGTAGTCAGTATCTGTGCATCTCTAGCCGGGCATATTTTCCTCCTGAACTATCATTGAGTTTCATTTAACTTTTTTTTTCACCCCCCCCCCCGAAAAAAAGGAACAGAAAAGAAAAAGAAAGTGAAGAAATAATCTGTCCTAAAATTAATTGGTGGTCTGGGGTTTTCTTCTTGAATTGTCTTTTAATTAAAGAACCTTTGAGAAATAGATCTGTAGAAAAATTAGTTTCATCAGTTTTGAATTTGGAATAAGTAAACATTAACATAAAGCTCTATTTTCCTTTCCCTCTTTCCTGTCACCCTAAATCTGAGACCTGAGAAGAAAACGAATTCTTCTTGTTTGTGTTATACCAGGTCTATTTCCAGTTCAGTCTTTGACCTTATTATTGTCTCTTATCTTCTCTATGCGATTTCCCTCTTATTTTTTATTTGAATTTAATAACAGAAATAGCCCTGTTCAAAGGCTCCAGTGCATTTCTTAACTAGTTCAAGGTGTGGTATAGGACTTAATTTTTTTACTTGAGAAACATTTATTGACTCTATCGTATGTGTGGCTGTTTTCAGTATATAGTAATCTCAACCATTTCCCTCTCAGTGAATGTTGAAAAGTTAGCTCTAGTAGAATAATAGCTGTCTATGTTGAGTTAAATGATTTTATTCACCTTGTAGGTTAGTAAAACTTGTAGGTTAGTAAGGTTAGTAAAACTTAAATTTATATACATGAAAAATTAGAATGATGGAATTGTTTCTTTATGAGTTTTAGAAAATATCACTGTTTATACTTTTCTAAATAAATTTAAAAAGCATTATTGAGACCTAGCGAAATTAGGGATTATGAGGAATTTGAAGAAACTGAAACATTATTCCTAGTTTCATAAAATTTAAATCATGTAGAGATAAAATTAATAATAATTTAAAACTGTGAAGATGGTTTTAGTCCTGTATAATTAATCTATTTGGGAATCTGTGTTTTCAGTGTAACTGTGTTCCTTTAGAATTGGTCTCATTATACGGATTGTCTTATTTTTGTTTTTGAGTATAAGTTGAATAGACTTTACATCTTTTATGAGTGCCTCTTGTAATGCTCACTAATTTGTGGTATTATGTTCTGATTTTTTAAGATAAGTCTGTATGTGTTATTTTTCTAGAATATGCTTAACCATTAAATGACACCAAAGACTCATCCATTCTAATTTTATCCTGAAGATTTTATAGTGAGAATAGGGGCTGTAAAGTTATACTTGTGACTAATGCAGATACAAATATGTTAAAATACGAGAAATGGTGTTATAGGACAGTGTAGAGTATTTAACATATCTTCCAAATTAGATTTTAAATATAGTGTTTCTGTAGTTAAACATTATTAATTACATTTATACACATTTATGGGAAATTTGACATAATGAAAAAGATCTAAAGAAGAATACAAAAATTGCCTATAATTTTATCCTCCACAGTTAATCATTACTTTAAATTTTTTCTTTTTTTTCCCTTGGTGGATGTTAATCAAATTATCTGTCACAGAGAACAAAGCTGTCACTTACACATTTTGTCTGCTAAAAGTTTCATTGATGAACATACTGCAAATACATCAGTTGAGGAGAGAAGTCTTCAGATAATGGTTACGTACTTATTTATCTATAAAAACTAAGGAATGCGTTCATACTTTAAAAAGTTTTCTAATCGCTAGAGGTTTTTGTGTTATTCTTTCTCAAAGCAGATGTTGCTAACAGCTTGGTGTATATCAAACATTCTAGTTTCTTGGTGGGTGTGAATGAATGAGTGTGGGGTGGGGAAGGGGGTATGTGTGTCTGACAGAGTACATTAAGATTTCCCTCATTGTTCTTACTTACTTATGAATGTTCCATAGTATGAATGTTCGTACTTTATTTGCTATTTTATATTGGTAGATATTTTTTTAAAGATTTATTTATTTTAGAGAGAAGGATAGAGGGCATGTGCATGTGCAGGGAAGAGGCAGAGGGAGTGGGAGAAAGGGAATGTCAAGCAGACTTGGAGCCGGATGTTGGTCTTGATCTCACAACCCTGACTGACACGATCATGACCTGAGGAACAACCAAAAATCAGGTGCTTAACCAGTTGAGCCACCCAGACACCCCTGTATTAGAAGACGTTTTGATTGTTTTCAGTACATTGCTATTACCTGTGTAATGCTGAAGTGAATGTCCTTTTACAGTTATTTTTGAGTCTAAAAATATTTCTTTGGGATGGATTCCTGGAAAGAATTGCTGGGCCAGAGGTTATGCACATGTTAAATTTAATAAATACTCCCCAAGTTTTACTTGCATTAACAGGGTATTAAGAATATTATTGGAAATGAGCAATCTTAGTTTTTAAAATGTGTTAAAAAACAGTGTTTTGTTTTTGTTTTTATTTTCCTGAGTACTATTGACATTGGGTAAATTTTAATTTTAATTTTTTATTTGGATTCCTTTTGAAAATTTCCCGTTATATCCTTTACTTATTATTCTGTTAGAATTGTCTTCTTTTTAGTGATTGTTGGTGCTGTTTATGTTTATGCATAGTAATCCTTCACAGTATTATTTGTTCTTCATTTACAGTATTTTCACAGTATAGAAACATTTTTATTTTTGTGTAGTAAAATGACTTACTCTTTTATGATTTCTGGAGACCTTCCCCCCAATAGTTTAAGAAAATATTAGAAATTTTCTTTTGATACTGCTGTGGTTTGTTTTTGAAAGATACACAGATATCTTTTTGGGTATAATATTTAATTGTTCTGTCCATTTCTTACTTATTCTTTTTAGTAGCATTTGACTTCGTTGACTAATTTTTACCTCTTAAAAATTGCTGTTCTTTTGCTTACGTAATACCACCCTCTTCTGTTTCTATGTTACTAGCTGCTTTTATTGGTCTTCTTTCTTCCTCCTAGTCTCCTCACTCACTGTACATTTTTTGGTTATTTGGTACCACATTGCTTAGTCCTGAATCCTGTTTGGTCTTGTGTGTAGTCTTACTTCTTAGGTGATCTTATCTAGTCTTGTATATTTATGTATATGCTAGTGACTATCAAGTGCATATTTCCAATTTAAACCTTTCTTCTTGAGTACTGGTATGAACCTTTTGGTCACCCAACATTTGTACAAACCTTTCTCCTAAGACATACTTTTCTTCCTTTCTCAAGAGAATCTCTCCAAAGTTCCATCCAGTTACTAGACATAGCTCAGCATGACAGATATCTGCATATTTCTTTTTTTCTTAAGTCAGCAAGTAATCTATAAAACAATAAGTAATGTGTCCTTTTGTCCAATCCATTACACAGTGGAGAAGGAAAGAATAGAATTAGATAGCAGTTGTTGGTCCATATTAACACTGAAATCCTTCTGATCAGAAGATTCTGCTTTGGCAACTATATAAATTCCTTGGTTAAACTTTGATTTTGCTCTCTTGGCGGGATGCCCTTTTGACTGTTGTGTGCCCTTGGCTTTGTTCTTAGGTGATTCTTTCTTGTTACTTTCCTTTGCCACATTTGAAGTAGTAGGCGTTCAAGAATATGACATCCTAGGAATTGCACAACATTTATAGCTCCCTGCCAGTTGGTATAGATTAAGGACCTGTACGGTTATTTAAGGTTCAGTCCTAGGTTTTTATAGACCAGCAATGTGGTTTGGTGGTACTCTTCAAAAACTTTACTAATAGATTTCTGTTCTGTTTTGAGTCAGTACCATAAGACATTATCTTTAGCAGACCCTTTTTAGTCATAATTTGTGAAATCTACTCATTCTTCTTCTAGTCTCTGTGCTAGGCCTGTTCCTCTTTTCCCTGTGTTACTGGGCTACCTTGAGGACATCTGAAATAATAGGCTTGAATGGTGTATCAGGCAGGGTTTAACCAGAGAATTAGAACAAATAGATTTATATATGAGGGGGTGGGAAGAGAAGTAGGTATTAAAAGATTTATTACAGGGAATTGGATTACAATTCTGGGAGCTGGCTAAGTAAATCTGAAATTTGTAAGGTAGGCATTTGGGAAGGGATCTCAAGTAGTCTAGAATCCATGGGCATATGTTGACACTGTTCTCCCTAGGCATTTAGGAGAGGAAGATCCAGGAATGGAGAACAATAGACTCAGCTGCTACTTGGAGTCTCATTTGCCAGGAAGAGCCCAATCTCTTTTAAGACCTCACCTACTAGGTCAGGCTCACTAAGGATGATCACCATAGTTTAAAAATCACCTGATTAGGGACTTCAGTTACATCTACAGATCCCTCCACAGCAGCACATTGATTAGTGTTTGAATACTTAAGAGGAAGTACTTACAAAATGGCCGCTTGCCTTCCTCTCCTCTTAGTTTAGCCTAACCAAGTTGACACATCAAAACCCATCACAAAGGGACCCTCTTCACATGTGCTTTGCTACTCTCTGGAAAAGAACCTTTGCAGTCACAAAGTTCTCTTGGTATATTTGGAGCACAAAAGCCCTGCCTTTCCTAAGCTGAGAGGCCTCGATTTATTGGACTGAGGCTGGGGTATGGTTTGCTATTCAGCTTCTCTCAGTGGCACTGTATTTATGTCTGTCTCTGTTCTGTGCTTTACTCTTGGTTGAGCTGATGTTTTTGCCAGTTCTTTAAACAGCCAGTACCCATGATTATTCTGAGTTTTTCTAACTGCTTTTCTTAGAGCTATATGCACCTGTTAGTCATGGAATGTGCCCTCCCCATTATTGCAGGCAAGAGTTTTACTAAGTGGTTTGGTACTGCATAACAGAGGTGTGGTTAGTTTTCCAGCCTGACATGTTTTCTTGCTATATGTCCTCTGAGCCTTACCAGAGTTTTTAGTAGTTTGTTTTTGCAGCACTCTGCTTCTAATTACTGTATTGATTAAAATATAAGATGGGTTGTTGGAACAGAGAGGCTCCAAAACACATGTGGTTGAAGCAAGACAGATTATGTGATACTGTGGAGGTTGTCCTTCCGGTCATGCACAGGTATAAGTTCTCCTGTTTCGTTACACCAACCCTTAACCTGTGCTGTTGAGTACGGTAGCTGTGTACCACATGTGGCTACTCAGTGCTTGAAATATGCCTAGTACAACAGAGTCTAGATTTTTAGGTTTATTTAGTTCTAATTAATTTTAATAGTCACATGTGGCTAGTGGCTACCATATTGGAGAGTCCCAGATAATAGAACATACACATCACAGAAAGTTTTATTGGACAGCTCTGCCTTAGGGTATTGACTTCATCTACCAAGTCTAATTTAGCTTACTAGCATCACATCCATGTTCCAGTCTGTTATGGGCTGAATTGTGTCTCCAAAATTCATGTTGAAACCTTAATCCCCATTGGTGGGAATGCAAACTCAGTATGCATACTGTGGAATGCAAACACAGTATGCATACTGTGGAAAACAGTATGGGGTTTCCTCAAGAAATTAAAAATAAAACTACCCTATGGTCCAGTAATGGTACTACTGGGTATTTACCCTCAAAATACAAAAATACCAATCTATAGGGATACATGTACCCCTATGTTTATTGCAGTATTATTTACAATTGCCAAACTATGGAAGTAGCCCAAGTGTCCTTCAGTAGATGAATGGATATAGAAGATACCCCCCAACACACACACAGGAATATTACTCATCCGTAAAAAAAGAATGAAATCTTGACATCTGCAACAACATGGATAGAGCTAGAGAGTATAATGCTAAGTGAAATAAGTCATTCAGAGAAAGACAAATATCATGTGATCTCATTTATACATGGAACTTAAGAAACGAAATAAGTAAAGGTGAAAAAGAGTGACAGACAAAGAAACAGACCCTTAACTATAGAGAACAAACAAATGGTTATCAGAGGGGAAGTGGCTGGGGAGATGGGTGAAATAGGAAATGGGGATTAAAGAGTATACTTACTTTTCATGATAAAAAAAATAAAATGATAAAGAAACCCTAACACCCATTATCTAAGAATGTGACTGCATTTAGAGGTAATACCTTTAAAAAGGGAATAAAGTCAAATCAGGTCATATGGGTAGACCCTAATCCAGTCTCATAGGTGTCCTTATAAGCAGAGGAAATTTGGACATAGAAAGAGACACCAGAAATATGTGCACACAATAAAGGTTGTGTGAGGTCACAGCAAAAAGGTGGCTTATCTACAAAACAACGATGGAGACCTCCAAAGAAAGGAAACACGCTAACACCTTGATCTTGGATTTCTAGCCTAAAAAACTGAGAAAATAAGTTTTTGTTTTTTAAGCCACCCAGTCTGTGGTATTTTGTAAGACAGCCCTAAAAAACTAATGCACAGCACAAGAGAAATAAGAAACAGGAAGGCAGCCACAGGTAACTTCCTTTTATTGAATTGGCCAAGGATTTGCAAATATCACTTCCTGACCAGAACTTAGTTCTATGTCCATACCTAGGACCCAGTTCTTGCTGTATGGCCATCACACCCCCATATAACTTGTGGAGAAGTGTTTTACTAAAAGAAGGGTAGTGTGGATATTGGAGGATAATTAATGTCTTATACCAATATAATTCTAGGGTTACATTCTTTTTATGGCTAACACTATAAGGAAAAAAGTTACTCCTGGATCCTGAAATAATCTTGTTGGCCTAGCTTGGGTCATGTGTCCGTTCCTGAACCAGCCATCGATAAGGAAAAAGATGCTTTGTTTAGGTATAAATCATGTCTCTCTGGCCTTCAAGACTAGGAGAGGTCGTTTTCACCTGAGTTTCATGGAATGGTTTCCCAGAAACTGTTTCTGTTGCCAAAAAGGTGAGATGGCAGAGTGGGAAGGGAAAGGATACAGGACGTAAGATTTCCAAAGTCTACTTTGAAATTTCCCACTTCTCTCCATCTTTGCTGCCATCACATTAGCCCAGGCTGTTCTCTTACTTGGACTTCATAGTAGTTCGAGTTTGATCTCCTAGCTTGCTTTCTTGTCTCCTTACACTTCATTTCATTCTTCATGCAGCAGCTAGGCTAATCTTTCTGAAACGTAAATCATTATTTGACTTCTCATTGCTCTTAGAATAATACCCAAACTCCGACGTTGGCCTGTAAGACTTTGTATGGCTGCTCCTTCTTGTTCTAGCCCCATTTTGTATCCTTTTTTAGTTCATTCACTGTCTTGTAGTCCTACTGTCCTGTTCTTAGAGCGTGGAGACTTCCTCACTTAGGGTCTTTTACTTTCTTTCTAGGATATTCTTCCCCTAGTTCTTTGTCTCTTCTCTTTTAGGTTTAGGTATCCTTTCCTGTTCAGGGTTGTTGAAAGACACTTTTCCTCCCTACACCTCTCCTCTTCTCCACCCTCCCTTTCAGTTTTCTGCCTATGACCTACTGGGGAAAGAAATAGGAGGCCCTCTTGGCCTTTAACCAAGCTTTATTAGTATTAAATATTTTAGTGGACTCCTCTGTTTCTTACCACTTACAAAGGGATTTGTGGGTGGTGGGAGTAGGGGAGTTTGAGTGTTTAACATTCCCAGATTAATAATAGCTGTTTTTTTATTCCTATGTCCACATCAGTTTTAGTTATTAGGTTGGACCTTTTGATATTGTTCTTTTTATACATGGAGTGTCATCAACTCTCTGTGATTTCTTTTTTTTTTTTTTAAAGATTTTATTTATTTATTTGACAGAGATCCCAAGTAGGCAGAGAGGCAGGCAGAGAGAGAGGAAGGGAAGCAAGCTCCCTGCTGAGCAGAGAGCTGATGTGGGGCTCGATCCCAGGACCCTGGAATCATGACTGAGCCGAAGGCAGAGGCTTTAACCCACTGAGCCACCACCCAGGCGCCCCAACTCTCTGTGATTTCATATGGCTCAACCTAGTATGTTAGAATGCTTTGATGTCTTAGAAGGCAGTTCTCCCTCATTGATCTGTCAAGAGTTTTAAATATTGTTTATTTAACTTGTCAGATGGCTTTTGCAAACTGCCATACAATATGCCTATTGAGATTTAATTGGAATTAGGTTGAAATATGGGTTAATTTGAGAAGAAATCGATGTATAATACATCCAGAAACATGGCATGACTATTTTCTTCAGGCCCTTCTGTCTTTAATAAAATTTACAATTTCCATATAGATTTTGTACATTTTGGGGTGTTTATTTCAGATTATTTTATAGTTCTTATTACTATGATGCATGGTATTTTTTTCTTCCATTATACTTTGTAATTAGTTATTGTTGGAGTATAGAAACCTCTTGATTTTGAGATTTTGATCTTGTGTATATGGCCGTTAAACTGAATCCTTTATTAAGTCAGTTTATTGAGTTTTCTGACTAAATTGTTATATTGACACCAATAAATGATTCTTTTGTCTTTTCCTTTTCAGTGCTTTTACCACTTGTTTGTTTTTCTTCTTGTTGCATCAGTTTTGAACCCTCCCAAAATGTTGAATAAAAGTGGTAATAGACGCAGTCGTTATCTAGGGAGTGCTAATGGGAGTACTGCTGTGTCACTAAGTATAACGCAGGTATCCTCTATTAGTATATCTCTTTCTCTTAGCTCACTAAATTTTATCAGAAATGTAGACTATAATCAAATGCATTTTTGGCACCTATTGAAATGAGTATTTATTCCCCCCTCCAATTTATTCATATAATGAATTGGAATAATAAATTTCCTAATATTAAACTGTTTGGAATACTTAGTATGATGTAGTATTCTTTTAACATATTCTTGGATTTGATGTCATTAACATTTCAATTTATATTTTCTGGGAGATTATCCATTTCATATTAGATTTTTAAATTTCTTGGGAGACACTACATTCCTTTCCTACATCGACTTGTAAAGATTTGTGCTTGACAGATGAGATATTATGCATTCTTTTTCTTTTTAGTCTTTGATATTGTGTTTTTAGCCATATTTGCCACTTGAATGTTAGAAAGGAGTTTGATCAGGCACTTTGATCTCTTTATAGTTTCATAATTTTTTAAAGTGGTCTAAGTAATTTAATGCATACCTCCTCTTCTGTAATTGAGAAAAATGTAATTGTGGTAAAAAAAAAAACACAACAAAAAAATTACCATTTTAACCATGTAAGGGTGCAGTTCAGTACTGCTGAGTATATTTACATTGTTCTGCAGCAGATCTCTAGAACTTTTTCATCTTGCAAAACTGAAACTCCCCAGAAACTTAAACTACTTCCCATTTACCTCTTTCCTCATCTCCTGGCAACTACCATTCTACTTTGTTTCTATGAATTCGACTACTTTAGATGATTAATATAAATAGAATCATATAGTATCATTTTTGTGATTGGCTTATTTCACTTAGCATAATGTCCCTAAGATTCATCCATGTTGTAGCATATGGAACATTTCCTTCCTTTTTAATAAAGACTGAATAATCCTTTGTGTATATATGTACCACATTTTGTTTATTCATCCATTGATGTACATTTGGGATGTTTCCACCTTTGGCTGTTGTACCTCTTGTTTTCTTTAGACTTAATTCATATCTTTTAAATTTAAATTGGCTTATGGATGGAGACAGGAACTTAATCTTATATTTCTAAATGGTTAATCAGTTGATTTGGCTATTTCAGTCCATCCTTTCCCACTCTTTGAAGTACTACCTTTATTTCGTGTATTTGGATAAGAGAACAGTAGACTGGATGATATTTTCTCATTATATACATCTTTAGGTGTGCTGCATTTGTATAACCTTAAGCCCCACATACTAAAATTAGTTGTTTGTACTAAACGGTTTCCTGTGCTTTCTGACACATAGCTAACATCTGCAGGGTTTTATGGTTAACAAAGTAATTTTCCATATTTTTCATTGAATGTAGTTAGTGGTCTTTTGAAACAATCTCTTTTTCTCCTAACTCTAAAGCTCTGAGCAGGCTTGGCTTCTTTCTTTCCTCTCTTCCCTCCCTCCCTTACACATTTCTAGTAGAGAAGTAAAGGTGCTTTTATGAAGAAAAGAGCAGTGACGGCATGTAAATAGTTTTCTTATTAATTTGTGATGTCATTAGTCTTAATGTCTTTGGACTTGAACATCTTCATACATATTTAGGGCAGGAAATTCTTTGAATGTGTTTTAGTTCTTTTGTATTATCATTCCAGTGTTCTTTAGTTTTGTTTCAGTGTTTTTGAAGTATATTTCCAATAAACTAGGAATAATTTAAAACTTAACGTAGTTGCTTTTCAAGAAATGCCAGAATGGAAGAGTTGCTATGAGACTCAAGCTAGATAAGTTTTAATTTCATTGGTGGGATGACACATCTTTTTTTTTTCTTTTTAAGATTTTAATTATTTATTTGACAGAGAGAGAGACAGAGAGAGAGGGAACATGAGCAGGGGGAATGGGAAGGGGAGAAGCTGGCTTCCAGTGGAGCAGGGGCTTGACCCCAGGACTCTGGGATCATGACCTGAGCCATAGGCAGACGATTAACGACTGAGCCACCCAGGCGGCCATTATACATCTTTGGAATCAAACCTGTGAGAGAGTATGCTGCCATGATACTAAACTGTGGTATTTTGTTTTGTTTTCTTTCTAATTTTTTTTTTTTTTGGTGTGTGTGTGTTGGGGGGGGGAGGAATCTTAAGGGAAATTGCATTCTATTTTTCTATTTTTATTAAGTCATATAGTAAATGTAAACCGTAAAAATTAATATAGTGGAGGAAGATAAGGTATAATAGTTGAAAATCTCCCTTCTTTTACATCCTAAGGTATAAATCTTAAGTGTATGTAATTTCATGCTTTTTCTGTGCATTTTCACACATTTACCTACATGTATATTTATGTAAGCACATTCTTGTTTTGTATGAATGTGGGCATGATAAAAATACTTTGAGATTTTTTAATTAATAGTTTATCATATTCTTTCCCTACAAATACACATATAGTTTCTTGTTTCCTTTAATGGTTGGGGAGTATTTTCTTGTCAGGAATCATGACTTCCCTGGTTTTATACAGTGTTTGTAGCCAGTGTTTTGGTTGTACCCAGTGTTCTGCCATTACAAATAATGCTGCACTGGACTCTTTTTGATATATCTATGTTTGTGTATATGTTTTTGTATTTTGGTAGGATATGTTCCACTGGTGAATGTGCTAGACCAACGGTGGATGGGTCTGTTTCTATAATTCCCATTTTATTATTTGTGTCAACGCTATATTTTTTAAACTATAGTAGTTTTATAGTGATTTAGTATGTTTTGGGATATGCTAGGTCAAATGTTAGGTTTCAAGTCCTATTAATATCTATTTTCTCTGGGTATTGCTCTTAGCTGACTGCTTTATCCATAAAGAGCCAGATCACCTCTTCCCTGAAGTTGTTCATAACATTTAGCACATTGAGTAATTATAATCTCAACAACTAATATTTTATTTATTTTATTTTTTAAAATTTTATTTTTCTGAGAGAGGGGAGGAGGAGGGGGAGGGGCAGAGGGAGAGGGTGAGGTAGACTCCCCACTGAACAGGGAGCCCAACATGGGGACGTGGGGATGTGGGGATGACATGGGGACGTGGGGATGTGGCGCTTGATACCAGGGCTCCGGGATCTGAGACCTGAGCTGAAGGCAGATGCCTAACTGAGCCACCAAGGTGCTTTCAATAACTAATATTTTTAAAGAGTGCTTACTATATACTAGGTACAGTTTGAATTGCTTTGTCTCATTTAATCCTCACAGCAACTCTAAGAGGTAGATAATATTATCCACATTTTATAGTTGAAAAAAATCAAGACAAAGAATACCTTGCTCAAGGTCACAGTAAATGATGGAAATGGAATATAAACAGGGCAGTCTCACGTCAAAGTGTGCTTTCTTAACTCCTATAAACCATTGCCTTTCTTACTAGTCTAATGGCCTTCCTAGTAGTTAATCAAGAAATATGTTCTGTATAAATTATTAGAGATCACTAGCTAATTTCATCTTGTGTGTAGGTCCTCTTTACAGACTTGTGTGAATGACATCTTATTCTAATTACACATAAGTAGTAATTGTCCCAGTATATTTAAGAGTTTGTTAGGACACCAGATTGTAAAACTGTTCTCACGTCTCTCCCTCACCCCCAAAACACTTTGTCAGAGTGTAGCTAGTTAATGTTGTTCTGTTCTGTTATGTCTTGTTTCACTAACCCATTTTGGGAAAAATCACGTGATTGATTTTGAGATGGATTTTCATAGATTGTGAATGAGTAGTTTAGTACTCTTAACCTTTTTTGGAACATCAAATCAAAATACATACTGTTAGATGATGTCTTTTATTGTAAGTTCTCAAAATATTAAGTGAGATGAAGGCCATATTAGAACCTGCTGCATCTCTTCCTAATTTATGCTGTCAAGTAAGTATGATGTTGTAAGCTGAACCTCTCAGAGCCTCCCATAAAAAGGGACATAGTAATAACCTTCTTTTGGTGGTGATCAGATTAGATGTATGTGATGTATGTGAAAACATTTGTAAACTGTTAGGAGTCTCCATAAATAATAGTTGTTAACAAGTGAAGGATTAGGAAGAATGAAGAGCTCTTTGAAAGTGGAGTTATTGGTTTGGTTATTTTTTAAAAACACAATTTAAAATATGTAATTTAGAAAAATCTCACTCTTCATTTTCCTTCCTAATTCCATTCCATTTATTTATTTATTTATTTATTTATTTATTTATTTATTTCACAGATTGCCAGTCAAACTCTTCAGCTGTAATTATACATGTGGGTTAATTTATTTTGGATGGAGTCAGTTCCCTCATATGGAATGAGGGTCTATAACAGAGATTCTGCAAATGATAGTCGCATGGGTTAGATGCCCTTTTAGGATAATAGTCTGGACTCATTAGATCTTTAGTATATGTGCTGCTGAAGCAAGCACAGATGTTTAGTATTTAAATAGAATATGTTCTTAAATTCCCCCAGAATGAAAAAACTTATAGTACTTTATCATACTGTTGTTAGTAAAAAGGGATTGATAAGGGTAATGCAAAATTCAACATCCTTTCCTTACTCTTTTATCTCCTTTTCTGGGAATGGTGAAGCAAACCATGTATCTGTGACTTCTCTGCTATAACTTTGGCAGGTGATTCTGTGATTCTAGATAAAAAAGTATCAAAGCAAAGATTTGACCATGCTGTTTTCTATATCTTGGAACCTTTGAAACACATCTCTAACTTGCTTTGTGGATTGGTTTTTCATTTGTACTTAATTTCTTTTCTTATTTTTGCCACCATATAACCGTTACCTCACGGTCCAAGATCCTTTCCCTCATTTGACTCAATTTTTTGCTCCAGCCCAAATTCCAGTTCCTGAGTTCTCTTGGCCAGATCCAAATACTAGAATATGTTTTAAGTTGTGAATGTGCCTTAGTCTGTGGGAGGTCTTTTCATATGTGGAAGTTCTTACTTACTTTGCCTTATCCACAGATCCTCTTGTCTTTTATGCCAAAATATTAAAGAAGAAAAAAACAAAAATGAGGGTTTGGCATTTTAGCTTTTTGTCCTCCATGCATGAGCAACTTCATTGTGTATCACATGGAACCCCGAAGAGCAGCTTTACTTGGCTGGAGAACCCATTTATTGGTTTAGGCAGCCTTCAATGTTAAGATTCATATGTCTTAATCAAATAGTAGGGTCCACCTGACTTCATTTTCAGAAACAGAAGTTTTTTTGAATATCTTAATCAAAGGGCAGTTAGGAATAAGGGTCAGATTCTACTTTCATTAAATCATAGGCATGGTAGTACTTGATAATTTCTGTGCCTGACATAAAATTATATTCCATTATGAAATAACCCATTGCCTTTGTATTTCTTTTCTTACAAATATTTCTCCTAGAAAAAAAGCATTTATGGAAAGAGTTTGAAATCAAGTTGGGAAAGTTGCTTTTGAATCCTGCTTTAATACCATGTGACTTTGGGAAAGTTACTGCTCAGCCTCATTATTTTCATTGATATTGGGGCTAATGATTTTCTTCCTAACGTTTTTTTTAAAGAATGGAAATTATATATCTAAAACACTGTTTTACATGTTAGAGGTATTCATTAGATGTTTTTCTGGATATAGTTATTACATAAAATTGTTGAATGAAGTTGTCATTGTTTTTTTTCAGTCAGGAGCAGTTTTCTTTACATTTTTTAGGTCACGAATTTTAGTTATTAGAGGCTGATGAACACTGTGAACCTAACCAAAATGGACTTAAACATAGATACAGCACTTTGCATATTGTTTTAGGAGGCATTCTAAAGGCATAAGTCTGTGAACCATGAATTATGAACCTTACATGAAGAGTACTGAATTTCATCTTTTATCCATTGAGGAGTTCAGTGACCATCTGTACTTTTTATTATCTCTAAAATTAAAAATAAGCAACACTTTCCCCACCTTTGCCCCAATAATCACACCAGTAGCTACAGAATTTTCCTTTCAGGGGTTGCCACTATATAACCATTCAGAGAGGTTTTTTTTTTTTTTTTTTTTTTACAGTAATAGATTAGAAAATTTTAAATTAATATCACCTTTCCTTCTTTGCTCTTTTTCTTTTTGAAACCACTGGAATCTTGACTTGGAGAAAAAACTCTTATAATTGGTTTTTATGTGTGCTTTTTTACTCCTAGAGGTATGAAGGATGTGTTCCGGAATGATAACATATATTTAATAAAGTTTACGGCTTATTTCCTCATTATGTGTTTAACAGCAAACCATAAAGCATTATTTTTATTTCTTCAGGCTTATTTTATAGTTATTGTCCTAACTTTTCTTTTAAATATGATGGATTGAGCACATTTCTTTAACCAGTGTCCCACTGATGTGTATAAGGATTCAATTAAATGACAGTGCTGAAAAGCAGGAACAGATGTTATTATATTAGCCAAACTACCT
Source organism: Martes martes (assembly GCF_963455335.1). Taxonomy (NCBI): domain Eukaryota; kingdom Metazoa; phylum Chordata; class Mammalia; order Carnivora; family Mustelidae; genus Martes; species Martes martes. Next base: position 197,253,081 of record NC_137889.1, on the reverse strand, counting down.
TAAAGAGGAGCAAAAGGACCTCATTAGCTCTGTGACATTAATGTATGTTTGCATGTGTGTGGGGAAGGAAGGGAGAAGATCAACCTAGCTGTGGATAAATCCAGATTTGAATGATGTCACCAGTACTATGTCTCTCAAATTTTTAGTCTCTTTTTCCTTCTGTTTTAGCTTTGTTTTCAGCCAGGCAATAATGTCTGCCAAAGGAAAGGGGGTTAGGATATTTTAGCCAGACCTAAGTTATGTGGCCACCCCTGTGGTGATTGGGAAGAAATCACCTCCTAAATCACATGGACTATTTTCCCCACAAACAAGAGGGATTATGTTACTAGAAAAAGGGGGAGGGGAGAAAGCATGTTGAGCAGTAAAATTACAGTTCACAGTCCACTACAGGTATCATCAGAGGACCAGAAATTTTGAAGAAGATAGAAAGTTCACGGGATCGGATTGACAGCAAAATCTCAGAAGAAATGGAACCCAAGATACCAGAGGTAAGCTCAGGTTTTCCTAGGGGAACCTCGGAAAGGCTCCAAGCTTGGAGTCAACAAATACAAAGAACAGTAGTGGGTAATTGGGTAATAATCAAGAATTTTTAAAAAAATTATTTTCCAAAATGCCTTAGTTGGAGCTCCTTTCTGCCCTTTCTCCAGCCTAAACAGCTCTGGTGGCAGTGATGCCTGCCCTCAGACCTGAAATCTAAGGACTGTGCCCTTAGGAAAGTAGACCAACAATTCAGTAGGACATCTGCTGAGATGTTGGAATCTGAGAAGCAGAGCCACTAAAGCATGCTACTCCAAAGGAAAACAGTGTGACAGTTCCCAGCGAGCTTGACTTCCTAAGCGGGTACCTTGCTTGGATGCCTTATTTATATGCCAGCCTGCTTAAATAGTATTACTCTCCCTTTTAAGGGAGAAGCCACTTGGGGTAAACAAACTTGAACAATCTCAGAGAAAGCCCACTTTGGGTTCCAATACTTTCTAGAGTAATCTTCCATTTGCCAATATAAATAGGGATAATCAGTTGGAAGAGGGTTAAGATAAACAAAAGAACAACTGACATCAGATATAATTCAGAAGAAAACTTCAAAGAAAAACCGTAATTGGTTTTTCATTTAAGATTTAAGAACATGTTGTAATTATTAATCATAGATTCATTGAAAAAGGGGCAGAGAACCAGAAAAGATTTTGAAAATTATAAGAAAAATTTTAATGGATGGGTTAAATAGCCATGAATCAATACTGAGTTGTTGGTTTGGAGCTAAAGAGGAGGAAATCTGTGCATGTATGAAGCAAAAAAAGATCTGGAAAAATTGAGAGAAAATTAAAGAGATCTGGAAAATACGTTATATCACAAAGTTTTCACATCCATAAATATGAGTTCTAGAAGCAGAGAACAGAACAGTGGGAAGGAGAAAAATAATGAAAGAAATAATTGAAGAAAATGTCATGAGCTGGAAGAAAGATTATGAATTTCAGATTGAAAGAGCCTGTGTAATACCAAGCAGGATGAATGGAAAGAGATCCACATCTAGACACATCTGGTAAAGTTTCAGAACTCTAAGGATAAAAGGAAAATCCCCAATTACTGCCGCAGAGAGGGAATAAAGGATGAAAAATGAAATGACTGAGTTCCTAGCAGCCTTGATGAATGCTTGAAGACAGTCGAACAGTATCTTCACATTTGGGGGAAAAGAAATTTGGACCTAAATTGTCTGTGCTCAACCACACTACTTATGAGGACAAGTACATTTTTTATACTTGGAAAAACTGTGCACCTTATATGAAAATATTTGAGGTATTATAGTACAGTGAAAAATATAGTCCAACATAGAGGATATGGTGGTAGAGCAGTGTGGGTGGGAGGTTAGAGTGGCAAGCTTGGGCCTTCAAAAAGAACTGAAGAAACCTAGGAAAATTCAAGAGTGTCATCTTACTGGAATACTTGGACAGTTCTTTCAATCAGTGACGTCTAAATGATATAAAATTATATTTCCCTTGGTGATTAGTATTTACCTAGCCACATTATAAATGTATGTAATTGAGTTTTAGTTTTTAGAATCCACTTAGTAGATACATAAAATAGGTTTAATTAAGGTTATGGAGTGGAATATATTATAAAATATATATATAATATATATATATAATATATATATTAATACAAAAAAGAATAACCTATAAAATTAGTAGGAGATTGAGGGCAATAGAGGAAGGTTCAATGCTCATTTCATCAGTGGACAGTCAATAGATAACACATAAAAATGCTGAATTAGGAAACAGAAGTAAAATAGTGTTAATGTTAAGCTGGTAACCATACTAGAACAGTAACAGTGTATTGCCAGTTTGATGCAGGCAGGTACAAAAAAGATCTATTGTTCATTTTGTGCCTCTGTGGCCTTTGAATTTTGAAAAAAATCTCATTTGTATGCATCACATTTATAACATTAAAAAGATTACAGAAGTTGCATCTACCTAGTTAGATAATAATGCCTTTATTTATAAAGTGACATTTGAGGGGTACATGGTTTTTAGAAACTGAGGTAGAAATAGAAGACACATAAGGATTAATTTCAGGAAATTAGAAAGTTGCATAGAATACTAATGTGGCTATTTTTATGTAGCATGCATAATTATTTCTTGACTGGCATCTATTCCTGAGTTTTTATGTCAATTCCTGAATCCTTTCCATGATTCCTTTTTTTAAAAATTACTTATTGTTAAAAATTTGGATATATGGGAAAATTTGGAGCCATTCTTCCTGCCAGTGACTCTTAATAAGATGACATTTTCTTTGATGTACTGAAGATCAGGATTAGAAGCCTGGTTTGTCTTTAAGGAGGAAATCAGGTTGATCAAGAAAAGCCACAGCTACTAAAGGCAGGATGTGTCTTCTGGAAGAACTAGAAGAAGGAAGATGGCAATAGAAATGGCCTTTTTTATCCTTTTAGGGATGACACTGGTATTATGTCCCTAACCAGACAACATTTGTTGAATGAAAATTAATTTTGTTTGTTTAGAGTTAATTTTATTTTCATGCCATTTCAGTATAAGGTGCATTAGCCTCCTGTTTATGCTGTATATAGGTAAAATATTTTTTGAAGTTTAGTTTTAGGAGTCTTGCATCAAAAATTGGTCTATGGGAAACAGATTTCTGCTTGTATGTTTTGCAAATTTTATTTTAAAGAATATGAAATTTTATGGTATTATATACCTTATTGAATGTGTAAAGTGCAGAAGATTCTAAGATCTACTTAAATTATACATAGTTTTTAATGTAAGTTGGAGTGCTAAAAAAATCAAGTTATGTAAATGTATACCTTTAAAATAATTATGAGAAATACTTTAAAAACTAATTGTTTTACTGGAAATTGTGGAATTTGTGTAAGGGGGCAATGGTTTCCTTAAGCATACAAAAACATTAAGTATAAAGTTATGTTTGGCAGTTAAGTTATGCTTTTCAGTAATCTGTAAGCCGTAATCTGTAGTTATTCAGCGTCTACCCTTTAAGCAATATTGAGTGCCTTCATTGAGAGACATTGGCATGTGCTTTAAGAGTATGGGAGTTGATAGGCTTTCTAAAAATACTTGATTCTGATAAGAAATTGGTGATAAAGGAATCAAAAGATACGAATGTGGGTTAAATTTGATTTCATAAAGCATGGTGGTTAGATATCTATTACATACATAAAAGTTAGTAAATACTGCCTTCTGTTTTCTTATATTCTGTTGTTCTCTGTTGGAGATTTGGTAGTAAAACTGGATATCTGAACTTTGTGGGGGAGGTTGAAAGTAATGATAACTTGTGAGATCCCTTCATAAGAACCAAAGAGATATTTCAGTTACATAGAATGAAATCTGTGTGTGTGTGTGTGTGTGTGTGTGTGTGTGTGTGTGTGTGTGTATGAGGGTTGTGTTGGAGTCCTGTCTGTATATCCACTTGGGAACTTTGGAAAGTCAGTTATCCTCTGAGATTTTCTTTATGTGAAGCTCCTTAAAAATTCTTTATAGCCAGGATTAGGTTAGCAGAATAGAGAATGATACTCTGTTTTGTAATTTTGTTTTGTAATTGTTTTATAACTTTTGGCCTAGCCTTAGGTGGATAAGGAGAATTAAAGTAATACATTTCTAAGGAGATGGAGTTATAAATCTGAAAGAGTAGTCAGTCTTTTGATGTTTGCAGTAATTGCTTGCTGACAAACCATTTAAGATTTCTTATGACTATATTAGGTTAGAAATAGGGTGGTAACAGGCATCATGAGAGACCAGACTGATTGGCACTTGTTGCCAGTGACCCCAAACCATCAGGAACCAAAGGAGGAGAGCCAGTGACTGTCCTCCAAGATTACTTGGAGAATTAGAATTCCAAGATTACTTGGATAGTTTTTACACCCTAATTTTTTTCCCCATGCCTTTGATATTATCTTAAGCATGTTATCTGGAGCTGATTCTTCAGTCTCCTAGTGTAGGACAGTTGTCCTTCAGAAGGGTTGTAGGAATTGGTGACTCTAAAAAGTTGGTTTTGGACTTAAGTCTTTTCTTATAATTTGTATTTTTGTCCTCAGCCCCTCTTTTTTCTCTACCACTCTGCCTGTGTGGTATGTATGTGTGTGTGGGGGGGGGTTGTGTTTGTAGTGTATTTTTTTTTTGTTGGAGATACTTGTTGCTTCGGAGCAAAAGACAGCTAACGTGCTGCTGACCAAATTGAGAGTGCTGTACTGTCAGTACAGCCTATTTGAAACAAAAATAACATTGAAATAACTAATTTCTTTAATATATCTACTTTTTAAAATTTTTATTTGAAAATGTACAGTACAGACAAATTTGGGGGGGTGAATGTGACCTAAAAACAAATATTTTATTAATTTTGTATACATAGAGCCTATTGTGAAATACTGGAAAAAGAATGAATTCATGGTGTGACCCATCCTGGGTAGAGACAACAAATGCAACTGTCCAATGGGCACACTGTTGTTGGAGATGTGAGAAGAGGGACAAGCTGCTTTGTTTCTTACTTTGCTTACTGTGTTACTTATATTTGGACAAGACTGTGCTTGTATTCCATTCTGTACATAGAACACATCTGGATGAAATATTTTGTTCAAATATATTGATATTTTCTGTCTACTCAAAGTAGAGTTTTGGGTTTTACTTTTTAGTTGGAGTAAAGAAAAATGGAAAGGGACTGTAAATCAAAGAAGAGGAAAAAATCATTGAAGATTTTAATTTTAAACTTTGTGGAGAAACAGGTTCAAGTTTCCCTAGATTATAGACTCTTGAAGGTAGACTATCAGTCTATATCCATTATGCAGTATAAGGCCTGTCACCTAACAAGCACAAAAATATTTATATAAATGCATGATGAAAATTCTAATGATGATCTTTCCAAAAAAAGTTCGCTAGGGCTTTTATAATATCAGCCTTGAGAAAAATTTTATGTATGCAGTAAAATTATTATAAAATAGTTCATATCTTTAGCCTTAATTTAGAATATACTACGGGATGGCCTTTGCATTATTTTATTTATGAGGTTACAATTTTAAATATCCGTATTTAATCCTTCATTACGTAAACCTTTAGGTATTCCTGCACATATCCAGAAGCATGTCCAACTGTTAACATTTAGTATGGAGTTCTAGTGAGGGACTAATCATTCTTATTTAAAAATATTATTATCAGATTTGGCCCTGGAATGTATGTCAAGAAACTGAGATAGAAACTTTTTTTAGTGCTCTTTATGTTAATAAAAATTGCTTATGTGTGGCTCTGTCTTCTTACTGTATATTTTATTTTTATAATGATGGAAGGATTACTTTAAAATTTTATGCTTTAAAAATGAGTAGTTTGAAATAAATGAGGAAGGGAAACAAAAATATCCAACAATATTTAATTAATTTACTTTAGTAAGAAACATACCCAAAGAATTCTGTATCTTTAGAAGGCTAAATTTGGGCAGAAACTTCACCATTTACTCCTAAGTTAAAGAACCAATTAAACCTGAATGGAATTTGTATTTTAGCAGAAGTAGATGTAGAGAAATTTTTTAAAAATTTTAGTTTGTTATTTTATTTATTTATTTTTAAGTAGTCTCCATACCCAGTGTGGAGCCCAGTGTGGGGCTTGAACTTTTAACTCTGATATCAAGACCTGAGCTGAGATCAAGGTGGACACTTAATTGACTGAGCCACACAGGTACCCCTTTTTAAATCTTTTACTCTTTTTTTTTTTTTTTAATTTATTTATTTGACAGACAGATCACAAGTAGGCAGAGAGGCAGGCAGAGAGAGAAGGGAGGAAGCAGGCTCCCTGCCGAGCAGAGAGCCCGATGCAGGGCTTGATCCCAGGATGCTAGGATCATGACCTGGGCCGAAGGCAGCGGCTTTAACCCACTGAGCCTCCCAGGTGACCCCCCTTTTTAAATCTTTTAAAAAGGTATTTTTCTCCCCATTGTTTTCTGTTCTCCAAATACATGTATATAGATAGAATCTGTATTGTTGCCTTTTCCTTTTCCTTTTTTTTTTTTTTCTTTCTTTCTTTGATTAGTAGCAAATGAAGTTCCTAATCTGTCAGGGCATGAATTTATGTGATTTATTTTGATAAGGGGCAGAAATTAAATGAGAGGAGGTATAACTTTAATTTGACATTCCTTGAAAAGTGGAAATGATGAGGAACTAAGGATAAATCTTGACATGTATTTTAAAAACTGATGCTGATTTCTGATCTGGGTTTTTAAGATAGATTTGTATCATTAATAAGTATTTCTGTGGAAGCAGTCAGTCTCTTCTGTCAAAATATAAACTCAACTTCTTTAGAGTATGGTAGCCTAAAAATTTAAATAAATATATTTATCAAGAAATGCACCCTATAGTTATATTTAGGCACTTGTAGTACGTGTGCCCTTGCTTTGGGCATTGCTCGTCACAGCATTATGAAACATTAGAGACAACACAAATGCCCATCAACAGGGAACTGATTAAATACAGTATAATTCTTTAGTGAAAATTTTAGCAGCTATAAAAATCAAAGCGATAGACCTGCATTGCTAACCTGAAACAATTATCATGGAGTATTAGATTTTAAAAATGGGGATACAAAAAAGTATACATAAGATGCTTCCACTTGTGTAAAAAATAATCTATACATCATGTGTGTAGGTAATTTCTAGAAGAATACACTAAATGTGCCTGCCTTTTAAGAGGTGCTAAGAAGTAGGTTTACTGTTCTCTTTATTTTCTTTTATAGGTGAGTGTTTTCCATGAACATATATTACTGTAAACATCATAGTTTTGGGGTGCCTGGGTGGCTCAGTGGGTTAAGCCTCTGCCTTGGACTCAGGTCATATCTCAGGGTCCTGGCCTCAGGAATCTAGCCCCACGTCAGGCTCTCTGCTCAGCAGGGAGCCTACTTCCCCCATTCTCTCTGCCTGCCTCTCTGCCTACTTGTGATCTTTCTCTCTGTCAAATAAATAAAATCTTAAAAAAAAAAAACACCATAGTTAATAAAAAAGAGAGTAAACAATGATGGTAATGAAAAGAATATCACTGTGCTACATTAGATATCTAGAATCCTCAGTTGTTGTTATGGCATGATTGGTTCAGGTAAAATCAGGGAGATAGTATTTGTTTTTTTTTTTTTTTAAGATTTTATTTGTTAGAGAGAGGGCAAGTGAGCACAAACAATCTCGGGAAGCAGCAGACAGAGGGAGAAGCAGGCTCCCACCTGAGCAATGAGCCCAGGAGACTGGGATCCTGACCTGATCCCGAAGGCAGACACTTAATCAGCTGAGCCATCCAGGCGTCCCAAGAGAGTGTTGTTTTAATAATGTTGCTTTAAGAAATTTGACCAGATTTTATTAGTCTTTTAAGTTCTGTTTAATTCTTTAATATCTCTTATTTTAATATTATATTATTATATAAATATTAATACTTAGTATAATATTAAATGAAATATTATTAATATCTCATTTATGCTTGGTTCAGGTCATTTCACAATTGGGTTTCATATTTCTGCTAAAATATAACTTACAGGTAGAAAAAAGAAAAAGATATTACAAAGTAAGATTACATGTCACACATTTTGAGAGGTGAAGTTGTATATTTTTCTAGTAGTTTGCTTTTATGTAGGTGGGTGAAATTGTTCCTTTTGTCCTATCACCAGTGAGTGATCTGTCCTTGTTTTGCTTGGAAATGTGGATTTCGAAAAGAAACAAACAAACAAAAAATTTGATGCAAATAAACTCCCTTTACAAGGAATTTTTTATTTAAATAGTTTTATATGGGGGAACAAACATCAAACAAAGTGTACTTTAAGTCATACAAAATAATGTTGCTTGCTTGTCTTGGACAGCACATTTCTGTGTGTGTGTGTGTGTGTGTGTGTGTGTGTGTTTTGTGCCTTATTCAAAGAAGCCATTGCTGATCCTAAATAAAATTGCAATGCTAGGAGATTTCCTTCATTGAGCTTCTTTTGTCCTTTCCCCCTTTTCATGAGAGGCTTTTCTCTTCACTTTGGACCTTTGAATCTTATTTATAGTATTTTCTTTTATGATTTGTTATTTGCATATGTTGGTTTCCATTTGTTTGCGTAACTGTTCTATGTTAATTACTATTTGCACTTTAATGGTTTTGCTGTTGGCAAAAATGAAAGACTTTGTGCCATTGAAATCAGTTTAAGCAATTGGAAAAACAGTTTTTTTTTTTAAGTTGTGTTTTTGTTTTTTTGCCTAGGTGATGAGGTTGAACTAGAAGAAAGATGGCTCATGTAGATAGTATTAGGATTTTAAGGCTGATACATATGAATCTCTTTCACATCCTTTGCACAGAGTATTTTATGCTTTGGCATATAGGTCGTCAGAGTAACAAAAAGGAGCAGAAGATAAAATAAAAATAAATAATTGTTTTGCTTGTATAATAAAAAATTATAGAAATTCTGAAACATATATTCTACTTGTTGTATTGAGTATTTCTAGTATCTTACTTCAGTGACCTAGTCACGGAACAAATGTTTTTGTCATCCGAAATTATTCCTAGTGGTAGCAGTAATTAGGGTGCATTACGGGGTATCCAACGATTCCTGTATTCATGGCATTTCTTGTTAATCAAATACTTAAGGGCCTGCTCTATGCCAAAGATCATGCGGGCCCTGGGTATATATTGGTGACAAAATGTTAACCTGTTTTCATCAAGCTTCTGATCTGTAGGAGAGAAAGAGATGATAAAATGGGTATAAACATCCATAATCCTGGAGGAAAGCTGTAATCACATATTTTTTCATAAAAACTTAACAGTAGTTATCTAAAAAGATAAGAGAAGTACCCTGTAATCTTGGAACAGAAGGGAAGGAGAAAGTAAATGTTTTAATTGACTTGAGGCATAAGAGGCCTGGTTCCTTAGCAAATAAAGTTGGAAAGCCTCTTCTAGGTTCGTAGGAAATACAAGTGACCTAATGTAAGAGTTCTTTGAACTCAAACCTATCTTTACTTGTTTATGTTTGAGGAAGGTTTGAGAAAGTAAAATCTTGTTATTGACTTCTCTTAATCTAAGGGTGAAGCAATTTGATGCATAGAAATAATTGCGGGCACCTGAGTGGCTCAGTGGGTTAAGCCTCTGCCTTCAGCTCAGGTCATGATCCCAGGGTCCTGGGATCAAGCCCCACATGGGGCTCTCTGCTCGGCAGGGAGCCTGCTTACCCCTCTCTCTGCCTGCCTCTCTGCCTACTTGTGATCTCTCTCTGTCAAATAAATAAAATTAAAAAAAAAAAAAAAAAGAAATAATTGGCCTGGAAGAAAGGAAATAGTAAAAGCCATTTTGCTAGTTTCTTTTAAGCTCTGTCCAAACAATGGAACTTGTTTTGTTTCAGAAGCCTCCACAAATGCCAGGCATACACATACTTACATTGTAAGCACTACGTATGGCCTGAGGGAAAATATTTTTAATAACAGTTGTTTTCCATCAATTCCACACAGCCTTTGGAGTCAGACTGCTCTGGGTTTGAATTCCAACTCCGCTATAAAACTGTGCACACACTCTGAGATATGGTTTCCTTATTTGTAAAATGAGGATAATATTACCGGGAGGAGGTGTATTAGATAGAACACAGACTCTGGAGCTCACTGCCTGGGTTTAAATCTTAGCTCCTCAACTTAATTAGCTTAGTTGGGAATAAGTTGGGTGAATTTCTTAACCCCTCTGTGCCTTAGTTTCTACATATGTAGAATGGAAATAATAGTTCCTACCTTTCTTTTGGGATTATTGTGAGAATTAAATGAGTTAATACATACAAAGCACTTAAAATGGCATGTGGCATAGCGTAAGCATGATTTAATTCTTAATGTTATTTTAAATTATTTTCACTTAGTAGGGTTATTATAAAGGTTAAATAACATGTTTATTAACAAAAAAGGCCTCATTTTTCCTGACACATTAAGGGTACCCCCCAAATATCAGATATTAAGTAGTAGATAATTTTTCTCACTTAATATTCATATAGTAAGAAATTTTATGGCTTAAGAAAGATGCTGTTAAGGAATTTTATGCCTTACTGACTGTACCTGGAATAGTTTCTAATATACGGAAGATATTGCATGTTGAATGAATGTTATACTGTTTTACAGGTAAATAATCTGAGGCCCAAGAGAACTACAAAATCCTTTACCACTGAAACATGACATCATTTTGAGGAGACATTACTGGCAATGTCATTCACTTTCTCAGCTTAGATTTGGCCATATGTGTTAATAATAACTCCCTCTTCTAATTGTTTTTCCGGTATTTTTCTTGCCCTTTAAAAATTCACTTTCTTCTGTTAGGAAAATTAGACTAGAAGTGTTCACCTTAGAATTATAATTAGATTGGTTAATCAGTACATTGAGGAATCACTTCAGTTTTAGTTTGTGTGGCACTCCTAAATGTGCACAGTTATTTTATTTCTGCCACAAAGCATAAAACATTGTTCTTTTCCCATTGCATTTTTTCATATTCCAGATTTCATAAGGAAGAAATTTGACAAAGTAACAAATTTTACTAAATTGAGGATCAGTTACAGTAATAAATATAATATAAATTGGCTCTGCTGTCAGTCACCAATTTTATTTGCTGTTTAATGATCCAGATACAGTGTTTCTGAATTTAATTTGTTTGAAATATTTTAGTCTCTTATAGTATTTATGTTAAGGGGGGAAAGGGCCATTCTTTTGGTTAGTAAATGAAGTTAAAGACATTGTTAGAAAATGAATATACCCACGACGTGTTACGGCTTGCTTCAGTACTTGTGAGTCAGTTGAATGTTGATCTCATTCTCTTAGATATTTCCAAACAGATTAGTTTCTAGAATACCAGTTTGCTATTAAAAAAAATCTACATTAAGAATTATTTTTGACACCCTTAAGTCAGCACCTGTAATGTGTATGTTATATAATACATTTGCCTGATGTAGCAAATTCTTAATTTGGTATTACCTTGCCTCCTTCTTTGCGTGTTTAATGCAGCCATTAATCTCACTACAAGGCTTTACTAAGGATAAATTGCTACGTAACCCACTTCAACCTCTTTTGTTCAACCAGGAAGCCAGACGTGTTTAAATAGCTTTAAAAAAATGTATGATTATTTCTTTTTTTGAAATTTTAGGATTTTAAATTTTGGTATGGTAAAATAGGGGACTTTATCTATTTTGTCTGTTGAAATTACTTGACAGAAGTTTGCTTTGGAATAGAGCTTCTGTATCTTTAAAAAATACACAGTGAGTCACCCCCTGCTCTTTTGGTAGATGCCTGGCTAGTGAACAGCTAAGCTGCTTTAGGCATGTAATAGAACATTCCATTTCCTGTTCCCTTGCTGACACAGAGGAGTGTTCCTGCTGGCAATGATCTAATCATAGTGCAGTAAGAAACATGGCAGTTTGATAAAACATGGTGGAGACAGCGGCTGAAATGGAAGCATATGTTCTAGAAGACATTCTTGAGGTAGGGCTAGGTTTGTAAATGAAATGAAAGTTGAAATCTGAACAAAGAAATCTTATCTGCCGGAATTATTTTGCAGATGAATAGATTAGAGGAGAGAGCAAAGAGAGACAGAGCATAAAAGCAAGATATTGTCAGACCTTATTCCTTGTGAGAATGTGCCAGTCGGGTTCACATGATTACTAAACAAGTCTAGAATTATTTTGTTTGAACTTCATGTTTTGTAAATTGTAAATATATGTTTGATAGGGGGAGAAAAAAAAGAAAGGGCCTCGGACTTAATAAAAAACGATGGCTGGTGGTGACCTTTAGATTAACTCATTAGAAGGTGGGGTCTACAAAGCAGCTTTCAGTAGGTTTAGTGTCATATGTCTTAGAATTCATTTACATATCTAAGCCCGAAGCTCTGCTGGCTGTTAACTATTAAAAACAGCAGATTATTTTTGTTTCTAGAGTAAAATTAAGCATATATATCAGTCTGATTGCTTAATTTAGCTGGTACATTCTGGTTTTGGATTTTTTCATGTGACTTTGACATTATGAAATAAATTGTTAAGTTAAAAAATAAAAGACCCTAAAATTTAAGGCATTAATGCTTAAGAGTTCACAATAAAAATCTACATTTTGGCTCATGAGAATTTTAAATTAATTTTCTTTTTTTCCTTGGTTGTATCAATTTTATAAGAACCTATTTGAGTATAAATCAGTTCCAGGAATACATGTCAAAGTAAAACTATAATGGGCTTTGGCCTTGGTTGTAGTATAACTATAAAACATTTGTATTTGTAGGTATAGATATATTTAATGCCCATTTTTAAATCTATGGATGTGTAGATTTTTTCCTCCCTCGTTAAGAAAAAAATACTGGCTAATTAAGATAAAGAGGCTCATGATGGTGAGTGGTATTCCTAATACTTACACCATTAAGACAGTTTATTAAATATTTCACTGTCTTCAGGAAGAGACTGTATTGGGGGAAAGGGCTTGGGAAAATAGGCTGCAAAGGGAAGCTAGGTGGGGTTAGCAGGAGAAAAAAGCCTATGCGCATTATAAAGTGCTGCATGATCAATGAGCATTTTCTGGAGTCCCTCAGTGTGTGCTTGGAGCTGACATTGCAGCAAGTCTCATGGTTGTTCTGCAGAATGAAAACTGATTCCATTGTATTATCTTGCTCCTTGCAGACACCTGCCAACATACTCTTTCCCCCTTTCCTAAGAGCTTATTGTCTGAGTTGAATTCTCTGGTTAATTTCCATTCTTTTCTGTCTCTCTCTCTTTAAGTTTTCTTTATTTTTTTTTTTAATACTATTGAGTTTTCTTAGAAATGGTATGAATTACCTACATAGAAATAGTGGTATGTACTTTCAAGAAGGAACTTCAGTAATTAGGAGTGGTCACATGACGTAGTGATTCAGTTTAAACAAGTTTGATTAGATTATAAAGTTCTAGTGGTACATTTTAACCTGCTTTTTAATTTTTGTGTGGATTTTAAAGAACAGTTATAGATTACAATAAATCTACTTGATTTTTTTTTAGCTATTTAAAATTTCAGTATATAACAGATATTACAAGTCTCATTTATTTTCTGAGAAAAACCCACTTGAGTGTAATTTTGTGTGTTTTATATAGGTTTTTGTAATATTGTCTCAGAAATTGGCTTTTCATTATTTCCATTAAAATTGTTTAATGTTGTTTTTATATTATGTAATTTGTTCATATTACTAGTTATTAAAAAAACCTCTAACTTTGTTTTTTCTAATTTTCTGTCTCAGTTTGTTTCCCATATACCTGTTGCATTAAACCATACTGAGTTTTCTCTTTATTTGTATTATTTAATTCAACTATTTGTCAATAATTGACATACTAAATGAGAAAAATTACCAAGCAGTAATAAAATATGCTTCTTTTCCAAAATTATAAGTAGTCATAATGACCTAAGAGAATAAACTTGTTAGCTCTGGAGCTAAATGTACCATTTTTTAAAGTACTGCAGGTGAAGAGCATCCTACACTGCATGCTTTCCAGAAAATTATTTTTTCTTCTTTTGAAAAGAGTTAACTCCTTGTATAAATGTCCAATAATGAATAATGAAGTTTGTCATATATATCAGAGTGGCAGTTTTATTATTATACCTAATATTGACCTATTTTAAGTTTGTCACCATAATGTTCATCTTTGTGGCTTTATTGGACATCTGGAATTTTATGTAGATTTCTGCTTATTTATGTTAAACATTGGATCCCTTCTATTTTTTTCTGCCTTCAAGTATAATGTGGTCCTTTGAATCATTCATTTCTTAAAGATGCTCTTATTAAATCTTAGTAAAAAGAAAAAAAATCAGTATCAATGAATATAGTACAAATAAATTCTCATAATGCTATAGTTTACCTTTTAAATTATTACTGTTTACTCTATATACCCATATGTATTTAACTTGAATTTTTAAGTCATCTTCAAAATCTTTAGTAAAATACTTTAAGTTTCTAAAACTTATAATCAAATTGGAAAAGGTTGTTTTCAACGTAATATCATTGCTTCTCAACTGCCCAAGATAATGGATTAAATTGACTAACTTCTTCATTTACATTATCCAAATAATCCAGTCAGTAATTTTCTTTTCCAAACCAAAGTGTTTGTGTTGTTTTTGCTCACCTTAACTAACACTTGAGAAAGTAGCCAACTATAGATAATAGAAAGGGCTTAGGAGTCTCTATAAATCTCTTTCTCTCTCTTTTTTAAGTTGTTAGTATTATGTTTGCTGAGACAGGATTATAATTTTAGAATTTTGATGCTTTTTGTACAGGTCATATGTAATAATGGATTTTCGTATGTAGATCAATGAGAAGAAATAGTCCTCCAGACTTTTTTTGTATGTTCCAAATTTGTGTGACCAAATACTGTGTATATAAGCTTGAGAGGTTTGTGTATTAGCTCTTTATATGATAACATGAATCATATGAGAGGTCATTTCAGGAACTTGATTATATATATTCTAGTTTTATTGTTTATAATTGAACCAGTTTCAGTAGTTTTCTGTAAGAATTATTTTACAAATGAGAAAATTTCACAAATATTTTTATCTTAATTTTAATTAAATTCAGAATGCTTTTTTCAGGGTATAGCATTTGATATATTTTTGTTTTAAAAAGGTAGCAGTTTTATGAAAATAAGAATATTAAATATAGTAACTCTAATGCCCAGTCTTGTTTGTTCTTCAGACCAAAGCCACAGTTTCTAGCTTCATCTGTACTTGATTTTATAGGTTGTGATTAAGCTAAAAGCCCCAACTCTGTTTGTTCCTTAAAGAAAAATCCAGTGAATTAAGCATTTGGCTGAACCCTTTAGCATAGAACTAAATTAAGGGTCACATTTAAACATAGGAAGTAGATTTGTTATGAAACCATTTCTTGCTCTATATTTATCATGACATCAGAGGGTTTTTGCTTTTGTTTTTGTTTTTAAATAAGATTGAGAGTCACAGGGAAGTTGTTTCCTTTTGATTTGTCAACGTGATAGGCTAATGGTAAATTACAGTGCATTTTAGTTCAAACAGGGGTAATCCACTTTTTATTCACCATGAAAATTATTTTTAGTAATGATATAATATCTCCATGAAGTAGTAGACTCTTTGAACAGATACTTGCTATGTATCTTTTTATTCTATAGAATATATTGTATCAGCAAGTCTTCAGTGGATTTCTAAAGTTCTCTATTTAGTATAACCATGGTAACATTTTCACAAGGAAGTGTTGGAGTAACTCTTAGAACATAAGTTTAAGTTGATCTAGAGACATAAAAGTTCAGTTAAATATGTAAGTTTTTGAATTGATATAAGTAGCATTTTCCATTCATTAAAAGATTTTGGAAAGATTAGACATGTTGAATAGATTGAACCTTATGGCTTCATTCCAGTATTTATTGAGTACCTTAGTCCAGCTAATTTGGCTTCACAAACTAAAAGTTCTGCCATTGGTTTTTAAATATTCTTGAATTCAAGATGCATTCAACTGTGTATTTGAATACTAGTATTTTACTTCATTTGTTCGTTTGAATAATTTGAAACCCACGTTTTCAGCATTCTCAATTTTTCAGTAAGCATATATTTTCCTTTATCTAAGCTCATATTTTTCTTTGTTTAAGCACCTGTAGGTTATCTTATTTATCCTTATTTATGTAATTGTTAGGCATATTTATGAAAGTTGGGCTATCCAGAAAGTCTCCTGGATTCTGTTTTCTATTTTTTGTCCTTAAAGATTTTTCTATTCCCATTTAAATTAGTATGTTGTCTACGTATGGATGTTTGAGTACATATAACACACTCATATATATGCTCGCATATACTCTACATACACACATTCATGTCACTGCTATATTATACATTATGAATACTTTTATTTGAAAATTGTGTTTATCTTGGAGGGAGGGGCAGAAGTTGCAACATTGCTTTCATACACCAAATTTGGGGGAAGCATGGGGGAATGAGATGCATTATATTAGTTTATAATCCCTGTAAAGAAGACTAATGTTTTAGCAGAGTATGAAAGCTCCAGAGAGTTAGCAGAAATATAGTGTAACTAGAAATGTGTGAATTAATCTATTACTCTCATGTGAGAGTGAGGGCAGGATTGTACAGATGCCACTAGTCCCATATTAATCCATCATGGTGCAGTGGTTAATGCATTGCTGTGGTGTGTGAATTAGGAAAGGTCTGCATCAAATATTATCTGCATATAAATGCAAAAACATTGGCACTTTGCTGGTTCTGTGTTGTTCGGGGTCCTTGTTCTGGCACTTGACTAAAGAACTCATTCAAATAGGAAATGAATTGGTCACTACAGAGTTGGTGAGAGTCAAAGTTCTGCTTAACCGCTGATGATACTTGGTTTATATAGCTTCCAGGTTTTCAAAGACAAAGACCTTTCAGGAGGTGTTCATAAACGTTAAATGTCCATCAGATAACTTTTGGTTCAGTATTGGTCATTAAGTATTTGGTCTTGGATAGAATCAGATAGCTGGTTGTATAAGGATATATGTTGTACATTGGATACTCACATAGTTTTACGGTGGCATTAGTAACTGAGCACATTAGTTACCATTTATTGAAATTTTTAGTTGTTATACAGAGGGACTATGCCAAGTACTCCATAAGTATTGTTTTATTTAATCCTCTGAATGACTCTCTGAAGCGGTAGGTATCCATTTCCTAGAATGTTTATAAGGAATAAATGAGATTATTGGTATAAACATTTAGCGTAGCACTTAGCACATAGTTAATACTTGACTGTGTTTTTTAAAGTGATGATAACCCTTATATACTATTTTATTTTAGTATCATCCCCCATTTGGCGGATGAAGAAAACTTTAGCCTCAGAGATGATTAGAGTAGCAGTTCTCAAATTTTTTGAACTCAGGATTCTTTTACACTTTTGTAAATAATTGGGGACTCATTAGTATCTTTATTTATGAGTTATATTTGTCAATAATTAATATTAGAAATTAAAATTAAGAAAATCTAAAAACATTAACATTTATTCATCAAAAATTAATATAAATCCATTACATGTTAACATATTTTTATAAAAAATAACTTCTGAAAGAAAAAATCTGAGAAGAGTTGCATTTTTACAACTATTTAAGTCTGGCTTGATAGAAGATAACTAGATGCACATTTGCTGTTATATTCAATCTATTGCAATACATTATTTTGGAGGACGTCTAAGAAGAAAATCTGATCTTACATGAGGATATAAAAGGAAGAATGTTTTAATAGCCCTTTCAGATAGTTATGGATATTTTTTGATACCACTCCTAAAACTACACAAATGCTAGTTTCCTAGAAGTTAGTTGCAGTGCGGAATTTTTAAAAAATACTATCAGGGAATTTTCTGAACTTTGTTAGATTAAAATCCACTGATTTGGTGCACATTTTGAATGGATTTGGTACTCATGCATGAGTTTGTAACATCATACGTTGATCACTTGGAAAATGATTTCTAACATACTGACTTCCAAATATTGCTACCTTTCATTCTGCAATGTTAAAAAAAAGAAAACGTATTTGCTAATACCACCACTTATGTTACAAAAGTCAAAAACTGGGATGCTGTCACATTCATAGTGTCGGGTAAATTTTCCAAAATTCTAATTTTTGCTTGAAGGCTTGAATTTATTACTGATGACAAGGAAAGTGAGTTCTTTTCCTCGAGATGACAGGCTCACTTCATTCTTTTTGAGAAAATGTCTGCCAAATAAATATGAATAACTGAAGTCTGTCTCAAGTAAAAATGATATTCCGTGAAAAAAAGCTATTGGCTTAGCTCCCATTTACACAAGTGTTTGTCTTGAGATAACCACCATATATAGGTATGTAGCAGAAATGTTTTCCATTTTGTCACAAAGAATATTAAAATGTCAGATATTCAAGGTTGGATATTTAAAAATTAATACTTTTTACTGCTTCGTAATGGAAACTGGCTTTCTCTCCTGCCGCCCCCTCCTCCATTTTAAATTATGAGTGCATACCAGAAAAGAATATGGTTGGTACTGTGACCTTGATTCGTATTCAGGAACCAGCAGTTTTACTCACCATTATTTCTATATCAGTGCAAATGTCAACACAGTAAGGCAGGCAAATAACATCTTAGTATTATAAGAATAGTTTTGACCTCGTAGATGCTTTGGAAAAGTCAGGGATCCCCAGGGATATTGTGGACCACGCTTGAGTAACTACTGTTTTGCAATATATTGCCCAGATTCACAATTGGTAAGGACATAAAACTAAGATTTAAGTCTGACTCAAATGTTTTCTTTTACCATTTTAACAAATTTCTTAACATCACATAGTCCCACCTTCTTTAATCTCTCTTGACACTCCCTCTAGGGTTTCTCTACCCTTCAACTATAATAAAGCAGGTTTAAGAAGTGGGAAGAACTTTGTGTGGAAATTAATAATTAGTTGCTTAAAATTTTAAGTCCTAGGTTAGTCATTCAGAATTTATGAAAAAGGAGTTTGAGGACTCCTAAGTGAAGTTGAGTGAAAGGAGAGGCTAGAAATAAGTAGAAAATGGTTTTACTTGTACAGTAACATTAAATAGTAACACTTTGGATTTTGATAAAGACAGTTATTAAAAACTGAAATAGTTTTGTAAATTCTCTTGTCTTGTTATGATTCTACGGAATAATTAGGAAAGCAGTTCATAAATTTATTTGAATACTCATATTTTAGCAAATGAAACAAATATATGAAGTAGTTGTCAAATTTGAATATTTTTTTAAAGATTTATTTATTCGAGAGACAGAGAATGCAAGAACAGGGGGAGAGGCAGAGGGGAAGCAGACTCCCCGCTGAGCGGGGAGCCCAGTGTTGGGGCTCTGTCTCCTGACCAGAAAGAGCATGACCTGAGCCAAAACACAAGATCTGATGCTCAACTAAGTGAGCCACCCAGGCACCCCTTGAATATTTCTCATTTTAAAGGCTATTGGCTGCTTTTCTGTGTCCTTTGACAGGTGCCAACTGGTTTTCAGCCAGTCCAGAGAAGTTTTTTCTGTGGGACTAGTTCTGTTTTATATTGTCTATGAAATTGAGAAATAAGATTCAGATAATGTACATCTTGATTATCCAAAAGCTAAGCTGTTTGTTTCAAATTCCTTTGCTCGCTAGCAAAATTATATTATTCAAGATCTAATTTATACCTTTCTTTGTATTTATATGAGCATGTATATTTTGTATGCCCTACATTTTGCCACAGTTTAATTTAAATTGACATTGAAATCATGTGTTCCCATAGGAAATGAGGAATGCCAGTAACATCTCTACATATCCTGTCTTTTCTACTTCTTGGATGCTAATAACTCTTCTCCCTACTTCCAAATTCTAAAGGATTGTTGAGATGAGGAACAGTGTACAGCCAGTGATAAATGGCTTGTTGGTTTTCTCTGCTGTCTTAATTTTTGTTTAGTTTCTGACCTTTTATGATTTAGCCTCTTTGAATCTGGATGCCTGCTGCCCACTGTATTTGATTTTTTTTCCCTCCTACAGATTGTCTAGATTCTGATCCTCTACTTGATGTTTGGATATTGTGGTCAAACTGAGTCTTTGATTTCACACAGGTATTCTCATTTGTTGACTTTCTCATTCCTCTGAGCGAGTGTTTATCCTTAGTTCTAACCTTGAATTTGTCCTGTTGCCACTTCCCCAGTCCTTGTCACATGTTCTGCATTTTTAATTTATGCCCTGTCATCATAACAAAGACCAGTCAGTATGTATTTGTGTAACTGTTTAAGCAAGTTTGAGAAGTAGAGTTTCTAAATTCTTACATTTCATAAGGAAATATTGGTTAGGTTTTTCCAAAAACATACTGGTGTTTAAGTGTTCACACATGTTGAAAAGTTTTCCTTCTTAATATTTTGTCACATTTCTATAATATTTTGTTATCTTCTCAAAATATTTTTTCAGTTTCTCTTTCCTGTTGTTCTTAGTTTTCTCTGTGAAATAAGGTAAATGGAAACAACAGTGGATAGAAAGTTGGTCTCCCAAAGAACTGTATCCATTTAAAGAACCAAAATACTAAGATTAAGCCCCACATATGTCATTTAAAAATATCTTGGCAGGTGAATCATCACATTATACAAATGAATTATAAATCTTTTCTAAAGTGAGTGAGTGCTGAATTATGTTGACATTTGTTTTTAAATAATATTTAGTGGGGTTTTTCATTGTCTTGAGTTTATAGTGTTACCACCATACGATTTTCTGTGAGTAGTTTTATTCTTGGTGTCTTTAGTGACTTAGGATTGTATATTGAGCACTTAAATGCTCAATGCACAAAATTTTAATTTGAGGTGTTCTTGTATAGGGAAGGAGCCACCTATCTTTTAACATTTAGAAGTTCTTTGAACTCTTAACCTTGCTTAGGTGTATACTGTACATGGAATAAGGAAGAAGAAAAAGTCATTCATACTATTCAAATCAACCCAGGTGATCAATAGGTTATAGTTTTATGGTATATTATCTTTGTTATTTGAAATAAATATTTTTTTAATTCTTGATTTTCTTACTCTCTAAAGTTAAGTTGTACCATATAGATTCTCTGCAATCCCTTCTAAACAAGTCTATAACTAGCCCTCTTAAAGAATTGGCTTTAATAACATCCAAACAAAAAGTTTGAGGTGATGGTCCTATATATTTCAAAACCTTTATAACCTGTTTTACTGCTTTATTTCACATTAAAGAATAAAATCCAAACTCATTTTTGCACTTGATCTATTATATAACTTCTTTCTACCCACCCTTTATCTTTACCATATTTTTTTCTGAACTGCTTCCCTTTACATTGTATTCTAATATTCTGTTACTGCTCACATTGTCTACTGGCTACCCTCTTACTATCTATTCATTCTTCAACATTCTACTCTTCTCTTAGGCTTTCCTCTCCCTAGTCTCTCTTTCAAGTTCATTATGTCCCACCATTTAGTGTTCTTAAGAAGTTACATGAGACTGGGGCACCTGGGTGGCTCAGTGGGTTAAAGCCTCTGCCTTCGGCTCAGGTCGTGATCCCAGAGTCTTGGGATCGAGCCCCGCATTGGGCTCTCTGCTCAGCAGGGAGCCTGCTTCCTCCTCTCTCTCTGCCTACTTCTCTGCCTAGTTGTGATCTCTGTCTCTCAAATAAATAAATAAAATCTTGAAAAAAAAAGTTACATGAGACTGTACATTTAAAATATTGTATGGTCGGTATTATGTCCTTGGTTAAATGGACATTCTCTAGTATGGCTACCTTGGCTCTTGTTAAATTTTTAAAAAATTATTTATGCCTTTATGTAAAAGATATTTCATCCTCAAGAGAATTTGAAGTAGCTTTTAAGAGTAAATACTCCAAAAGTACAAATGGCAAATTAGTAAATTAAGACCAGAGATAAAATAGTGTATAGAAATGCATAACCAGTACGCGGTTTCTAACTTAGATCAAATTAGCTGGCAACCAGAGCTAAATTGGAAATTTGATGAGTTTTGAGGTTTGGATTATCCATAAATTCCACAGGCATACTAGATGATCTGGAAAACTGATACATTTTGTGCACTTTAGGTCTCAGAAAGAATTTCTTTTTGGGCCTTGTAATGGAGCTACTTTGTGTTATAGTAAATAATGTCTTCAGCATTACAAAAACAGACAAGCTTCATATTGTTTCTATAGAATGTAAGCCTAGGATTTATGATAAAATGCAATTGAATTAAAAAAAAAATGTACTGTGAGTATTCAGTTTCCTGATGGTCTGGTTTGTTCCAAGGATAAAATTTAGAGCAGAGGTTGCAGGCAGGTGGGTTCTTGGCCAAATCAGACTTTGAAATGTGTTTTGGATAGCTGATATAATGTTGGCCCATAAGATGACCTTTTATTTACATTTTCTTTAATTTCTTTCAGCAATGTAGTATTTTGTTTCTATTTTTCTTTTGGTTTGCATACCTGATTGAGATGTTCTCTCTTCTATTACTAATTTGCTAAGAATTTTTATCATTGTATCATCAGGTACTTTTATCAGTATCTTTTGAGATGATCTTCTTATTTTCCTTCTTTTACTATATGAATTAGATAAATTAACTTACAGATTTTAAGCCAGCTTAGTATTCTTGGGATAAACTTCATTGTGATCTTCATATATGACCCTTTTTTGGATATGGCTGAGTTTGATTTACTTGTGTGTTATTAAGGATTATCGTTCTTCACAAAGTATAGTGTTCTTTAGTTTCCTTTTTCAAATAAAACCTTTGACTCTTTTTTGTATCAGAAAGATGTTAGCCTCATAAAGTGACTGGGAGTGTTATCTTCCTGTTCTGTTTTCTAAAAGCTTGTGTATAACTGAATTTTTGATTGAATTGTCCAGTGAAGTAATCTGCAATTAGTGTTTTGTTTGTAGGAACATTGTTAATTAAAAATTCAGTTTCTTTGATACATACATATAAAACTATTTAGCTTTTTTTCTCTGTCAGTTTTGGTAATTTGTAAATCTTTTAAGGAACCTATTTCAGTCTAAGTTGTTGAATTAATTAAGAGTTATTTGTAATTGTCTTGTACTCTTTAAAATGATGGTAGCAGCTATAATAATGTCCCTTCTTTCAATTCTGCTTCTGGTAATTTACATTTTCTCTTTTCTTGCATAGTTTAATATGAAATTTGTCTCTCTTATTTTTGGTAAACTAGGTTTTTCATTTCATGTCATCAGTTTTTCTGTTCATTTTCTATTTCATTAATTTCTGCTCTTAGATTTCCTCCTTTGTACTTTCTTTGTATTTAATTTGTTCTTCTTACTCTAGTCACTTTAAGTGGAAGCCTAGGTTAGTCTTTTTAATATTCATTCTTTTCTACTCTGAGTATTAAAAGCTATGTCTTTTATGCACTGCTTTAGTTATATACATGCTACAAATTTCGAAGTGTTATATTTTCATTATCATTTAGTTCTAAATGTATAATTTCCCTTGTGATTTCCTCTTTGACTTAGTCTGCCTTTCTTACCTGGGGTTTCATGGGCAAATTAAGCTCTAATTCTTAAGACATCTCTCTTTCCTGTTCATGTAGAATAATATTGATTATATGTCATTCTTGGGAGAATTGAGAAAATAATTACTCAAATCATTTTTGGTCATTTGTGATTCAGACGAGGAACTCTTCTTGAGAAAGGTTCTGTGAGTTATTAAAAATGGCATATTTCATTTGTAATATTTTGGGATGCTACAGGTTTCCAATTTAATTATATGTGGTCAGAGAATATACTGTGCTTTCAGTTTTTAAAAATGTATTGAAACTTGTTTCATTGTCCAAAATATGGTCCATTTGATGAATGTTCCATGTACACTTAAAAAGAGCGTATTTTCTGCAGTTGTTAGGTGAGTATTCCATAAATGTCAGTTAGATTATGTTAATAATGTTCAAGTCTCTCATATCCCTGCTGATACTCTATTTGTTCTATCAATTACTGAGAAATGAGTTTTGAAATCTTCATCTATAATTGTTGAGTAGCTCATTTTTTGTTTTTGATCCATTAGTTTTTGCTTCATGTATTTTGGAGTTGTGTTATGAGGTATATAAACATTTAGATTTATTATATCTTCTTGCTAAATTGATCCTTTTATGTAATTAAATGTCCCTCTTTATCTTTGTTAGTATTCCTGGTTTTGTCTGGACTCTCTTTTGTCTGATATTAATAATACCTTTACCAGCTTTGAAACAACTAAGTTTTCATAGTCTATCTTTCTGCATGCTTTTAACCTCTTTGTCTTTATATTTGAAGTATGTTTCTTGTAGACAGTATATAGTTAGCTCTTGCCTTTTTATCCAGACTGTCAATCTTTGCCTTTTAATTGGTGTATTTAGTCATTTTTAGTATTTGTCATTTTTACTTAATGGTAGTTATCAATATTTTATGCTTGAAATTACCATCTTGCTAATTGTTTTGCTTATCCTACTTGTGTTGCTCCCTTTTTCCTTTGTTCATATCTTTTTTGATTATTTTTAGTATTTCATTTTATCACCTGTATTGCCTAGTTACCTCTTTTTATTATTTTTTAGAATGATTGTTTTGGCTTTGTAATATACGTGTTTTAACTATAGCTACCTTCACATAATAATTTACTACTTCTACTCCTTTTATGTCTCTTTTGGGATTATTGCCATGTATTTTATTTCTATATACATTGTGAATCTCAGGAATAGATTATTATTACTTAAACGTAATTTTTTTAATAAGGAAAAGAAAGATACCTATTTTTATATCATTTCTGATGTTCTTCATTGCTTTTCATGAATCCAGTTTCATCAAGTATCTACTTGAATAATTTCTATTCACATGGATGATTTCCCTTAATTTTTTTTTTTTTTATAACGCAGGTCTGCTGGCAAGAGCTTCTCAGATTTTGTCTGCAAATGTCTCTTTCCCCTTACGTTTGAAGTATATTTTCATTGCATATAGTATTCCTGATTGAAAGATTTTTTTTTCTTCGTTCAGCACTTTAAAAGTGTCTGTCTTTTGTCTTCTGGCTTCCATTATTTCTTTTCTTTTTTTAAATTTAATTTTTTTAAAACTTTTTAAAGATTTTATTTATTTGAGAGCATGAATGAAAGAAAGCACTAGCGGTGGGGGGTGGAGTTGGGGAGAGGCAGACTCCCCACTGAGTATAGAGGCCCATGAGAGACTGGATCCCAGGACCCTGAGATCATGATCTGAGCCACCCAGGAGCCCCTGGCTTCCATTATTTCTGCTGAGAAGTCAGCAGTTATCTTTCTTCCTTTTTTTTTTTAAGACTTATAGGAGAGAGTAAGAGAGAGCCTGAGCAGGGGGAGGGGCAGAGGGAGAAGCAGACTCCCTATTGAACAGGGAGCCTGGCACAGGTCTCCATCCCAGGACCCTGGGACGGAAGGCAGATGCTTAACTGACTGAGCCACCTAGGTGTTGTTTCTTTCTTCCTTTTTACATAATGTTTTTCTCCCTGTCTGGCTGTTCTAAATTTTTTTCTTTATTATTGATTTTCATAATTTTATTGTGACATGGCTTGGTGCAGTTTTCTTTACGTTTGTCCTGCTTGAAGTTTGTTTGCTTATTAGATTTGTGAGTTAATATTTTTGTGTCTAAATTTTGAGAATTTCTAGGCATTATGACTTCAAATATCTTTTTACCCTTCTTTTTTCCTGGGATTCCAATTACACACTATATGGTATTCTAAATGTAATGTTGCCTCTGAACTTTTTTTCAGCCTTTTTTTCTCTTCATGCTTGAGTTTGAATAATTTCTGTTGCTCTATATCAGGTTCACTGTTCCTTTTTTCTGCATTGTCATCCATTGAAATTTAATAATAAACACTGTTTTTCAGCTATGGAAATTCTATTTGATCATTTATTTTTATAGATTTCATTTCTCTTTTCATGTTCACATTTTTCTTGGAATTGTTGAGCACACATAAAAGAGTTTAGAAGTCCTTGTCTGCTAATTCCATGCCTGTCATTTAAAGGTCTATTTCTGTTTACCTCTTTATTTCCTGGTTGTGGGACACAATTTTTTGCTTCTTCGCGGTCTGAGTAATTTTTATTTGATGGTTGACATTTTGACACTACATTGTTGAATGTCTGAATGTTACTGCCCTTTAAAGAATATGGAATTTATTTTGGACTAGCAGTTAGGTTACTTGTGAATCAACTTTATTCTTTTTATTCCCCTCTTCTTTTTTAACTTTCTTTTTAACTTTATCTATTTTTATTAATTTTTTTTCTTTTAATTCTAGTATAGTGTACTCTTTAAATCCCATCACCTATTTTATCCATTGTCACACCCACTTTCCCTCTGGTGGTAACCATCAGTTTGTTCTCTATAGTTTTAAGAGTCTGTTTCTTGGTTTATCTCTTTCTTTTTTCTTTGTTTGTTTGTTTCTTAAATTCCACATATGAGTGAAATCATGTGGTATTTGTCTTTCTTTCAATTTAATTCTTTTGAGCTTTCGAAGCATTGTTAAGGCATCTTTCTAGTAGCCTGTACTATAAAGTTAGTGTAGTTCTACTGTTATGTGTGGCCTTTCTGGTTTCTCTGCCAAATATTGCAGGTTTTCAGTAGAAATCCCTGTCTGGCTGGTTGGATATGGATATATCACAACCCTGTGGGAATGCCTGCAGTTCCCTTGAGGTTATTTTCTCAATTCTTCTCTCCAGTTTTCTCACACATACTGGATTTCTTAGCTTTTCCAGTCTCTGATCTTTGTCTCCTGAGCTAAGTAGCACTTCATCAGTTCTATGCTTTGTCTTCCTCAAATAGTGCTGGGTATTGGTAAAAAGATGGGAAAGTAGTAGAGTTCACTTCTTGGTTTTTTGCTTTTTGTTTTTCTGATCATTCCTTTGTTATGCCTGTTGTTCATTATTTGAAAAGATATGGGAAGCCTCACTAGGTGCCAGTTATCTTCTTAGGACTGTAAACTGTATAGTCACTGTATTTAAACTGCTGGGTTGTGGAGAGAATTATATTAAATAGACTGAATAAGCTGTGGTAAATTTGCAGTAAAATATCTTTCATGACTAACAGAGTGCCACATCCTATAGTCTTTCTAGCCCTCATCTATTTAGTTGTAAAGTCATTTAGTCAAATGTAAGCAATGTGTACTCAGTGGATGCAGTGTCACTGCAGTTCCATTGCAGATGCTCCTGCCACAGATGACTGCCAGTGTACCATGTTTGTATAGCACATCTAAGATGCTTATGTTTCATATTTCATAGTACATTTTAAGAAGGCCTACACCTATTTAGTTAAAAATTCCGAAAGTTGCTCTCAACTGTGTTGAGAAAAGTGAATACATTTTGAGGTAATTTAAAATAATCTGTTTCAGGTTATAACTAATGGTAAACATTCTATTGTCAGTTCTTTGGTAATGGGATGGAAATCTTCATTAATTACAATAAAATCTCATAGGAAACTTAGGATTTGTAGAATGGTTCAAAGAAAGTTGAATGATGTTACATTCTGGTATATTTCCTTTCAGCACATTCTTTGTGTCAGATATGGGTATACACACATTTTTAACAAATTAGGATCATTTTTTTTCCCCCAAAGAGAGATCATAAGTAGGCAGAGAGGGAGGGGGAAGCAGGCTCTCTGCTCAGCAGGGACGCTGAGGCAGATATGGGGCTCCATCCCAGGACCTGAGCAGAAGGCAGCTGCTTAATCCACTGAGCCACCCAGGCGCCCCTAGGATCATATTTTTAAAAAAATACTGTATGTCTTGATTTTTCCCCTCACACATTATTTATATTTCCCTCTCTTTTAAATATATACTGAAAGTATCAATCTAAAAAATATTTCAAATTTATTTTTGTGTTTTTCTTTTTCTATTATAAATAATACTACAGTGAGTATTCTGTTTTCTTCTGGATTTCAGAAAACTCTGATAGATTTCTAGATCAAGGGATATTGATTTTTGAAACCTCTGTTAATTACTTTAGTACATACTCATTGTAAAGATTTTGAAGCATAAAAGAAATATAAATATTTTAATATTTGTACTCTAGTCTGTGTTTACATCTGAATTATTTTTACTAGGCTTGAAAATTTTTTTCTTTTTAAGTATATATATGTCTTGAGCTTTTTCCTATGTTATTAATTTTTTTTGAAAATAATCCTTTTGGTGATTACCTAATATTCTAGTTTGAGAATATAACTTACTGTGTGTTTATGTTGATGGACATCTAGGTTATCTCCAGTTTTTTGATTGGGGAAAAAGTTTTTTAAGATACCCTTTGGCCATTTTGCTAATGGAAGTGTGACTTAATTTTTTTAGGTAATTTTTATGTATTGATGTGAATCTTCATCAAATGTGAGAAAAAATTTTTTTTCCTGAATTTGTTAATTTATATTTTCTGTTAAAAGTATTTTTTGAAAAACTTTGATATATTTTACATACTTTCCCTTGTGATAAATTTCTCTTAGAAAAATCTTTTTCCTCTTGGAGATTAGATTATTCATCTATATATTTTTTTATCAACTCTTGTCTAGAATTTATTTTGAACTATAATACATGATCTGATAAGAATCTTAACTTTTTTCCCCTCAGGCTAGTTACGCAGATGATTAGTGAGATCATACCTTTTTAAAAAAAATTTTTTTTTTAAGATTTTATTTATTTATTTGACAGAGAGGGAGAAATCACAAGTAGGCAGAGAGTCAGGCAGAGGGGGAGGGGAAAGCAGGCTCCCTGCTGAGCAGAGAGCCCAATGCAGGGCTAGATCCCAGGACCCTGAGATCATGACCTGAGCCAAAGGCAGAGGCTTAACCCACTGAGCCATCCAGGCACCCCGAGATCATACCTTTTGTATTCCAGGATATCTATTCTTTACAGAATGATATCTATTTTTTTCTTTAACTAATACTGACAAAATTTTGTGACTAATCCTTGAGTAAAAACAGAGCTTGACATGCAACAAACCTGTAGTTCAACCTGAACATTAGTCCCCAAAAGGTATACATTTGGCCTTATAGTTGTGCTCCTAATACAGTTATCCCTTGATGGAAAGGAAAGAATGATCATGGTGGTTGAGATGGGGACATCTGAAATGTAGAGACTGACGCCTGATTGTAAGAGTACAGGAATCTCTTTTCCTTATCCGTGCTTAGCATAGTGCTGAGTGCAGGTATTTTGAAGTGTTTAATACCTGAGAGAAAGCATGAGAAAGAAAGGTTCTGATGGCTTCTTTGTGACTTAGAAAATGTTTGGCTATTTTTTAATATAAACAAAGCTAATCCCAGGCAGAATGCTCAAATGCCTTTCAATTAAGAAAAGTTATTTTTATCTTCATATAATAAAACTTTCATGATGTCGCTATTAATTCTTATCTTTTAAGCAGGAGTTTAAACTTGCTCTAGCATTAGTGTCACCTCAGGTGCTTAAAAAGTATTTATGCCCAAGCCAAACCCCAGAATGATTAAGTTACAATATCTGAGGATATGACACAGACATTAATACTTTTGTATGTTTGTTTTTTGGTTTATTCTAGTGTACAGCTGAAGTTGAGAACCACTGCTTTAAGATTATGGATAAAGGGAATTTAAGGCAGTGTGTTCCTAAACTCTCCAAGTGTTTTAGTCAATTTGGGCTGCTAAAACAAAGGAGCAAAGACTGGGAGCCTTATTAAACGACAGAAATTTCAACCTCATAATTCTGGAGGCTGGACTTCGGAGATCTCAGGGTTGCAGCATGGTGTTGGGATCTGGTGAAGACCTTCCAGGTTGCAGACTGCTGACTTCTTTGTACCCTCATGTGGTAGAGAACAGAGAGGAAGCAAGCAGTCTCATGACTGTTACAAGGGCGCAGATCTCATTTATGAGGGCTCTACCCTCATGACATCTAATTTTAATTACTTCCCAAAGACTCCACCTCCTAATGCCATTATTGGGGGATAGGATTTTAATGTATGAAATTTTAAGGAAACACAGTTTAGCCCATAACACCAAGGAAGTAAAATTGCTTCTTTGTTAAATGCTTGATGAAAATAGACCTTTGAATTGGCTGGTGCTTTCTAAAAATTCTCAGATGGGGAGATTCCATAGTCTGTCATGGTAGACTTTTTTAGTATTTAGATAATCTGGAGAAGAGTGTTCCTTCTCTATTTTATTTTATAATCCACATTGTTTTATTACATAGTCGATGCAAATAGAGACAAAAGCTCTTCAGTGTTTCTTTTTTTTGGATTTTCAGATTTATGATGGATTGAAAATATATGTAAATTTCAGTTAGCATGAGGATATTTTTGGTGTTTAATGTTTTTGTAGCTTCAAAAAGGATATATACTAAACCAATATAAATTTTCATTGCAATAGTACTCCTCTAAATGTAAGAGATACACTTCATAGATACAGTCTGCTATCAGAAAATGTTTTAAGGAGATGAAAAATATAGGAGGCATAGTAATGTATTTCCAAGCCCTCCAAATAAAGGGCTTGTCAAAGTTAAATATCTTCAGTGATATAATAGTCATTCAGGAAATATTTGTTGACTGCCTCTTAGGTGTTATGCACTATTGTTCTTGGCTTAGACTACAGCAGTGAAAAAGATGAAGTTCCTACATTCATAGAATTTCCATTGTTATTAGAAAGACTAACAGTGTACAATTTGACTAGAAAATAATACAGTTTTTAGTCATTACAATTTACAGTCATTAATACTATTAAAAAATGAAGCTATAATTGGGTAGACTGTGACAGAGAGGAGGAGATACTGTTCATAGGGTCAGAAAGTACCACAAATTTAGGTAGAAACCTGAATGTTGAGAAGAAGCTGGCCATTTGAAAATCTTGGTGAGTTCCAGACAGAGGGAATTGTAATTGTGAATTCCTGGGCTATGGCCTAGTTAATATTTTGAAGGATGTTAGAAGAAGCAGAGTTAGTGAGGGTATTTTGTGTAAGATAATGGGAAATTATGACATTTGTTTTCTTCAGTTAACCAGAAGACTTCTTGTCAGGAGGTGCCTGGGAAGGCTCTCCAGACTTTTTCTTTGTCCTTCTGGGTGGGTTGGTTGGTTGGTTTGTTTCTTTCTTTCTTTCAAGACTTTATTTATTTATTTATTTTTAGAGAGTGGGGGGGCCTGGGGGGGGAGGGGAGAGGAAGAGGGAGAGAATCTCCAGCAGACTCGCACTGAGCCCAATGCAGGGCTTGGTATCATGACCCCAACATCATGACCTGAGCCAAAATCAAGAATTGGATACTTAACTGACTAAACCACTGGGTGCCCCTGTCTTTCAGGGTTTCTTTTCATGTTTTCTGCTTTTATTTTCCTGTCTCCTTTTATACCTCCCCCATGCCCCGCTTTCTACCCCCATACAACCAGACTACTTATTTATTTAGCAGCCAATGGAGAAGGGCCTGGGGCAAGCATGGGGATGCCTTCTTTAATAATCTTGAGGCATAATTTGAGGCAAATGGAGCCAAGACTAGAAGGAGGTATGTTGGGAAGAGACTGGGAATTTTTAGAATGTGTACAGCCCACTTTCTCTTGAATTTGCTCTTGGGGAATAGGAATTACATGTTAAGTTTTTTTTTTTTGTTTTTTTTTTTTTTGTTTTTTTTTAAAGATTTTATTTATTTATTTGACAGACAGAGATCACAAGTAGGTAGAGAGGCAGGCAGAGAGAGAGGAAGGGAAGCAGGCTCCCTGCCGAGCAGAGAACCCAATGCGGGGCTCAGATCCCAGGACCCCGGGATCATGACCTGAGTGGAAGGCAGAGGCTTTAACCCACTGAGCCACCCAGGTGCCCCACATGTTAAGTTTTTTGATAATGAACTATTCAAATTCTTGTGTATTTTCTTATGTGTTGAAAGTTTTAGGTCATCTTCCTGAACCAGGATGTTTAATCTTCATAGTTCCTAAAATTTACAGCATATTTTTATCATGATTCATCTAATTTATTATGGAGAACATGTGTTAGTATTATTTTGGAAGTCTTTGATCTTGTTGGGGGATGTATAGTGGGGGCCAGATGTCCAACAAAAGGAATTATATAATTTTGGTTTAATCTTAGTGAAGTTACAGTATACTAAAGTAAATTACCTTTTTTTATTCTATTAGACTTAATACTAAAGAATTATTCTTGAGGTTGTAATACTGAATTATGTGACAGCATTTCAGTTCTCTTTTTCTTTTACAAAAATATGGATTTGGGGTGAAATTATGCATATGTATGTATTTTAAAGCTACTTCGTCAGTATACCATGTAGACAACTTAGCCACATTTCATAGGAATTCTTGAGTTTTTGAAAGTTAAGTGGGGCTATCCATCAATAATCTAAGTCTTTATTAAATGAAACACATTACTGATGGCTATTCAATTAATTTGTTTGATGTACATTAGCAGTGTACCAAATGTGATTTTTCATTTGCTGTGAGAAACTAAAGTAAATGATGTGTTTGGGTAATTTAAGGGTTTTAGTATATAGACATATATTTTTACTGCTAATTAAATGATAATTCATATTATTTTGTTATCATGACTAGGTAATAGATTAAAATTGGTGATATTTTAGTAAAACTATTCTCTGTTGAATGTTTCTATAAAACAAATGCCTATATACAATTAGTAGGTATATGGAATACCCATATGTTTCAGTTCATTTGGGATACTACTAGTTTATACTTTTTTCCCTAATGTTTCAAAATGTTTTGTTTTAGTTTATATATATGGGTACTCTAAAGTTAGGGAAGTGATGGCAGTATAACTCTGAATTTACATTGGTTCATACAGGTTTTTCCCAATAGTTCGGGGTTTTGTATCATTAGGTAACAGGTGCTGAATGCCAAGTATGCAATCACAGTTGGATACATCAAGTCAAACAGTAAATAATATGTTTAATGAGATACTCATTCACCTGAATTTCTTTGCCTTGGCTTAGTTAGGCTGATAGTTCTCTCTTGAAAATACTTGTTACAGGGTTCTCTTCTTTTAAAAGTTATGACATTTTTACTGTAGTAATTTCTTTAAAAAAAAAAAAAAAAGATTTTATTTATTTATTTGACAGAGACAGCGAGAGAGGGAACACAAGCAGGGGGAGTGGAGAGAGAGAAGCAGGCTTCCTGCCGGTCCGGGATCCCAGCGCAGGGCTGGATCTCAGGACCCTGGGATCATGCCCTGAGCTGCAGGCAGTCGTTTAACCAACTGAGCCACCCGGGCACCCCTACTGTAGTAATTTCTTATTCGTGGAAAGTTAATATGTCTTTTTAGTAAGCTAGTATTTTTATTCTAGTAGTTATTTTTCTTAATGTTTTGATGACTGTTGCATAAGTTTTGAAATGTCCCCAGTTCTATTTTTCCCTGAGCCATGTTATTTTAACGTGCCATTTGCAGGATGTGAGGTTTGTCAGGAAGCATTTGTTGCATTATAACACAATTGTCTCTATTGCTATAAACATTACATAATGTAAACCATATTCGCTATATGACTATCGGAATATAAGCCTTGAGTGGTGTTTGCATAGTATCTGCTTTTCCATCTTCTGCCATAAGAAATCTTGCTATAGATGGGATGTATTAGCAGCACAAGATCTAGCAAGTGTTTCAGAGCTGTTTAATTTAGACTAATTAGTGGGGAGTTGGGGGCTCAAAGGGTACCTACTCATAATACATCCTGAGTTCCCTAAGCAGCAAACAGAACATTTGAATCAGAGAATGTTTTTAGGTTTCCTTCTGAAAATTGAATATTAATTTCTTTCAAACATTTTATGTACAGGAAATAAAATGTGCTTTTTATGTTAATTTTTACCAGCATTTATATATGACCTATGATGTATAAAGTGCTGTGGTGAAAACAGAGATGACATAGACATAGACCCAGGCATAAACCCTATCAAGCAGGAGTTACTGATCTTAACATTGAGACTCATGTCTAAATTAATTAATTAAACAATATCCATTCAATTCCTCATGAAGATTCTTTTAATAATGTGAATGGTATTCTTTAATCTTTGTCATTTAAGATATTTAAATTTCATATTTGCTTAAATTAGCTGCAAAATAATCCTACCCCTAGGATGAAAACAGGTCTTTTGTGGAAACACTGTGACTCAAACCACGTGCCTACTGCTTCTTGTCTGTGTTCAGACAACAGAATCAGTGAATTAAAAAGATTTCAGTGGGGAAACCAAGACAGGGCAAGTTATGATGAATTCCCTTAGGCATGTATTTTCATGATTGTGATTTTATTTATGCTTGTAAAATTATCCCAAAATAAGAGTTACTTAATGATAGCTTGCAAGGAACAGTATGATTTCCAGAGGCCATTTGAATAATGTTGTGAGTGTTTTATCTGGCTGTGCCAAAAACCCCCCACAAACTTAGTTATGGAAGACTCTTAGTATATTTCAGTCCTTAGAAATGGTTCTTGAGGTCAGGTGCTAGATAAGCAGGGAATCTAGTAAAATAGCTATTTAAATATAAACATTAGGATATAGAGGAACTACTTCAATATCTACTATTTTATAAAGTAATTTTGAGAAATACTGCTTCTTGTCCATTCTAACATTTTATAAAATACTTTTATTCTGATTCTTCATATATACCTTTGACATTAATGTCTTTAACACTAAATCAGTGTTTTGGGTCATTAACACAGTTTTTCAAAGCACATCTTCCCTTCAATTTAAGATGTGTAATATAACATACTGTCACAGCTATATTTGATGATCGTATCTCAAGCCACAGACACCTGTACCTTTAGGACACTTGGGGTTTTCAATTTTCTTCTGTGTAGTTGTCTGTTTTTGACCTCCATAGCGAAATCATTTACTGATAGTTTTTTTAAAAGTGGCCTTTAGGGACTCCTGGGTGATTTCGTTGTTTAAGTGTCCAGCTCATGATTGTGGCTCAGGTCATGATCTCAGGGTTGTGAGATCAAGCCCCATGTCAGGAGGAGTCTGTTTAAGATTCTCTCTCTCTCTCTCTCTCCCCCCTTCTCTCCTTGCCCCACCCCCCCAAAAAAGTGGCCTTTAAAAGATTTCTTTATAATGACATCTGATGTTTAGATTGAAAACCAGGAATACATTTTTAATCTTGTTACTTCTCTTTGCTTGAAAAAGGTTGGCATGTGAGTTTTATATATTTTCCTTAGGCTCATAAAATTAGCAGGTAAAGTATTTGTTATAATAGACAGCAATTATCTGTTTTGGTAATTACTGAAATTTGTGAAGTATTGTACTTATATACTCACTACGAGTGAGCAGGTCTACAAGTATTCTAATGTTACTCGTGCTTACTACTATTTGGTGTATCAAGAATATTCTTTTTTGTTGGATTTTACCCAACCTTGAAGTTACTCATTTAGCAAATATTTTGAGTACGTATCTTGTTCTTGGAGTTTGGGTTACATAAGTGACTGAAACGATAATCTTTGCCATCTTGAGACTTTGTGAAGACTTTGGCACTGATTTAAGTGAAATGGGAGCCATGGACAGTTTTAAACAAAAGAATGATAAGATCATATATATATATATATATATATATATATATATATATATTTTTTTTTTTTTTAAGATTTTATTTGACAGACGGAGATCACAAGTAGGCAGAGAAGCAGGCAGAGAGAGAGGAGGAAGCAGGCTCCCCGCTGAGCAGAGAGCCCGATGTGGGGCATGGTCCCAGGACCCTGGGATCATGACCTGAGCCGAAAGCAGAGGCTTTAACCCACTGAGCCACCCAGGCGCCCCAGATCTTATTTATATTTTAAAGAGTGTTGGAATACTTGGAAATCTGACTGTTCTTATTTGAGCTTGATTAAGATTTAGATGTTTTCTCTCTGTATATAAATTATGTATATATGAAATTTAAGATAGGGCTCAATTGTTTATTTGGGTAATGATAGTCTATTAGAAATTTCCTGCTTTGCTGCCCTCTGTAGAGTATTATCTTTGATCAGTGGAAGCAATGAGAAGATCAGGACAGTGAAGGCAAGACTCTATACTTTCCTCTGAGAACAAACCCCTGGAAGAAGAAGAGCTCTATTTTCCTGGAGATGAGGAAAAGAAAAAGAAGGATAATGTTTTAAGATGGGCTTAATAGTGGTATCGATAGCACGTCCGGAAAGAAATATCAGCAGTTTAGATAATACAGAACTGAAGCTGAGCAGAGAAGTCTGTTTTGTAGAGAAAAATATTTCAAAATTATCAGTAGAACAAGTCATAGTTAAAACTTGTGTTTATGGATGATGTTACCCTGGTGTATAGGTTAAATAAAAAGCTAAAGGTGGGATGGAGGAACATTACCAGTATTTGAATGACTTGGCCAAGGAAGAGAATCTCCAGAAGGGCCTGATCAGAAAATACTTGTAAAAACACAAAAACCAAAGAAAGAAAGAAAAAAGTAAATACTTGAGATGATGGGCACATTTAATTGTGAGCCATACAGGAAAAAATGATCCATAGGAGAACATATAGACTGAATGAAAGAGGGAAGGTTTAGGTCCCTAGAATGCAGTTAAGAACATATTTAATAGAGAATAATAACAAAATTACAGAATTAGGCTAGATGTTAATAAAATGTAGAACTTCAAAGTTATAAAAAGATATAAGTGTTCAAGATATAACTATGAGGATAGGTTCATATTTTGAGGAGGTTATCTTTAAGATACTTTCCTCCAAAATTTTAGGATTTTTAGAAGGGAGCATTTATGTTTTTTCTCTTTCTTTGTTGAATTTAAAAGAAATATTGATGCCAGTTGTCTTTTTTTAAATTGACTTTTTAACTTCCTTCTTAAATTTAATGTCTATTGAACAGTAAAATCTGCAAACCAACAATTGTTTTTTTCCTGATTTTTTAATGGTAATATGTACATAACAAAATATACCATTTTTACTGTTTGGTTTTGGTACGGTATGCCTTTTTGCCAATTATCTTTATATTAACTTTATTTAAAATTTCTATGAACTTTAAAAATATTTTTATTTTGGTTAAAAATGTTCTTTGAGGGGTGCCTGGGTGACTCAGCTCAACTCTTGATCTCAGCTCAGGTCTTGATCTCAGGGTCATGAGTTCAAGCCCCATGTTGGGCTCAAAAAAAAAAAAAAAGTTCTTTGACCATAAGGGAATTAAACTAACGTAAAAAATAGATCTCTGGAAAGTCCCCAAATATTTGGAAATTAAATAGCACATTTTAAGAGTAATACATGGTTCAAAGGAGAAGCCACATGAGGAATTAAAAAATATTTTGAACTGAATGAAGTATATCTGAATTTGTGGTATGAAGCAAAAGCAGTGCTTAGAGGGAAATTTATGACATTAAATGCTTGTTTTTTTTTAAAAAGTTTTCAAATCAGTTTAAAGTTCTGCATTAAGGAACTGCAAAAAGAACTTATTAGATCAGAGCAGGCAGAATAAAGATATTAATAAAGATAAAAATAGATATCAATGAAATTGAAAGTAAAAATAATGAAAATAAAACTGAAAGTTGGTTCTTTGAAAGAATCATTAAAACTGATAAAGCGCTTTTTAAAAAAAAAATTTTTTTTTTGTTTTTTCAGTGTTCCAAGATTCATTGTTTATATACCACACCCAGTGCTCCACACAATACATGCCCTCCTTAATAACCACCATCAGGCTTACCTTTCCCTGAACCTTTCTCCCCTATAAAACCCTCAGTTTGTTTCTCATAGTCCATAGTCTCTGATGGCAAGCTTTACTCAAACTGAGGGGAAGGAGAGAGAGAGACAGACACAGGGAGGTTACTCTTACCAGCAGTTAAAAAAGGGATGTTACCACAAATCCCACCCTTATACATTGAAAGATTATTAAGGGACTATTATGTCTAACTTTGCCAACAAAATTAACTGAGATGAAATAGGCAAATTCTGTGAAAAACACAGAATACAAATTTTGCTCAATAATTAACCTGAATAATAATATATCTAAGAGAAATATTTCTAATTAAAAACCCTTTATCAAAGAAAACTCCATGTCCAAATGGCTTCATCATGAATTACATGAAACATTAAAGGAAGAAATAATTCTAATTCTGTACTAACTTTTCCAGAAAATAGATGAGGGATTACTTCTCAACTCATGTTATGAAATTAACATTATTCTGATACCCTAATGAGCAAAGACATTATTAAAAAAAAAGAAAATTATAGATGAATATATTTTATAAGCCTTGATGGAAAATCCTAATAAAATATTAACAAATAGAATCTAGCAACATATAAACAAGATTATACAACATGAACAGATGGTGTATATATGCAAAGTTTATAGCATTTCCCAACCAATCAGTGTAACTCAAGAAGAAAAATTATTTTATAATCTCGATAGATACAGAAAAGAATTTGATAAAATTTAACATGCACTAATAAAAAATTTCTCAGTAAACTAGGAATATTCAGAGAACTTCCTTAGTTCTGATAAAGTGAAGTTATGAAAAACCTATAGCTGATACCATACTTAACGGTGAAAATGGAATGCTTTTCCACTAAGATTAAGAACAAGACAGAGATGTCCATTCTCATCCTTCCTACTCAACATAATTCTGGATTTTCCAGGCAGGTAAGTTAAAAAAATAAAACACAAATATAGGAAAGAATCAAATAAAATGTCTTTTATTCATAGATGACATGATTGTATGTACAAAATATGATGGAACCTACAAAAAAGATAATGGAACTAATTCGTGAGTTTAGCAAGGTCTCATATTTCTGTATATTAAGAATGAACATTTCAAAATGAAAATTTAAAACATCAATTAAAATAAAAACAACATGCAACAGCTTAAGGATAAACAAAGTATATAATTTGTAAGCTGTAAACTACAAAACATTCATGAGAAAATTGAAGATGATGTAAATAAATGAAAACATAGTATATTCATCGTTTTGAAGACTCAGTACTTTTTAGATGTAAATCCCATCCCTCTTATCCCGGAATGGCCTGAAGAATTCAAGATAATCTCAATCAAAATCCTATCAGGGCCTTTTGGGTTTTGTTTTTATTTTGGGTAGAAGTTGATAGCTGTTTCTGATAACTATATAGAAAAGACAAGACCCTGGAATAGTCAAAACAACTTTGAAAAGAACAAAGTTGAAGGATTTCGAGACTTTAACTATAAAGTTGTCTTAACCAAGACAGTGTATTGATGAAAGGATAGACACATCGATTAATAGAACAGAATAGAATCTGGAGAAGATCTGTGTGTTATCAATTGATTTTTGACAAAGGTGCCAACACACCTTTTCTCAATAAAGAAAAATGTTGTCTTTTCAATGAATGATGCTGAAACATACGGATGTCTTCTTATGGAAGGATCTTCAACTCATGTCTTTTATACTTTCCACTTTATAGAAAAATTGACTTGAATTGGATCATAAGCCTAGGTATAAAATTTGGAACAATAAAATTTCTGAAAGAGAACCTAGAAAATCTGTGACCTTGGGTTAGGCAGAACTATTTTAGATAGGGCACAAAAAATCAAACATAAAAGAAAAAATTGTAATTTGAATTACATCAAATTTAAAAAGTTTTATTCTTCAGAATATACTGAAGAGACAAGCCATCACCTTGCAGAAAATATTTGTAGACTATGTATCTGATAAAGGATTTATGTTCAGAATATGTTAAGAATTTTCACAGCTCAATAATGAGGGAACAACAACTGAACAGAAAATGGGGAAAATGCTCTTAACAGATCCTTTATTGAAGAAATATACTGATGTCGAATAAGCAGAGGGAAAGATGCTCAGTACCCTCAGCCATTAAGGAATTGCAGAGTAAAATCACAATGTGATACTATCCTATTAGAATAGAGAGGAGGAATAAAAGAAAGGAAAAAACTGCTGATAACTGAATACTAGTGAGAAGGCAAAGGAACCAGAACATACACTGCAGGTAGGAAAGCAAAATGCTACTGTAATTTGGAAAAGTCTGTCAATTTCTTATAAATTTAAATATACAGTTGTCATATGGCATA
Source organism: Martes martes (assembly GCF_963455335.1). Classification (NCBI taxonomy): domain Eukaryota; kingdom Metazoa; phylum Chordata; class Mammalia; order Carnivora; family Mustelidae; genus Martes; species Martes martes. The sequence goes on along the minus strand of NC_137889.1, from coordinate 197,213,180 downwards.
TCCTTCTCATGTATTTACCCAAGGGAAATTAGAACATGCTCACATAAAGTTTTGTACTCAAATATTCATTAACTGATGATTAGCTCAACAAATTGCAGTACATCCATATGATGAAGTACTATCTAGTAATAAAAAGGAATGAACTACCAAAGCATGCTATAGCATCAGTGAATCTTAAAGGCATTATGTATTTGTGAAAGTTGCAGTCGGAAGTCTGGATGATTCCGTTTCATTTTGGAAAAAAAAATCTGAAAGTGACAGAAAACATCATGGTTGCTAGTAGCAGAGGGTAGTGGTAGGGAATTGCCTACAAAGGGACAAGAGAAATTTCTCAGTGATAAGAAATAATTATCTTGATTGTGGTGGTAATGACAAAACTGTGAATTTTCAAAATTCGTAGATTTGTACAACTAAAAAGGTGATTTTTATTCAAAATTATACTTCAATAAAATTACTTCAATAAACCTGTCCAAAAATTTCCAAAATTCATAGATTTGTACAACTAAAAATGTGATTTTTATTCAAAATTATACTTCAATGAAATTACTTCAATTAGCCTGACTGTCCAAAAATTTCCAAAATTCATAGGTTTGTACAACTAAAAAGGTGATTTTTATTCAAAATTATACTTCAATAAAATTACTTCAATAAGCCTGACTTTCCAAAAAAACTTAATTTTATACAGAAGGAAAAAGATTGAAGGAAGAGAATATAATATTTTTTTGGTCTTGCTTCTCTTGAAAAACAGGCAGTTACTTTAACTGAAACTTACTGTGACTTTATTTTGCCAGGACTTTTTTTATTCATTTAAAAATAATTAGGTTGCATATGCATACTAAAAACTGAATTACATATACCAACAAATTAAGTCTATGTATCTAAAAATAATACAAATTGTTGTGATAGCTCTTTTGGAATTTTTTTTTTCAACTCTTTGGAATTTTTGTTAGAAATGTGGAAATGGGGGCGCTGGGGTGGCTCAGTCATGCCCTGAGCTGAAGCATCTACCTTCAGCTCAGGGCATGATCCCAGGGTCCTGGGATTAAGCCCCACATCGGGCTCTCCCACTCCCCTGCTTGTATTCCCTCTCTCACTGTATCTCTGTCAAATAAATAAATAGAATCTAAAAAAGAAAAAGAAAAAAGAAACATGGAAATGGTTAGATTATTCCTGATATTTTCTTTAAAGTTCTGAAGGGTCTTTTTTTTTTCCCCCTTAATTATTTGCTAAAATCACACAGTAAGAAACTGTGTGGTCTTTTTTCTCTTAAGGTAAGCGATATAGTAGGGTACAGACAAGTAAAAAGGTAAAATTCATTTCACTCTTCAATTACCACTGTTAACAACTTGGGTTTCGACATCTGGAAATTTTTTTGTTTGTATCCTTGTACAATGCATACATTTTGGTTTTAAAATCATCTTAAAAGGATACATACCATGTTTGCTTTCCTGGGCTTGTATTTTTCTGGTCATGTAATTTGGGTATCTTTCTGGATCAGTATCGTATATTCACTCACTCAGTAAATATTTTTAAGTACTTAATATTTAAGGCTAGCAAGGAAAAAAATATGGTCCTTGTCCAAGCAACTGATATTCAAATAAGAAGATAATAAATTTGGGGAAAATGTTACTATTGATAAGTTTCATGAAGGTAATTAGTGAAGGCTAAAAAGATGAAAAGTGCATTAGATAGTTGTGGTATAGAATGTTTTATCTAGATCTGCTTTATTCTGCAGATAGGTATTTACTATTTCATAGTGTAATTTATTTAACCATTATTCTGTTGATGGGCATATGTATTACTTAAAGTTTTTTTCTGTTTTAGTCAATACTGTGATATCCTTGTACATATTTTTTTGCTTACATGTACAAGTGTTTCTATAAACTAAATTCTTAAAAGGAAAATTGCATTTTTAAGTACTGATTATGCATCCTGTGAAATTATCCTCCAAAACATTAGACATTATCTGCCAATAGATGAAAAATGCCTCATTTTAATTTGTATTTACCCAAATCCCAATGAAATTTAGCGTATTTACTGATCATTTGTTTTTTCTTCCATTATTGCCTACTTATACAGTTGTACCCATTGTGGGGTTTGTCTTTTTCTTACTGAGATTTTAGGATTTTTTAATTATTCTGTTTATAATAGATACATCATATTTTATATTTTTTCTTAATCTGTCACTTTTCTTATTTTATAGAATCTTTAGATTTTTCATTTTTATATTGTCAAAATCTTTCACTCTTTTCTTTCCTAGCTTCTAGATTTTGTGTCTTTCCAGAAAAGCCTTCTTATATTAGTTTAGTCTCATATTTTTTTCCTATGACTTCTTTAGTTTTATGTATGTTTCTAGTAGATTTTAATTCATCTGGAATTTTATATATACGTATATATGTATATATATGTGTATACATACATACACACACACACACACATATATGTGTGTGTGTGTGTGTGTGTGTATGTATGTATGTATGTATATATATATATATTGCCACCCTGTGGTAAGGACCTGTTTTTTCCAGTTTCCTAACCTTTCTCCCAAAATAATTTATTGAACAATATCTTTTTTTCCCCCACTGACTTGAAATACTACCTCTATCATTTTAAGTGTCCAAAATATGTGTTTTCTGGATCTAATACTCTATTGTTTTAATTATTTTCATTTTACATTTAACATCTGATAGGGTACCCCTCCCCTTGTCTTTTTCAAAAAATTTTTGGCAATTTCTGTGTATTTTCTCTTCCAGATGAACTTTAGAATCAACATGTCAAGTTCCATTAAAAATCCCTTTGGGATTTTGATTGGAAGTGCATTGAATTTACAGATTAATTTGGGGAGAATTGACATCTTTACACTATTGACTCTTCCCATCCAGGAACATGGTATGCCTCTCCATTTCTTCAGGTGTTCTTTTATGTCCTTTAGTAAAGTTTTATGGTTTTTTTCATGTAGGTCTTAGACTTTTCTTGTTAGGTTTATTCCTTGGTATTTGTAGTTTTCATTGTTACTGTGAATTACATCTTTTCTTCCAGCTTACATGTTGTTTTCAATTGGTTATTGCTAATATATAGGAAATCTATTGATTTTTGTTTGTCGATCTTACCATTTACTTGGTTTGCATTGGATTCTCTTGAAATTTCCAGAAGGATGATTATGCATTCTGCAAATGATAGCATTTGTTGTTTCCTTTTTTCAGTATTATGTTTCTAGGGGATTTTTTGTTTGTTTTTTTCTGGTCATACTACATTGGTTAGGCTACCAAATCTGTTCACTACTAGCTCTGATTTGAGCTTCTTTCCTGATGGCATCCTAATTTTTAAACTTTTACATTTTACATGTGGTTTAGATTTCTGGTGGTGCATATTATCTGGATGGAACAAAAGTTTCCTTCTTGACTTAAGTATTTTCATGGTAATGAATATTGTGTTTATTATGTGTTCTTGTTGAGATGATACATATTCTTTTTACTTCTAAATTTTAATGTCGTGAATTACACTAATACATCTACCTACTACTGGTTATGATTTTTTCATTTTTAATATTTATTCAGCAAGTATTTATTTGGATATTGCATTGTGCCAGGAACTTTGCTACACATTGGTCATTTGCTACACACTGGAACTTTGCTACACGAAGTTCTGAATGGTTCCTGTATTTAATTGGAGAAGACAGATAAAAAACAGATACCCAAGAACAAGATAATTTTAGGCTGTGATAGTACTATGGTGGGAATAAAGTTAGTGGTATAGTAGAGAGATGAGTATTTTCTTGGGTAGTACAGTCTGAGAGGGTAAAATACAAATTAAGACCTGAAGAATGAAAGCTTTGGGAAAAGCATTCCAGGCAAGGGAAAGTCACTATTTTTGTGTGTACAAATATTCAAATATTCAATTTCAAGAGAATTTTCTTGAAAATCATCCATTTTGTTTAGACTTTCCTATTTCTTGATTTATAGCTTTGCTTAGTTTTCTGATTTTAATAGCTCCTTATGGTTTTTGTTTTTCTCTCATTTTCTCTAATCAGGCCTACCAAAGGCTTGTCTCTTCATGCTAGACCTATCCTTGAAGCACTTACTAGTCTTAGGAATTACTTCTGAATCTCTTTTCAATTTCTTCATATCTATTATTACTACAAATTATTTTGATACATTTCGACTTGGATTTTATTTTTGAAGATTTTTAGTTTATGTATCTTAAATCTAAATTTTTCTTTATGGACAACTATGACCAAATCCCATAGGAAATAATATGCTTACTGATTTTAATTTTTATTTTCCCTGTATTCTGAGAGTTTATTAGTAGGCTTTTTTCTTTTCTTTTTAAATTTCTAAGTAGAGTATTATTGTTAAATTTTAGTTTCACTTAGCTTTATGGACTAAGAATGTAACCTATATATATATTTATAGGTTATATAAATATATATTATATTTAATTTAATATATAATTATATAAATATATATTATATAAGAATGTAACCTATATATATATCTCAAAAGAAAAATCTTTTGAGATTTTTCCTTGGTCAGGCCTTTGTTTGCTATAAAACACTACATTCTCTGTTCATGATATACTAAATTCTATTTCACTATGATATATAAGTATAGTTCATTATGGAACCTATTTCTGAATCATTCATGTCCTTGCATAATCTACTTACTCTCTTCATTTTCTGACATAGGTATGTGAAAAGTTTCCTGCTAAGTTGTGTGAATTTTCTAGTTGCTTTTATTTCAAGTATATTTACTTTATATATTTCATTGTTATATTTTGGCTATTACATGCTCTGGCTATTATACGCTTTGGTGTATTAAATAAATTTATTACCATTATAAAATATCCTTTTTCTGTGTAATGCTTTTTGCCTTGAGTTCTTTGATAATAATTGTACCCTTGACTGGGTTTGCTTTTTCATGTATTTTTTTTCATGCTTTTAGCCTTATGACTAAAAATTTTAGTTCTCTTATGATAGCATATAGTTGAGGGTTTTTTTTTCCTTCTTTTTTTTTAAATCTTAATCTGTGTGCCATTTTTTCAAATAAGAGAAGTTTTCCCACTTGCTTTTATACTAACTTGGTTTTTTGGTCTTTGGTCTTTTTCCTCACATTGAAGGTTATTGTGAAGAGGTCTTTTCCTGCTATCGCTGCCTACCCGCCCAGCCTCGCTCCCTCCACATCCACCTGCTACCCCTTGCCTTTAGCTGAATTTGAGTTTTATTTTGTTTACTACCCACTTTGAAAACTGTGTTTCATTTCTCTTTTTCAGCAGGCATTGAATTGAAATAAACCGTATCTTCAACTAGTTGTTCTCTTTGCTGAACATAGGTTTTTGGCATTATATCATTCAGTCTTGGCTGAACTGATATTTTAGTAATATGTTTATGTTATAATACGTTTTTACTCTTCTAACTTTAAGGAATTATTTATTAACAACTACCCGACATGATAAAGCTAGCTTGTATTATATTAGTTTCTTTTCCAGATGCTTAGTGTTATGATTCCCAAGGCTGTCCTTTTCTTGGATTCGAACTCTAAATTCAGAAATATTTGTGGTTTTAAAATTTTCAGTTTGCTTACATATCTAAAAAATTATTTTACTCTACAGTTTAGAATTTTACTTTTAAAATAATTATACTTTAGAACTTTTAGTTGCAGAGTTGGTTTCTAGCATCTTGGGTCATATTTAGACTCTGATATCAATCTGATTTTTAATTCTGTTACTAACCATTTGCCTTACAAACTTACTACACTTAAAATATCCTTGGAGTGCTCAAATTCCATCAGGTTATGACTGTGTGTGTCTGTATCTGAGAATGAGTGTGTATTTCTACGTATGCATTGTAAAGCCATAAGAGTCATTTTATTCTGAGCCAGTTTTTATGATAATTGATGAATAATAATAAATACCAGAGACAGGTTAAATTAATAATTAAATTGCATCATACTATTGATATTTAGAGTTGGGGTAAATTTTTTAAAATCTGTGGCCTTAATTCTATTACAGAAAAGCCACTTACAAACTTTAGATTTGAGAATTCTATACAATTTTACTTACTTTAAATACTCATATTTGGTTCACTTTATAAAATTTACAGTTAATGTTAAAAATTTCGTATTGAATTATAATTTCATACTGAGGTGTAGCAGATAAGTACTTTGAAGCTTAAGAAAAAGAGTTATGTTTTAGCTCTATGAGAACAGTGCTATGTTAACTATTATATCACTAGTTCTTAACACATTCCTAGATCTTAACTAAAATTTTATTAGATGGGTAGATGGGTATGAATGAAATGATGTAGAATGAATCAATGTTTTCTTAATGAATAGATTTTTTGAAAGCTAAATTTACTTTTAGTCAGGTTCATTTTAGTTTATTTACTTGAATCTCAGGATATTGACACCATAATGAGTCATATTATTAATTGATACTCTTTTTACAATAAGGACTTTAAGTGGTTTATTTTATGCTGTTTTATTTCAGTGTATACATAGATCAGTGTCCAGTGACCATACTGACCATACCATTATATTAATGGTACGGAAAAACTACATCCAAATGTATTAATTTAAGAATTGTCGTGTTTTACCTGAAGTTTACCCTATTTAAGACTTCAAAAAATACAGATCAAAGAAATTTTTGTTAGGTTTTGGGGTCGAGTACAGAAGAGAAGCAGCAATTGTTTCTTTGAATTAGGTTTACATAGCCTGTTCTGCATATCACTGAAAAAGCAACAACACTTGAGTTATCATGTAATTCAGTCCATGATGATGACCTCAAGTCAGGTTGTTCTAATGAGTCTTTATTTTTGGTAGGTGAAATGGAATCAATTATGATCTGTGTTCTTAAAATCCACTGTCATTGAAATGACAAAATTGGTCATAAAAATTAAACACTAACATTTACTGTAAGTAAAAATCATACGCAATGATCATAAACGTTGTTTAGGAAGGATTTTTCTGCATTGACTTGATTAAGAGCTCTTCAGATTTTAAGTATGGTGAGTTTTGGATTGAAGATACTGTGTTTTCCTGGAGCAAGTGTGAGAATTTTTTGTTATTTAAAAGAATGTTTTAATATAATCAAGATCTAGATTATCTTTCTTGGAATATAGATTATTAACTTGAAATTTAGACTACCTGCTCTAAATTAAATGAAAATGGACAGGGTAGTTTTCTGAACAAGAGCAGTAATTAATTGGTAGATAGGGATGGGATGGGAGGATGTGGAGTGTTAAAGGTCAAGAAGTCCAAATTCTGGAGTTGCTGGCATTTCATATTTTATTTTTATTTATTTATTTATTTTTTTAAAGTTTTTATTTATTTATTTGACAGACAGAGATTACAAGTAGGCAGAGAGACAGGCAGAGAGAGGGGAGGAGGCAGGCTCCCTGCTGAGCAGAGAGCCTGATGCGGGGCTCCATCCCAGGACCCTGAGATCATGACCTGAGCCGAAGGCAGAGGCTTTAACCCACTGAGCCACCCAGGTGCCCCGCTGGCATTTCATATTTTAAAGTATGTTTATCCTCAAAGACTGACTTTTTCCTATCCCCACCTCTCATAATCTTTCCTTTGGTATATTGAAGTAAGTTATAAATAGGTTTCCTTGTTTCTGTTGTCACATCTATACAAAACCATCTTTCACATGATCTCTAATTATCTTTTTAAAAAATTACTTATTTGGGGTACTTGGGTGGCACTGTTGGTTAAGTGTCCCACTCTTGGTTTTAGCTCAGGTCGTGATCTTAGGATCGTGAGATCAGTCCCGTGTTGGTCTCCACGCTCAGCGTAGAATCTGCTTGAGACTCTCCTTCCCTCTGCCCCTCCCCCTTAACCCCTGTTCTCTCTTCCTCTCTCTCAAATAAGAAAATAAATCTTTTTAAAAAATTGATTATCTTAATACTTTAATCCTTCAATAAGCTACCATATAAATTCTGAACTTGGTACAATATTGAAAGGCCCCATCTTTCTTAAGCACTATTCTTTTTACCATTCTCATTCAGAATTGTTTTTTCCTTTTTCTCTGTACAGTAACTATATTAGTGTCTACTTAGTACTGTTTTTTAATCTTTGGTATAGTTAGTTCTTTGCACATAGAGTTGCATTTTTCTGTATTGTATATTTGTAGAAGGCATTGATTATAATAAAATCATTTTTATATTTCCTTTCTCCTTTGGCTGCCCTACTGCATTTTGCACATTATATGTAATTGGGGGTGAATATTTGTTAAATGGAATGGAACTTGTATATATGATGTCTAGTTAATAAAAATTTCTTTATCCTTTGAAATAAATGCCAGTTTATTTTTTATTTTTAGTTTTTTAAAGATTTTATTTATTTGTCAGAAAGAGAAAGAGAGAAAGAGAATACAAGCACGGGGAGCAGCAGGCAGAGGGAGAGACAGGCTCGCCTCTAAGCAAGGTGCCTGTTGGAGGACTCCATCCCAGGAGCCCAGGATCATGACCTGAGCTGAAGGCAGACATAACCGACTGAGCCACTCAGGCACCCTAAATGCCAGTTTATTACAAGATGAACTACTCTTCTCTAATATAACATTGATAATTTATCTATTTTGACAGGAAGTTAGTTTGAAATGTAACTCTATTGTTCACGTTCGTCCACATGGCCCTATATTTCCAAATTTTTATATGACTTTTTGTTTTACTATAGAAGGACTGGGGGTACCATTAATGGCATAAACAAATTCCTTCAGTCTTGACCTTTCTTAAAAGACCTTGATTTTCATTGTTGAGTGGTTGTGTTAAGTTTATTTTGGGAAGAAAGTAAAGGAGATATTTAATTACTTTGTTAATTTAAATAAATAGTATTACTGTTAAGTAATATTTTAAAACAAAAGCAACCTCTAGTAAAATATCACCTTAAAATCCACTTTTAAAATCTTTCAAAACCAAAACGATTTAACGTAGTAAAATATCACCTTAAAATTCACTTTTAAAATCTTTCAAAACCAAAACGATTTAACTTGCACAAAAGAGTAGAGGCAAGTATGATAAAGCCACTATAAATCTTTTTCGCAGATTCAGCATTATCAAGAATTTGCCACACAACTTTGTTTTCTGGAAATATTTTATGGCGGTTTTCTGACTCTATTTTTATATATGGCAGGATGCATCTCTAAAAGATAAGAGCATTTATGGAGCGCCTGGGTGGCTCAGTGGGTTAAAGCCTCTGCCTTCGGCTCAGGTCATGATCCCAGGGTCCTAAAATCAAGCCCCACATAGGGCTCTCTACTCAGCAGGGAGCCAGCTTCCTCCTCTCTCTCTGCCTGCCTCTCTGCCTACTTGTGATCTCCGTCTGTCAAATAAATTAAAAAAAAGAAAAAAAAAAGACAAGAGCATTTTCTTACCTAACCAGAATAATTCCTTTAGACTGTCTAATACCCAGTGCATATTCAGATTTCTTCACTTATCTTGAAAATTTCATATAAGGTCTATATTATTTTGCTAATTATGTCTTTGGTGTCTCTTTAATTTAGAGCTTTTCTTTCCTTTTGTTTTCTCTCTTTTTATTTAAAAAAACACGTTCCACATTTTAGTTGTGTTTTTTCCTATTTAACTTTGTGGTTCTCAAATTATCACCCTCCAGGGTCTTTTTGTTTGTTTCTTTTTTTCCTCTAAGGGTACATTTGGCATTGTTTGGAGGTTTTTTGGTGTCACAACCTTTGGTAGAGTTGCTACTAGCATCTAGTAGGTAGAGGCCAGGGATGCTGCTAAACATTCTGAAATATATAGGGCAAGCCCTCGACAATGAAGAAATTATCCAGCCCAAAATGTTAATAGTACCAGGATTGAAAAACTGATTTGACTTGTTCCTAATACTTGCCTTATTAATTTTTACAAACTGGAAATTATTTCTTTTTTTTTTTTTTTTTTTTTTTTTAGATTTTATTTATTTATTTGACAGACAGAGATCACAAGTAGGCAGAGAGACAGGCAGAGAGAGAGGGGGAAGCAGGTTCCCTGCTGAGCAGAGAGCCCAACGTGGGGCTCGATCCCAGGACCCTGAGATCATGACCTGAGCCGAAGACAGAGGCTTTAACCCTCTGAGCCACCCAGGTGTCCCCAAACTGGAAATTATTTCTAAGGGCTCAAATAGATTATTGTTTATTTTCAGAGGGGCAAGAATATGTCATAGGTGGTATTGTGTATTTTATGTTACATAAATCAGAGATATATAATGTTTAGTTCTCTTCCTTTTAGTAATTAGACAGTAGGTATAGCTTTGTCCCTAAATATAGAATTTGAAGTTAGCTTTTCTAGAGCAGAGTGGAAAAAAACCCTTCAGCATGGAATTTTCTAATGGAAAGAATATTGAACTAGTTAATTGGATAACTGGTCTCTTGGTGCTAGATATTTAGAAACTTGCTATTTAAATAACAGTCCCGTGCTTCTGTTTTTTCATCTGTAACAATTTGGTGGTTCTTTATATTAGACAAGAATTTGAAACGTGAGCATCACTTCATAAAATATCCATCTAGTGAAAACAGTACATCCGAAATAGCTTAAATATAACTTGTCATGCTTTGAGTTACTGATAACTTTGATAGGTTATTTCCCTTAGGGAATAAATTTAATAAGGACATACCTTTCCTTCTGTCTCTCCCCTCTTCATGGAAATTATTTTTACATTTCATTTAAAGAAAATGTTTCAAAATATTTACGTGAATTTCTTATTCAGAGCATTTTTAATATTCCAGAATTTGGCTATGGATCAAAATGAATCTTTTTTTCAGTAGAAATGTAATAAAAATGAGTACGGTTTCAACGGGAAAACATTTTAGTATTTAATCTGAATTATCTTCGCTCAGTACATGGTAGAGCAGGATATGCTCATAAATCATAACTTAGTTGACCTATGAATACATAAGGATTACTTATTTTTGTATTTTTATGACTGCTTGTCCTTATGTCAGTCTCTCTTCAGTTGTTCTGTAATGTAGTGCAAGAATCTTTCCAGTTAAGGAAAGAGGAATTAGTGTTAGAGGAGGAAGTTCTCTTCTACTTCTACTCTTCTAAATTCTAACAGCCTTTTCCCCCTACCCTTTACCTTCTACACTTTTTAACCTGTAAAAGTGTTCATTTATGCACATACTTTGACTCTCTCATTAAAGAAGTAAGTTCCTAGATGGTGGAGTTGATTTCACACATCTCTGTAGCTCCTCTGCTAGTTAACTGTAGTATCTCTTGCACAAAGACTGTTGGCCAGTGATGGGCATTTTGCCCTACCTGCTACTTGATGTTGCCCTACCTATTACTTAATATACAAATATTCAATAATCTGTAAGATATACCTTAAATTTATTTTTTGTAACTACCTCTCCCTTCCCCAAATACACTGTAGCCTTTTAGAATCTGAAAGGGAAGAATCCCCAAACCGTCTTTTATTTACTAAAAGTCCCTGTTTTCATGGAGTTTAGAAAGGTAATAAATTTTATAATATATCAGTGTAATGAATTTATGAAAAAATTATGTAGAATAGGGATCTAGAGATTGCTGAGATACTTGCTTAGGTCTCATAGGTAGCATCTGAACCAGTAAAGGTACCTTGGTCTTTAGATCCTAACAGTATCCTTGAAATTAATTTCTTCTTAGTATTAAACAAACTGGGGGTGGGGGAGATATAAATCCATTCCTGTTCTTCTCTTTTACCCCAATACCTTTTTAAAAAATCTGTACATAGAATTTCATAGTCATTTGAATTTACTGTTTTTAACTTACCAATTTTTTTTACAAAGTAAGAATAGTGGACTTAAAAGTTACTGTAACTTCTGTGGATATTTGAAATCAGTAAGAAAACATTTCTGTAATTAATATCCCTCATGAAGAGATTGAGGTGCATTTTTCTTAATAAATTTTCACCAAGCTCAGTTAGGACATAGTGTGGCATTGGGCACTTTATGTCAGAGGCTCATTTTTAATTGAAATTTAATATCTCCTATGATCTAACCTCTAAGTCTCTTACCTTTCCTACAGTAAATACTCTGTTCTAGCATACAGAAATTTTATAGCTGTCTACCAGTGTTACATTCCTTTTTCTCCTGTTGTCTTACATAAATTAATTTGGTCAGAATCTTTTCATATTTATCTTTATGCAGTGTCTTGTTTGATTTAAATACCTCTGATCTATACCCTTAACTTGGCATTTAACCGTGCCCTGCCTTTGAAATATTTTGTTTTCTAAAACTCTAGTCTGAAATATTATTAATTTTTCATTTGTTTATTTTACCGATATTTATTTTTCCATGTTTATTTCCTTTGTTTTCTTTCATCTTCTCCCATTGGGTTGGAAAATTGTAGATATTTTCACAGAGAAAATTTCACTGGGAAGCAACTTTTTCTTTAAAATGACTCATCTTCTGGACCTTCATTAAAGATAAGAAGACATAGTTTTTATTATACTATAATTTTGAATCACATCTTGCTATGGCCAACTCATGTCCCAAAAGTTTACTTAATTTGTTAGATTTTATTTATTTCTTCTGGAGTGAAAGAGAACATACAAGCGGGAGAGGGATAGAGAGAGAGGGAGAGAGAAGCAGACTCCCTGCTGAGCTCAGTGAACCTTAGGGGTGGGGGGGTGGGTACAGCTCAATCTCTGGAACCTGAGATTATGACCTGAGCAGAAACCTTTGGTCAGAGGCTCAATTTACTGAACCACCCAGGCACATCACCCCCTGTTTTTGAGATATATTCCCAAAGTCTACTTCTTAAAGTATAACATTTATGCTACTACCTTGAAAGAGAACTTAAAACTAAAAAGAGTATATTCTTTTTTTTTTTTTTCCTAACTCCCTGTCATCTTAACAGGGAGTCGTTATTGATGGGTTATTATACTGCAAAGTTTTGTGAAAATTTTCAGATATTTACAGAGATTATTTTCAGGGTATCCAGTGTCTATTTGTATTTGAAATTTTAGAAATCTGAAATCATGTTAAACTGTGTTAGTCTAATGGAAATTTGGAGAGAAACATACTGTTTCCTCCCAGATTTAACTTTCAGTATTAAATATGTGTTGGTTATTCCTGGTTACTAGATAGGTGACTTTCAAAGATGAAATGACTCAGAGTTTCTCATGTTATAGTAGTTAAAATTTTATTCCTTAAGGTTTTTTTCAGATTTCTTACATTTAAATACTAGGTATGAGCATAATTGTGTTCTAGGTTAATAATTACTTTTATATCTATTTTAGTTATAACTGCTAGAAGTACCTTAGATTTATGAAGTAAATTTCATGTAAAATAGTGACAGTTTATATAATAATTGTCAAATTTTTATCAGCAAACTAGAAAGAACTATCTTAGTACTTATTTGTAAGTAGCCTATAATAAGGGATATCACAACAAAACTTTTCCCCATGTCTTCAGTGTTTGCTGTGTTCTAATTCTTTAAATATTTTTTTTATTGAATCTCATGTTGACTATATTAGTGGTTCTCAGTGAATGGTCCACAGGTCCCTCAGGTCCCAGAGACCATTTCAGGATATCTAAGAGGTCAAAACCCCTTCATCACAGTACTGACATGTTATTTGCCTCCTTTACTGTGTTGACATGTGCACTGATAATGTAAAAGCAATGGTAGGTAAAACTGCTGGCCCCTCAGTCAAGGCCATGGCATCAAATTGTACTAGTGTCATTGTATTCTTCAATTCTGCATACTCACAGTTAAAAGAAGAAAATGAAGATCCTGTTTTACCTAAGAATAATCTTGATAAAGCAATAAATATTAATTTTATGAAATTTACACTTTTGAATACGTGTCCTTTTAATATTACTGTGTGTGACAAAATGAGAAGTACACATAAAGCACTTCTGTGGTTGTGTGTGTGTGTGTGTGTGTGTGTGTTTTGAGATGCAAGGTAAAGTAGCCATTCCTTTTTTTTTTTTTTGGATGAAATGCCATTGTTAACTAGAAAATATAATTGAGAGGCCCAGTACACTTAGCAGACTTGGGTATTTGGCAAATGTTGTTATCAGAAATGATGGAAGTGAATTTGTCATTTTAAGAGTGATTGACAGTATTTGTCACCAGTGATGAAATTAAGCTTTCAAGCACAGATTAGAATTTTAAATTGTGTTTGCCTGGGCTTCACAGTACTTAAAAACTTTTCTGATGAAAATATCACTGGTGGCGATACTAACAAATGTGATTTTTTGATATTGTAGTTTGATTTCTCAGTATGGTGACTATTAATAAATTTAGCCCTTATCTGAAGGTCTGGGGTGGGCAGTATTTTATAAGTGTATAAAGGGGTCCTGAGAGCAAAACATTCAAGAGCAGCTGATTTAGGTCCTCTACTAAAGCCAAAGGTTTCACGTTTAATCATTAACCTCATAGGTCCCCCATCTTGCCCTTATCCTACCAAATTAAAATAGAAAGAATACATAATTTCAGTAAAAGGAAAAAAAAATGAGACTTTGCTGTATATGAGTAGCACATTCTTAAATTCTTCTACAAATATAATTTTCTCCTTTAAACAGTGTGGGCTTATGTATTATATTGAATTTATTTAGAATTGCATTGTATTTATCATGATATTTACATTAAAATATTTTTTCTCTCTTCTTCCTTTTTCTTCTGTTTATTTCTCTTATCACTTTCCCTTTCTACTTTCATTCCTCCCTTCCTTCCTTTTTTTTGGTATTTGTTTTCTAGGTGGAATCTTTCATTTTGGATCAGGATGATTTGGAAAATCCAATGCTGGAAACGGCTTCCAAGTTGCTCTTGTCAGGTACTGCTGATGGTGCAGACCTCAGGACAGTAGATCCAGAAACACAAGCTAGACTGGAAGCTTTACTAGAAGCTGCAGGTAAGTCTGCAGACCTTACATATGTAATTAGATTATATAATTTTCAAAGGTACATATAAATCTAATAAAAACTACTATGATTAGGGGTGCCTGGCTGTCGCAGTTGTTAGAGCATGCGGCTTTTGATCTCAGGGCCATAAGTTCCAGTCCCATGTTGGGTGTAGAGTTTATTAAAGTAACAAAAAGCTGCTATTATTATAAATACAAGGTCTTGGACATTTAGGGTAATACTGTTCATAAAAGTTAATGGATTGCTTTCTAGAGAATTTCTACATGGAATATTTCATTAAAGCATATTTTCAGGGGCACCTGGGTGGCTCAGTGAGTTAAAGCCTCTGCCTTCGGCTCGGGTCATGATCCCAGGGTCCTGGGATCGAGCCCTGCATCGGGCTCTCTGCTGAGCGGGGAGCCTGCTTTCCCCCTCTCTCTTCTGCCTGCCTCTCTGCCTACTTGTGATCTCTGTCTGTCAAATAAATAAATAAAATCTTTAAAAAAAAAAAAAAGCATATTTTCATTACCCAAGTAAAATCCACATACTGCTGTCAGCCTTGAAGAGAGATTTCATATAGTCGATTTTATTTAGTCACACATTCCATACTTGTAAATTTGCCTACTTGATAACATGTATTCATACCCTAAAATTGGTATTCACCATACTCTTAGTCTTTCATAGAAATGCACATAATACGGGTGCCTGGGTGGCTCAGTCACTAAATGTCTGCCTTTGGCTGAGGTCCTGATCTCAGGGTCCTAGGATCAAGCCCCACATTGGGATCCCTGCTCCACTGGTAGCCTACTTCTCCCTCTCCCACTCCCCCTGCTTGTGTTCCCTCTCTTGCTTTGTCTCTCTCTGTCAAATAAATAAATAATTAAAATCTTTTTTTAAAAATGCACATAATGAAAAATTTTAGTTGTCCTACACACATGTTCCTTGATGAGATGAAATAAGGTGAAGCTCTTTTTGTTTCAGCTCTCAAACTGTAAACAAGTGTCCTTTTCACAATCTACTTAGACCCATGTTTTTGACATTGTGTGCCTTTTGTTGGCAGTTTCATTGTTTATAATGGTCTCCAAGTATAATGCGAGAGTGCTATCTAGTGTTCCTAAATGTGAGAAGGTAGTGATGTGCCTAATGGAGAAAGCACATTGTGTTAGATAAGCTTCTTCAACATGGGTTACAGTGCTGTTAACCATGAGTTCAGTGTTAATAAATCAACTGTATATTAAATAAGGTCATCTTTAAACAAAAACATACATAAGACAGTGTTTGGTTAATGCAAATGCTTTGTGACCAGAGGCTCACAGGAAGCTAGTTCTGTGTTTTCCCTAGGAGCAATGGCTCAGTATTCATTAATTAAGTTTTCCCAGTGACCATGAATCATAAGAATTGACTGTCTATAATTTCCCTCTTTTTTTTTTTTTTAAATGTTTATTTTTTTATTTTTTTTTTTAAAGATTTTATTTATTTATTTGACAGACAGAGATCACAAGTAGGCAGAGAGGCAGGCAGAGAGAGAGGAGGAAGCAGGCTCCCTGCTAAGCAGAGAGCCCGATGTGGGGCTTGATCCCAGGACCCTGAGATCATGACCTGAGCCGAAGGCAGAGGCTTTAACCCACTGAGCCACCCAGGCGCCCCAATTTCCCTCTTTTCTGTCATAGTCTTGAAACCTTAAAACCTTGTAGAGTGGATCATTGTATTATTGTAAAATGGATCATTATTATATTGTCCCCATAAGAATAGTGTTTTAATTAGAGATTATATACATATATATAATTACGCCTAAAGTATAAGGGAATAGTAACTCTAAATCTCTGATCTTTTTAAATATCCATATATTTTCTTAACTTTTCTAAGGTGGAAATAAATATATTGTGAACATTAATTGATCATTTTTTTAGCAACCTGATTTCCTGTATAGTGTACATACAATGCATGTAAACTGCTGCTTTATTATAGCATAAGACCAACCTAATACTATTTGATAATCCTTTCAATAAATATCTTGTGAAACAGTATCTAAAAATTCGAAGGACTCATGGTTAAATTTGATTTCTATCCTAAGTTTAATTCTAGAATGGATTATTGAAGGGATCTTGACCAAGTACAAATGAAAACATAGTAGGGCACATGCAAGGTCCAGTCCTCGAGTATAAGAAACTATTTGTTCAGGAGAGTAGATATGGGGCGCCTGGGTGACTCAGTCGGTTGGCTTTTGGCTCCGGTCATGATCTAGGGGTCCTGGGGTTGTGCCCCACATTGGGTTCCCTGCTCCGTGGAGAGCCTACTTTTTCCTCTCCTCCCCGCTTGTGTTCTCTCTTGCTATCTCTGTCTCTGTCTCTCTCTCAGGTAAGTAAAATCTTAAAAATAAATTGTAGATACAGAATTTAGCATTTGCCAGAATTTGGTGTTGCTTTAGAAGTTCATATGAAAGAAGTGAGGATTGTGAAATTATTTGAAAGTGTCATAAGAGGAAAAGATAATGTTTCTCCTGAAGATGAGAAAACTCAGGTTGAATAAAAGAGGGATATTTGTTTTTGTGTCTCCAAGAGGCAGAACCAGGTTGAAAAGTGCTACAGGAGAGTGGACTTCAGCTGAGAGGGGTTACTTTTGGGGGTAGAGTTTCTTTTCATAGGATGCTAATAGCTGCCTCATTTTCTCATTTCTGTGTTTATTCCCATTTTTTTTCTGTTTTCTTTACAGTAGCCAACAAGTTAGCCTCTCTCCTCCCTCCCTTCCTTCCTCATCTTCTTTATCACTTCTCTCCCTTTCTCCCTTATTTCCTTCCTTTAAGAATGAAAAGTGTTAACACATAAGCCCAGAGGGAATACCCATCATCCAGCTTTAACAGCCATCAGTGTATGGACAGCCTTGTTTCCTCTTTACTTACTACCACCCTGCTGATGCCCCACGCCCCAAGTTAATTTAAAGCAAACTAAACATATAATTTGATATGTAAATACTTCAGTATTGGGGCACCTAGATGGCTCAGTTGGCTGAACATCCAACTCTTAATTTCGACTCAGGTCATGATCTCAGGGTCCTGGGATTAAGCCCTGTGTGGGGCTCTACACTCGTTGCAGTCTGCTTGTCCCTCTCCCTCTGCTCCTCTCCACTCTTGCGTGCTCTGTCTCTAAAATAAATAAAATCTTAAATAAATAAATGAACACCTCAGTATATACTCCAAATTAAGAACTATTTTTAGATTTATTTATTTATTTTTAGATTAAGAGAGAGCAAGAGCAAGTACACGGTGGGAGGACAGAGAGAGAGAGAAACTTAAGCCCTATAGGGAGCTTGATCTCCCCACCTTGAGATCACGAACTGAGTGGAAACCAAGAGTTGGTTGCTTAACTGGCTGCTCCACCCAGACACCCCAAGAACTTAAAAAAAAATAAAATAAACATAATACCATTGCATAGCTAAATAAAAATAGTAGTAATTCCTCAATATTGTCAAATATCCTATCAGTGTTTATATTTCTCCAGTTATTTCATAATGGTCTTTTTTTAAAGATTGCTTGCTTGCTTATTTATTTATTTATTTATTTTTAGAGAGGGAGAGAGAGAAAAAGTGGGGGCAGAGGGTGAAGGAGAGAGAGAATCTTAAGCATGCTCTACGCCCAGTATAGAGCCTGACACGGGGTTTGATTTCACAACCCCGAGCTTATGACCTGGTGAAATTGAGAGTTGGTGGCACCCTATAATGCTCTTTTTCTACTTGGTTTATTTGAATTAGGACCCAAACAAGTTTTACTTTTTTTTATTAAGTTTTTAATATTTTTAAGGGTTTTAAAATTTATTTTAGAGCGAGTGCGTGTGTGAGTGGGGGACGGGCCAGAGAGAGAAAATATTCGAGAAGACTTCCCGCTGAGTGGGATCCTGCCTTGGGGCTCCATCTTACCACCCATGAGATCATGTCCTGAGCCAAAACCAAGAGTCTGATGCTTAACCGATTGAGCCACCCAGGCACCCCTGAGTTTTTAATTTTAATTTCAGTAGTTAAAATACAGTGTAATATTAGTTTCTTTGTACAATATAGCGATTCAACAATTCTGTACATACTCATCATAGTAAGTGTACTCTTTAATCCCCTTCACCTGTTTCATATTTACATATTTTTGCATGTAAAATTTTATATTTTTCATGTTATTTAGTTTAAGTGTCTTTTAATCATAACAGTTTCCTTTCCCCCCCCATTTACTGAAGAAATTGATTCATTTGTTCCACTTTATCAGTTTTGCTAGTTGCACCACTGTATGTTGTATTTCCTGTAAATCAGAATTCAAATCCAGATATTGACCAGATTCAGACTCGTTTTGTTTTTGGCAAGGATAGTCATTCACGGTGTCTATATTTCCTTTGCATCACAGAACTACTCTGGTGGTTCTCTTTTTATGGTGTAGAGATTGATCATGGTTTAAGTATCCTGAGAAAAGGTGTTTGAGAAGTAAAAGTTTTTGAGACTGCCTGAAAATACCTTTGATGCTATCTTCATACTTCATAGTTTGAAGGTATAGAGTTCTAGTTTAAAAATCTTTCAGACTTTTGAAATTATTGCTCCATTATCTCCTGATTTCTGGTGTTGCAGTTCAGAAAGTTAACACCACACTTAATTTATAGTATTCTCTTATCTTTGCAACTTTTCTTTTCTCATCCTTCTCCATAGCATTAGAATTTGGAGCATTTTAAAATTTTGCTCACATTTTGAATATTTTTGGCTATCCTTTACATTTCAGATTTTCTTCAAATGTCTGGTGAAGCCTGTCCTTTTTTGTAGTTATTAGCAATGTCATAAAAAGCTAAAATGGAAGGTGCATGTGCCTGTTTTGTGGTTGGGTTTCACCATGAAGTATTTATTACATATTATATGTTATAAGTTATGTACATTATATAATTACTTTCCTGCTGCAGTTTAACAGTTTATTATAAACATAGTGGCATGACACAACACACTTAGTTTTTGTAAATAAGACATCTGGACATATAGTATGGCTAGATCCTCTTGCCTGGGGTCTCATGGTCTGAAATCAAAGTAACCCCTGAGTTGAGTTCTCATCTGTAGGTTATAGGAGAAAATATGCTTTCAGGTTTATTGTTGGTAGCAGAATTCAGTTCCTTGTAGTTACAGGACTGAGATCCTGATTTCCTATGGAGTGTCAGCTGGGGCTGCTCTTACCTTCTTGAGGTTGCCTGCATTCCTTGGCATGTGGCTCCCTCCGTCTTCATGCCAGCACAGTAGAATCCTTCTAATGCTTTGAATCTCTTTTCTCCAGTTAGCCACAGAAATCTTTTAGTTTTTCATAGGCTCATGTGATAAGGTCAGGCCCGTCCAGATAATATTCCTGTCTTCAGGTCAACTGTACCATATAACGTAACCTAATTATGGGCATAAAAGCTATCAAATTCCCAGTCCCATGGATTACGTAGAGTGAGTACAGCAGAGCTGGGTAAAATTGGTAACATTTTAGAATTCCTGTTACACAGTGATTGGATAGAGACCCCTTTCTTTGAGAAGTCTCCAGATGTCAGTATCTTTAAATTTTTTTTTCTGGGGCTTTTCAGTTTCTTGAGAGACACATTTACCAGTTTTTATCTGGTGAATGATAAACCTGGCTACCTGTATTTTGGGAGCTTAAAGTGGGAGGGGTTGAGGATCTCACTGTTTATCATGCATATATTCACTTAATCCTTATTTCCCTTTAGTATATCATCTCTTTCTCCTCTCTGTCTAATGACTACTAATCCTGGGCCTTTCTGGTTTGGTTTCTAAAGAGAAGAATCATCTGGCTGTGCAGTTTGGGAATGGAGTCTTCGAGTGTCTGACTCCTCCTCTCAGGTTTTCAGCTAGTCTCTCTGTTTTCTGACCCAAGCCTCACCCCTCTTTCTGGTACCTACCATTTCTGAGCCCTCTTGGGCTGGTCACCTTGTTTCTCTTTGATATCCCTGTTTCTGTTTGTTCTGTTAAGTCAGTTACACCTCCTCTAAACTTTGTCTTCATAAATAAGAATTAAGTTGAGTAAGTTCCAAGAGGAAAAAAAGGGAAAGGTAATTATCTTAAAATCTGAAATCTAGGTAATCTTTTAATGCACTCTCTTCTATCATTTATATAGCCTCTAATGTCTCACTAGGACATTTTTGGTCACAAATTACATGGTTCTGTTGTTCAATTGATTAAATGTTAGACTTGGGAAAGAATAATCTGATCATCACGTATCTTTTCTGTTTTTGGTCTTCATTAATACCTAATAACTGGATAAGACTAGTAAAAAAGGATCATCATAATCCAGAGTAACTAGAATAAATTAATTTTCAGTCACTGTTTATTCATTTGAAGAATTACCGTATGTATCTTAGGTTACTTACTAATTATCTTTACTAAAATAGTACCATTACTTATGAAGATATGAGAAGCTCGTAAAAATTTAATATGGAATATTTTGTTTTTGATGGTCTTTCTTTTTAATACAGTGATTACTTTTTACTAATCTAGATATATCTTCTTACCTAGTTCTGTTGCTGTCATTGACAAATAGTTGTTACATGCTGATCTGGATTGGCTAAACAATTGGAACTCATTCTCTCATGTGAAAATGCATCTGTGACCTTGGTTTCCATAGTGTTAGGATACTTAACTAACCACAGATATCTTACTGAATAAATACTGCTATAGCAGATTCAGACTGTGGTTGGTTTTTAATATTAGTGACACAAATTAAAATCATTTTCATCAGACTGAGACTGTCTTTATTCTTTGCACATCTTGATTGTAACAGATACCAACTTTGACTGCTTTGAACATTTGTTGTATATAAAATCATAAAGGCCAGATGTATTTTTGGTTCCATAAGATATAGTATTTGATATCTTGGATTTTTCCAGAAAGAGAACCAAACAACTATAAACTTTTGTAAAGTTTAAACACAAACTTATATTATGTTATTAAGCCCTTCCACTGTAAAAAGAAATTTGTACAGATACATTTATTATTACCATTTGGGTTTTTTTTTTTTTTTTGATTGATGTCTTAGTTAAGTAGTTTGTTTTAAAACCTGTAATAATAACCTCTTAATCTATAATGTGCATCTGAATTGCTTGGGGGATCTTTTTTAAAAATTCACGTTTTGGATCAGAAAATCTTAGGGCCCGAGGTTCTGCAGGTTTTTATTTTTTAAGGTTTTGTTTATCTATTTATTTATTTATTTGAGAGAGAATGCATGTGTGCACAGGAGCGGAAGGAGGAGCAAGGTGTGTAGGAGCGAAGAATCTCAGGCAGACTCTGCTTCAAGAGTGGATCCCACATGGCGCCCTGACGTAGGGACCCCAACATGGGTTTGAGGACTTGACCTTATGACCCTGCAATCATGACCTGAGCCAAAACCAAGAGTTGGATGCTTAACCAACTGAGCACCCCCAAGATTCTGCATTTCTAACAAGCTCCTAAATGATAATAGCAGTGTTTCTTGTCCATGTACCACTTACTGAGTAACAGGGATGTATAATATGCATTATAACATTAGGTATTTATCTTCAAGTTGCAGCAGAGGTTTTTAATCCTGGCTATGCATTAGACTCTTCTTAGTGCTTTAAAAATATTTAGATGTCTAGGCCCCACCTCCTACTTACTGAATTACATCCTTAGATGTAGAAGAGCTTAGCATCTATATTTTTGAAAAGCTCCACTGATGGGCAGCACCACTGAGTTAGAATAGTGAAAGTTAGAGATAAATTTGCTTTATAGTGATATCCAGAAAAGCAATAAGATATTTTTCATGCAGATAGTTATTAACCAGTTCTACTTACGAATTTTTATTCTTTAGCTGTTCTGGATGTTTTTTAGATGTTATTAAGAACATGTAATAAATTGTAGACATAATTTGAAATGAATTAGGTACTTATATTAACTTTTATATGGCCTGTAATGTGTTATTTGACCATATTTGATCACAAGTGGAGTAAGCCACCTAAACAGTCTTAAACAAAAGTGGGCATCTACTAAAAATAATGGGGATAATTCTGGCTTCTGGCACTACTGGTCTCAATGAGTCAACCATAACTTTTATCAGAACTACTTTCTGTTTCTCTGTTCTGCACTCCTTCATATTGACTTATTTTGGGTAGTCTGTCTGTCTTTATGATCATGAAACTGGCCATAAGCTCATGACTCACGTCTTGGCAATTCAGTTAGCTTTGAACGTAGAGGTTCTTCCAAACCTATGGCAAAACTCTGGGTGGGGACTCCTAGTTGTCCCAGCGTAGGCCAAAGACACATTTCTGGTACCAGAGAGTTATGGGGTCAGGCACTTCGAGACCACACGGGAGGAATAAGGTTATTACAGAATTGGAGAACAGTGATTTTCCAGAAGATTCCAAACGGATAGTATATACATGAAGTGTAACATTTAAAGATTGTTCATTAAAATAAATAGAATTAAGTAACTTGACTTTTGCTTTGTTTCTCCTTTTGGGTGTATCCTTATTGGTGTGAAAATCATATAATAGGAATAGGCAAATTATCTACAGCTGATGGTAAAGCCTTTGCAGATCCTGAAGTGCTTCGGAGGTTGACATCATCTGTTAGTTGTGCGTTGGATGAAGCTGCTGCTGCACTTACCCGTATGAGAGCTGAAAGCACAGCGAATGCAGGGCAGTCGGACAAGTAAGTACATTTTCTCTGTGATCAGTATAAAAACGTTTTCTTAATAGCTAATGTTCACTGAGCCTTTATTTTGTGCTTGGCATGGAGCTAACTACTTTATATGTAATATCTTGTTTTCACTCACAAAAAGCCTTAAGGCAGTGAATTTTGTTTTACTTTCCTTTTATTCTGAAAACCTCAAGAGAAGTGAATGATTTAATTGAGATCAAATAGCTGACACGCAGCAGACCTGGGACACCAGTGACTGCAAGTTAAGACCTTTTGACTCTTTAGATTTTGTTTTCTTTTAATGTTTTGGTGACAAAGAAATAAATGCTTTCTAATTAGGCATGCCATTTTCTAGTTCATGTGTATAGTTATCATTTTAAAGAGCAAGGTTTTTATTTGTTTGT
Source organism: Martes martes (assembly GCF_963455335.1). NCBI lineage: Eukaryota > Metazoa > Chordata > Mammalia > Carnivora > Mustelidae > Martes > Martes martes. The sequence continues at coordinate 197,189,307 of NC_137889.1, read as the reverse complement.
TCTATGAATGTTCAAAAATGTCATAGATTTAGTTCCCATAATTTGAATGTGAGTCCCACATACTTAATGTTTGTATGTCCTACAATTACTTTTACATAGTACTTTATAGTTAGTAAGGACTCAGTTTATATTTTGTGACTTTGCTTTTTTAAGTTTTTCTGATGATCTTATACCATTTCATATAAAAATGTTATGGATAGTATATGAAAAATGGATATAAGCTCCAAGAAAGCAAATAGAAAATAATTAATATAAATTACCTTTTTTGCTTCCTCAGAGGCTTGTTTTCCTCTAACTGAAATGAAGCCATTTTATTTATTTTAGCAGTAGCCTTTAAACCATTCAGAAAATGGGAGTATTCTTTTATACATGGGTTTAGAGAATTTAAAAAATAGAATTTAAGGATTATCTTTTATATAATAGTGTTTTTGTGTGACATCTTTAAAGAGCACGAAAGAGAGGTTGTATAGTGTTAACAAGAATATGAATTTACTGTTTCTCTTGGCTCTGAGTTAATCTTCATTTGTCTAGATTTTTGTGTTTTTATTAATTTACTATTCTTCTCATGGATTGACCCTCCTTCAGTTGACTTCAACTTCTGTTTCTTGATTAATGATCAGTTTTACTACCCTGTAGTATTACTGATACTCTCTTAAATGTGGTGCCTGCTGAGACTGGCAGGAAAGAAAGTTAAAAACGCCTTGAGGAGTATATTAAAGCTAGTTCAAACAGGAAATAGAATAGAAAAAGAAGAAGTTACACATTCTTTGGCATTGAATATACTAGAAGAATAGTAGAGCATGTTTGTGACAGTCATTTATTCAGCAAAACTTGAGAGATATAGTGGAGTGCAGTGATGTTATATGTTAGATTTTATATTAGTTAAGTTTGGTGCCATGTGCGGATCTAATGTACCCTGTGCTCTTAAGTTTGGAATTCCAACTGTTGTTACAGTAGTTCTGGTAAGCTTGTTTTAAAGCTAGCACACACATAAGGAAATAGAATGCAAATCTAAATGGGATAGTAGAGGAGTGTATGTATGTGCCTCAGGAAGAGAAAAAGAGTAAGAGCCCACTTGAAAGAGAGAAAAGATATGTTCTTAGAAGGACATGTCTTGTGGGAAAGATTTGTCTTAAATTTGTTTAAAGGTAATAGAGAACACTGGGTCTGGGGACTGTCAGTGTCCTAAAAAATGGGAAATTATGAGACAAGCATATTAAGTGCTATTCAAGACTTTGACTTTGGTAAGGAGATAATACAATTAACCAGTAAGAGTAATATATAGCATGACACACAATGATAATAACTATGGGGAAAAATTGAGTGGAGAAGTGCTAGGGCAGTGTTTAGGGTTGGAGAGCAGTGCATTTTTAAGAGAGTAGTGGGGAAAATCCTCACTTAAAAGGTGGCTGTTTAGCAAACAGCTGAAGTTGGTAAGAGTGTGAACTGTGTCTGACAGAGAAGCTGTCTTGGCAGAGGGACAGCAAATACATACATCTTGGAGTTGGAGCTTAATTAGCATTTTTTATGAAAGGAAAGCCAATCAATGTGGCAAGAGTAAGAGTGAGAATAGTAGATGATGAAACCAGAGAGGTAAAAAGTAGGACTGTGGGACCCTATCACTGGAAAGATCTCATAGGTACTTGGATTTTAGTGTGACTGAGATTAGAGGCCAAATGGAGGATTCTGGGCAGAGGAGTGACATGATGATCTGCTTTCCTTTAAATAAGATCTCATTGACTGCCTTGTTGAGTTTGAAGGAAAACAAAGATAACAGCAGGAAGGCTATTCAGGAGACTTTGCCATAATCTGGGCTAAACATGATGTTCTTGAATCTGGGTGGTAGTGATAATAGAGATACAGAAAAGAGGTTACCCATGGATGCCTTTAGTACCAGAAGTGACAGGACCTACAAGAGGATGATGTAAGAATTGACTTATATTTGAAATGAAGAGAATATTAATAGCACTGGATTTAGTGTTTTCTTAGGATGGATTTTATCCAGGAACTGAGAGACTCTTTAGAAGTGTCCATAGTTGGAATTTTTACCTCAAAAGCCAGTACGCTGTGTAATTTTTCATATTTTTATATCCTGATATTATAATGTTCTTCCCAATAGCCGCAGTTTGGCAGAAGCCTGTTCAGAAGGAGATGTAAATGCTGTGCGAAAGTTACTCATTGAAGGGCGAAGTGTAAATGAGCACACTGAGGAAGGGGAGAGCCTCCTTTGTTTAGCTTGTTCTGCTGGATACTATGAGCTTGCACAGGTTCGTATGATAAAAATAATCACACGGGTTGTTTTTGTTTTTTAATCTGGCCTGCTTGGTAGGAAAATAATAAAACTCAACCATTAGGTTCATTTCAACAAATAGTATTGTTAGATACACTTTGTGGTTGCTGGCTCTTTTACTACAAATGACTAGGTGGGTGTTAGTGTGAGTATGTCCCAAATGTTATGAACATATCATTTTCTAATATCATTTAACCTTTTTCTTTCATAAGGTTTTGTTGGCAATGCATGCAAATGTGGAAGATAGGGGAATCAAAGGTGACATTACACCTTTAATGGCTGCTGCTAATGGAGGACATGTCAAAATTGTGAAGTTGCTGCTAGCTCATAAAGCCGATGTCAATGCACAGTCTTCAACAGGTTATGCATATTTCTTTTTCAGTTTCATTAAATATGAAGACCCTTTGGTAATAATTATTTCACATGACAATCATTGCTTATAAAGCTCTTGCAATTCTCTAACTACAAAGTGCTGCATGTTTGCATAAGGTTATGTATTAGGTTTAATGTATAGAATATATTTTGAATAAAATTTTTCCTCTTTGGTGTGTAAGGATGATCACTTGGTCTTTCAAAGTTCTTTTAGATTAAATTGAATGTTTGCTCAGTTAGAAGGACTACCCTCTTGGAAATGGGCTACAGTGCTCCAACCCAGATTTCCTATTTCTCAGGGGAGAGTGGAAGGGAAGATAGGTAGAACAAGAGGGCTGTGGAATGAAAGGCAGGTCTGTCATTGTCTACTGATATTAAATTGTGGCCTATAGAACAACAAAGTATTGTGAAAACATTGTGTCCCACAAGGGGGACATGACTTTAGTTTAAACTTTTATTTTTTTAAACTTTTATATTTTTTTTCAAAATTGGGCATAGATGGATTTATATGAAAGTTCTAAAATTATATGAAAATATATTTTATGCGTCTTTGTCATGTAAGATTTTCAGATTTGTTAAATATTTTATTTATTTATTTTTAAAGATTTTATTTATTTATTTGAGAGAGAATGAGGAGGAGCAAGAGAGAAGGAGCAGGGGGAGGGGCAGAGGGAGAGGGGCAGAAGGAGAGGGAGGAATAGACTCCCCGCTGAGCAGGGCCCAGTGTGAGGCTGGTTCCCGGGACACCCCAGGATCACCTGAGCTGAAGGCAGATGCTTAACCAACTGAGCCACCCAGATGCCCCAAATTTGTTAAATATTTTAAATCATTTTTAGGAGCTTACAGGTTCTGGTTTGAAGGGGTTTTAGAAACCCTTATTTTACCCAGAATGTTAATTTTTTTTGCCTTGTAATGTGGGAGATTTTCATCATCCAGAGGAACATTTTTGAAATTACTTTAGCTTTGATAGTTAGCTGGTGTTTGAAGTTACAGTGAAAACAAATATGTATGATTAAAGGGACAGTATGAGATATATCTATATACGATGAATAATTATAATCACAAAAAATAAAGCATGTGAAACTTTTCTCTAAAGTTAGAATGAACATAACTTTTTTTCCTCATATGAAAAGTTTAAGTTTTAGAATTGCTCAGTTCTTTTATAAATGTACAGTTATGGCAAGTGAATTTATTTTCAATATATATTTGACACTGATATTAAATGGAAAAGAGCTGGGAGTTGACTTCAATAGGGTCAAAGGCAATGGGAAAGGAATTATATGTATTATCTAAATTTATAAAGATTATAGTCTCCCCATCTCCCTGTGGCTCGGGTCATGATCCCAGCATCCTGGGATCTAGAGTCTGACATCTCATTGGGCTCCCAGCTCAGTGGGGAGCCTGCTTCTCCCTCTCCCTCTGCCTGCTACTCTCCCTCCTTGTGCTCTCTCTCTTTGACAAATAAATAAAATCTTAAGAAAAAAAATTATCATCTCCCATTTTAGTTTTCTTCTTGATGATAAATTAGGCTCTTTTTATTTTAGTATTTTATGTTAATATCTTTTTGTTTTTCCTTGAATGGGAAGAAATCAGAGAGGGAGACAAACCATGAGGTACTCTAGACTCCAGGAGCCACACTGAGGTTTACAGAAGGGAGGGGTGGAGGGATGGGGTAACCAGGTGGTGGGTATCAAGGAGGGCATGTGTGGTATAATGAGCACTGGGTGTTATACACAGCTAGTGAATTGTTAAACACTACATCAAGAACTAATGATGTATTATATGCTGGCTAATTGAACATGATAATTAAAAATATAAAATACCTTTTTGTTTTTCTCTATTAAAATAGGCAATACAGCACTTACATATGCTTGTGCTGGAGGCTATGTAGATGTTGTAAAGGTGCTCTTGGAATCCGGTGCTAGTATTGAGGACCATAATGAAAATGGTCATACTCCGCTTATGGAAGCTGGAAGTGCTGGACACGTGGAAGTAGCCAGATTGCTGCTAGAAAATGGGGCTGGCATTAATACGCATTCCAATGAATTTAAAGAGAGTGCCCTTACATTAGCTTGTTACAAAGGTACGGCATAAAACATTTTCTTAAAATGAAGTTTTTAAACACATGATATGACTATTACTTTACATAATACAGTTTTTAAATTAAAAAGTTAATTTAAGAGGTGGTAATAGAATATTATATGTAATTAACTTAAAGAAAAGTGTTTAAAATGTTTCAGTTTAATATGTAAAGTTTTGAAATGCAGACTTAATATTATAAATATATTGTCAGTGAAAAATGGCTGTTAAATGGTTCAGTTATTTTATCAGAAATGGTTAATTTTAATTATGCACTGTAATTTTTCATGGTTTTTGTGTCAGAATATTTTGCGTGGTTCACACGAAAGAATCCTCTTGATTCCAGAAGTATTTAACCTGTAAGTTTAAAAGTAAATACAATAAAAGTAGCTTCTATTAACAAGAAGGTGCTTAAGCTATTTCGCATGACACTAAGAAGGAGAAAAGCTGAAGAGATAGGTGGAGTTTTGAGAAATGAAAAGTGGTATGAGGAGAGTTTGAATTCTAAAGAACAATGTTGGAATGTCATCAACACATTTAATAAAGTTAGAAGGAAGAGCTGGTTGAAATTGACAAAAACACCCACCTATACGTACCTAACTGTACAAAAGGGGTATATGATATTTTAAATGATGTCAGTCAACCTGAAAATATTGGTAATACCTAAAAATGCCATCCTTTGAGAGGGCAAGACAATTGTCTGGAAAGTTGCTCATTCTTCAGCTAGTAAATGCTCTAGATTCTAGATTCTAAAAAGAGAGCCGCAGAGCCACCACATGCTTCTCAGACTACCTTTTTGACAGATGAATGGCTATAAACCAAGGAACTTTTTTAAAAGGTAAATTTTATGTCTGCATAGCCATTCAGTTCAGTGTTTCATACTCTCTGCAGCTGTCGTGTTTGTATAATAAAATAAGCGGTAAATTCTTGACCTCGAGGCATCAAGTAAAAACTCTTACAAGATAAGGTACAGAATTTAAGCGGGCACTCACTCTCAATGGCTTGAATCACTTCCCCCACCAAGCTTGTGAGGGAAAAACCTCCTTAAATTATACACCTAAGGCTTTGATCGCCACACCCTAGTTGTGGCTCTGGTGGTGTTTTGTTCCGTTCTATTTCAGAGTGACCAAGGTTGTGTGAGGTCCCCTGATAATTTCCTTTAAAAACATGGTTAAAATAACATAAATGACTAAAATTTAAGTTAAATGTGAAAATATGCTCTATCTAAACTACTTTCGGTTGTCTGGTGTTAACAGAGTCTCAGATTAAGGATGGTTAGGAAACACAGCTGAGGTCCCTTACTGCCCCAGTACTGTTTGGTAATTAGCAGAGGCTTATCTTCATTGGGAGGAGCGGAATTAAAGCCTTGGGACAGCCTCTCCAGGCAAGCTGATTGGTTGGGTGGCTCTCTCCCCTTTTCACAAGTACTTTTGAACCTGGAACTGGCTGTGTTTTACTATTGGGTCCCAGCTGGCCAGAAGAGCTTTGAGATGGGGCTACATATAACTACTCTTCCCTCTCTCCTTTGCTTGTAGCCCCACCCTGCTTTCCAAGGGGCGTCTGAGGTTGGGGCTTGCAGGCTTTAATTAGAAGCTGGATATAGAACTGAGCTGGTGGAGAACATCTCTGCTACTTACAAGGATCCATGGACCCTCTCCCTTTCCTCTATTTCGGGTGAGGTCTTCTAGGATATAGATTGACAAGGAGGAGATGGGGAAGGGCTAGAACTCAGGCTGAGACTGAACGTTGGTGTGGATCTTTGGGAAGGGAAAAAGACTGAGAGGAAAGGGAGGTAGGTAGTTAGCAAAAACAAGATTCGGCAGATGTTACAGTTACTTACTGAAGTTAGTTTTAGTTGTTTATGATTTTACCATCCACTGCTTCCCCTTAGTCCTGATTGATTGAGAATTGATTGCAATTCCTTCCAAATAAAGTTGGAAAAAAATTAGTCATTTTTCTACTGTTTCTTACATAGTGTCTGAAATCCTAAAAAATATCTTGTCTTTTTAACTATGAATAAGGTGTCTTTATTTGAACTGAAGCATATGGTTTATTTGAAACTGCATAAATATAAATATATGAGTATTGTATATATGTATGTGCATGTATGTTTATATCTAAATAGATGAATAAGTATAAACTAAATGATGTGGTTTCAGAGAGAGAGATATATATATGCATATAATTCCAATTTATAAACAGATTATTCTTAAAAACTTTATGAGTTAGTAATTGAAATTTAAAATGCATTTCCTCTTAGAAATAACTTCAGTTATTATTATCCCAGGCTACTAATTCATGAAAGCTAATTTGTTCTGTAACATAAATAAATATAGCGTGCCCTAGCTCTTAAAAGGTGGTAGAGGGGATATTCTGGATTTTGGATTTTAATGGCATCTTTACTCACTTGCAGCAAGGATTGTAGTATTGGCAACAGAGTAAGGCGTAGAACTACAGGTATCACTTGTATAATTTATGTGTTACTGTTGAGGGTGGTTTGCAGCTGACTTTAGTATTATGCTTATAAATTTATTACTATAAGTTAAATATAAATTTTCAAAGTATTATAAATTTTTCTTACATTTTTTGGAATAATAAAATATTTTAAAGTAATCTTACACATTTTTGGTTTAGGACATCTAGAGATGGTGAGATTTCTTTTGGAAGCAGGCGCAGATCAAGAGCATAAAACAGATGAAATGCACACTGCTCTGATGGAGGCTTGCATGGTAAGACTGGTGAAATACATACATGAAATATATCTATATATAATTCATAGAGACAATGCTAGTGTATGATGAGCACCTTTTCCTTGAGTTCAAAGATTTGTTTATCATAGATTTATTATTATAGAGCAGAACCTCAGCTATCTGAATTATCAGTAGCATTCAGAGCCAGTTGTGTAGCGTTAACTTCTTTCTATTAAAGATACTTTCTGGAGCTTTATAGCACTACTTTTATTTTCTCATTCTCATATAACTATGCTGGTATTAAACAGTTGGCACAAAAAGCAACTTTTAAAAAGTTAATTAGGGATAGTAAGAAGAATATAATCCACAAAGTATGCACATAATACTAAGCAGAGCATGTTCATCAAACTGATAATTTAAATTTGAATGAAAAATGAAAATTTGGAAATTAGACTATTATTTGTGTAACATAATTCCCCCTCTATGTATGGTGTTTCCTGAGCCCTTAATTTCTTTTTTAAGAACTTTCTTTTTAGGATTTATACTTAGGAACAGGTAATAATAGTACTATTATTTAAACTTCTATATCTTAGTCTGTGATTTGTGGCACAGAAATGAATCAGAATAACATTATAGGCTGATTTTGAGAAAAACATGCCAAAGATAGAAAAAGGCCCCAAATGAATTTAAGTTTCTTCTCTCAATGAAAGGATGTTAAATTTTAATTACTAATTTTTAAAAATACCAGATAGTTAATTAAGACTTGAATTAGCCATGTCAGTGTTTGTCTTAATAAATGATCATTTGCAGAAACATAAGTTTTCTTTGAGGGTCTTAAGTTCTTATCTGTTAAAATTAGGGTAATATCCTTCTCTTAGGGTTTTGTGAGCATTAAATAATGTCATGTATTTAAAATACATCAATAACATCCCCATGCTAAGGAACTTTTAAAACATCCTTGTGACAACCACTAGAGAACTATGTAGATTAAGAAATCAAAATGGAGCATTCTGTAGACCTAATCAGCATGTACTGGAAGTGTTACAAGTAGATGAAAGATACTGGTAGTGGCCAGACATTTTGAATCTTGCCAAGAGATTGGGATTTTAATCTGGATTTTAAAGGAAATACAGGAGTTAATGATGGAGGGAGAAAATTCTGAGCCAAAGGAACACAAAGTAACCAATGTAATAGGGCATTAAAGTTGTGCAGTGTGGCAAATACAGAGGTAAAAAATGGGTGTGACATGTTCAGAAGAAGATGAAATGTCTGTAAGGTAATATATACAAGGAAAAATCACATCAAAGGCGAAAAAGAAAAGAGAGCCTTGGAGTTGCCTATAGTTAGGAGAGTTGTGGGAAAGGGAGACTAGCAAAGGAGACAGAAGATAGTAAGAGAGTATTCTTTTTTCTTTTAATTTTCACTGGCATTTGAATGTTGAACAACAAAAGGAAGTACTGTGTACAAATTGTGTTTCCTTTCCCCTAACACATCATCTAAATTCTTGGCCTTCTCCAAAAAGTATTGGATTTTTCTTTTTCTACCTAATCAAAAGTTACTACACAAATACTGCTTTCCCTTTCTAAGCTTTATCCATGTAGCATTTAAGTATATATTGTGCAGTGCTGGTGTTGTTTCATAGTAGTCTTTTGTTACATGTACTTAATGTCTTTTTTCCCCAAAGGTTAATAAGCCTCTTGATTGAAGGGTGGTATTATTGTTCTATAAGATTATAGCCTCAAGGGACGCCTGGGTGGCTCAGTTGGTTAAGCAGCTGCCTTCGGCTCAGGTCATGATCCCAGCGTCCTGGGATCGAGTCCCACATCGGGCTCCTTGCTCGGCAGGGAGCCTGCTTCTCCCTCTGCCTCTGCCTGCCACTCTGTCTACTTGTGCTCACTCTCGCTCCTCTCTCTCTCTGACAAATAAATTAAAAAAAAAAAAAAAAAAAACCTTTAAAAAAAAAAAAAAAAGATTATAGCCTCAATCTCTGTTTCATGGTCTATGCCACAGACATACAGATGGTCTTACTTAATACTTGCTTTCTCAACTGTTAAATGTAGATTTATTAATTCTTATTTGAATGGAGATTAGTAAACCTTTGTTGTATAGTAATTGAGAAGTGTTCACATTTTAATGTTTTTTTTAATGGTGCTGATTTAATTTTTTTAATTGCATTGTAATTAGGATGGCCATGTTGAAGTAGCTAGGTTACTTCTTGACAGTGGAGCCCAAGTGAACATGCCTGCTGATTCATTTGAGTCACCATTGACTTTGGCTGCATGTGGTGGTCATGTGGAACTTGCGGCTTTACTCATTGAAAGAGGAGCTAGCCTGGAAGAGGTCAATGATGAAGGTTATACACCACTGATGGAAGCAGCTCGTGAAGGACATGAAGAAATGGTGGCATTACTTCTAGGCCAAGGTAACTATACCAGTGAAAACATTAAAGCACAAATATTTAAAATGTAAGATTGCAATATTATAAAATTGGGTTTCTTTGTTTCATCTTTCTAGTAGATTTGTAATGAGATGTTGTCACAAAATGAATGAAAGGTATTTGCTTTGAAAATAGCTTCTGAACTGTGCAAAACAAAACCAAATAGACTTTTTTAATATAAAGCTTTCAGACATCATGCACTTTGTGAGTAGAGACAGAATTGGGGATGAGTTGGGGTTATAGATTATGTAGGGGCATATAAGAGATTTAGCATTTCTCAAAGTAATATATTGAGAGAATTCCTCTTGGGGATAAACACCTATAATAAATACTTAATGTATCTAGTGTTTCATGAAACAAAATCTGGGCAGTCCTACCATAAGGACTGACATGATGAGAATGCAAGAATGCATTTGTAAGAAGCTGTCAAGGAGTCAACACACAGTGGACTTTATGTTTGGGAAAAGTGACACATTTATTTTGCATTATTAAGGTACTGTTAGTTTAACCGACAAAAGGCTTATATAGCCAAGAGGTATAAAGAACTTCTCAAACTCAACACCCCCAAAAACAATAATCAACTCAGAAAATGGGCGGAAGACATGAACAGACATTTCTCCAATGAAGACATACAAATGGCTAACAGACACATGAAAAAAATGTCATCACCATCAGCCATCAGGGAAATTCAGATCAAAACCACATTGAGATACCACCTTACACCAGTTAGAATGGGAAAATTTGACAAGGCAGGAAACAACAAGTGTTGGAGAAAGGGGAACCTCTTACACTGTTGGTGGGAATGCAAGTTGCTACAGCCACTTTGGAAAACAGTGTGGAGGTTCTCAAAAAATTAAAAATGGAGCTACTCTATGACCCAGCAAATGCACTACTGAGTATTTACCCAAAGATACAGATATAGTGAAAAGAAGGAGCACATGTACCCCAATGTTCGTAGCAGCAATGTCCACAATAACCAAACTGGAAAGAGCTGAGATGCCCTTCAACAGAAGAATAGATAAAGAAGATGTGGTCCATATACACAAAGGAATATTACTCAGTGATCAGAAAGGTTTAATACCCAGCTTCTGCCTCCACATGGATGGGACTGGAGGAGATTATGCTAAATGAAATAAGTCAAGCAGAGAAAGTCAATTTTCATATGGTTTCACTTATTTGTGGAACATAAGGAATAGCATAGAGGACATTAAAAGGAAGGGAAAAATGAAGGGGGTGGGGAATTGGAGTGGGAGATGAACCATGAAAGACTATGGACTCTGGGAAACAAACTGAGGGTTTTAGAAGGGAGGAGGGTAGGGGGTTGGGTTAGCCTGGTGATGGGTATTAAGGAGGGCATGGATTGCATGGAGCACTGGGTGTTATACGCAAACAATGAGTCATGGAACACTACGTCAAAAACTGGTGTACTGTATGGTGACTAACATAACATATTAAAAAAAAATTTTTTTTTTAAGTAATATACCTTTAGAAGTAATCTCCTATCTCTCTGTATATTTGTAGCCAAGTTTTATAATCTCTTTTAGTAGTAAAGTTTTTGTTTGGACAAATTTAAGAAGAGTGGCACATTTTTAAAAAACTATATTGGCTAGGGGGCGCCTGGGTGGCTCAGTTGTTAAGTGTCTGCCTTCGGCTCAGGTCATGATCCCAGGGTCCTGGGATGGAGCCCCATATCAGGCTCCCTGCTCAGCGGGAAGCCTGCTTCTCCCTCTCCCACTCTCCCTGCTTGTGTTTCCTCTCTTGCTGTGTCTTTCTCTGTCAAATAAATCAAATCTTAAAAAAAAAAAACAACTATATTGGCTAGAACTTTAAATGCAGAGGTTTTGTATCATACTTTTTACATTTGAATCACAGCTCCAGTGCTTGCCAATTTTGTAACTTTAGGCAAGTTCCTAACCTTCTGTGCACTGTATGACAAACAATGTTCAAAAATCTTTATATGTAATATATATAAACGTTCACAACAACCCTACAGGTAACAAAATTAAATATCAGAAGTATTCTATGGTGAATGGTGGTAGTACTGATAATGATAATGTTGTGGCCTTGGGCAAGTTAATGAACCTCAATTTCCTTAGCTGTGAAATGGAGCCAATAAGAACATGTAAAATGCTTTCAAATATTACCTGGCAAATAGTAATAGTGTATTAAATGTTAGCTAACATCATCATCATCATCATCATCATCATTAATTTTGAATCTTTATAACAAGGGAGTGTAGTTTATTTTTCTAAGTCCTTTTATCACCTGTTTTGTACCTTCTGGCTGAATAAATCTTCCTGAAGCTGTGTGCATCAAATATGGACTTGTGGGTATATTTTTAATAGTTTTCTTTATTTGTAATTGCCTCAGAGTAGGGGAGAAGCATTTTATTATTTAGGAAAATAAACAGTAAAATAATACAAATGTTCATTTTTGAAGTATAGTTATTAGGAAACAACATGTTTTGCTTATTTGAAATAAGTTAATGACTTTCTTAAAATAATTAGAATTTTTGTTCTAGGAGCTAATATCAATGCACAGACAGAAGAAACTCAAGAAACTGCCCTGACTCTGGCTTGCTGTGGAGGCTTTCTGGAAGTGGCAGACTTTCTAATAAAGGCAGGAGCTGATATTGAACTAGGGTGTTCTACCCCTTTAATGGAAGCTGCTCAGGAAGGTCATTTGGAGTTGGTTAAATACTTGTTAGCTGCAGGTAGGCATGTTTGCATTTGGGAGGAGTTTTTACACGATTTATTTAAATAAAAATTTCACAATGCAAATAATTTTTTTCTTACACACTGAATGTGTATTTAAAAAATGGTAAAAATGTGGTTGACTGTTGTGTGTATCCTGAATAAATAATTTACCTTATGAAGTTTGAAGTATCTATAGCTTTAATTTCAAGCAGTAATTATTTATGTTTTTTTCTTGCTTTTAAAATGCTGATAATATTCTCTGTTTCTAGAAGTGGATAGGGCTATTTGAGGAGATGTGACTTATGTAGAAGAAATTTCTATGTCCATTATGTATGTCTTATGGTTCTTTTACTAAGTCTCTGTATTGTTTAATACTACCACAGGAGCTAATGTTCATGCTACAACAGCAACAGGGGATACAGCACTAACGTACGCCTGTGAAAATGGTCATACTGATGTAGCAGATGTCCTACTTCAGGCAGGAGCAGATCTGGTAAGGTCACTTTTTAAATCCTAATACTTAAAACCAAGACAAGAAATTAATTTAAAACTCTAGGAGATTACAGACAAAAGTGTTTCTTCTAATTTTTTGTTGGCCTTTTTGCCATTTTTTTCTCTTTTTTGGGCATTTTTTTCTTTTCCACACTGTTTGGGTTCTGTTATTCTTCTTCTTGATAGCAGGATTATCCAGTCTATTACCCCTTGTTCTCCATAATAAAAGGGAAATTTTATATTAATGTGTTAGTACAAATTAATTTTTTCTTAGGTACTTAGCTATTTTTGGAAGGTAAGTATTTAATAAGTAGTCTTTTCACTCAAATAATTTTTAATTCTGTAGAAAGGATGGAATACTGAAGTCATTGTATGGTACATTATAAAGAGATAAAGTACATGCAGTAAAGAAGCTCAGGAGAGGTCACGAAGTCATCTGAGAATGTATTTTGGGTTGGGTAAGGTTTAAAAAAGGTAGATAGGGCACTGTTGTGATATTCCAGTTGGAAGAAATAGTGTGAGCACGGCCTGAGACGTAGGGAAGCAAAAGCAAACATGTATGGGGAAAATACTCTTCTAGTTTAGCATGTGAGGGAGTAGAAGTGGGACATGGAAAGGTAGTTAAAACTTAAGTAACCATATTTTCATGGGGCTGAGATTAACAAGCAAATTTGTATTCCTGTAAAAGAGCATAGTTTATGACAAAAATTCATACATGCGAGCAGAAAAAGACTCCATTGATCAGTTTTGTAAACTTTTTTTTATTTCTCTTTCCTCATTTATGGAAGGAAAGCGTGAAACTAGAAGTGGGATTACTGTTGTGTCTTTCAGTTTTGCATGTGTTGGCACAGCTCTTGAAGCAGTTATGACACACGTTATACTCTTGTTAGTTGTGTGCATATTTCTTCTAAATTAGATTTTGAATTTATTCAGCTTAAGAACTGTATTTCCAGTGTTTACCACCGTAGTTGTGAAACATACAGCAATGTAACCTTGTTTATTAGTTCATTGCAATTCAAACAACTTAGTGTGTGGCTTAAGAGAAAAATCAAGTTATTAAGCAGATGTGAATGTTTATATATATATATATATATATATATATACACACACACACACACACATATATATATAAATAAAATGCTTTATAAACTGTATTTTTTTCTTCAACCTTTATATTCTAAGATCTGAAAATTTCTCTAATAGTGTTTTCAATTTCTCAGCAATCACAAGAGTGCAGTAGATTCTCCATCCTTTTGAGACCCTGAAATCTCTAGTAATACCTTATAATTGGTGATTTTCTGGATATGAAATCATTAACTTTGATGTTTTCATATAAGGTAACATGGAGTTAATGGGAAGTCTATAAAGAAGGAAATGATGTACTGCAGAAATTCATATAGGTGGGATACAAACTAACAAAAGGAAGATCACTTGGAGTGGTTAAGGATAATGCTGATAATGCTGATTAGAGAGGGCTGTGTTAAAGTGCTATTCACTGTTCAAGTTACCCAGTCCTTTTGCTAGAGAAGGAAAAATTACCCAGATGGATTTAGATGAGGGCGTCACAATCACATGAATATAACTTCAGTTCTTAAATTATATCTGTAGAACATGTTTCTAATTTGGGATTTTTAAAATTTAAAGATGTATTCCTTAATTTGTTTCAAAGCATGATATTTAATATATTTAGATTCAGAAATTAGTCCAACTCTTTTCCTTTTGATAATCGTGAAAAAGAACAACTATTCCCTAGCAATTAAATTACGTTTTTTTTAATAGGAACATGAATCTGAAGGTGGAAGGACTCCTTTAATGAAAGCTGCAAGAGCTGGTCATGTTTGTACTGTTCAGTTCTTAATTAGTAAAGGTAGGTTTGTGTAAAGCAGTAGTTTTTTCCCCAAAGATGTCTATTCCCTGTCCTGGGTTATTTAGAGATTGAGAGGTAAAGGATGTTTTGGGGGATATCACTGGTGGAGGAATGCTACTGAGATTTTGTGAGTGGGTGGTTGATAAATATCCTGTAATGCATAGAACATTTCCAAACTAGGAAGAATTGTGATACTGAATACCACCCTTGTTGAGAAACACTTTTATAAAGAAAAATTTCTCTATGTAAATCTTTGAGGGTTTAGATAACCTAAAATCTGTTCTGTTTATTTAATAATATATCTTGAAACCTGTATTTTTATGTTTATGCCACTGAGATACTTAAGGGCAGGTCACTGTTCTACTTTACATTTCCTTGGCCCTAAGTTTCCTTCTTTGTAAAATATAGAAATAGTCGTAGATATAGCACAAAAGTATTCAAAATTGAAATGTGACAAAAATGCCAAAATGCATGGAGGATTTCATCTATGGTCAGTAATTCTACTTTGAATATCAAAAGCCATTTTAAATGACAAAAGTAGCATCTTATTAATTCCTTTAAGTTATTTGTTAGGTATTCACTACATAAGCTCAACTTGAAACAGTTTTTATGCAGATTTCCTCCTGTTCTTAAGTACAGAAGATGAAAGATTTTATTTTTGGTTCAACATTCATAAAAGAGGCTGTGCAAACCCTGTATAATTAAAAAGACAATATATACTATTTCCTTCTTAGCATAAATACTGAAGAAATCTCAAGTTTGTAATTGTTTATAGGAAAAGAAAATAAATGAGAAATAACCCTGGTCAAATTATTTTAGGCAGTTTGAACACTTGTATGTTTATACCGTACTATTCTCAAGAACGGGGTTATTTACCTAATCACCATCCTCTCTCTTTGATAAATCTCTCTCTGGTTCCATTTTCTTCCTGCTATTTTATTTCCATTTCCCACATTGCCAAGTACAATGCTTTAAATCAGAGGTAAATTCATATTGAGGGCGTGGTGTACCTGTTTTCATTCTCAGATATTTCCCAGTGAAAGAAATCAATAGTATTATTACTTTCTATTTGGTAGTAATTTTACTTTCTATTCCTTGTTAATTGTCTATGTAGTTAGCCCATAGAGGGAAATGTAATTTATTTTTATTGCTTTTTAATCATTTTTTCTTTAATGGAAGAATTTAACATGTAGATAAAGTCTTAGGTTTTTCTTTTTTGAACAGTGATTACATTAGAAGTAATGTATACATTTAGCCTTATCTTCTGCCAGTGCATACTGAAATGTTTATGGATGAAGTTGTGTCATGTTTGTCTGGGATTTGTTTGTCTGGGATTTGTTTTAGAGTAATTCATGTTGGGAGAGGAGAATTGATAAGGGTTTATGTGAAGTGAGATTGTGTGTTTATAATCACTAAAGCTGGATAAGGAGCATGTGGATTTTCATTATGTTATTCTCTCTACTCTTTATGATTTTGGAATTTACCATAACTTAAGAAATAGCAGTCTACTAACATGATTTTCCATGTCTTGTCTGTTTTAGGAGCTAATGTGAATAGAACCACAGCTAATAATGACCACACTGTACTGTCCCTGGCTTGTGCAGGGGGTCATCTGGCAGTGGTGGAACTACTTTTGGCTCATGGGGCAGATCCTACTCATCGTTTAAAAGTATGTAATTCAAATGTTTCAGGTAGCGTTGTGAATTAATTCTTCCTCTTGAACATTAGAAGATATCATCTACCAGTTCTATTTATAATGTCATTTTAAGCATATTCATATTTTTCTGTTTTATTAGAGAAAAATGTTCTTTACCAAACTTAAGATTTGAATATGTCTGGGGCCTGTTGGCTTTATCTTCCTAAATGGTTCTGGAAATTAACTTATTTTTATAAAATATTTTTTCTCCTTCCATATCCACTCTTAGGATGGCTCAACTATGTTGATAGAAGCAGCGAAAGGTGGCCATACAAGTGTTGTTTGCTATCTTTTGGACTATCCTAATAACTTGCTTTCAGCCCCTCCACCAGATGTCACTCAGTTAACCCCCCCATCCCACGATTTAAATAGGGTAAGATTCAAAACTAAATTATTTTATATCTTCTTATTTGGCTCATGGTTTCAATTTAAACTAGATTTGACTATTTTTTGTTATATGTAGTTCTCTTACAGCTTCTTAATTTGAAATGGTTAAAGATATAATCTGGTATAACATTCAGATTGTAGATTGATGTGATTTTGATTTGCTTTTTTACTATGGCCAGAATAACCGTTCAAATTCAAAGTCCCTTAAAAAAATGTTACGGAAAATAATTTGGTGCCAACATATTTTAAGTAAATATGTCAATGTCTGAGACTAATACCATATTACAAATATTTTGAAGAAGTCTTTGTAACTTATTCTTAATTTAAATAATGGAGTGTGTGGGAAAAGCAGAAACATAATCAGTTTCCTTTGTCTTAGGCTCCTCGTGTCCCAGTTCAAGCACTGCCCATGGTTGTCCCACCTCAGGAGCCTGACAAACCACCTGCCAATGTTGCCACTACTCTTCCCATCAGGAATAAAGGTCAGTTACACTTCTGAAGACTGTCTTTTACATGTTACCTGGGTAAAAATGATAAGATTACCAAAAAAACCTATCCATTTATAATTATTTTTCCACAAAAATTGAATTTTACTAAGTTGACATAAAGATTTTTTTTTTTTTTTTTACTGATGAATAAGGCATGTTATTGGGAGAGAAGATAGTTAATAGCACTAATTTATGCTAGAGTTATCAGTATTATTAGGAGAAATTCAGATGCTCATCTTTGATGCAGTTCTGATTATCCACGATTTCCTGTAATAACTGGTCATTTCTATTCATGTTAAAATATTAGGGCTGGGTATAGTTGGATGACATTTTTGTAAATTACTTAAATTTCTGTAGTGATATAAGGCTTAACAATTTAGATAAAAATTAAAATATATTTTAGAATAACTGGTTTGATATAGATTTTATATCTGGGCTACCTTTTCTTAACCAATAATTAAAAGTTACTTCAGATATGCTTGTTTGTTTCTCTAGAATTCTGAGGTCCATATTTGACTTGTGGATGTTACACCATGCATGTTCTTAAGTTATGTCCCAAAACATTACAGCTACCAGTTTGAATCAGTTTTTCTTTTTAAAAAGTTTCACCTGAAGAACCAATGCAGTTATAATTTTTTGGCTTTTGGCTACCTATATTATTTTACCAACAAGAATACTAAGTATTTCCACCAGCTCTTTACAGTCACTACTACCAGTCTAGAGCCTTGGCACCTTTTTCAGTTAGTGTAGCAAACAGCTGATTGCTCACCCATAGCCAGATCTGTTTATTCACCTGGCTGTCAGAAGATACAGTGGATGGCGTAGTCCAGCATCTTTTCTTCCAGGGAAACTGAATCCCAGTTCTCTACTGGCCAGGTAGCTGTGTGAATATGTGAATTTATATCTTGCCTTTATCAGTCTTGAAGATGGTAGGCCCCCAACAAAGACAAATTTTAGCTGGATTTAATTTCCTGGTACTTCTCAGTGGTTTGGGTACTCTCTGTGTGTATGTGTGTGTGTTTAAAAGGCATAGACTGTCAAATGTGGAAAAACCTTAACTTAGAGGTCTAAGTTTTCCCTACATCTTAATAATCTAGCATTATTTTTCTGTTCTTATGATACGGTTTTACATCTTTATGACCAGATGAAGTGTCTACACAAAGCCTTAGATTTTACTTTAATTGCACCACTTCGATATCACAGACCTGCATCCCTCTATTGTCTAATTTTAGCCATGTAATATTTTTAAAATTAACTTCCCAAAGATTACTCTATGCACATAAAATACATACATTCTATATTTATGATAAAGAAGGTGGATTTGTTTTTAAACTCCTTAACAGTACATTTTCACCTTCTATGGATATGATAACTTGGTGCATAACTGTTGGCACTAAACCTCCCAACAGTAACTCTGTAATGAGGATGCCATTCATGTGCACTTCTGAGGGGGTTTCTTTTTCACACAGCTGCTTCTAAACAAAAGTCCAGCAGCCATTTGCCAGCAAACAGCCAGGATGTACAGGGTTACATCACCAATCAGTCTCCAGAGAGCATTGTAGAAGAGGCTCAGGGAAAGTTAACAGAACTGGAACAGAGGATAAAAGAAGCCATAGAAAAGAATGCACAGCTGCAGTCCTTGGAACTGGCTCACGCTGACCAACTTACCAAGGAGAAGATCGAGGAGCTGAACAAAACAAGGGAGGAACAAATTCAGAAGAAGCAAAAGATTTTGGAGGAACTACAGAAAGTAGAACGAGAGTTACAACTGAAAACTCAGCAGCAACTAAAAAAGCAGTATCTAGAGGTTAAAGCTCAAAGAATTCAACTTCAGCAGCAGCAGCAACAGTCTTGCCAACATCTGGGACTACTGACTCCTGTTGGGGTTGGAGAACAGCTTTCCGAGGGAGACTATGCACGATTACAGCAAGTGGATCCTGTTTTGCTTAAAGATGAACCCCAGCAGACTGCTGCTCAGATGGGTTTTGCACCAATCCAGCCTCTGGCCATGCCTCAAGCTTTGCCTCTGGCGGCAGGTCCCTTGCCTCCAGGGTCCATCGCAAATCTTACAGAACTGCAAGGAGTGATAGTTGGACAGCCAGTACTGGGCCAAGCACAGTTGGCAGGGCTGGGGCAAGGAATTCTGACAGAAACACAACAAGGGTTAATGGTAGCCAGCCCTGCTCAGACCCTCAATGACACGCTGGATGACATCATGGCAGGTGGGTTTATATTGTTATGAGCAGGTATCAAATATGATTTGCTTAAGGCGAGTAAGAGTGTGCCAGAATTTTTTGCCATTACCCAACTTGAGAACTATTTTTGGACTCTTGACCCATGTATATCCTTAGAAATACTAGTTCAATCTCAGAAGTTCTCAGATGGATACAGGTCGAATTAAAGATTAGCTCATGCAATACGAATGACTGAAACTTTTTGGCTTAGCTGGGTAGGCTGGGAATCTAGGTTTTTTTCAGTAGTGGGATTGATGTTTGAGTTTTTGTTTTTGTTTTTATTTTTTCTCTTTAAGTTCAGAATATTAAGATTCAATTTTGGCTTTTGTGCTTCTGTATTCACACCAATAAACTGGAAAATTGATAGAACTTGAAGTGCAAAACTAGTAGGACACATCAGGAGGCTTATTTGTGAACAGAAATACTTTATATCCTAATGGATCAGACTTCAAACCTGATGGATATTTAAAAAAAAGAAAATTTAAACACCTTTACAACAATAATAAAGTACCATACCAAATAGGGTTTGTTTATACTGTATGTCAGTGGTTTTATCCCCTGTGAATGTTAATGTGTAGTCTCTTTCTAATTGTATTATGGGAAGGTGTTATCCCCTGACAGTATCATAGATGATATATCTTAAATGTGTAGCCAAAGAAAATTTATTCCATTATAATTAGTTTCATTGGCAAGAGGAAATATTTTAGAAGGTTGTTTTAATGATTCTGATTTTTGGTACTTTTCAGGAGTTCTGTAACAAAGTAGTAAAATGAGATTTTGTAGGGTTATAAACCATAAGAATGCTATATTGAGAAGGGTAATTTTCTTCATTTAGGAAAAAGATAAAGAAAATTTGAAAAGGGAGAAAAAGGGAAAAACAAAGGCAGTAAATCATTGACAATTGGTAGTTTTTATCTGGTGTCTTCCCCTTTTTTTTTATTCTTTGGTACACTTAAAAGATGATTGAGTTTTTCTACTTTTTGAAACTGTTGGGGCAATGTTAGAAATTATGATGAAATTACATATAATTTGTCTTTCATCTTTTAAAAGAATAAAAAAATTAAATTGTATAGTGTTGAGATATTTAGCTAACATTCAGAAAACTAAGACACCAGCTAATGAGACAGATTTTATACTTAACAAATTGCTCCTAAGTTTCCTAGTTCTCTTTATTATCATCCCAGCAGTATTATGTGGAACAAAGATCTCTGCTAATTTAGAGGGTATAGTAACTGCCTTGGAAAAAATGGTATTAATTATTAGTAAGAACTGTAAAGATTCTTATATTGATAAACATAAAGCTTTTCTGTAGATTTAAGAATTACTGTTAATCACTATTAGCTGGTTAAAATAATTGGGAATACAATTAAAGAAACATTAGTATCTTATGAAAATTGGAGCACAGTATCCAAAAGTCCCAAGTTTGCTATTACTGGCCATTAGTTTAGGTCATAATAGTGTTCTTTCTCTTGTCAGTTGAACTACCAAAGAATGTAGAGAGTTAAGTCTTATTTATCCAATTAAATGAAGACTGGACATTCCTACCAATGAATACTTAAAATTTTTTTGATATGCTATTAGAATTTACATTATGTTCTTGGGCAAACTTATCAACGTTGATTTGCCAGTTGTACAATTTTTATACTGATCTGAATTACTGGAGACTTGTAAAGTAGTTTTTCTGTTGATTGGTTTACCAAAGGAAAACAAATTCTGCCTATATGTTTCAGGTGTTTTCATATACAAGAATTTCAAAAGCACGTAACTTTTCAGGAAATAATGACAAATATTTCTCATTATAAAAATACTTTATCCCTTTATTATGCCCATTTATATGGAGAGAGGAGAAATGACCAGAAGGAAGAACAGGATTAAAAACATCAGCCACTTACCTGCAGTCCATCCCTGTCATCATGCATGTGCACATGCATAAACATATACATATACTCTTGCACTCACTTCCACAACTTTTCGTTAAACAACTTGTGTTAGTACTTGTTCTTTAGGTTGACTAATGACCATTTCCGTTTCTTTCTTTGGGTTTCTTAAAATTTTATAACCTCTTTAGGCTCAGTCTTCCTTCCCCACTGCAGTATGACCTGTTCTTTATTCTTTAACTCCCATTTATTAGACTGCTCTTGAAAGGTTCAGTCCCTTTCTCTAGTACTTGGCTGGCCCAAATCTTCTGTCTTTCCTGTTCTCTGTACTTACATAGCAAAATCAGTTCCCGGTTTAACCAGTCTTAACGCCTTGCCTTTGCTGTGCTCTCAAGTTCCTCTTTTCCTTACCTGATGTAAAACTTTTCTGGAGCATCTGGTTCTCATTTAAAATCTAACCCTAGGGTGCCTGGGTGGCTCAGTGGGTTAAGCCTCTGCCTTCAGCTCAGGTCATGGTCTCAGGGTCCTGGGATTGAGCCCCTCATTGGGCTCTCTGCTCAGCAGGGAGCCTGCTTCCTCCCTCTCTCTCTGCCTGCCTCTCTGCCTACTTGTGATCTCTCTCTGTCAAATAAATAAATAAAATCTTTAATAAAAAAATAAAATAAAATAAAATCTAACCCTAAAATGAAATACCAAGTGTAAAGATGTGTACCAGAGTTCCTTCAGATCCCTGCATATTTACAAGTTGTTACTTTTCACTCTAGGGGATGGATGAGTGACAAGCAGTTATTTCATTAATTTCATAAGTACCCCAAAGGAAGTGAAATGAGGGAACTGGTTTTTCTTATCTCCTTTTAGATGAGATGATAAGAACAAACAATTTGACCAAAAATAAGAAAACTGTTTTCATATGTTCTTTAAAAGAACTTATTCCCATTAAAATGTAAATAACAATATAGTCATTTAACAATAAAGCTTAGACTTTTTGTTTAGTATCGTGAAATAAATATCAGTTCTTTGGACAGATTGGTATTCATTCTGTTTAAGCTAATTTTAGTATTTAGCATTTTCACTTGTGAAAATCAATCCAATCAGAGGAGATTATGGAATCTATTTTAAGAGCCATAGATTTTTTATGGTTTTGAAATTTATATCTAGAATATGTACGTTTAAATTATCTTGTTTTTTTTCTTAATATACAAAACCATTGATCAATTTAGTATATTAGTACATGCCCTTTCCTATTAATCTGGATCCCTAAGGATTCAAACTGTTTTGTTTTGTTTTGTTTCCTTCTTTGTTTTTCTTTTAGCTTTTAAGTGGACTTAAAAATGTATAATTATAGAATGTGTGTTGCTATAATGTATATAGTGTATGTTTGTGCCTGAACTAAGGATTTCATGTAAAATAGATTTCTTAATTGACAATCGTGTTTATAATTGTTAAATAAGGTCAATTTCAGTTTTATTCTTGGCAGGATCATAACCTCTTTTGCCTGGTTTCAGATCCAGTTGTGAATCATGATTGTTTTCTGTCTGATGTAGTTGATAAGTATATTGCTAACACACATCCAAACTACTGTTGACCATTCAAAGATTAATGCCCAAACTTCAGTGCTATAGTATTTTTTATGGCGGCGGGGAGAAAAGGATTAATGTTCACTTATCAACTCCAGAAGTGAATCCATGAGAGAATAAAATACCCTCAGTTACCACGACGTTTAGAGTTCTCCCACCTCAAGTACTGACCTAATTAGCCCCTTTTTAATTTGCATATTTTGGTTAAAATAATATGAAGGGAAAATTATACTTAGAACTAACAATATACTTAGAACTAACAATAATCTATATTTGAAGGTTTATTGCGTGCATACATTTATTTCTACCTTAATCTTTTAATTTTGTCCTCATAAGTCAGTGTGATTGCTGTATTGATTGGTGGGCATTTTAACCCCCACAGAATAATTCTACGTGTGAGAAACTATATTTCTGTGTGAGGCTCAAATTTTCATATTTTACTGTGCTGTCATAGTAAAGGGCTACCATTCAGAACATTATCATCCCCTTGCCTGCAATTAGTAAAAGAGTAGGGAGTGTTTTAAATGATTTGAGAGTGAGGTTCACCCCAAACAGTGAAATTACTTTCATTAGAATATGAGGTGTGAAAATGGCAGATTAAAACTCATACTTTTCTCCCTCTGAACTTGACTATTTTACCTTTTATTCCTTTTCTGATTAAGAAGATATAATGGACAACTATCCATTTGCATTTATATTCAGTTTTAGTTTATAAGACCTTTTTGTTTTCAGGGTTATTCTGAATTGAGGTTTTATGATTATATACTGTAAGAGGGGAATTTTATTTTCAGATGGATTATTATTTAGAAAATGGGTTATTCTTAATATACTTTCTATTTTTAGACTGTTGTCCAAAGTCAGAAATAAAATAACCAGAAAAATGAGTTATTAGTGCTATGGCACTCTACCTATAGACATTTTGTTTTAAAAAATCTTTGAATATTTTCTAATAATTATTTCTTACTGTTCCCTAACAATGTTTCATCCTTATTAAGTGCAGTTATTTTGTTCAACAGCAGTCAGTGGAAGAGCATCTGCAATGTCAAACACTCCTACCCACAGTATCGCTGCTTCCATTTCCCAACCTCAGACTCCAACTCCAAGTCCTATCATCTCTCCTTCAGCCATGCTTCCTATCTACCCTGCCATTGATATTGATGCACAGGTAAGCTCCAAATTCTGGAGGGATGGTTTTTAACTAAAATCATACCATCAGTAAAAACATTAGTCAGTGATTTAAATCATCTTAGACTGCTTTGTCTCCAGACAGAAATCTGTGTCACATTTATGAATAAATTAGAATCCACATTTTAAAAAGTAAAATACCAAATGCAGATTATTTTTGATAATTATGTGATGGTTTGGTTTCCACAGTTGTCAAGTAACTTTTTTTTTTAACTTTAGAAGAGGATGTTAAAAGAAATAACTCTTTAAGATTAGTTTGTATTTTATTCTAATCTTGAATTAGAAGATATGCTTCTAATTCGTAATGGATTACACATAAAAGATTCTTCCATTGATGTAGCATATATACTCAGTTACATTTATATTGTCTTGGAAAGTTCTGATCTTGCTGACTGAAACACGTAGTGAATCTGTGTGTCTGTGTCTGTAGCACTAAATCAAAACTAAACACCTGTTTTTAAAAAAATTAGTTTACCATGTAATCTCAGGGCAGAGTGAAGTTGGAGATAGGATAGCTGGTGTTTTGTCCTGAAGAAATGCTAAGAGGCTTAGTTTAGGAGACTGCTGAACAAGATAAAGGTTATGTGTCCTTATTCAGGACTGAGAAATGTTTGCATTTTAGTTTTGTATTTTGATTAATATCTGGGGTGGGGAGGAGGTAACATAGGTGAAGATGGCAGTATACATGATAAAACTTTTTATTTTGTAAATGATCAGTTGTTTATAAACCTGAATTTCAGGAAGGGTGTGTGTGTGTGTGTGTGTGTGTGGGTGTGTGGGTGTGTGTGTGTGTTTGTGTCCTATTAAGACTGTGTACTCTTAACCTATGAAAATAAAGCTTCCTTTTCATTAAAATGCTTCTTGGTAATATTGTGAAAGAAAAAGAAATTTCACTTCTACTCTTGCTTTCCAAATGTTCATTGTGTTATATGTGCTAACTTTTTTTTGAGCACTTAAAATTGTCAAGGGCAATTTTAAGGAATTGTGTTGTCTTCAGACCACATATGTGAAGTAGCAACTTTTAAATACCCATTTCCCTGATGAAGAAACCAAGGCTGAGAAAGACATTTAACATTTTGCTTAAGAGCACTTCTTTTAGCTAAGAAGTGAGGGTTGAGAGTCAAACTTTAGTGGGTCTGATTTCAAAAGCAACCTCCTTAACTACCACATTCTGTAGCCTTTTAAAAAATTACAAAGTATTCATTTGATGATCTACAGTGATTTATATTTAATAATGATATAGCATTATAGGGGCACCTGGGTAGCTCAGTTGGTTGAGCATACCCGACTCTTGATCTCAGGGTTATGGGATTGAGCCCTATGTGGGGCTCTGTACTGGGTGCGGAGCCTGCTTAGGGTTCTCTTTCCCTCTCCCTCTGCACCTGCCCACTGGTCACACTTTCTTGCTCTCTCTCCCCGCCCCCAAGTAAGTAAATAAATAAATAAAAATACAGCATAATAGAACTGGGTTGAAGTTGGTATTGAATCTGCATTATTTTCCTCCAGTCTTTTTTGCTCTGAGGTTGTTATGTTGTATGGCTATTTTGTTTTAAGGAGAGTTATATTTTTTAGTTTTTATGGAATCAAGAATTGAACCATAAGCAAAACTAAAAACTTCACCAAAATATAAAAGGATTTAAGAAAAATTATTTTGAATAAAATCAGAAAAAGTTCCTCCAAGTATGATCGTGATTTTATTTAATTTGAAATTCTTATAGTTATGGTGAAATTTTACTGAACTATACTACTCAACCAGCTATTGCTCTATTATAAATTAATTTCTAAGAAACATATAAATAATTAATTTTTTTAAAAAATTTCCAAAAACTCACATTTGGGGTGCCTGGGTGGCTCAAATGGTACACATCTGCCTTCGGCTCAGGTCATGATCCGCAGGTCTTGGGATCGAGCCCTGCATCAAGCCCCTGACTCAGCGGGGAATCTGCTTCTCCTTCTCCCTCTGCCTCTCCTCCTGCTTGTGCTCTCTCTGTGTCTCTTTCTCAAATGAATAATTAAAATCTAAAAAAACCACACACACAAAAAAAACCTTATGTTTTCATATTAGTTGACATGCTTATGTAAAAAAGATTTTGACTGTGTTCTTAAATATCTGTTCCTTTTTATCTGGTCTCTGTATCAAGGTTCTTCAGTTTGGTTAGCCTATCATGAGTTATTCTTTTTGTTTAGGAAGTTTAGGAGTTTTCTTTTTGTTTAGAAGTTTAGGAAGTTTCTGCTTTGGAAAATGTAATACCAAATAAACATTCAGAAATAATTGTTTGCTATTTCTTCTTTTATTTTTGATGTTAGTTTTTAAAATTTATTAGTTTTTATGGTACCAAGCAGGCATGTTAAGCAGTTATAAAGATCCTTTTGTACTCAGTTCATCTAAAGTTTTTTCTAGATTCTAAAATAAAAATTCCATGCGATTTTACGTAGTAGATATTGTGGTTTATGTGTGATAGTACTGTGCTGTAACAGGCAAGTGATATGATAAATTCATACCAAGACTCTAACTCTGTTTAGAAAGATTAAACTTTTTCTAATATTTGAATCTTTTATTTGGTTATTTAAGAAATCTTAACACTTTTAGGATACTAACTTCTTTACCTTTATTACAACCTCATGAAGTGTAGGTACTATTGTTATTCCCATTTTATAGGTGAAGAAGGTGAGACTTACAGATGTTAACTATTTGCCCAATAGGTAATTTATGGTGGAGCCAGCTTTCATCCACCCTAGCATTCTGGCTCTAGATTCTATACTCTTAAGCACTGCACTATGCTACCTGTTTTTCAGTTTTTATCTTAGATGTGAATGTTGATTTAATTATATTAACCTGGTAAATTAGATTATAGAAAATAGGTCTACCACCTGGATGGCAAAGGGTTGAGTGTCTTTCATCCTTACAGTTTTTCAACATGTTTCCTTGGCCATACCTCATATTTATATCAAATCTTAATTTAAAGAAGAACAAAAGGAGTGTTAAATTTTTTAAACCTTCAGTATATGTCTCTTTTTAAAATGCTAATGATTCTTAAAATGGTCATACTTTAAACTTCTTTAATTGATCATTATATGCAGAAACTAATATTTTTAACAGGGATTAGCGAAATCATGTTTAATTTCTGGAACTTGAAGAATGCTGAATGTATTCTTTATAAGGTTCCTCAAATCTTACGTAAGATAACTAGAAATTACCTTTGGTGTGCATGTATGTGCCACAGGCTTTCTACCTTTCATGTAATAGTTTTATTGAGTCACGTTTGTTTTGATGTATTTTGTTTTTATCCGTTTTGTTTTGGTTTTTTGTTTGTTTAAGCTCTGCATCCAGTGTGGGGCTTGGTTAGGAGTTGCATGTTCTACTGACTGAGTGAGCTAGGTGGCCCTTGTCTGGATATTTTTAATATATTTATATTATAATATATTTTAATACCATATACTGAACTGTTATCAAAATTCATTTTAGGGAACATCAGTAAATGATAATTTGAAGGAATTATTTGAGACTTTTATTACATCTTTTAATAGCATAGCTCTAATTTTTATTTTGCTAGAATGGGTATTCTACATATAGAAATTAGTAATTATTTACAGACTTTTAAGAACCATTGGTTTTGTATGAAACAGTAAAGCTGGCTGAAGGTTAGAGTTGAATGCTACTGAGTTAAATATTTTCTGTGTTTTGTGTGAGATTTTGATTGACTCTAACAGCCACAAAAGTGAGAAAGTACCAGTTGTTCTGTTCATGGGTGTAAAACTTGTGTTCCCATCCCCTCCCATTTTCTTACCACATGTTTTTCATATATTTCTGAACTGATTGTCATTTTTATTCACAAACTTCAAAAGGCTTTCCTTAAACTTGGAGTAGCCGGTTCTAGTACATTTTATAAAAGAGAAAAATAAATACTGCCTTACGTAGTTTTGCTTTTTTTCCAGTTTTTAATAACATCTGTCCATGGTTATTTTTTAAAGAAGGTAGGCATTAAATTTGACTTAGATATCAGGGCTGAAATTATAAAATATGTAAAATTATGTTTTGCCTTTAATGGTATAAATTTTATTTGAATATTTTTCTCCTGTAGGTTTTATAATACAGAGAATAGTTCGATCACATTATTTTAATGAGAAAAATTGAAGAGACAAGAAAAATGAGTTAATGGTGATATGTAATATGCTGCCATTAAGCATTCTACTTAAAATGCATGCATTTTAATTGTTTATGTGAGGTTTTAAGCAAGTTATTTACTATTTTACTGACTATTTTCATTATTCTCATTCTCCCTAAATGCTATCCTTTTTACTTTTTTATTTTTTTTGTATCTTACACATGACCTCTGACATGTTCAGAGAATGAGATGTCTAGAATTATGAAGGTTATGGAGGTCTACAAAAAGGTTAGCACTTTAAGTTCTAATGATTTTCAAAGTAAATTAATTACTTAGATGTAATTAATAGGTCCACTTCCCCCTGCCTTTTTTTTTAACAGACAGTTCTGTTATGTTTTTTCAGGCATTCCAACTTATTAAAAGTTGCTTTTTCCATTAATTCTGCATTTGTCTCATGATTCCTTCTTATTTTTCAGTCTTACGAACCTGAATAGTCATGTCAATTTACAGAGTACTTCTACATTGAATATAATTTTAGCATTTTTTATAAGCCAGAATCATCATAATGACATCTGTCACATACAAAATAGTGTATTTTATGGTATTGTGGGCCAAATGAAAATTTCTTTAGAATGTAAACCTGGGGGCGCCTGAGTGGCTCAGTGGGTTAAAGCCTCTGCCTTCAGCTTGGGTCATGATCCCGGGGTCCTGGGATTGAGCCCCACATCGGGCTCTCTGCTCCGCAGGGAGCCTGCTTCCTCCTCTCTGCCCTCCTCTCTGCCTACTTGTGATCTTTGTCTGTCAAATAAATAAGTGAAATCTTTAAAAAAAAAAAAAAAAAAAAGGAATGTAAACCTAAATGAGCTCCTAACAAACCTCTGGGCATCGGCCTCCCTTTCAGGTTTCTCTTAGTTACAGATACATGACACTGTATGTGACTTGTTAACCAGTATAACATAACATGACTTTAATGATACATTGCCTTTCAGGAAGCCATCACCTGTATTGTTATCAGTAATATTCAAAACATGTATTTTTTTATTCTATATCATGTTAGTCATTGTTACTTTAGCCCAAACTTCTCCTTCAGTTAATTTGTTTCTTGAAGTATTAAAAATCAGGATAGTGTGTCTTACCATTTGGGGATTGTATAGGTGTTCGTTAGGAAGGTGGAAACCTCACTTCAGAATCTTTTAATTTTTTTCATTTTTGTTTTTAGAAGATTTCATATTAGTTCATGAAGTTACCCACTCTTAAGTTCCCCAAGGAATTTGACAAGCCCTCTTTTCTTAGTTTTAAGTATTTTTTCATTCAACTCTCTTAATACCTTGTTTATATTTCTCTCCATAGTTTGAACCTAAATTTGCCCTATGCTGTAAGCACTAAGCTCCTAGTGAACAGGGACTGTATTTAGTTATATTTATCAACCCTGAAGTACCTAGCAGAGTACTTTGAATGTAAAAGGTGCTTAATAAATGTCAGTTGAATTAATGTTTTATAATGTGTGTGTGTGGGGGGGGGGACCAGTATTTTACTAACCACTAAAATATTCCATGCTTATCTTTTTCAAATTTTGTCTCTTCATTCTCTATTTAAGATTGGCTCTGCTTTCCTAAATTACTCTTTAACCCCCAGAAGACATTGAGAAACCTAATAAAGTTCATTATAAAGTAGACTCTTCATCATAAAGTTGACTTTCTAATTGTCACTAACATAGGAAGTATATAAGGTAGATAGACTTAAACATTATATTGGCCTAGTTGGTTTAGCACTGCTTTATGATGTAATAGGGAAAGCAGGATTTTGTTATCCAAGATCTCCTTGGTTTTTTTAAGCCAGTCCTTATCAGTTACTAGCTTGTATGACTATTGGAGGATTATTTCTCTAAGCCTTTGTTTCTTTTTTTTTTTCTGAAATCAGCATAATAATCCCTTCCTCAAAACCTGAAATGAAGATCAAATACTATTACACAGTCAGAGCTGTCACTCATTTAAGTATTCGTGTCCTTCTTCATTGTTGTAGTTGGTGCATCTCTCCCTTGTGGCCATCCCTGATCTCTGCAGTCAGTAGCTCTGCTCTCTGCCAGCCTCTTCTGCAGAGCAGCTTTTGCGGTCTCCCTCTTCATCACTGACTAGTAGGCTTTTTCTTATTTCTTGACTCTGTTGATTTTGCCTTTTGTCTCTTGTTACTCATTTTTTGTAATGGAGTTTGGTTTTGAGACTTGACCTTCTGGGAGAAAATGCCTTTCCTTTTTGTATTTATTATATAAATATAATAAATATTACAAAAAATATAAACACAATAAATATATTTCTTATATGTAGCCTTTTGTTTTATTAGTAAATAGCCTTTGAATCTGTGACCCTGCATAGCCGCTGTCATTCATTGAACTTAACTATCATTTATTGTTTCCTAGGCAAAAGCATCATTTACAGGTGGAGAATGCAAACATGAATAAAACATGTTTATTACCTTCAGGAATTTCTAGTTCTCTGAGAGTGATAGGCATATACTGATATAAGCATAAGGAAGACTGGTGATAAGTGTTGTAATAGAGATGCATATGTAAAAATGAGGAAAAGTAGCTTAGAACAGTGCTGTGTAACAGAAAAAATAATGTGAAACACATAAAATTTTCTAGTAACCATATTTAAAAAAGCAAAATAAAATAGGTAAAATGCATCATAAGAATATATTTTATTTAGCTTCATATGTCCATAATAATACTGTTTAAACATGTAATCAGTAATACCAAAAACTACTGAGATATTTTACATTTTTATTTCATATTAAAGGTCTTCAAAATTCAGTCTGTGTTATACTTACAGCTTAGAGTGATCATATCATCCTTGTTTTCCTGGGACTTTCTTGATTTTAGCACCAGGAGCTCCTTATGCTGGAGACCCCCTCAGTCCTATGCAAATCCAGGATGGTTTGTTAGCCTGTATTTATCTCAACTTGGGTTTCATTTAGATTTGACTAAATGTACAATTAAGAAAGTAGATTTATTTACTCAGAGTGCTCCATACTGAAAAATTCTCTAATAACCAAATGAGTATCACTTTTTAACTTTAAGTTTTAAAATTCAGTTTTTCAGTCACATTAGCTATATTTATAGTATAATAGCTACATACTGCTAGTAGTTACCTTTCTTCAACAGTACAAGTTTAGAGTACTAAAAGTATGAGGTTTTTGTTTATGAGACAAGCATTTTAAACTATAATAGAGTATCATTAGCAGAAGTCAGAAGTAAATCATATATAAAGCATCATGTTTCAATTATGATAGTCTTTGTCTTTCAAAATACTCTGTATACTGTATATTTTTCTTTGTTGTTCCTTTAAGTATTTGGGGGCTTTGTTTTCAACTGCAATTAAATTACTTGGAAGCCCTTTTTCTATATCAGGGCTTGCTTTTCAGCTTTCTTAGGTAGGCCTAGAACAGCTAATTTGGCTCCACTGCTGAGGATTTTACTTGATATTCTGTGTGTTTTGAGGTCTTTCTACTCTGGCTGGTGGGAACCAAACTATTGCTGGCCCTGTGTAAACTCTGGGTCTTGTTATGCCTGCTGGTGGTCTTTTCTTGGCCTCTCAATTTTCCTCATGAACATATGCTAATCAGAACTCAGCTGAAAGACTCAGCCAAAGACCCTCTGCAGATATCTAGAGTACTCTGTCGTGCTTTCCTATCCAGTAGTCTGCCCAATGAATTCTAGCCATCTGACCGCTCCAGACTCTGTCTTCTCACCTCAGGGAGATTGCCAGGCTGTATTTGGGTACCCTCTCTGCACAGCAGCCTGGAAACTCTCCAGGCATCAAACTGAGTTTAATCATTTCTACCCTCGGTGATCACTGCCGCACACTGCCTATCTAAACACTATCATTTCAGATAGTTCGTCCTTTCCTTTTTGGTTGTTTGAGTTAGGAAGACAGATCTTTTCTGTGCTACTCCGTTAATGCTAGAAGCAAAAGTGAATCCAACACTGTTTCTTTTAATCATGTATTTGTAAATAGCATATGGTTGAAAATCATACTTTTTTCCCTTCATGTTTAAGAATTGCCCATAAAGTTCAAATATTATTTTGTAGCCTTTACAAAATCACGTTAGCCACTAATGAAAAAAATAACTTAATATCCAAATGTTTGATAAAGTAGAATGGGACATCTGTGTCTGTATTTAGTTTAAGTATATATTATATAATTGATGTAATTTTAAAATTAATCAAAAAATTAATTTTTTATAGACTGAAAGTAATCATGATACAGCGCTAACACTGGCCTGTGCTGGTGGTCATGAGGAGCTGGTACAAACACTGCTAGAGAGAGGAGCTAGTATTGAGCACCGAGACAAGAAAGGTAGGGCTTACTTTTGTTAATGTTTTTTCTGGAATATTTGTGTTCTGTGAAGAAATACTACTTCTAGCCCTGTTGTGATAGATACAATGAAAAACAGTGTGGGGTTTTTTTTTTTTTGCTTAACATGTAGTGAGAAGATCATTTTTTTCCAGGTTTTACTCCACTTATCTTGGCTGCCACAGCTGGTCATGTTGGTGTTGTGGAAATATTGCTGGACAACGGTGCAGACATTGAAGCCCAGTCAGAAAGAACCAAGGACACACCATTATCTTTGGCTTGTTCTGGGGGGAGACAGGAGGTAACATTTTCCCCAGTGTAATATCTGTCCCATCTGTTTAGCAAATACATATTTTAACTTACATGATTTGATGGGAATAATGGGTTGACATCTGGATTTATCACAGTAACTGTCCTTTTGCTAATAGGTCATAATTTCAAACATTGTGTTAGCATAAGCCATTGAGTCTGAAAAGTTACATCTATTATTATGTTTATCTAAAAGTAGTACCTGCCATGGGAATTCCTGTGTGTTGCATTCAGGCTAAGGGAGTGATTAAGCCATTTCAAAGCAAATCAGTAAACTCCTGATAAGCAGGGACTATATTCATTTGTCTTTTCCTATCTCAGAGTACCTGGCATGAAAGGTACTTAAGCTCAGCCTCTATTGCTCTCTGTGTATAAGATTAGTAGGGAATCAAGAGCATTCAATTTTTAGTTGTTCTTTTCATTTTTCCCCACTCAACTCTGAAAGAAAGATTCTCAGATGAGATTATATGACCTTTTCATTTTTTAAGTAGGGTAGAACCACTGGTGTGATCAGGTGTAGGCCCAAGAATTTATAGCCTATACCCATGTATGTCTTCTTCTGGCATTTAATGATCAGCTGGGCAACCTAATTTTTTTTTAGTCCATTTTTAAAGTCTAGTTGTAAGGATTTTGATTAGCCAGTTGTGCTGTCTCTGTGGACTGGCAACTTCTCAATTAGGGTATTCTTGAATCTTAAGATTTAAGAAGTATCCTAGATCATGCAGGTCATTTTCTTACTCAGCTTAAAAATGTTTTACTTTTTTTTTTCACCATCCTGTTACAAAGTTTTCCTGTTTATTAAGCCTGAGTTATACCTTCCCTGAGTTTCCCCACTGTTCTTAATTCTGTTCTTTGAATTAATGGAAAGAAGTTTATATCCTCTTGTATCTATAGATATTTGAGTCTCTATCTGCCAGTTACCTGTTCTCCATTTGAAGCGTGTCCTGTTCTTTTGATTATTAGCTTGAAGATACCTTTTCTAAATCTCTCACCTGGCTGTTCTACCCATTATGTCTGTATCCCTCCTGAAATATTATGTCTAAAGTTATTCTGGCCAATGAAATGGTAGATTATTACCTCCCTGTTTGCATACCTTAAACTGCCCCCCCCCTTTGCCTATCATATCATATCATATCATATCAGGTTATATTGAACTTGAATCAGCTAAACCCACTAGAGTTTTTAGTAAACTAGAAGATAAAAGTTCTTTAAGAGATAGAATAATTCTTGCACAGAAAGAATGGAAAATCTAATAAATCAGTTGGTTTCTTTCAAAGCAATTTTAAAGCCTATAGCATACTATAATCTTTATATATTCTTACTAAAATGTAACAAATGAGGTTGTAACAGATACAGAAGTCTTTTAGGGTAATAATTTTGCCTATAACATTCTGTTGCTTTGATTTGGTGTCATTGGAACAGTTAAGTATTTTGAAGTTATTAAACAGTGGAAACTCATTTTACTATAAAGTCACAAACTAATTTATATTGAGTGTTTATTACTTTCTGGGAAGAGACTATTCCCTTTGAGAGATAACTAAGGTCAGTTATCTTTGCATAATGGAATTAATAACTTTAGAAATTTGATTAGGGTTTTTTACTTTCTTGTTTAAGGGACTCTATAAAATAAAACAGCATAATGCCATTTTTTGGTCTTATTTTTCATAACCTTGTCACATAAGCCACCTAGTGTTACTGGCTCTAAAAGCAAAAAAGTGATGGATAGAAGTCACAATCTAAAATTGGTCATACATAGCTTTATTCAAATGAGTAAAGTTTCAGCTTATATGTTAAGACAAAGCACTGTTCATTAACATTATTTGTTATTTCCCAGTTAGCATTTTAGGATATTTTACTAGTACTAAGAGCAAGGTAAGAGCTATGATCTTGGGTAATCTAACTTTTCTCTGCCTCATTTGCAAAATGAAGGTGAAAATACTAGTACCTGTGTCAAAGAGTTGTTTTGTGCATTAAATGGCATAATGGATGAAAGATGCCAATAAGTACTTCAATAAATGGTAACCAGTTTTTAGCTATCAGGGAATGCAAATTAAGATCCCAGTGGGTTACGCTAAAATGATAAAGACCGGCAATGCTTAATCTTGCCAAGGATGTGGAGCAGTCAGGACTCGCTTATTATTTGTGGAGATGTAAATGGTACAATGACTTTCAGAAAAGGTCTGGTAATTTCTTATAAAACTAAACATATACCCAGAAATTCTACTACTTAGAGCCCATGAGCAGTGAAAATATATTACTGAAAGAATAGCGACTTTATTCAAAATTGCCAAAAACTAGAGACTGCAAAGGTAGTCGCCAGTAGGAGAATAGATAAACTATATTATATTTGTGTGATGAAATGCTATGCAATACACAGAAATGACTCTCAAACACTGTGATTTCATCTATTTGAAGATCTAAGATAGATATAGATAAAAATAGGCTATAGGTGGGATTGACTGAGAAAGAAGCATGAGTAAATAACAGGGATTTAAATAACATCAGCTTTATGCATTTGTCAGTATTCAGTAAATGTACACTGAAGTTTTGAGCATTTGCTGTAAGTTAGAAATTTTTCCCCCCAAATTTGAAAACAAGTAGTACTCTAATAATGATACATATGTTGATGTATTTAAAGAAATTTCAGCTTTCTACAATTTACTTTGAAATGAAATATATCAAAAAATGGACAAATAGATATGATAAAGTAAGTGTAGTAGAATATTAATGGTAGAATCTAGGTAGTGAGTATGTGTAAATTTATTAAACTTTTCTGTATGTTTAAAAATTTTCATAATAAAATGTTAGGAAAAAATAAGCATTAACTTTATTCCAAGTTTTTAAACATTTAGTTATTGATTATAAATTAAAAAAAAAA
Source organism: Martes martes (assembly GCF_963455335.1). Classification (NCBI taxonomy): domain Eukaryota; kingdom Metazoa; phylum Chordata; class Mammalia; order Carnivora; family Mustelidae; genus Martes; species Martes martes. The sequence continues at coordinate 197,153,295 of NC_137889.1, read as the reverse complement.
TACTTTAAAGAGGGGCACCTGGCTGGCTCAGTCAGTAGAGCATGAGACTCTTGATCTCAGGGTTGTAAGTTTGAGGCCCACGTTGGGTGTAGAGATTACTAAAAAATAAAGAATAAAATCTTCAAAATATATCATAAAGACATATATATATATATAAATGAAAAAAATCTTATTTTACTGCTATGTGATAGAGTAACAGAAATAATACTTTTTAAAATAGCATTGCACAATAACACAGTGAGATCCAGACCTTGCATGAACACACCGTGTCATTTTAACAATTTCAAAATAGATTTTAATTGAGAAGCTAGCTTACTGTTGCTTCTAAGAATTCTTGCTATTATTTGAGTCTAATTTTGTGCAAAGGATTAAAAAATGACTCTCCTGTTTTTTTCTTCTACGATATATCAGAAAACTAAAGAAATCAGAAATGGACACCTTGCAAATTGTTTCACCATAAGAAGAAAACACAGCTTTTCCTCTTTTCTTTTCAGGTGGTGGAGCTATTGTTAGCTCGAGGGGCAAACAAAGAGCACAGGAATGTTTCTGATTACACACCTCTAAGCCTGGCTGCTTCTGGTGGCTATGTGAACATTATCAAAATATTACTAAATGCAGGAGCTGAGATTAATTCTAGGCAAGTTTTATTCTCTCTCTATAAGCCCCTTAAGAGTGTTATGATAAGCTATTTGTAGAACACTTATATTTTTAATGCAATATTTAGGAAATGCCTTCATTACAAATTTAGAATCCAAACTGTTGGGAGATTTTTAATTTTATTTAAATACTTAAAACTATTGATATAAACTTGAAAAAACATCACTTACTGTATTTCTAATGGTATTAAAAGTAAACACAGTTTTCTTAGGAGTTTTTATTAAGAAAGTATATGCTTTAGGATGGAAAATCCATCATAATAATAACTTAATATTTAATAATCATTTTTCAGTCCAAGTTATTATGTTGAATGAGATACAGAAAGTATTCTAGTTCTAAGGTGGTAAACAATTTCTAATGGAGTCCTGGTCGTATCTCACAGACATATAGGGCTGAGAAAAACTATTTTAAATAATCCTGCAAAACAAAGAATCTTAAATCCTGAAATAGAATTCTATAGAAATTTATATTCTTTACCTTTGTTCTCCCCATACCTCCACCCCCAGAACTGGTAGCAAATTGGGCATTTCTCCTCTGATGTTAGCAGCTATGAATGGGCACACAGCTGCTGTTAAGCTCCTGTTAGACATGGGCTCTGACATAAATGCTCAAATAGAAACCAATCGGAACACTGCCCTTACTTTAGCCTGCTTCCAAGGAAGAACTGAAGTGGTTAGTCTTCTGCTTGATAGAAAAGCAAATGTGGAACACAGAGCTAAGGTAAGAAAAAGTCTTGAGATTTATACATGGATTTATTGCTTCAGTATTTAAGGTGTGCAGTAGCATTATGCTAATTATAATTTTAGTATTTTCTAGTAACATGTCTTATATGTATTTAATCAGAAATCATTCTGTGTACTCAAGCACTCTTGAAAATACCTCAGTAATAAATTTTTATAGGTAATAATGACATTAGGGTTATTAGCTAGAAAATACATAGTATTATGAAAGAGAAGAGAGGAAGCATTTATTAGCACCAGTTATGCCAAGTGCTTGCATCTTACACAGTTTTTTTTCCCACAATAAATTGGCATTATGTAGGATATCGTTCAGTAAATCACACTGTTAACTCAGGCTAGTGGTGTCAGTGCTGAAATTTAGTTGTGAATTTTCGCAACAACTATATCATGTTGCTCCCCAGATTGTTCTTTAAACATTTTAGCTCTTTTCAGTCTCTTATGTGGTGGTGGTATTGTTGTTTTCACTAAACCTAGACTGGCCTCACACCGCTAATGGAAGCTGCCTCTGGTGGATATGCAGAGGTGGGCCGAGTTCTTTTGGATAAAGGTGCTGATGTTAATGCCCCTCCAGTGCCCTCTTCGAGAGATACAGCTTTAACCATAGCAGCAGATAAAGGGCATTATAAATTCTGTGAGCTTCTCATTGGCAGGTATGATGTTACCATACTCTTCATACATGACTGTGTGTACCAGTGATTACTATTCTGTCAGGTTATATGGTACTATTAAAAAAGCAAATGTGATTACTTCCTCTGTGAACTACAAGTGCATGTTTTATTTTTAAACCTACTTTTATTTCCCACCTATCCAGAGTTACATTTCATTGTCTGATTTATTTCAGTATAACCTAAAAATACTTCTTTTCTTCCTGTCTTGGGTGTGTATATACTCTTAAAGCACTATAATAAGCTGTTTGAACATCCAGCTGTTGTCATCCATGTTCACATCTCCCATATAGTTTGAGTTTTTGAAAAAGAGTATCACTTGAAATCTTTAAAGTCTAGCAGCAATCTAAAGTTTATTGTTGATTTCCTCGAAAGTTTTTCGTTTGTCTTGTTTGGTTAAATAACAGTGAGGGCTTTTAAGTGACAGTTGTAGAACTGTTCATGGTATCAGACAATCCAGGAGAATTTCTTCTTTGAGTCACTCAGAAGTTGCCTGCCAGTCTTCCAGAGATACTTGTCTGCTTAATTGGATTTCCTGCTTTAACAGTCTTAAAGACATTTGCATGGTATCCTAAGAAATAGTATTTAGTAGTGGCTCTGTCACCTGTTACTCACCTTGAGTCTTACTTACCGTGTTGCCCACTGTGTGCTAAACCTGCATGTTATTTTTGGATTCATTCTTTTCCAAAGCCACATAATACAAATACATGCATACAAGTAACCTGAAATAGATACAAGTGCCTCGTAGGATACTGTTTGTGTCTCTTGCATACTGTTTATTTAATGTATTGATTATGCTATTAACAGGAAGTACTTATTTTTTACTAAATAAAATTCACATTTTCTCAGGATTGAAACTTGGAATTACGCAGTCATTACTTTTAAGATTAAAAAAGCAATTATTAGTATGTTATTTTTTTTAATTTGATGACTTAAATTTGATGATTAGAAATTCTTCATAATTTTGAGAGAAACATGTATTTTAGTCCCTCAATAATATAAATAATTTTTCACTTTCATGGAATATTTTTCGTAAGTTTATAGTTGATTTTTATTATTTCTGTAATTCCATTTCATTTTAACAATGACATCTGTGTCATTCATTTAGGGGAGCTCACATTGATGTACGTAACAAGAAGGGGAACACTCCATTGTGGCTAGCAGCAAATGGTGGACATCTTGATGTGGTTCAGTTATTGGTGCAAGCAGGTGCAGACGTGGATGCAGCAGACAACCGCAAGATAACTCCTCTTATGGCGGCATTTAGGAAGGTAGAAGTCTTTCATCTTCATTCACTTGAACGTTTTTCACTTAGGCTGGAAGGTATATAGTTTAGTGATCACTAAAGACTCTTATTTTAGGACTTAACAGTAGTGACGAACGCAGTAAAATACTATGCAAATAAACACTGATGTGTTTCTGTGTTGATGGCAACACTTAAAAGGTAGATATAGGTATCCCAGAAAAACCTTTAATGTTGATATTGATAAATAAAGCTAAGTAAACTTGTAAAAAGTTGTTCTAAATAGTATTTTCAAAATCTAGTTGCAAACTTAATCTTTCACAAAATGTAAATCCAATTAAGAGTAACTACTTATGGATGGATGTTTTCTTATAATAGTACAGCAGGGAAAAATTAACTTAAATTGATTTTATTTATAATCACTTGCTTTAATTACTAGGGAATTAAATAATGAAATAAATAATGAAAACCCAGCTACCAGTATTTTGAAATGATTGAATATCAAATGAACTGCATCCAGAAATAGAAATAAATTTTGTGAAAGAGAAACTTTTTTTCTCTTCCTGTAATGCATAGCACAGAGCTGTGTATAATTTCATTTAATGTTTTTGTTGGTCTCTTAAATACGGTTTAAATTTGTTACTGGGAAAACTGGGTTACTGTTTTAGGGTTTATAATTTTGAGTTTTATCATTTTGAGACAGGTAGGTAAAATCCCCTGGTAGACTGAAAATTATTTGTTGTATTAAAAACTTCTAACATAAAATTGCAAAAAATCATCTCTCTCCTTTTTGTCTTTTAATTCTCTCTGGCTCCTGTACTATATGCCACCTCTTCCCTAGGTATTCTAGACTACCTAGACACTGACTCTGTATGTTTCTTTCCCCACCAGTCAAACTTACGCTTTATCATTGACTATCTACTTCTTCTCCAAGCAAGCTAACATATATCGTTACCAAGTTAATCTTCCTAACTTCTCCACTACGTTAGTATCCTCTTCTAGAGCCTTTTCCTTTTTTGTCATCCTTTGAAATCCAGTCTTAGTTTGTTATTCAGAGCCACCATAAATCGAGTGCTCTTCAAGCTCATCTCCCATTATGAGTCCCTGATGTGGAGAGTCTTCTCCTTGCTTGGTCTTTTCATTGTTGCTGTCTCTCACATCACCTTTGTTCTCATCTCAGAAACCTCATGTCCTTCCTCATTTTCAGAGTTATTCATTCTTTGGGTATAGTTTAAATCTCCCCTTCGGCAGAAACTCTTCCAATCCTATTTGAGCTCACAGTAAGATACTTAATCTCCTAAAAGTTGTAGAAGTTCTGCCATCTGTTATTTTTGTTATTCATTTTGACTCAAATTACCTTGTAATTATTACTCTAACATGCATATATCTTATCTTTCCAGATAGACTTAGTTCCTTAAGAATAGTGTTCATCTTTTATATTCTTCTGTATTCATTCCGTTTTTTTTTAGTACCTTACCATGTGCAACTGTAATGGTTGGGATAGTACACTGTACAGAGAGCAGCAGTTGTACTCTTTAAATGTAGAATTTAATTGGGGAGGTGAGATCCACACACAAAGTCAGGTAACTGTGTGAGTGTCCCATATAATTTAAGTGCTGTAGAAGTGTTGGTGAGATATCAAGGAATGATGCAGATGGCATTGAACTATTCATTAAAAGATAGGAATATTTGAAAAGATAGAAAGGAAGAGATAGAGAAATATACTAAACATGGTCTGTTTAAATGGACTGGCTAATTTGTAGGTGTTGTGTTCAGAGAGTAATAGTGTAAACTGGATAAAGTTAGAGTCTCTTGAGCGCTGGTCTAATGATTTTGAGCTTGGTGAACTGTGTTACAGTGAATCTTATAATCATAGCTCATGCTTTAGGAAAGCGTATTTTAATCCTTTTACACTTCTAGTACAGTGCTGTACATTCAGTTTTTATCTGAAAGAACAAAATTGTTATTTCTACTCTTTTAATGCTTAGAATTAGGATGCTCATTTATGAGTTAGCTAGAAACAAATGAGGTTTTGTTTTTGTCTTTTTTCTTTTCAGAAAGAAAAACTTTTTTCTTCATACTGTTTTTTTTTTTTTTAATTCATTGTTGTTTAGAATTTTAGGTCAGGTTATTCTGTACTTGGGAGGGTGGGATGAAGATGAACAGTATAGATTTAACTTAACAGAACCAGAGTCTGTCTTTTTTTCATTTACAGTGCAAATAATATCTAATTAAGACTTTATTTTGTGGCACTGATGCCAAAGTAATCTTAGATAAGACAGACTGTAGATATACTGAATCCTCTTAGAATCTGTTTTCAATCTGACATTGGTATCTATTTTTTAGGGTCATGTGAAGGTGGTGCGCTACTTAGTCAAAGAAGTCAATCAGTTTCCATCAGATTCTGAATGTATGAGATACATAGCAACCATCACTGATAAGGTAATACACTGATTAAACTCATCCCACTCTATGAGCTAGGGATCCCATTTGGTTATACATACACACACATATACATACATATGTGTGTGTCTCCCACTAAGAAAAAAGCCTTAGTCTAAGCAATAATGTGTGGCTTATAGCAGTTTTCATTTATCTAATATTTGAGAATGAACTTTTCTATTTCAAAGATACTTCAGATTATTTACTTACCTGGAGAAGCAATAAAACTTTCTCTAATAGAATTTTTAGTTTTTAATAGTACTTGAACTAATTAATTTTTTATGTAAACACTAAACAGTCTAAAGCAAATATTGTTATTACTCATCAGTATTATAATTTATATGTATGTTTATCCAAACTGATAACCTCTTCTGAGAGGAACAAGCCCAGTAGTTTTTTTTTTTTTTTTTTTTAAATACCTAAACAAAACTGAGCATAGTCATGGGCAAGAAAACTTTTAATGTCTTCAGTATTGGAGTAATTGTCAGCTTAAGAATGAATTAGCCAGAATTTTTGCAGGAAAAGTAGAGAAGGTTAAATAAATCCTATTAGACGTCTAATTGGAATATTCCCCTGGTGATGTTTTGACTCGGGGTTTATACTTAGGTTTGAATAAAATCCTAAGACATGCCTCTGAAAATGGAAAGAGGTCAATTAATCCAAAAATGTCTTTCTACTACATGATAGTGAGCACTGTTTTTTCATGGATTTTATTTACAGAGGTAATTCATTGTCTTGCCTGCCCCTGCATTCCTCTGTGATAATTACCATTCCTGTTTTTGTTTTGTTTTGTTTTGTTTTGTTTTGTTTTGGAGGGGTGGAGAGATTAAAAATAAGGTGTTACTCTCAATAGGGAAATAGCCCTTTCCTGTTAAGTAGTGTGTTCTAAGAATGAAATCACTGAGAAAAGTACGTAAGTACCCATGTCTATAATTTCTTTAAGCGTGATTCTTGCACATGAAGTTGTAGCAGCAAAGCTTAAAGCTTTGAGAACAGTGTCTGCCAATAAAGTTCTTTAACATTTTTTAAACCCATTTTCATTGTTGACATTGACCTTTTCCTTTAGCCCATTAGCCAGCTGGCATAAATTACTGCAGCTCTGTTTGCTGTATGATTTCGTCCATTGAAATGTTAGGAGTAAATAATTTTAGTTTCCAAAGTACCAGTCAAATGGATATTATTTTGAAGGACAGTAAAGGCTCTTGCTTGTGTATTTTAAAAAACACATGACAGGGTTCCTGGCTGCCTCAGTCAGTAGAGCATTAGACTTTTGATCCCAGGGTCTTGAGTTCGAGCCCCATGTTGGGTGTAGAGATTATAAAGAAATAAAGTTTAAAGATGTACACCATTTATATTATTTGTACCCTTTTTTGCCCTACCACTAATTTTTATTGCTTATGTTCATTCAAGTACCTTAATTATTGTGTTTTCAGAATCTCTCTAAGTGTGAATTGTTTTTTGAGGCTGCAAACATCTTAATTTTTTATTTTAGGAGATGCTGAAGAAGTGTCATCTTTGTATGGAATCAATAGTACAAGCCAAAGATAGACAGGCTGCTGAAGCAAACAAAAATGCCAGCATTTTATTAGAGGAGTTAGACTTGGAAAAGGTAATGGTAACCTTTACATATGAAAAGTTCTTACTTTTCCTCTTTTGCCTTCCACCTAATTGGTAATCTGTTGTGTTTTGGTTTTATTTCATTTTGTTCTTGCTTTAACCAATGCACATGTTTTTTTCTCCAAGTATGGCTCAGTTAGAGGGAATTATGACTATTTTAAATACCATTAAAGTAACTTTCTTTGTAATCAAATTAACAAAATTTTATTACAGGAGTTGCATTGATCTGCAAGTCAGAAAACCTAACCTCAATAATCAAGTTTAGTCTTATATCAACAAATGATCTCTTAATCCCCATCCAAATTGATCTTTCATTGATCCTAGACTTTGTAATTGATTGCCAACAGATTTATCAGACATACCAAATGTATTACCATCACATAACCAACCAGGGAACTACAACCACTTTGTGGAATGTTTAATGAGTACTTTTTTTAAATGGATGATTTGTTTTGTACTTTTCTCTTTCAGGCAGAGCATCATTCCCATCTATTTCCACAGGGAGTAAAATACTACAGACAACATTTGGTTTTGCAGTCTTCTAGCTCACTTTCTCCCCCTTCCTATCAATGAGTCTGTATTCTAGAATGTAACACAAATAGTAATCACAGCAGGAAAAAGAGTTGGAATACATATTCTACCATGTTTGATCTTTTATAAAAAGGTTAAAAATGCTATAAAAAATTTTTACCTGCTATCAAACTTAAAAGTACTGATTAAATTTATAAAGGCTATATAGTGATAATTTTAACCTTTTTTGACTTGAGTTATTTCCCTTTTTTACTGTATTTGCTGACTTATGTTAAACTATGAATTTCAACTTACATAAACAAAAAATGAATTATTTTCAAGATTTTATTCTAATTCAAGTGTGAAGCTACACTTATTTTTTAGAAAATATATTTAATATTGGAGGTTTTTTATTTAAAAAAATCTGGTTTAGGGGCATCTGGGTAGCTCAGTGGGTTAAAGCCTCTGCCTTCAGCTCAGGTCATGATCCCAGGGTCCTGGGATGGAGCCCCACGTAGGGCTCTCTGCTCAGCAAGGAGCCTGCTTCCTCCTCTCTCTCTCTGCCTGCCTCTCTGCCTACTTGTGATCTCTGTCTGTCAAATAAATAAATAAAATCTTAAAAAAAATATCTGGTTTAAATTCTGATCAAACAAATTAGCTTTTTTGGCCATTTTGTAATTTTAAAAGAATATGAGCACATTGAGAGATAGATATTTATAACCATTATAACTATTATTTGACCTATTTTTATATATTGTCTTATCTAATTATTTAAAGCCTACTAAATACCAAGCAATATAATAGTGCCAAGTGGTATGATAAAATATGTATTATTTTAGTCTTCTTACTAAAAAATATTACTACCTTCCTCTTTCAGATGGAGAAACTACATCTGTGGGAAATTAAGTAACTTGCTTAAACTAGAATAGGGTTTGAACCCAGTTTTTTTGTTGTTGTTGTTTTGTTTTTTTTCATTCCAAATTCCCGGGTTCCCACTCTTTTTTTTTTTTTTTAATTTAAATATTTTATTTATTTATTAAACAGAGAGAGAGAGAGAGAAATCACAAGTAGGCAGAGAGAGAGGGGGAAGCAGGCTTCCCGCTGAGCAGAGAGCCCAATGTGAGGTTTGATCCAAGGACTCTGACATCATGACCTGAGCCGAAGGCAGAGGCTTAACCACTGAGCCACCCAGGCGCCTCCGGGTTCCCACTCTTAATTGAACATAAACTACCTCTTAGTTCTTTCTTCCTAAAGTACTATAATACCCTGTTTTATCATTACTCTCCTATTTTTACATCTTAGAATTCTCCTGACTCTAAGTTGTTTCATGATACTATTTCTTTTTTGCATTTTAAAAAATCTGCATCCTTTCTATAGCTGAGACATAGATACCTGTTTTTAAATAAAACTTTTAATTTTTTTATGCCTTGATATTTGTACATTACATTAAATGCACCTAGGAATTTATTGCATACCTATAGATTATAAAGTCAAGAAGCAGTTTATAGGAGACATCTTTATGAAGATATCTGTTTCTCAATCAACTTCATTTTTTTTTTCTCTATTACAATGTGTTCAGTTTAAACTGTGAAATATGCAAAGATTAACTAAAGAAAATACTATGTCACCATTGTAACATTTAACTAAAATTAAAAACCTGGTATGATAACTAAAGTCTGCACCTCTGCAGTTACCTATTAAGCCTTTTAAGAATGTATGTGATCTGCCCACTCATGATACTTCTTACATCCCCTGATCATATGTATGTATTTTTTATTACTTTGGTCACTTTGCTCCGTCAATACTGACCATCCTCTTTTTGTTCTTACTGTGCCTTCTGCCTTAATTGTCCCTTCATTTGCCTCTTACTTTAGTCTCCCTTCCACAGACACTCTTACTACTCTTCTTCCCTTCTCTGTTTTCACTGTGTAACATTCTAAATACTGTGTTTTATTTAGTTATCTTGTTAGACTCTACCACTGTAGAGTGCATGTACCACAAAATGGTGCCTGGCATGTCACAGGCGGTCAATAGGTATTTCTTGGGCAAATGAATATTCACACATATGGATATGGTGTACTTTTTTAAAAAAAAAAAGGATCCTATGAACACATTAATACTTGCCTTTCCCTCTCTCAGTAATTGATTGATATTGGCAGTTGATAGTGCTTTAACTGCAGAATATACTCCATAGAAAGTTTGTTTCCAGTTTTTTTGTCACTACAAATAATGTTACAATAAAAATCCTTACATGTATTCCCTTATATTTGGGTGATTTTGTTTTTATAGAATAAGTTTCTTCACTTGGGTCAATATTTTAAATTTAGTACTTCTAGAATATTCAACACAAGTGTCATTTCCTTGAATTCTTTGCAATATTTCTTAACCTTGATGTTCCTGCTTTCAAGAACCTCAGGTTTAAAGCAAATTAAAAGAAACGTCTTTCAAATGTCATTGCATATTTCTCCACACTATTAAAACTCAAAGTGATAAACTAATTAGATGTAAATCGATTCTTTTTCATGCACTTTCATGCACTTTATAAACAGTTTAAATGGGGGCAGTGTAGAGATAAAATTCTGTATTACAGAGGAGGTTCTTCTCTCCTGAACTCTAGACCAGTATTTCTATTTGAAAAATTATCGGATTGAGATCTGATAGTCTGATAGGGTCTGGTTCATTTTTTTTACTTATGACTTATATCTGGGAAAATACACTTTTTTTTTTTTTTTGCACCTTTTGAAACACAGTGTATTCTGGCTCCACCATATCAAATTTAGGAACATGACCGGAGTTGGTCTTGTCTGGTCTAAGTTGAATGTTCTGTATAGGTAATTTATTGCTTATATAAAAGTGATTATTTGGTCAGCCTTTCTAATTTGAAAATTTGGGTCTATAGGTTTATAAAAACTGCTGCTGAAAATACTACCCATTACATTTATCAGATTTCCTTATCCTTGTTCAGCTAACATTTATTTACTGAGCATTTACTACGTGGAAGAGCCCTTGCTTTGGAGCATTTTATCTGGTCAGTTAATTGGTTGTTTTCTTAGGGCATTAACAACTAACTGTTAGTATCCTTAGTGAATATTATTGGTCTGCATTTTTGATATATTTGTTTCACCCCTCAACTTTATTACCTACTATTTCTTCCCCTACTTTTTTCCTTGTAAACTTGCATTACCTTTTAGGGAGTGTATAGAGTGTACTTTAAAAATATTTCTATTAGACATTTTCAGTTGGCTTTTTTTGCCATCACCTGAAGCTTCTAATATGCCTATTCCACAATCTTAATTTTATACATTTCATTCTCTGATCATCTTTTCAGCTTTACTGCCTCTTGAATTCTCCCTCCAACAATCTGGACAACATTGCCTACCAGTATATTGTAGGATTCATTTATCCTACCCCCCTTCACTGTTCCTCACTCTTTTCTTCTTCTTACCTGTACCCTGGTAACTAAATGTACAGAAAAAAATTCAACCCTGATGATGAATTTTACTTTAAATGGGTGACAATAAATTCTTTAATGCTGCCTATTTATACTGTATTTCCCTAATTTATTTCATTGTCCCACTCATTTAGACCACTGTTACTTTCTTTTATCCTCTGACTTCCAGTACATCCTCTCCTTCACCCTCAGTTAACTACCTTGCATTCTACATCAGTGAGAGAACTGAAGCTTCGGAACTGTCAGACTTTCCCCACCCCATCTCCCCACCCACGAATTTCTATCCATATTCTTCCTCCCATTTACTAAGTAAACTTTTTGTATCCAGTCCATTTAGTGAACTAGATCTGGTCTCCCTTACTCAAAAACACTGTGGCAATTTATTCTTTGTCCTATGTCATTTTTCCTCTTCTCTTGGGTCATTCTTATCAGCATATAAGCTTAGTTTCCAAACGTAAAAATCCCCTTGATTCCTCCAACTCCCTTTCCCCAGTTTTCAGCTATAAGCCCATTCCTTTGCTCCTCTTTGCAGCTAAACAATAACAGCAAAGTCGTCTTATTTTGGCTATTCCCAATTCTTCATCCTTATTTATTTATTTATTTATTTATTTAAAGATTGATTTATTTGAGAAAGAGAGAGCATAAGGGGGAAGGGCAAAGTGAGGGAGAGAGAATCCTAGGCAGATTCCATGCTGAGTGTAGAGCCCAGCACAGGACTCGATAACATGACTCTGAGATCAAGACCCCAGATGAAACCAAGAGCTGGACCCAACCAACTGTGCCACCAGGCACCTAGAATTCTTCATCCTCTTCAAATCTACTTCTGTCAGGCTCTTAACTCTCACAACCTCAACAAAACTGCTTTTATGGTCCCATGTGACTTTCATGTAGCCAAATCCAGTGTTCAGTGCTTCATTCTTACCTCACTATGCCACTAACATCTAATGTACTCTTTTCACTTGACCTCTATTGCTCTACACACTCTTAGCTTGGTTTTTCTCCTATCTCCCTGGATGGTCCTTCTGTGTCTCCTTTGCTACTTCTTCCTTTTCTTCTCCCTTAGTTGGCAAGCCCCTTAGCTCTTTATATGATCATCTTCTTGCACTGGTCATCTCATCCTGCTTCTTAAATTTAAATATATACCAGCTGATCCCAAATATATATCTTTAGCACAGACCTTTTCCCTAAACTTCACTCTCATATCCAACTAGCTACTCAGCCTGTCCATTTGGATACCAATTAGAGATCTCATACTTGTGTCCAAATGTGAGCTCCTGATCTTTGCTTACCCCAGAACCACAACTCTGACTTGTAACTGCTTATATAGCTTGTGCACTGGCTGTCCTCTTTGCCTGAAATCCTTCAAATCTATTAGATGTTCCTGTAAACCTTGCCTTTGTGAGGCTTACACTTACCACCCTATTTAAAATCAGAACCCCTTGGGGTTCCTGGGTGGCTGTCAGGTAAGCATCCAACTCTTGATTGCAGCTCAGATCATGATCTCCACGTCATTAAATCAAGCCCTGTGTGCGATCAGCCTGGTTAAGAATCTGTCTCCCTCTTTCTCTCCCTGCCCCCCTCCACCTCCTTACTTACTCTCTCCAAAAAAAACAAAAAAAAACACAAAAAAAAACCACTTTAAAATCAAAATCCCCTATCTCTCCCCACATACGTACTTGTCTTCCCCTTCTCTAGTATCTTACATTGTATTTAACACATTTTTGAAGACTATGTAATGTATTTATTATGTTTGTCATCTGTGTGCCCCCCCCAACTAAATGTTAAGTTTTATAAGCTTCATGAAGGTAGGGATCTTTTGTCTAGTTTACTGATTAGTTCAAAGATTAGAACCATGTTTAGTACATAGCAAATTAGCAATAAAGTTTTGCTGGATCCTACCCTTCCCTTCCCCTGATCCTCCCTAACCTCTTTTTCTGTTATTGGTATCACTACTCATGAGTCAGTAATGAAATCTTGCTGTAACTTTCAGCTGCTCACTAATCCTTGCTTCCGTCTATCTAGCAAATGAATTCATGTAGTAAGTTAACAACCCAGTGCCTGGTATAAACGCTCCATGTACTAAACCATATTACTGTCATCATCATCATCGCCTTCATTTGAGCTTTGGCAATTGCGCCTCTGTTCCGTCCTCTCCTCTCAGTTACCATTTGTCCCCTGAAGGATTGCCGTGGGCTTCTTACAAATAAGTATTTTTGTCTCTGTCACCTTTTTGCCTTTATTTTAATCCTTCTCCATTCCAATGTAACTTTTCCACAGTTCCCATAGTTTTCTTATACATAGGTGGGATTACCTTACCCCCTCCTCTGAAACTGTCAGTCTCTATTTTCTGCGTGGGAAAATCCAAACATGGGAAAATCCAAACATTCAGGTCCTCCCAGCTTACTACTTCTCTAGGCTCATCACTCACTATTGTTTGTTTTCTGATGCTCACATATCTCGTTTACTTTCATATATGTAAATATGTGATAGCATTTTTTTAGTCTGGACTGCCTCTCCCCAGATTCTTAAGTTCTCATCTTAAAAAGCTCAACTCTCAAAATCACATTGTTTCCTGAAACCTCAATTAGAAATGACTGGTTGAGTTAGGGCCTTTTCCTTTTCACACTGAGGTTATTCTACAATTTGACTTTTTTCTTCAAAGCCTCTCCCCTCCCTCATATAGTCTCAAAAACATATAGCAGTTCCCCTGTAAGTGAAATGAGGTCATTTGTGAGAAAATAGAGGATATGGACTGAATTTCTAAACCTGTTTTCTTTACCTCCAGACTTGATGGTTTATTCTGCTTTCATCTGTTCTTTTTGGGATCTTGTATCAGTTGTTACCACCTCTCCCATATTCTTTTATCTTTAGTGTCTGCAGCTGCACTAACTCCTATCCTCTGCCTACAACTTAATCAAGGTAACTATTATAATGAAACTTTACCTCAAATTTAGCATTTTGTTTGCCTTTTCCAGATACTATAAGAGAATAATCTGTGCTTTTTGACTCTACTTTTAATTTTTAATTCTCAGCCCAGGATCCATTGCCTACTCCCCTCCTACTCTATAGCAGGGATCACCAGTGACATCTTAACTGCCAAATTTTGCTACCTCTTTTCAGTTCTTAATCATACTTGTGATACTTATCAGTGTTGATCACTTTCCTTCATAAAATCTTCTTCCTCTATCTGATTTTGCCTTCCTAAAGTCTCATTTGCTCTTCCTTTTAAATATTGGATATCCCTCTCCTATATATATATAATACACACACAAAAATACACATTCATGTAATTAATAACTTTTTCCCTTTGGTGATCTCATCTAATTGTTGGTTTCATATACCTGCAAACTTATGATGCCTCTTAATAAATGTATATCTATATTTCTAATTCTGCTTAAGTTTTTGGATACCTTCATGTAGATACTTTCTTTTACAGCTGTAGTCTGAAATAATGTCCTTTGGAAAGAAATAGTTTTCCTGGGACCTCTGAATTTGTGCTCTACTTTTTAGTGAGTTGAAAGGGTTAGTACATCTATGGGATTACCCAGATACTAGCCATAGAACTTTAAGATTTAGAGAGAAAATGCCTTGCCTTTAGGGCCGAACTCCTATACCATGAGTCTGATAATCCAGATTTACTATTGTCCTCCACTGTTAGAACTCTCTAAGGCCTGAGGGCACCTGCATACCTAAGACCCAACTGCACCTATAAACTAAGACCTACCTTAGCCCATCACCCCCACCCACATCTAGACCAAATGGGTCTGCTTTCTGATTTAAAATTTTCTATTCTTAAAATAGTTCTTTTTCCTTTTGATACCAGTATAAATGACCTCCTACTACCAGACAAAAAATCAGCAAATCCAAAAATCCATCCTGGCTTAACCATAAGTCTTAAACTTCACTTGTTATTTTGATGGCCCATACACCTTTTTCAAGGCTCTTCTGTCCATACAGATATGATATAGATAAAATGTGTTTTATTTGGCCCCAACTGCTTTGAAAATTTTTTCTTGGCATACCCTTCACCCCCCTTCTACTCCTCCTTTCCCTTCCACTTAACCTACTCATCCTGTCAAAGTCAGATTCAGACAGGACAACCTCACTGGAGTTGAGAGGGAGAAAGCACATTTCCTGAGGGCAGGCAGCTAGCTCTATTTAAGCAAGGCTTCAGGGAGCAGAGTCACATACGCTTACTTCCTTCTTTCAAATGGCTTCAGTCAGATGATATTCCTTTTCCTGTGTAGTAAGGGAGTGAAGTCACCAGTGTTTTCTTCTCAGTTCTTCTGTAAGGTGAAAAACTGCTCTTGTATTTGTCTTCAGACTGGAGTTTGTGTACTTCTGGAAGACTAGCAAAACTTTCCAGGGCTACCATGCAGACAATTTTTAGATCTTTAACATCCCATTTGTATTCTTCCTGCAATCCCTCTGCCTGAGAAAGTATCAGTGTTCTGCAGATTCTCTTTGATTTTTCCTCTTTCCAGGGACAAAAGATTTTTCTTTCACTCAAGAGAATGTAATTATGGTGCACTGCCCGAGGGTGTAAAAACTTTCAACGGGGACAAAACCTTTCAGGTTATCTAACAGGGATAATTTGAAAAGGCAGAAATGTCTAGCAAAAGCAAAAGACTTAAAAAACTTAAAAAATGAAATGAAGTCTGATTTGCTTTTGGAGCCCATATTTGAGCTCTGGTTTTATTAGTTAGGATATTGTGATATTTTCCATAAATTGTCATTGTTTTGATACATATATTTAAAATACACAAAGACACACACATAATACACAGAACATGGGATTATGGGCACGGAGTACATAGTTTGAAAATGTCTTTTAGAGAACATGGAAATGAAACGATTTGAAGGTGACTTTCTCCCTTTATGACTCAAAGAGGAAAATTTAATAGTTAACATCACTTATTAAGAGATGTTATACTTTTAAACTTGTTCTTAATTTTTTTGATGATGAGAGTAACCATTTTCACAAATAAGAAACAATGAACAGTTATATTAAATAAAATTGAAAGCCACCATCTTTCTGCTACCCTTCTTCCAGTCCCACTGTAGTCAGTAGCTTTGATTTGTATCCTCTTCACCTTTTTTCTGTTTCTACGAATAGAGCTACATAAAAGGGTTTCTTTCCCAATAAATGGGATCACTGGTCCGCAGTTTGTATTCTTTTCTTCTTACCAGCGTAATTTGGGAGCATATTACCATATGCACATTTCTTCAGTGATTAAGAAATTATGTATCATTCACCCGTTTTAAAATTAGATTGTTTTTTATCATTAGTTTGATCTTGACATTTAAAAATATTTTCTCTTTACTGTGATTTGACTATGACCTTGATCAAACAATAAATTGAACTAGATGACTTCAAATTTTATGATATTCTAGTTCCATTATGATAAAATGACGTTACGTGAGAACTTTTTTACAAGGCAGTTCTGTTTATTGATTCTTTAACAGTTAAGAGAAGAAAGCAGGAGGCTGGCTTTGGCTGCCAAAAGAGAAAAGAGAAAGGAGAAGAGACGAAAGAAAAAGGAAGAACAAAGAAGAAAACTAGAAGAAATTGAAGCCAAAAATAAAGAGAATTTTGAACTCCAAGCTGCTCAAGAAAAAGAAAAACATAAAGTTGAAGGTATTTTCTCTAGATTACCATCTAATTTGATTCATGTAATACACTGTAATCAAAATTATATTTCCTTAACTATCAATAACTTAAGGTAAAAGTAGATTTCTAATTCATTAAGCCCTTGAAGTACTTATATACTATTTTCATTTATTGATTTCTCCCTAGCTTTTTATTTTGAAGAATTTAAAAGCTACAGGACAAGATGGAAGAATGATAAAACGAATACCTCAGTACCCTCCACCTAGATTTTTAAAATAAACATTTTACCATATTTGCTTTATTTTTTTCTCTCTAAGTATATATGCATATTATTTTCTAAGCTGTCAGAAAGTAAATTGCACACATCCTGACATTGTACCTATAAAACTTCAATACATATCCTAGGAATGACATGTGCTTACATAATCACAATACCTTTTATAATACCTAAAAAATTAAGAGTAATTCCATAGTATCATTTATTGTCCTAACCATATTTAGATTTTTTTCCCAAAATGAGGGAATTATTTTAACTAGGTTCTAACTAAAGGATTATTTGATACAAAGATATTGTGAGGAGAAACCATTGCCATTAAACCACCAAATATATATGCAATGTGTGTGTGTGAGAATGTAATTTCCCTCTCCTCCAGCCTTTTATTTTGAAAAATGTCCAAACTATAGAAAAGTTTATGGAATAGTACAATGACCACCTGTCACCTAGATTCTTAAAACATTGGCACATTAATTTAGTTTATCTTTTTTCCTCTCTTTTTGAACAGATTACATGTAAGTTGGACACCCTATGCAAAATTACCACTAAATACTTGAATATGTATTTCCCAGAAAAAGAACATTATTTTATGTGACCACAGGAACATTATTATTACATAAAATTTAATAATGTAATAATATGTAATATACAGTACATATTCACATTTCCCAAATTGTTCCGAAAATATTTTTTATAATGGCTTACTATGCATTTTTTAGGACTTGAGCACAGAGAAGATAATGGGTGTCATATCCATCTAATTACTAATGAATGCTGGAATGATTGATGACTTTACATCTTATAGTCGCAGAGTAACTCCTGTCTTTATTGTTTTTCAAGTGCTTAAAGCTAAATGTACTCTAAAAATGTTTAGACCTTGCTAATTTGGTATTGCTGGTACTGGCTTCTTTTACAGATGAGCCTGAAGTCTTGACAGAGCCTCCAAGTGCCACAACCACTACTACCATAGGTATATCTGCAACATGGACAACCTTGGCAGGTTCCCATGGTAAAAGAAATAACACCATAACTACAACCAGTTCAAAGAGGAAAAACAGGAAAAATAAAATTACTCCAGAAAATGTTCAGATTATATTTGATGATCCACTACCAATCTCATATAGTCAGCCAGAGAAGGTAAACGGAGAGTCCAAGAGCAGCAGTACCAGTGAGAGTGGGGACAGTGATAACATGAGGATTTCCAGCTGCAGTGATGAAAGCAGTAACAGCAACAGCAGCCGAAAGAGTGACAATCATTCACCTGCTGTGGTGACCACCACCATGACCAGCAAGAAGCAGCCATCAGTTCTGGTTACATTTCCAAAGGAAGAGAGAAAATCTGTTTCTGGCAAGGCTTCAATAAAGTTAGTTCTAATCTTCATTTTTATTATTTATAGTATCATCATGAAATTCTTTGTTGCTGAATTTTTTAGTAAAAAAAGCAAATTAACAATTGGCAAAACAAGGGTTTGTCTTTGTGCTAAAGAAGTCACAATTTCATTTTAACGGAAGAATAGGCTATTTTTGAAGTTTTTTGTTAATGAAAGAGAAAATTATTTTTACTATGTAACTTCTTTATTTTGGTTGTTAAATTTTAGCCCATGACAAGTATTGATTATGGTTTCTTAGAGGTTGTTATAATTCAGCTCTGCTAATTTTGACCTCTAATTGACTCCTCATGTTATGCTAAGTATTAAAAAGTGAGAAATAAGTTCCTCTCTTGTTTACCATATTCTAAAAATAAATAAAACAAAATTATGTAATAGATTGCCTCTATCATTTAAAATTCTACATTTGTTCTGTATTTAATTATTTTTCTCCCTCTGTTAAAGATTGTCAGAGACTGTCAATGAAGTAACCAGTAATTCTCTGTCTACTTGTACAAAATCTGGTCCATCTCCCCTTTCCTCTCCAAATGGGAAGTTAACAGTAGCAAGTCCTAAGCGTGGACAAAAGAGAGAGGAAGGATGGAAGGAAGTTGTAAGAAGGTAAGTGATTGTTTCTTTATTTTTCTCCTTCTTTTTATGTGAGGTGTTGTTTACCTTACTGTTAGATTCAGCATATGAACTGGTGGCCCAAGGCTGAATCTGGCTAACAGAGATAGCGTACACCATATTTTAGATTTAAAAAAAAAAAAAAGTAGGCACTAGTACTTCTGAAATTAGGAGATTTTACATAAAAAGTACAGAGACTTCACGAAAAAATTACAAGGTGTGATTGTGGTATTTGCTGGACTCCCAGGTATTGCTATTTGGTAGAGAACTAACTTAAATTCTTTAAGTTGATAGATTGTGTCTTACTCAATTTTGTAATCTCAGAGCCCAGCATGTGGTATCTTCTACATGCTTGTAAATATTTGAAGAATGAGTAAGTATTGGTTTTAAACTATTCTTTTCTTTAAGCAACATGATGCCTTTATTTAAAGGATTTTAGAACTGAAATATTTGGTTATGTTTTGCTTGGGATATTTTGAATTATGTCTCAAAAAGTAAAACAGTATCTCAAACTAAAACGTAGTAAGATACCACAGAGCATCTATTGTAAATCTTTAATGACTTATTTTAAAGAACTTCCCAGAAATTCCAACAAAAACTTAAGCTTTTGAATATTTGAAATAAGAGCTGTAATGAACCAAACTTATTCCTCTTAATCCCAAAATGCACTGTTTGGTTTTTTGTTTTTGTTTTTCATATTATTGACCAAGGCCTCCCCCTACCACCATCTCTGTCATCGGTCTCTGTGTCTCTATCTTATATTCATTCACATGTACACACACACACTCATTCATGTATACACATTCTGTTGAACTAACTAAATCAATCACAACATTAGAGTACTATCTAGCCAAAAGTAAGGTAATTCAGTTTTTCTGCATGTATTTTATACTGTGGTATACTAAGAAATTCTTAACTAATTTGAAAGTCATGATCTCTGACTGATTATATTGCCCTTTAGAGAAAAAAGGAATTATCAAGTAACTTAGTTATGTATATAGAAGGGCAGGGGTCATAGCTAACCTTTTAAAAAATGTAACATTTTAATATTTAATCTCCCATTCTAAATAAATAATGTACTTGTTCAATAAAGCATAGTTGGCTCATTCTCTTTATTGAGAATTATACTATATTTCTTTTAGAAGCATCCTTTTTTTAGGCTGGTCAAAAATGTATATGTACCTTTTCTAAAGTGTGAATGTTTAGAACTATAAAGCAGTTTTGCAAATGTTAAGACAGGTTTTGTCTTTGAAATTTGAGCAGGCTCTTCTCTTTCCTCACACCATTAAACATCCTTTAGCAAGCTTCCAGTGTTGGTGGATAATCATTTTAAGGCCTCTGAAAGAATGAAAGGAAACAATGCATTTTTAATATCATTCTTTCAGTTACGTATTAGACAATAAAAAGAATGTGAGTCAGACACCCAGAAGTACCCACCAGAAGCCTTTCTTGTTTCCTCAGGCTCGATTAGGTGCCCAACCAGTGTGTCTTTATGACCCCCTATGAGAGCACTTGTGGCATGCTGTTGTGGCTTTCCTGCTTGCCATCTACATAGTCAATATATATGGGCAGGAACCTATGTTTATCTTATTTGCCATTAGTATTTGCATTAACACAGTGCATGTCTACACAGTATGTGCTTTATAGTTCTTAATGAAAGTTGAAGGTAAAAAAAAAAAACAGTTTTTGGTAATGAGATGAAAAGCTGTGGTTTAACACTTGATTGTGTGCTCTGTCTCTCACTCTGTGTCTGTCTCTCTCTTCTGTCACTGTTAGTTGCCTTTTATCACCTAAAGTAAGAATAGAAAGAAGAGGCTGACTCAACAATAATTTATTCTGTATTTACAGAAATGTATTTTAGTAAGCCTCTTTCCTCGTATTTTAATCATAACTGCTGGTACTAATGATAATCTTAATTTATCTTTGCAACTTTTAAACAGGTCAAAGAAAGTATCTGTTCCGTCAACTGTGATATCCAGAGTGATTGGAAGAGGAGGCTGTAATATTAATGCTATTCGGGAGTTCACTGGTGCACACATAGATATTGATAAGCAGAAAGACAAGACAGGAGACCGGATAATAACTATAAGGCAAAACTTTGTCTCTTATGTTTTCTCCTTCTGTGTTTTATCGCACTGTACCTTAATGAAGTACAAGTATTTTGAGTTTTCGGTGGATCTTTGTATTTAATAGTGTACTTTTTAAAATGGGAATTTGATTAGTATGAGAGAAGATAGCCTTTACAGTTCTTTTCCTCTAATTCATGTGCTCTTGTGAAATATGTCAAAGGGCTTTAAAAGAATTTTTCATGTGTATGTGTGAGAGAGAGAAAGGTTTAGATAATCTTTTCCTTACATAAACTTTTCGTATGGCATTCTTAAAATTTTATTGAGACTTTTTAAGAGGGAATAGGTTTCTCACCCATTTTAAGCAATAAGTTTCCCTTTTTTCCCTTATAGGCTTTTGAGATTTATTATTCTAAGATTCTATCCTTAGAATATGAACTCAGTCATAGATAGAGATCTGTAGTGGATATTTGTCTTGTATTGAATATGTCTGTTCCTGAATACCCTTAAAATAAACATACAATATTCTAAGAAATCATAAGTTCGATTGTGAGAGGCAGGTGCCCCATTGCGGAGTCTAATAGCTATATAGCCTACTTTGAAGGAAGCAGTTAGCCATTTCTGTTTTATACTTAACCTCCTCTCCTATCTCTCCTATCTTGTTTTTCCCTCTCCTGGGATAGGTGGGTAGTCACAACCTGCCTTATCTAGAGAAGAGGAAAGTAGGTATCCTTTATGAGTAATTTCCCCCTTAGGGTTTCCATAAGGCTTTCCTTGCAGTCAGATATTTTCCTGAAGATCTAATACTACAGTTTGACCTTATGGCCATTGTTAGCATTATCAAGATTCCACTCTCATTTTGAGACATCTTCCCAGAATAATTATAAAAATTGTTCTACTAACAGAGATTAGTCATGGATGGGGTCATCTTAGGTACCAGGATTTAAAATAAAATACTGTTTTCTTACTCAGTTTTTTTTGTTGTTTACTTATATTGCTTTTAACTTTGATCAGCTGTTTGACCTTACACTATCGTTATGGATTACATAGGCTTTTGAGTATAGTGGTTTTTCTAACTAATGTATTTTATGTTAGGAAAATGACCTTTTTTTGAAAAGTCATTTACTATCTCTTTGAAAAATACAGTGGCACGTCAGGGCAGTTTATTGCTTTTCAGAATATCTTAAGAGTAGTTAGAAAATTGCTGCTTAACTTTTATTCTCTGTATGTACGTTTACACATACATGAATGAATTTAGGCTTCACCTATTTAAATGTAGGGGAAATTGGGCCTAATTTCTTTTTTTGGTCAATCACAGGGGTGGCACTGAATCAACAAGACAAGCGACTCAGTTGATCAATGCTCTGATCAAGGATCCAGACAAAGAAATTGATGAACTTATTCCAAAGAATCGTTTGAAAAGCTCCTCAGCAAATTCCAAAATAGGGTCATCAGCACCTACCACCACTGCTGCTAACAGTTCCTTAATGGGAATTAAAATGACGACTGTAGCTCTGTCATCAACATCTCAAACTGCCACAGCACTCACTGTGCCTGCAATTTCTTCTGCATCTACTCATAAAACCATTAAGAACCCGGTGAATAATGTGAGGCCTGGTTTTCCAGTTTCTCTTCCATTAGCATATCCTCCTCCACAGTTTGCACATGCTTTGCTTGCTGCTCAGACTTTCCAGCAGATCCGTCCACCAAGGTTGCCCATGACCCACTTTGGAGGTACTTTTCCACCAGCTCAATCCACTTGGGGTCCTTTTCCTGTCAGGCCTTTGAGCCCTGCCAGAGCTACTAACTCGCCTAAGCCTCACATGGTGCCTCGCCATAGCAATCAGAATAGCAGTGGTTCTCAGGTGAATTCAGCAGGTTCTTTAACTTCAAGTCCAACAACTACAACCAGTTCATCAGCTTCAACGGTGCCTGGTACATCTACAAATGGCAGTCCAAGTTCACCTTCTGTCCGAAGGCAGCTTTTCGTCACCGTTGTGAAGACATCCAATGCCACCACCACAACAGTCACAACGACAGCAAGCAACAATAGCACTGCACCCACAAATGCCACATATCCTATGCCTACTGCCAAAGAACACTACCCAGTATCATCCCCATCTTCCCCATCACCACCAGCCCAGTCAGGAGGGGTTTCTAGGAACAGCCCTTTGGATTGTGGAACAGCATCTCCAAACAAAGGGGCATCTTCCTCTGAACAGGAAGCAGGTAGTCCACCAGTAGTAGAAACTACAAACAGTAGACTTTCAAACAGCAGCAGTTCTTCTGGGAGTTCATCAGTTCATTCTGCTCAGCAGCAGCCTCCGGGATCTGTTTCTCAGGAGCCAAGACCACCTCTTCAGCAGTCTCAGGTTCCTCCCCCGGAAGTTAGAATGACTGTTCCTCCTTTAGCAACAACAAGTTCTGCTCCAGCGGCGGTGCCTTCTGCTGCCCCAGTGACTTACCCTATGCCTCAGACACAAATGGGATGCTCCCAGCCTGCTCCTAAAATGGAAACCCCCGCTATTAGACCACCCTCCCATGGCACAACTGCCCCTCACAAGAATCCAGCTCCAGTGCAGAATTCATCTGTTGCAGTCCTCAGTGTCAATCACATTAAAAGACCTCACAGTGTTCCCTCTTCTGTCCAGCTACCTTCAACCTTAAGTACACAAAGTGCTTGTCAGAATTCAGTACATCCAGCAAATAAGCCTATTGCTCCCAATTTCAGTGCCCCCTTACCATTTGGGCCCTTTAGCACATTGTTCGAAAACAGCCCTACTTCTGCTCATGCCTTCTGGGGAGGATCTGTTGTTTCATCTCAGTCAACACCAGAATCTATGCTATCAGGAAAATCCTCATATTTGCCAAATTCAGATCCTTTACATCAGTCTGATACTTCCAAAGCTCCAGGTTTTAGACCGCCATTACAGAGACCCGCTCCAAGTCCCTCAGGTGAGTTCATATTTTCTCACATTCTGTATATTCTGATTTATACAAGTGATAGGAAAACTCTTGGTCATTTTCTAATAATTTTATTCTATGGCTGGGCCAGATAGAGGTTGTTGAATTCACTTACCTCAAATGCTGTTTGAGTATTAGATGTGTTGAGTATGGCATTTAAAAAAAAAAAATCTTTTTAGAAGCCACAGTGGTTTTTATCTTGAATTTCCCATAAATAAATTTATCAAGTATATTTTTCTGTCTCAGATAAAATAGTCTCTTATGTTTGAATTTAATAAGAGAGTGCCATGAGAAGTTTTATTTAAAAAATAATAAAGCTTTTTATTTTTATTTTTTTTTAAAGATTTTATTTATTTATTTGACAGACAAAGATCACAAGTAGGCAGAGAGGCAGGCAGAGAGAAGGGGGGAGAAGCAGGCTCCCCGCTGAGCAGAGAGCTGGATGCAGGGCTTGATCCCAGGACCCTGGGATCATGACCTGAGCTGAAGGCAGAGGCTTTAACCCACTGAGCCACCCAGGTGCCCCGTAAAATAATAAAGCGTTTTAAAATTTGATTTCATTTCATTGATTTTTTGTTTTTAAAATAATGAGAAAAATACAGAGCTACATAGTTTTAATAAGGTAGCTGCTAATCACATATGTGCTATTTAAATTAACATTAAATAAAATTAGAAATTTCCTCTCAGTCAAGCCAGCCATATTTTTTAAAATTTGTTTTCCAATTTTATTACAATAAAACTGACATCACTGTATAGGTTTAAGGTGTACAAGATAATGATTTGACTTACATATATTGTGAAACGATTACCATAATAAGTTTAATTACCGTCCATCATCATATAGATGCAATAAGAAAAAAGGAAAAATACTTTTCCTTGTGATGAGAACTCTTAGGATTTTACTCTTGCTTAACAACTTCCATACATATCATGCAATGGTGTTAACTATAGTCATCATGTTGTACATTACATCCCTAGTACTTATGTACCCTATAACTGGAAGTTTGTATCTTTTGATCACTTTCCTCCAATTTCCCTTCTTCCTACTCCCCACCTCTGGTAACCACAAATCTGATCTCTTTGTCAATGAGTTTGTTTGTTTTTAGATTCCACATAGATGAGATCATACAGTACTTGTCTTTCTGTATCTGACTTATTTCACTTGCCATATTGCCCTCAAGTTCCATCCATGTTGTTGCAGATGGCAAGATTTCATTGCGTTTTATGGCTGAATAATATTCCTGTGTGTGGGTGTGCGCACACATGTGCACGTGCGTCACAGCATTTTTATTCATTTCATCTGTTGAGGAATGTCTTAGCTATTGTAATAATGCTCCTATGAACATAGGAATGCAGGTATCTTTTTGAGTTAGTGCTTTTGTTTCCATTGGATATATTCGCAGAAGTGGAATTGCTGGATCATATATACCAGTTCTGTTTTTATTTTTTTTGAGGAATCTCCATACTGTTTTCTACAGTGGCTCTAAGCTGGCCATATTTCAAGTGCTTAGTAAGCACATATAGCTAGTGGCGGCCATAATGGATAGTACAGATATCAAATATATTTATTATCATAGAAAGTTCTATTGGACAATGCTGATATTTCTAGAGGATTTAAAGATCTCCCGGTTTTGAGTGGTTGCTTTTTTTTTTTTTTTTTAATTTTCTACTTTGAAATGTTTTTTAGATTTATGGAAAAGTTCTATAATTACCCCAATTTTCCCCAATGTAAATATTTTATATAATCCTTTATTTATTAAAACTAGGAGATTAATATTGATGCAGTATAATTAACTAGACTACAGACTTTATTCAGATTTCACAAGTTTTTTCAGTAATGTTCTTTTTCTGTTGCAGTGTCCAATCCAGGATACCAAGTTGCATCTAGAGCTATGTGTTTTAATATGAACATTTCAAATAAATAAAGATATGCCATTCCAGAGGTAGACAAACTACCAAATATGGCCTGCTGTCTGTTTTTACATTTGTAACTTTTTAAAACTGAGATTCAATAATAGTGTAAGATTTTTTTAGTGACTTAAAAAATTTTTTTTCAATAATAATAGGTGACACAAAAAAATAGGAAATTAAAACTTCAGTTTTCATAAATAAAGTTTTATTGGGGCACAACCATGCCCATTTACATGTTGTGTTATAGCTACTTTCATGTTCTAATAATAGCCTGAAAATACTGCTATTTAGCCTTTTGCAGAAAGGTTGCCGGTCTGTGTTATTGTAGAGATGACATACTGGGACCAAAAATTTCTAAATTTAATGTGGACTGGATGTTATTTTGCCTATTTCTGTGACATGTGAATACAGTGTAATGAACATGGTCAGTATGGGGACTGATTGAAATATTTGTGTGTACTTTAAAAATAGCATAATTTCTCCTGAGTACTGAAATGTTAAAATAAATATAATTTAATTTTAAAAGAGCATTATATACTAATACACTGGAAATGTTTTTATATTTCATTTTTATGATTGTTGAAATTTGTTGAAAATACTTCACTTTTCAGAAAATATGAAATCTAGGTACTGTGTTGAGAAAGACTAAAATTAAGATTTAGAGAAAAAAATTCTTACATTGTGGAAAGGTATAGGAAAAAAGCTAGCTCTATAAGGGAGGTGAGGTTTTTGGGGGTGTACAGGTTATTAGACCAAAATTAACATTGAAGTTTAATTTTAGAGTCCCTTGGAGGGGAATATTACTTGATTCAGGTCAACAAAACAGGCATATTTGCCTTTACAATTCCACCACTATTACTACCTCAAGAAAATTAACATTAATTCAGCAGTACCACTCAGTATTCAGTACCATCATACCACATACATCCATTATGCCTATGTGTTTCTTTTTTTTTCCTTTTGATCCAAGATTCAGTCAGGGTTTACACATTGCTTTTGGCTGTTAGGTCTCCGAGGTCTTCCCTAGTCTAAAATATCTTAACTACCTTCCTTTGTTTTTCTTGACATTGAATCCTTTGCAGAGTCCAGTTCTGAAGAATGCCCCACATATTGGATTAGATTCATCTGTTTCCTAAGTCCATGATTACATTCAGGTCAAACATTTTTGGCAGAAACATTGGATGGGTGATGTTTTGAACCTCAAACTGCATTGCATCAGGATGCATTCAATGAAGATTGTTTCACTATTACCTATTACAAAGAATGGCCACTTAGTAAAAGTGCTCATCATCAGATCTGTCCATCGTAGAAGGATAGCCATGTTTTTTTCCCCTCTGTAGTTTTTTTTAAGACTTTTTTTTTTTTTTTTAAATAGCACATTTAGGTTCACAGAAAAGTACAGAGGAAATTGAGAGAAAAGTGCAGAGATGTCCCAAATACCTCCTGCCCCCAACAGGCATAGCCTCTTCCATTATCAACATTCCCCACCAAGAGTGGTACATTTGTTAGAATTGATGAACCTAAGTTAAGTTGTCATTACCATCCAGAGTCTGTGTTTTACATTAGTATTTACTCTTGGTTTTGGTACATTCTGTGGGTTTGAACAAATGTCCAATGACATGGATCTACCAGTATAGTAACATACAGAGTATTTTCAGTATCTTAAAAATTGTGCTTTGCCTAATCATTCTCTCCCTCCCCCTGAGTATTTTGAAAGATAAAATTTTATATAATTCCTTGGCCATTAAGCCAATTTAAATTCCAGCATTGATATGAAATCTACTTGTATTCTATAATAACTAATTAAAATATCAGATATTAAAGTTAAATACAAAAATAATTTCCCCTGATAATTGTTCTTTTTTTATAGTTATCTTTAGAGAAAGGGAAATGATGAGTCAATAGACTGGGAGAATAAGCAAGGAGAAATATTTTTAGCCATCTAAAATATTTGGGGTATTAGGGACCTCTTGGAATTTTAGGTTTTTTAAAATTTTTTTTCTCCTGCAAGTAACAATTATAAATTATCTTCTAATTATAGGTATTGTCAATATGGACTCACCGTATGGTTCTGTAACACCTTCTTCTACACATTTGGGAAACTTTGCCTCAAACCTTTCAGGAGGTCAAATGTATGGACCTGGGGCACCCCTTGGAGGAGCACCCACAGCTGCTAACTTTAACAGACAACATTTTTCCCCACTTAGTTTGTTGACTCCTTGTTCATCAGCATCGAATGGTGAGTATTTTACATTGTAATTCCATAAGAAGAGTTTGTCTATATGTTTCCTTGAAACGCAACAGTTCTTAAGTGGGAAAAGACAAAGTAAAAAATGATTTAAGAGCTTTGAGCAAGTCTTAAATATATCAAGACTAATGAAATGGGAACATAGGAGCAAACATTTTTATATATAGCAAATGATTAAAGTCTGAAATAGGGGTGCTTGGGTGACTCAGTCGTTAAAGGTTCTGCCTTCAGCTCAGGTCATGATCCCAGGGTCCTGGGATCGAGCCCCGCACTGGGCTCCTTGCTCAGAGGGAAGCCTGCTGCTTCTCCCTCTCCCAGTTCCCCTGCTTGTGTTCCTTCACTCTGTCAAATAAATAAATGTGTCTCTCTCTGTCAAATAAATAAAATCTTTAAAAATAAATAAAAAGTCTGAAATACATCATTATTTTTGAATGATTTTACCTACTTGGTTTTTTCTTAACTCCTCTTAAAATTAATTTTTATCCCTCAATATGTAACAGATCTGGGTTAGTGCCTTCTGAGTATGTTGAGCTGAAATTAAACCATCATAGGAATACAGATTTCTAAAGATATATACATATAGATGATTCATATTCACTTACTTATATATAAAAATAAGGATAGTTTTTTATTTTTATGTTCATGAAAAAAGAGGAATTGGGAGAAAAGGAGTTAAAGTTGCAACATGACTGCTCATTGAAAAGTGTTAACCTGAAATTTTTTGGTAGTTAATCTTTAAAATAGAATGGACTCTTAGAAGCAGAGAATGTTTTTAAGCGTAATAAAAACATACTTATTGATATTAATTTTTATTACTTTAGATGCTAATATTTTTTACTTTAGGAAATAAATTCAGAAATTTTTGGGTGAAATTCACAAAATATGATAGGTTGTTTTGCCCTGTAAATTCAGTGTGTGGGCTTTTCATTTTTTTTTGTTTGTTTGTTTTTTGTTTTTGTTTTTTTTTTTTGGTTTAGTTTTATGTTCACTTGATTTTTGTTTTTGTTGAAAACATTGTGCTCTTTGTAACAATGCAACGATATAGATTAGGTTTTCTAATACATTGCTGATAGAGAATGTCATTGAAGTCATTAAAATTTTCACTGATGCATTCCAACTTCTTTTTATTTCAAAAATTTTCAGAAATTTTCAGACTTACAGAGAAGTTGCAAGAATACTTTAAGAAGCATTCATATTCCTGTTGATTGGTAATTTCTTAAAATTACCAATTTTTTAAACATTTTGCTCTGTTTTCTCTCTTTGCTTTTTTTTATTGTTGAACCATTTGAAAGTAGGATTCAGATATAATACTTAAGACCTAAAAGCTTCAGTGTGCATCTTAAAAATACGGACATTTTCTTACACGGCCACAATACCATTGTCAAATAGTTAATGTATTAATTTAGTAATATCATGTGATATTCAGTCCCTATTCAAGTATCCCCAGTTGTCCTAAAACAGTTTTTATAGATTTTTTTTCCCCTTTGAACTATGAATCACTCAAGGTAAATGTATTACATTAGACTATGTCTCTCAAGTCTAACTTTAAAAAAACAATTTTAAACTTGTAAGAATAGTACAAAGAACGCTTATATATTTTTCTCAGCTTCACCAATTGTTAACATGTTGCCACATTCCTCTCTCTCCCTGCAGTATATTTCTGGGTGTGTAGGTGTGTAGAATTTTTTTTCTGTACCATTTTAGAGTTAGTTGCGGATATCAACTGATTTTCCCTTGAATACCCTAAATGATAATATTTCTTAAGAACATTCTGTCCACAGCAATGGTATAGGTGGCAAATTGTGCATTGGACAGTACTATCCATAATACTCCATATTCACTTTTCACCAAGTGTCCCAGTAATATTTTTTATTTCCTCTCATCCAAGATTCAAATCAGGATCACAAATTGCATTCAATTCCATGTCTTTTTAGTATCAAATGATCTGGACTGTTCCTTCAGCCTTCTTTGTCTTTCAGAGAAGGACTTTGGAAGATTACAGATCAATGGTTTGGTAAAATTCCCCTTAATTTTGTTTTTCTGATATTTCTTCATGATTAAATTTAAGTTACGTGTTTTTGACAGGAATATTACTATATAGTCAATGTTGTATCTTCCTTTCAGTACATGATATTGCATAATATGTTAGTTTGTACCGTTATTGGTTCTGTTAACTTTGATCATTTGGTTAAGATCATGTATGCCAGGTTTCTGTACTGTCAAATTATCATTTTTCCCTTTGTAATTAATAAGTAATCTGTGGAGAGTTTCTCTGACACTGTGTTCTTATTCCTCATCAGACTTGGAGACAGTGTAATAAGGGAACAGGCAAAGCAGTAGTACTTGTCTGAGTAAAAATAATAGTTTTGCTTTTGTAATCAGGTTAATGTTTATAAAATTCCAAAAAAAATTAACTTTGGTGAAGGGAAAAACACTAAAATTGAGCATAAATGGAAACAAACTTACCTGTGTTTCAAGTTACTAACATAAACCTACTAAAAGAAAACAATCCAAAAAAACTCTTAAAGCATAGTACTTTATATGCCCTCATTTTAAAGACAAAAAGATTTCAAACAAATCTTCAATTCTACTTAGGACATTGGCTTTTTATAATGTTATGGATAAGCAATTCTGAAGTTATGGGGTTTATTGTAGTTTGAGCAAGTGAGTGTATTAATGATATAATCCATAGTCCTCACTGTGAGAAGAGGCGGTGTGAAATGGAGTAAAGCAAAGAAGAACCCTATGAAATTGGATTAGATTTAAATGATCAGTGTGAACTCACGATTTTTCAGTTACTTGTATATTGGAGTAAATCGTATGAAATTGCTGTTTTCCCACCAGCTCTATCTACTGAAAGGGCCTAGAAGCAATTAATGTTCATCAGCAGTGAGCACATTCAGTGCCAGATCTATCTGTTAAAAATGTTTGTCCACTGAAAGAAACTAGGCTTTCTCCATGAAATAGCTGACTCAAGAGCTGGGGCATACTGGGAGCCGGCGAAGTCTTAGGGTGTCAGAGAGTACTTAAGTGCTCAAAATTATGGGGACATGTCAGGACACATGAGGCAGCTTTAGAGGGACTCCCACTGGCCAAATTCAGGAAATTTTGACCACCAAAGTGAATAATGGCAGCTCACTGGATAAAGTCTAAGAATCCATAAGTCCATAATGATTAAGACTTTTTTTAAATTTTTTAATTAAAAACATTTTTTTAAGAATTTAAGATTTTAGAAGGGAAGGGAACTCTCTTCCTTACAGTGTAAGGACAGCTCATACATAAAGAAGGAATTATAATTAGAGTCTTTGTTTTGCAATCGTTAAAGTGATTTACGCAGGACTCCCACTTTTACCTCTAAAACTGAATTTTTAACTAGTCTGCATTTTCCTCAATATAAATTTTAATACTGTTACTTTTTATTGACCATTTCGTTTGTTTTGTCAGACTTTCAGCTTTTTTTTTAGGTAATCTGTTTACAGGAATGTAACTTTGTGTTTTCATTTATTACAGTCTTTCAAAATTTTGTTTTCAGTGTTTATGTACATAGTTTCCTTAAAAGTTGCCATTCTGGATGCTGTTGTAGAACTAACTGTGGAGGCATGTGATTTACTTTTCATAATAAATTTGTCTGGTTTTATGTACTTGAACAGGTTCTGTCCTATTTCTCCATGTTCTGTCCTATTTCTCCATGTTCCTCTTCTCATTCCCTCTCCTTTAGGATATAAAGATATGTTATTAGGACCCTGACAAATTAAGTTGGGATGTGGGGGACAGAGGCCCCTTCCTTTAAAAATTTTTTTTAGAACACAAAAAAACAAAACAAAACAAAGAATCCTTTCTTTAGGCCCCAGAGCAGTAGATTGGTGATGCCTAAGAACCTTCTGCATGTAAAAGGCTGGGCAGAGATCACCTGAGCCCTTACTCCACTCAGACTGCTAAGATCTATCCTACCAACACTCAGCCAGCTCGTGCATTGGTTACTGATCACTGGCTGTGGTCTGTGAGTTTCATTTCTTGGCACATTTAGTCAATGGATCATTTTGACATTCAGTCGTTATAAAACTGTTATCAGATCAAAAAGCAGTAAAAACAAAATTTTGAAAGGAAGGAAGTAATTTTACGTTGTGAGCCTAGACACGTCATGTGAGTGGATAGCTGAAATAATACATTTACAAAATAGCACTTATCCTTACAATGTATGTTTCATGCTGGTATTTTCTATTCTGTTTTCTGTAACCTTTAAAAAATTTTTTGTAAGCTAGTCATGACCAACCACATTCATCTGGATGACCTGAACAGAACCATGAAGAAAGTACAGTAATTTTCCTACAAGAGTATTTTTTAAATTTGTAAGTCACATTGCTCTTTCATTTTGAATTCAGGACGTGTTGTCATTTCAAAACTGAAATTGATTTACCATGAAGCCAGTGAAGCTTCAGCTTCAGGGTACTACCTTTTTTACAAGGGACCCTGCCAAGGTCCTATACCTAATTTTGTGTTTGCAGTTTGGTATTCTTTTTCTAAAGAAGGTTCCCAAAATTGTTTAAGAGTGCACAGAACTTCTAAAACCTGTTTTTTCTTCAGTATATTTGGCATATTTTAAAACAACATGATGACTCTGAATTAAATTTTGCTTTTTTTTCTAATTACATAATTAGAGATGAGAAAAGAGATTGTACTAATCAGTGCTTTTTATGACAAAGAACATAGACCCACCAAAGGAATCTCCAAGAAAATGGTACTGACTTTTAAAGGACTGACTTTTAAAGAACCATGCAGGATTTGATCCAGGGCCATCTTCAGAGCCAAATGGTACTGACTTTTAAAGGACTGACTTTTAAAGAACCATGCAGGATTTGATCCAGGGCCATCTTCAGAGCCATCCGGCTATTCCTTCTCTCTCTCTTTAGAGGATTTATGACAGACTCATGGTCTGTGTCTTGTGAGTCTCTTCTGTTTACTCCTTCTTTGCCTATCCTTCTTCATAATCTCATCTTATATATGGTCCTCAAAGATTCAATTCATAATTAGTTAAGCCAGTTTTTCTTTTTTTTTTTTTATCAATTGTACCTTTCTGGATGAGGAATATGATTTGCTTACCTCCTATGTTCAGGTCAGGCCATGTCAGTCACAGATTGCTGCTAGCCTGAAATGGATTATTCTTCAGTCAGACACCTGTCATTAGTCCAGTAAGCTTGCAGGGAAGAAGCAGAAAACTGTCTCCTGATAAAAGTATGGTTGTAAAGAGGGCAAATCTCTTAAATGGGGCTTGTCTTTAGGCAGGCCTAGCTATTCCATTCATTTAAACAGAATATAGAGGGTGTTTTGCTTTACTTTGCTTTTGCTTTTTGGAAGGATTCAGGAAAGGGAAGAGAAACTAGATCTAACACTGACCAATAGGGTAGGTTCCCAGCGATGAGTCTAGGAGAGGTAGAATTCATTTGTCTGTCCTATCTGTCCATCCTTCCTGCCAGCTTGCCAACTTTGACTTTGTCTCGGCATTAGTTGTTCTGGGTTGATTCTTCTCAGGTTTGTAAATGTGTCCTTTCAATATACAGTTTAAAAAACAAAACACTGGGGCACATGAGTTGCTCATTCATTAAGCATCTGCCTTTAGCTCACTCAGGTCATGATCCCAGGGTGCTGGGATCGAGTTCTGCATCAAGCTCCCCGCTCAGCAGGAAGCCTGCTTCTCCCTCTCCCACTCTGCCTGCTCGGGTTACCTCTCTCACTGCCTCTCTCTGTGTCAAATAAATGTAAATAAAATCTTTTTAAAGATACCAAAACTTTATTTATCTCTTGTGTTCCTTATACGTTCTGGAATATTCTTTCATTTCTACTGCTTTCCTGAATTTTTTCATTGTTTCCAGTTTTACTAATTCTGAATTATGCTGTTCTTTCCTATGTTTTCCTTTCATTTCTTTTAGCTCACATTGGAATTTTAGAGTATAGCTTTCTTTCTGATACACCTTTGGAATATTAGAATACAGCTTTCTTCTTGGCATGCTTTTATTATCTGTAAGATGTTCTGGGTCCATATCTCTTAGTTCATATAATAGCTTTGTATGGAATTTGATTGCATTTCTATTTTGTTTTACAATTTTAAATTAAATGAACTTTCCTGAATTTTTAGAAAGGATAAGTGGATCAGTTATCTTCTCTAGCTTAAAGGCTCTAGAATTTCGTCTTTTAGACACGTATGCAAAAATATGGCCTTAATACTTTATTAAATCTAGCTTTGTTATCCTTACCCTCCCACCACCCTCACTCTTGACTGGATCTTTTGTCTGCTTTGCTTCTATTGTCCCTTTCCTGCTCAACTTGGAATATGTTCCCAGAAGTTTCTTAGTAGTGTGAAGCTTTATCGTGGAATGAGGCTTCAGCAGATATTTTTGAGAGTTCATAGGGTCACAATTGGTCCAGCTTCTTCAGACCTTTTTGTTAATTCCTTGCAGTTACCATGCGTAGGCAGAACTCTCCTGGCTTCACCTGCTCTTCTCAGATTGGCCTGCTCTCTGCTTTTCTTTGAGTACCTTTGACTGTTTTGTTCTCCTATTCTGTTCTTAGGTCTGGAGAACTGCTGCTTTCCACACAGATGTTGATACCACAGAGGTCTTGTAGCCTTCAGTGATTTGTCCCCATTTACTCATATCTTTTGATTCGTTTGGATATATTTTTTTAAGATTTTGTTTATTTATTTGACAGACAGTGAGAGGGAATACAAGCAGGGGGAGTGGGAACAAGCAAGGGTAGTGGGAGAGGGAGAAGCAGGCTTCCCACTCAGCATGGAGCCCGATGCGGGGCTTGGGTCTCCATCCCAGGACCCTGGGGTCATGACCTGAGCTGAGGGCAGATGCTTAACCACTGAGCCCCCCAGGTGCCCCTATTTTGTTAGTTTTATTATAGATTTTATCTAGAGGTGTTTGGCTTTGCTAACTTGGTAGCTTGTTTTTATGGAAAGATTTTGGAAGAATCAAAACTTGTGCTGCTACACCTCCATCTTAGAATTCCTTCTTATACCAGTGCAGTTTTAAGGTGAATTTAGAAATGGGTATAATTATTCAAAGACACATATGGCTTTTCTATTTTCTTACGATTCATTAAAATTAATACTGTTAAGAATGCTAGTGGATCCATAACCACAGATGATATATTTTAATTTTTCATTAGAGACTAACAGTTTTCTTGGTTTACTTGTGCAGATAAGCTCGTAAGCTTCATGTTTTTGTTCCCCGATAATATCTATATCCTATTAATAAATTACAATTTATAAAGTATTTTCACATCCTTTTTTTTTTTTAAGTTAATAATATTACTACAATTCATTGAGACTAATACTTCTGAATTCTTCTCTTTCAAATTCCCTGAAAAGTACCTTGGGAAGTAGAGGCACTATGCTTTTGTGTATGTATACCCATGTACAGATAGATAGGTTGACTGATTTTGCAAATTTATTAACTACCTGAATCCCTTTGGAGGAATACATACACACACACACACACACACACACACACACACACAACTTATATGAAAAAAATGATTAAAAATGGAAAACTATTCTTGACTATCCCTAGGGCATCTAGGGCATACAGTCCGGCAGTTATGAGTAAATTGTAAATAAGCAGGTATCTCTTTTGACTTTCAAGCTTCAGGCTCCACCATGTACACCCTATTTTAAACTTAAATGTGCTTGATATTTAAATTTTTCACAAGAAATACAATTTGGGTTGTTCTTGTTTTTTCTTCTCTCTAGTGCATGAAGAAATTGAATCACTACAGAATACTCCCAAATATTAAGAACCTGCCTTGTTTTGATATATAAAGCTTAAATTGTCATTTTAAAAAGGTTGTTCGTGGAATACCCATGTGATACAGGATACAGTAAAACAAATTGGGCAATGAGGGATAGCCCTATATTGGTATTTTATCAGCATATTAAGTTTTTGTGAAGTTCTGATTTAAAGAAACTTTTTCTCAAGTTAGATTTTCCAAATTTGTTGCCTACCTGAATCCCTTTGTTTTCATCATAGCATACCAAGGGCCGTGTGTTCTCAAGGAATACAGTTTGGAAATTGCCAATACAGGCATGATTTTCCTCCACCTCTGTTTTGTTGTTATTTAGCCTTTTAAATTTAAAGATTGTCTTCTCATTGTTGTGGTTGTTTATTTTACTCAGTATCAAGCATTTATTTAAATATTAATTAACTTAATGGGTTATATTACCTCTGTATTCAGACATCTTCACATTCTATCACATAACTAAATGGAATCAAATTAAAAATTTGTGAATCAAATTAAAAAATGACTGCAAAGTCATGGAACTTAACCAAATTTTAATATGCATAATTTTTAAACATTATTCTCATATTTCATTTTTTCTCAGAGAACACATATATAAGGTATCTTCAGAATGTAAGATTTGGTTTTACAAAATGACACCCTCTATAGATGACATGTATACTATTTCAAAATATCTTTTCTCTAGATTCTCCTGCACAGTCAGTATCCTCTGGAGTTCGTGCACCTTCGCCTGCCCCATCATCAGTACCTTTAGGGTCAGAAAAGCCCAGCAATGTCTCTCAGGACAGAAAAGTTCCAGTCCCTATTGGGACTGAACGTTCTGCACGTATCAGGCAAACTGGAACTTCAGCTCCATCTGTTATTGGGAGTAATTTATCCACATCAGTAGGGCATAGTGGCATCTGGTCCTTTGAAGGGATTGGTGGCAATCAAGGTAAGACATGCTATTCTGCCTGCCAGAAATTAAGTTTTAAATTTACGGATTTAACTAAAATATTGTAAGTAATATTTAACGTTAACAGTCATTCTTAAAAGATCTGTATTCATATCTCTTGGTTTTCAGTTTTAAGAGTTCAGGCCATCTTTTTGTTATCATGTTAGCTCTCATTGAATTTAATTTAAATTTAAATTTACGGATTTAACTAAAATATTGTAAGTAATATTTAACGTTAACAGTCATTCTTAAAAGATCTGTATTCATATCTCTTGGTTTTCAATTTTAAGAGTTCAGGCCATTTTTTTGTTATCATGTTAGCTCTCATTGAATTTAATGCAAGCATACTCCTCTCTTCATTTCATCATGTTAAGAAAATGCTAATATTTCCTTTTGGACTCTAGCTTTTATCTTAACTTGGCTTTTTTCTTTTGTAACACAAAGTATTTAGACAATTGTTATTATGAGATTATTGTTGTTATTAGGCTGTTGTATCACTACCTACACACATGGAAATACTGCAGTAAATATTTAAAAGTAAGTCATTATTCTGAAAGAATGCACAATTCAATGTGGAAAATTCTAGATAGAAATAGAGTAAATGTTTTATCTTGCTGTCTTTGGTTTTAAAGATCAGCTATCGTTTTTTATCTTTTTGTTTTCCCTCAGACAAAGTAGACTGGTGTAACCCTGGTATGGGAAATCCTATGATTCATAGGCCAATGTCCGATCCAGGAGTGTTTTCACAGCATCAAGCAATGGAGCGAGAGAGTACAGGAATTGTAACTCCTTCTGGTACATTCCATCAGCATGTTCCTGCAGGATACATGGACTTTCCTAAAGTTGGGGTAATGGTGACTTAAATAAGCACTGTCATATTTCTAAGTGTTTTTCTTATTATTAGCTTTGTTTTACTTCCAAGTGGATAAGTGTTTATGAAATGATGTGCAGGCGTCAGCCTCTAATTATAGGTCAAAATCTGGCTAGAGAAATGTTTTTGACCAAATATTTTGGCTATCGTAGGCTTATGTATAGTCTAATGCTAGAAGAAATCATATAGTGGAAAATAATTTTTAGATTACTTCGATAACATACTTTTTCAAAATAAAATGAAGTCTCATTTTAAGGCCATGGATTTTATTTGGGAAAGTAAGCAGTGACTTGAAGATATGACTATGTGCATAATTTTTGTTTTCTCTTTTTTTAAGGGTATGCCTTTCTCTGTGTATGGGAATGCAATGATTCCTCCAGTAGCACCTATTCCTGATGGTGCTGGAGGACCCATATTTAATGGCCCTCATGCTGCAGACCCCTCTTGGAACTCCCTGATAAAGATGGTTTCAAGCTCCACAGAAAATAATGGCCCTCAAACGGTAAGGCTGATCATTCAGGGAACATTTCTTTAGTGTTTATGAGATGCCAAGACAAATAGGATACAGGTAAATCGTGCTAGTGAGGGAGTATGGTGATTATGGGTAGTTGAGGGAACTTTAATACAGCAAGAAGATATGAAAAATGGTACCGACTGTAGTGATTGGAGCTAAAATTATAAAAGGCATTATATATTTCATTGGGTAGCAGATGGTAAGTAAACGATTTTAAATTACAAAGTGTTGTAACTTTATACTTCAGAATTTACTAGTAGTATGAAAAGGACCATCTAGAGGTTATTTATCATTATATGTATTATAAGTGTCAGGACAGCGCATAATTATAACTAAAAATTCACAGAAATGATTAGTGATTAGTATATTTTAGCTTATGTTGGTGTATGCTTAATATCTTTCACCCATTTTCCTTCTTTAGTCATCAGTCTGTATGCATTCAGGTAATGGTTTTTAAAAAATGACAATAAATCAGATCTTGTTTGAGAAATAGGAGAGGCAGGAAAACAAATAAAAGTGGCTCTTCATTGTTTTCGAGTATATTGCAAAGTAAATGAGATTTAGCTGTTTTAGCTCATAGATATTAAGAGCACTTCCTTAATTTTTGAGTTTTGTTTTTAATCAAATATGTGTTAAATATGTAATACTTAATAAAACGCATGTTCTACATTCATAGGTGTGGACTGGACCCTGGGCACCTCACATGAACAGTGTGCATATGAACCAGCTTGGCTGATGAGGATCAGCTTGTTAGCCTGCAGATTCCTTTTCATTCAGAGGAAATCACAAGTGGCCGAAAAAAATTTATGCTCCCAAATCATTCTACTGATGTGCTTGACTGAAGTGTGTAGGCTTTTTGCAGAAGAAGTTACTAACTGACCTATTTTCTGTGAACATTTGTGACTGCCCATTCCCCACCAACATCCGTTTTACCTTAGTTAGCATTTTTCTTATCGTTTTTCTTTTTTTCTTTCCCTCTTCCCCTTTGGACATAACTTTCTGTTGAAGCTGTTCTTTGGCTGGTTGGTTTTAGTACTGTAAACTGCTTCTGAGCAAACACGGAAATTTAGCAAAATTATGTAAACTTGATCCTGAAGTTTTAGAATGGCAAATAAATGTACAATTGTTTACATAACAGAAAAGGCTAAGCAGAAAGTAAATTTCAATATGTCAGTATAGAGGCTCTACTTTATGTAGACTTAAATTAATGTGAGATATGTACCTTCATATTCAGAAATCTGGATGTTTCCTTCATACATTAAACTATTAATAAGCATAACTTTTCTGCTTGTGTAATTTAAGTATAAAGTAAAACAATGGGCATTATCAGTGGATGTTTCCTGTTTAAAATACCCATCTTGCTCTCTTCTGAGTTTATTTGCAGCAGAGCACATACAGAAGAAATTTATTACCTTCCCATGTCATGTTATTACCTTGCCACACTTTTAAAACCAATACACTCTTCTCTCTTCACTCTTCTCTTCTTACCTTTACCACTAATACCAGTAAAATTCTCTTGCTGATCATGAAATAATTTTTTATAAAGATTTTTATTGTAATGGCTGCTACAGAGAAGCGGAGCACCTTCATCATCACCTGTGGTTCTTCTAACCATAAGATGTTTAGTCTTTCTGAGAATTTAAAAAGCCACACTGGTTCCCAGTCAGCGTATACAAGCTCTTACTATACTGTTTATTATTAAATAATTCAATGTACTATTTTATATTGGATAATATCAGTTCTTAACATTGACTTTCCAGTCATCAAGAATCAACATAAAAATTCCAATTTTCAGTAATTTAGTGGAAAGTATCTTTTTTTCCTCCCCCAATTTTAAAGGCTTCTTATTCTCTACACATATATATTGTCAGTGAAAGGGATCAATAGCTAACTTGGGACAAGTAATAAAGGAAATTTTGTATTTGTCATTAGGACAATTTATGGTATATATGAATATACAGAATACAAAATAATGTCTTCATTTAACCTATTTATGTAAGATGCAGGGCCACACTAAACTACTCAGTGGGATTTATCTATTCCATTCACTTGAAACAATAAACAATAACATATCCAAGAGGAATATGTGTCCTACCCTGTCTCATATGGAAAAATAAATTATATGGTTGAAATATAAAAGAAAGTAAGCATAAATGCGAAGTAATGAATGCACCAGTCTGTTTTTTTTTAATTAAACAAATTCTACAATAGTGAAATTTGAACTCAGATAAATCACCAAAGTTGACAATATTAATATGGTTCCTTGGCTGTAAAGTAAGTGAAATTTCTTTACTCTGATAGCCTGAATAAAGAGTAAAATGATTTTTCAAACATACTTAGAAGTTTGTAAACAACACATTTATATCTTTTAATTTAGGAGGTGGTCTTAAAATATATAAATTTGTTTTGGTACGACCAAATTTAAGGAAAAAGCTAAATGATAGCCTACAAACATAGCTATGCAATAAAATTATAGCACTTTACTAAGAAAGGTGTGTAATGCTATTTAACAGTATTTTATATATGACTTTTGCCACTATCATATAATTTCTTGCTTAGTTTTTTCCTGTGTTAATTATAATTAAAATAATCCTGTTAGATAATAGATACCCCACCCAGTATTTATTACAACACGTGAACTGTGTTGATTCACAAAATTGAATTTGTTAAGTTGGGGCTGTCTTAGTAAGAAAGAACCTATATTTTCTTGACTTTAAACCTATGGGATGGGGCGATATAGACTGCATGCTCCATATTTAGTTTTGGAGCTCAGTCTTGTTGAGTACAACACCATGATTTTTGAAGTCTGTATTAGGAACATTTTTCAAATATTTTTTTTTTATATTTCAGATGTAATGCAGTGCATTTTTACTTGAAAAGTAGTTTAAAAAAAAACACCATTGTCTTTTGAGATTACACAGGTCTTTTTTTACCTCCTTTTTGAAAGTATATGGTATGTGTAATTGTAGACTACATAATGTATTTCTTTCAGTCTTTTATTTTTGTTTTCTTAGAGAGTGTGTGCCCATGAGCTGGGACTAGTGAGTGGGAGGAGGGG
This sequence comes from Martes martes, assembly GCF_963455335.1. Lineage (NCBI taxonomy): Eukaryota > Metazoa > Chordata > Mammalia > Carnivora > Mustelidae > Martes > Martes martes. The sequence goes on along the minus strand of NC_137889.1, from coordinate 197,111,725 downwards.
TTGGCAAAGGGATATGAAGAGAATTTTAAGCAGACTCCACATCCAGCACGGAGCCTGACATGGGGCTTGATCTCACAACCCTGAGATCATGACCTAAGCCTGACAATTACCCGACTGAGCCATCCAGGTACCCCTTTTTTTCATTCTTTTAACAAGTGACTTAACTGTTGAAAATAATATTTGGGTTAGCTCCCACCTTAAATGGCAAAAATAATATCCCAATTGTGTAATCTTTTTAATACCAACCATTTTATTTTAGAGATGATTTCCTTTATCAGAACCAACAGAATCCCCATTTCATGAGTTTTCAACAGGTATCAACATACTCAACAAAAATTGTAGTATTCACGTGAAAGATACTTCCCCCTTCTGTTTACTATTACTGTAAAAATAAGTTGTTAGTAATTGAAAATTAATTTCTTGTTAAATTACTATACTTACTGTCATTTTTCTTCTCAGGAACAAAGTGGAGGGGGGTATAGTTAACTGACAGATCCTGTCTTGTTCTTCACGAAAATATTATTCCATCTTTATTTTGACGCAAATGACCTAAGTACACATTTCATGAAAATTATTTTGCACACTATGATAGTCACTTTTTAAATAAACAATACAAAGTGATACACTAAAGAGGGAAACTCAAAATCCCAAAACCTCTTCGGAGCCTCTGTTTTATTTCCTCTATTTTTTGAGTTTTTCAGAATCACTCATTCCTGCATATCTGGCATTACGGAACTTTTGCAATAGTATAATGCAAACTTTTGGAAAGCAGAGTATACTCTGCTTTCCACTGTTTTGACGTATCAAAGATTTGCTAGGAATGCTCTACTTTCAGATAGCCGGGAAACCTCTATACATTCCACTGATAAATGCTCACTTCAAGTCACAACACTCAGTTAACTAGTGCTAATTCCAGATGATGAATTTAGAATGTGAGCTTCATTAATGCTTTAATATGACTTACTATGTTACATACCTTGATTGCAAAAATTCTATCACTTGTATTTTGGGTAAGCGAGTGAAAAGTATGCAACCATGACCTGACATAAATAAGAATTCCTTTGTGCTATGATAGTTGGAGTACACGACTAAGATGTATTTAAGAGGTTTCATATTAGACTTCTTTTTTTTTTTTTAAGATTTTATTTATTTATTTGGCAGACAGAGACCACAAGTAGGCAGAGAGAAAGTGAGAGAGAGGAGGAAGCAGGCTTCCTGGTGAGCAGAGAGCCTGCTGCGGGGGCTCTATCCCAGGACTCTGGGATTATGACCTGAGCCGAAGGCAGAGGCTTCAACCCACTGCCACCCAGGCGCCACTAGACTTCTATCTTTAAATGCATTCACACTTTTGAAAGGTAAAATCAGTTTTGCATGCTAAGTAAGAAGTATGCTAAGAAAGATGAGAGGGGCGCCCGGGTGGCTCAGTGGGTTACAGCAGGGCTCCGTGCTTGGGCTCCGTGCTCAGTGGGAAGTCTGCTTGAGGATTCTTTCCTTCTCTCTTTGCTCCTCCTTCCCACTCATATTCTCTCTCTCTCTCTCTCTCTAGTAAATGAATAAGTCTTTTAAAAATATTTTTAGGGGCGCCTGGTTGGCTCAGAGGGTTAAGCCTCTGCCTTCGGCTCAGGTCCTGATGTCAGGGTCCTGGGATTGAGCCCCGCATCAGACTCTCTGCACAGCAGGGAGCCTGCTTCCCTCTCTCTCTCTGCCTGCCTCTCTGCCTACTTGTGATCTCTCTCTGTCAAATAAATAAATAAATAAACCTTTAAAATTACACTCCTTTCCATTTGATAGTAAAGACAGTACGTGCTGCTTTAAAAAAAAAAATATTTTTCAATAGAAAGGAAAAGCTAATTTTACATTAACTTTGGTTTTTAAAAGCAATGCATTAAATGAGTAGGAAAGAAATTCAACCTAAATCGAATTCTGAGAGGTCACTTTAACAATTACTCATGAAAATTACCTTTTATAAGTTCTTTAGCCAAGCATTTTAGAGGGCATATTTGGGAAATGAGAAATTTAAATGTACATTTATATAGTTTATATGTGTAAATAGTCTGTACTCCCAATTTTGAATTTTTGAGCCCAGTCTGTTCAGCACTGATGGGTAAGAATTTCAGAAACTGCAGAAAAAAATGAAACTATCTATTTTTGAGGCGCTTAAAGTTAAAAAAAAATTTAGTTGTGTGACATAGTAAAGACAAGAATGGCTAATTATAAATGCTGAACTTTAAACAAATGTTCTAGTGTGCTGCACAAGTTCATTTGCAGTGTTAGATTTGACAAGATACAGTTGGTTTGTTCAATGTTTGTATGGTCTCATCGTCCTGTACTCTGCAACTCAAGAATTTTGGATAATCAGTACATATACATTAGCGCTAACACTCCCTTTGTATTGAGCTATATAACTGACAAATACTTCCCCCGGCATTCTTTACCAAGTAGATAAGTTCTGATCATCCCTATTACATGAATTTAGAAATGTATGTTAATAAATATGAAATTAGCAGAAGTTAAATATAAATTTTGTTTAGGTCACAGTATTGAAACTCAAGCAATGAAACACTTTAGAATGAGAATATGTGACTCTGGAAAAGGTGAAACTTAATCAGCTCTGTTTCTCCTGGATATTAAATGGTTAGAATTTCAAGGCTTAACTGCGACTGTGGAAGGACCAATTTCCAATGACGTCAGTTCTCTGGGCGGAGAGAAATGCAGCACCATAGAATTTGCTCCTTTACTTCCACAATCTTTAGGCGAAGATATTTCCATTTAAAATTTGTTCCCACATTGAACGAGTAGTCACTACCTACCAGTTGCTTCTTTTTTTATTTTTTGCTTGTTTTTTAAAAATAATTTTTATAAAGATTTTTATTTATTTATTTGACAGAGAGAGATCACAAGTAGGCAGAGAGGCAGGCAGAGAGAGAGGGAAGCAGGCTCCCTGCTGTGCAGAGAGCCCGATGCGGGGCTCAATCCCAGGACCCTGACATCAGGACCTGAGCCGAAGGCAGAGGCTTAACCCTCTGAGCCAACCAGGCGCCCCTAAAAATATTTTTAAAAGACTTATTCATTTACTAGAGAGAGAGAGAGAGAGAGAATATGAGTGGGAAGGAGGAGCAAAGAGAGAAGGAAAGAATCCTCAAGCAGACTTCCCACTGAGCACGGAGCCCAAGCGGGGCCTCCGTTGGAGGACCTCCACCTGATCCTCTGTGAGCCACAGAGGCGCTGGGGTTGCTTTTTTAAAACTTAAATGGATAGGGAGATAGATTGGTACCTTTTTTCTCTTAAAAAGGGAACATCTCTGTATAGCATAAATTGGAATTTGTGTGTTTAAACGCATTTCAAAATTCGTGTAGGTGCATAATTAAATAAGAACCATAGTTGCAACTTAACATTACCCAACATTTGTCGGAGGCTTGTTTTAACCAGCATTTTATTACGCACAACACAATTTGGGCTGTAGGCTTAGGGGTGACCCTTATGTGATTAAACTCTTACTCCATTCCAGTTTGTATACTGTTGCCAGGAACACAAAAGTCCAAACTAGTCCGTATAGTTGAGGCGTATTCTTTTTAACTCGAAGACGGTTAATGTTACTGTTCAGGCTCTTGAACCTTTATATAAGATACATGTAAGCTCTAGGGAAGACCTCATCTCCCTGCCAGTGATAACGCCTCGAGGAAGGAAAGGAAGGAGATGGTATGGTATCCTTGAGTTTTGCTACTTATAATGGAAGATAAAAACTGACACTCGGTTTGCAGTTGGGTTTGAAAATGTTAACTGAACAGATGAACCAGTTAAATCTTTATACCACATACTGAACTATGACCAGATGCTCGTTAAAACTCAGGTCCGCCAGAAGCGCACGCCTCTCTCCAGCCTGCAGTTCCGCGACGTGCTGACTCTCCCGCCGTATAATCCATCTCGTCTCTCGCAGAAGCAATGAGGCTGCACGTAAAGAGGTGGCGGGGCTACCCTCTAGGTCACGAAAACCACCTACCAAATTTAATCCACTACAAAGCAAACGACTGGTTTTAAGTGAAAAGGACCGCAAACGCACGAGCTGAAGACCGATTTAAGAGGCAAGGGCTTCTAGCGACCGCCCAGTCGGGCCCGAGGCAGCAAGCCCCGCCCCTAGCTCTGCAACTCGGTCCGGCCTCTGCGGAGCTCCAAGCCGGCAGCGGGAAAGTTTTGCGTCTGCGCAGTAAGGCCCGCCCAGTGCCGCGTGGAAAAGGCGGGGCCTGCCTGCCAATGCGTCATCTCGAGGGCGACGCAAGACGTCACTGCCTTGACCGGGAAGGTCAATCGTGCCTGAGGGAGGGCGCGCGCCCATTTTCCGCCCGGGGTTGCCGGCGCGTGCGCTTGCCTTCCCAGGCTGCCCGCGCTCCGACGCAATTCTCGGAGGCCGGTGTTTTGGCTCAGCCCGGGCGCAGTCATGCTGTTCCGGCTGGGCCGTAGGTGGCTGCGGCCGCTGTCCGTACTGCAGCTGGGGGCCCGGGACCCGCCGCTGGTGCCAACCTCAGCGGGCGGCATTAAACACTCTGCTCCGCCGGTGTGGGCGGTGGCATCCGTCTCTGCAGTTGACTCTGGCGGCCCTGGCAGCTGGTACGAGGCCCTGGCCACGTCGGCGCCGGTGCAGGGCACGGAGGAGTTGCTGCTCGGCGTGCACTCCGCCACAGGTCTGCCCTGGTGGGCCTGCATCGGTCTCACCACGGCTGCCCTCCGCGGCGCAGTCACGCTACCCCTGGCCGCCTACCAACACTACATCCTGGCCAAGGTGAGGGGCACCTGCACCCTGCGCAACCGCTTGGGCGGTGAGGGGTGCTGTGTGTCTGCCGGGGGCTTAAAATCCCCGGGTGCTTCTGGAGTTGCTTAGTGAAAATGATCGTGACCCCTTTTTTTGCTAAGAAATTTAGCATTGGGTATGTGAGTTAAGAGATGTTTGGTGACACATGTACCTGTCATTTCGTTTACCCTACTGGGTCTGTGCTCAAAGCCCTAGTGGTTACTAAGCTTGCTGTTGGAGAATGAGACGAACAAAGGAAGCGGTAGCAGAATTGTATGGAGAAACCTGTAAAATTGCCGTCTTAAAGATCCTAACAGCCTGTATGTCGGCAGCATCTTTTGTCCCGAGGATTCCGATTCATCTTTCTTATTAGAAAAAACTGCTAAGCCAGCCGTTTGCAAACTTGGTATCCTTATTCAGGCTGTACCACCTACAACTCTGGTTAGTCGCAGCCACTTGGGCTTCAGGGCTTCTCTCTCTCCTGTGGAATCAGGATAGTAATAGCTTCGTGGTCTACTTCACCATGTTATGAAATCAAGTCAGATAATGTGGTTTAAAGTGCTCTGAAAGCAAAGTATTATTCAAATGTAAGACTTCAAGAATAATGGTTTTCATGTTTTCAGATTATTATTGGGGATGGGGGTGGAACCCATGAGCAAAGGGAATCATCAGCACCATTAAGGCAGTGAGGTACTGTACAGAAAGAATTAACACAGAGCAGAAATAAATGCAAACTTTTTGTGACTGTGGCTGTTACAGAGTATTTTAAAGACTTAATTGACGACTTTTTTTTTTTTCAGTTATCGTTACTCAGAAGTCTAGGGATGAAACATTAAAGTATAGGGTTCAGTTCTTATCTAATCCTTATAATAACTCTGAGGTAGGTGCTGTTAAACATTTTATATATGAGGAAACAGTTTTAGAGCTTAAGCAACTTGCCCAGGATCACATAGCTCAGAGTATAAGCTGGAATTTGAATTTGGTTGTAACTGAAGATGCCTTAAGCAAATTTGACACCTTATCCTTAGACTTAAATTTTCTTGAGATTATCAGTAAACCACATTTTTCAGTGAGAAGAATAGAGAGTAAAGTTCTGAGTAGTTATGAATAAAGATCCTTTATGTGCTCATAACAAATTCTACTTTTTCTTTAGCTAGGTGGAAAATTTACAGCCAGAAATAAAAAACATTGCAAGGCATCTTAACCAAGAAGTTGCGGTTCGTGCAAATCAGTTGAGGTGGTCCAAAAGAGTTGCCAGGTAAGCGAATTCTATGAATATAGACCATATATATATGTGTGTGTGTGTGTGTGTGTTTGCATATATACGTGTATATATATATACACTCTGCGTAAGTGATTATATTAATTCTAGTTTTGGGTGTTCTGTAGCTTTAGCAGCAAAGTAGTCCTTTCACTCCTTAATATCTTAAGAACTTTGTGTGGTATGAGTTTTGTGTAGTGAAAGCAAGAAATGGAGAAACAGAACAAGTTCCTTCATGAGGAGCTCCAGCCTCCTAAAGAAGACCTGTAATCAAATAATGATTAAATTAAGTGCTATAAAAAGGGTTATGTACAAGGAGTTCAGTCATAGTGGAAAGTCAGGGAAGGCTTCATGGATGGAGATACTGTGCTAGTCTGTTGGGATTTCAGTCAGCAAATGATACAGATTATTTACACACTTGACCATTTTGGAAAGAATGATATAGCAGCCCACCAAAAGGGGGAGGTAGAAAGTGTGAATGCTCTGGTAGAAGAAATCAGATAGCCAAGGTGCTGTCTATCCGCTGTGGTTACCCTGTGTAGTTGTCTGCCTGGGCTCTTAGAAAGCCCTTAGAAGGTGCTTAACTGCATGCTGCAGTCCTGTGCCTATAGTCATCCACTGGGAACTTGTAAGTCCTGCTTCTGTCAGCCCAAGTTAGTATTTAGTCAAATTATAATCCTTACTAGGCTGTGACTAAGTGTTCACCAGTTCACAGCAATGAGAAAAATAAGGGTTTTATATTATATATATATGTAATGTATATATGGTTATCTGTATATTTTTACCTATACGTGTATAAATTTGCCAGCTCTCTTCAGTGTGAAATCGCTTCTCTATTTGGTGTTAGATCTGACTTTTAAAAAAATCATGATGGTAGCTTAATATCTTTACTTGGTAAAAAATAGAAAGTTGGCAAACTTAACAGTTTTGAAGTTTTACTGACCAGCGAAATCTAAGAGTGATAACTCCAGGCCAAAAGAACAGATTAGGAAGCTGCTCATCTGAATTATAAATGCAGCCTAGGCAAGACTGGTACCTTGTTTATGCAGCATTGGCAGGATGATTGTCCAGACACATCTTTGCACATATAGATGACTGTCTGGGAGGACACATCCGAGAGTTTCTTGCATTTTCAATGGAACTGAGTCTTGAAGGCTAAAATAGAGTTTGTCAGGTGGACTGTCCACGCAGATGACTTAATGACTTCCAAAACGTGCTGATGTAGAAATTTGATTTATTGGATAGCCTATGCATGTAGGCACCAGAATATGCAGGTGTCTGTAGAAGAGTAGCAAGAGGTAAAGTTGGAAGAGTAGGCAGAGTCTAGATTATAAAGCCTGGAATGTCCGTGTACTGTCTTATTGCAGTAATACACTATAATTCTAGTGTATTGGCTTCAGGCCCCTTGGATGTCTGCATTGTATAAAACATGCTACAGGAGATTGAGAGATTAAGACCCAACACTTGATCTTCAAGGAGACTGTAGAAAGTGGGATTTAAAAACAGGAATAACGAATAAGGTTAACAGAGAAACAGATTTAAAAAATCTTCATAAGAGAGTTGGCTGAAGAATGGAAACCATTTTGATAGGTCAAGAGCATATATATTACAAAATCACATTGCTACAAAGGTATATTCAGGGATCGAGTAATTGAGCTTGGCTGGAGTGGAGGGATTTGAGTTAAATGTGCTTTCACCTTTAGAATTTGTGATACAGACTGGTCATACCATGCTAGTAGTAAAATTTCACTTGTTAAAACCTAATTGGCCAAAGACCACCAGAGCCAAAGCTTATAATTTGATGATGTCAAATTTATCAAAGTGTTATGTAATTTATGTACATTGCTAGAGAATTTTCATTAAAAGGCTTTTTTGCCTCTTGTTAGGCAATCCCTTAGTATCGTGTATGACCACTGAAAATCCCACACAAAATTTTAGCTATTAACTATGACATGGGTGTGTTTGTGCTGTGGGCATGATACTTTCTCCTTTCCCTTTTTCCCCTCTTCTCTCAAACTAGGCTCACTTATCTAAAGAATATGCGGAGGCTTGTTTCAGAACTGTATGTTCGGGATAACTGCCACCCGTTCAAAGCCACTGTATTGGTCTGGATTCAGTTTCCAATGTGGATCTTCATGTCTGTTGCTCTCCGGAATTTTAGCACAGGGGCCACACATTCAGAAGGTAGTTATTATAGAAGTCTGTTTCCCCCAAATAAGTGCTCTAACGTTGTCTTTGTAGTCTAAAGGAGAAAAAAGGGGGGAAAAAAATCCCTGTGCTTTTCATAATTAGAGTATTTTTACCATCTTTCTTACAAGGGTATAGATTTAAAAATATTAAATGTAAGCAAACTAGCCATGTTGAGAAAACGTGAATCTAGGAGGGACAACAGTAATACAGTTGACCCTTGAACAACACAGATTTGAATCGGGCAGGTCCACTTACAGATACATTTTTTACAGTCCTGCACTGTAAATATATTTTCTTTTCATCATGAATTTTTTTTTTTTTTTTAATTAGAGAGCAGGGAATGGGGGCAGAGGGAGAGGGAGAATCTTTTTTTTTTTTTTAAAGATTTTATTTATTTATTTGACAGAGAGATCACAAGTAGGCAGAGAGTCAGGCAGAGAGAGAGGGGGAAGCGGGCTCCCCACTAAGCAGAGAGCCCGATGCGGGGCTCGATCCCAGGACCCTGAGATCATGACCTGAGCCGAAGGCAGCGGCTTAATCCACTGAGCCACCCAGGCGCCCCGGGAGAGAGAATCTTAAGCAGACTCCCCAGTGAGCACAGAGCCCCACACAGGGCTGGATCTCACAACCCTGAGATCATGACCTGAGCTGAAATCGAGAGCCGAATACTTAACCGACTGAGCCTCCCAGGTGCTTCTCATTATGATTTTCTTAATAACATTTTCTTTTCTTTAATTTTATTGTAAGAATACAGTATATGATATTTAAAGCATATAAATGCTATTGTTAAGGCTTCCAGACAACAATAGGCTTTCTGTAGTTCTTGGAGAGTCAAAAGTTATACACAGATTTTTTTTTTTTTTTTTTTACAATTTTATTTTTAAGTAATCTTGCACCCAGTGTGGGGCTCAGACTCACAATCCTGAGATCGAGAGTCACCTGCTCTGCCACTGAGCCAGCCATGCGCCCCATACATAGAGTTTTAGCTGCTCGGAGGGCCGGCACCAGGGTGGGCACCCTTAAGCCCTGAATTGTTTAATGGTCAACTATAGTTCTTCACGGAAGTCCTAATAAAATTAGTGTTATAATTCCATGATTCAGTTTCCTGGCCAAGAATTTTTTCCATTTGTAAAATTAAGGGACCAGAAAAGCATTAACAGTTATAAATGTAAACATTTATTAAGAAACTATAAACTAGGGGCACCTGGGTGGCTCAGTCGTTAAGTATCTGCCTTCAGCTCAGGTCATGATCCCAGGGTCCTGGAATCAAGCCCCACATCGGGCTTCCTGCTCAGCGGGAAACCTGTTTCTTCCTCTCCCACTCCCTGCTTGTGTTCCCTCTCTCGCTGTCTCTCTCTCCATCAAATAAATAAATAAAATCTGTAAAAACAAACAAACAAACAAAAAACTATAAACTAAAGCATTGCCTAAAGGCATTTGTAACCAGAAAACACCTGAACAGACTTGAAAGTAGCCTATAGACAATTATATAAATATAAGTTAGAAAAGAGTACTGCTATGTATCTTTTTGCTCCTACAGCTGTTTGCTACAGAGAGCTGCTGCTTTCTCAGTGCAGGAAGGACTAATTTATGTTGTGGAATAAAAGTGAATGAAACCAATGCAAGTCTTTAGTATGAAGGATATCTTATTTGAATTAGACTACTTATGTGTTGTATATTTCCTTCTATGTTTTATTTATAAAACTGTCTTAGCAGGTTTTTCTGTTCAGGAACAGTTAGCTACTGAGGGAATCCTGTGGTTTCCTGATCTCACTGCACTGGATTCTACTTGGATTCTGCCTATTTCCGTTGGTATCATCAATTTATTAATAGTGGAGGTCAGTGGTTTTAAATGAGATTTGTGTGCCATTTAAATTATTGGGATTTTTGATGCTGTCCCAAGATCAAATGTAAATGTTTGAGTTGGTAGTGGTATTCTGGCTCTGAACTAGAATTGAGAGGCCTTGGTTTCTGGTCATAGATCAGCCATCGGCAAGTCTTAGGCCAGTTCCTTAACCTCTCTGGGGGCAGAATGCTCATAATTGAAATGGAAGAGCTGAGTTAGAACACTTCTAAAGTCTCTTTACAATTATATGAATCTAATACACACACTTTTTTGATTTGTTTTTGGTAAAGACAGTAATTAAAATGGTTAATCAGTATGGTTTTATTCTCACAGTAGATTGGTATTTTGTGTATATGTTTAAAATGTAAATTTGCAAGTAGGAAACATAGTGTCTGATTGTGTTCTTTTTTTTTTTTTTAGCTGTATGACTGTAGAGAAGTCAATACTTCTTTATGTGATGGAATAGAAAAACACATACATATAAAATATGATCTGTCAACTATGTCTTACCATTATCCCGTGCTGTGTTACTCAGCAGTTTAGTGGAAGCAAACCTATACTTGTATAAGGACCTGTTCTTAATGGAGTAGAACATAGACTCTTTGAACTCTATGAAACCTTAGAAATGATCCCTAGAACTTTGTCTCAAAGATCCATCACTGGTCTCTGTTTGGGAAATCGAATACACCCTTATTTTTTTTTTTTTTAAGATTTTTTTTTTTTTTTTTAGAGAGAAAGCACCAGCGGTGGTGGGGGGGTGGGTGGGTGGCAGAGGGAGAAGGAGAAGCAGACTCCCTACTGAGCAGGGAGCCATATATGGGGCTCAGTCCCAGAACCCTGAGACCATGATCTGAGCCGAAGACGGACTCTAACTGTCTGAGACACCTAGGTGCCCCAAACCTCTTATTTTTTTTTTTCAAATGAGAAGAATAAAGATGATACTCTAATGTTTTGGGCTAGGATTTCTTGAGGAAAGACTCCATGTGTAGTCCAAGTATGTTTCCCTAGGGTCACCTAGCACAATTGAATGTGGTTGGTACTTAGTGAATATTTATTAGAATGAAGAAAATGATAAACACAAGGTCACAGTGAATTAATGTTAGTCCTCAAGTCTTTCCTTTTACCAGCTAACAACCCAGTGTACAAAGGTTTAAAAAAACTTATTCTTGGGACGCCTGAGTGGCTTAGTCCGTTAAGCATCTGCCTTTGGGGGGAAGGGGTGGGAGCAAAAAAAGGAAAGCATCTGCCTTTGGCTCAGGTCCTGGGATCCAGTCCCGCACCAGGCTCCTTGCTCAGCGGGTGGTCTGCTTCTCCCTCTGCCTGCCACTCCCCCTACTTATGTGAGTGCTCACTCTCTCTTTGATAAACAAGTAAATAAAATCTTAAAAAAACCCAAACAACTTATTCTTACATAATATACATCGTGTGTCAGGCACTATTGTAAACAGTTTACATGAATTAACTCATTTAATTAGAATAATTCTGTGATACAGGTACTAATATTATCCCCATTTTAAGGTGGAGGAAAACGAGGCACAGAAGCCTTAAGTAACTTATACAAAGTCCTATAACCGTTAAATGTAGAGCTGCCATGCAAATCTAGGTAGTTTGGATCTGGAGTCTGTGCTCATAATCATTTCATTGTTCTGTCTCTTAAATAAGTTATTTATGAGTCATAACTGCTTTTCCTAGCCTGGTTCTAACCTTTATTCTGTACAGCCAGATCACAAACCTTTGAGATACCTATTGTGATCCTTCTTTATGCCAGGCACTGTGTTTAAATACTAAAACAAGGGTAGCGATTCATACATAGCACCTATCTTGAAAGGACTTTCCGTCTTACAAATTTTCATAAACACTGATTTGTAAAAATTATGCTATGATACTGTTTAATATAGCTGAATTTTCTTTATTGTTATTGATTAAAGCTCCCTTTAATCTGCCTAATTATTAAGTTTTCCAGAAACATAGATGGTCGGCTATATACATTTATCAGTGTTTTAATTTTTTTTGCTTCTATTAAGATATAGGTGGAGACCAGGCAAAAATCAAATTGTATTTTAAAGCTTGTCTGATTTAATATGCTTAATAATCGTTGTGTATATTTATATTCTCCCTCTCAGATTTTTGCTCTGCAAAAAATAGGAATGTCTCGTTTTCAGACATACGTTACGTACTTCGTTCGTGCCGTATCGTTGTTGATGATTCCAGTTGCCGCGACGGTACCTTCGGTGAGTAAGCAGCCACACTGTGTGTAGCATGTGCTCAGTCCTCTCTGTACTTAACGTAGACTGGCTAGGACTCCGTGTCTTCTTTTGAGCTGCCTTTGACTGCTAAATCCCTTCCTGGTTTCCGAGTTTCTGTAGTAATTCATATTACCAAGTGGCACTTGGTATTTCTTGGGATTAGATAATCTTCCTTTGTGTGAATATGAGTTAACTCTCATCTCCTTTTTCTTTCTTCCTTTCTTTTTTTCATCTTGCACAGCACTGTAAACATAGTATTTGTTCTGTTTGGTTAGTTGAAATATTGAATTCCTTCTCTCTGCATAGACCGGGCCAAGGAATTTAGCTCTTAAAAAAGAAACAAAACTTTGTGCCAAGTCCGTACGGGTTCGAATGTAATCTTGTTTAACCTCATAACAATTCAGTGAGGTAGGTACACCTGCCCCCATTTGTATGTCATTACACTTTGATAGAATTAGAAAAAAAAATACTGAGGTTTGCAGTTATTTCATATTTTTAGCCTTTTGCTTATTTCCGAATGATACTTAGTGCAAAGAAGGCAAAAGCTGTCTTAGGTATTATATCTGTCTTTTCTCAGGGCCAGCACATAGACCATGAAGTAGAATTCATTCACTGGGGACAGTTAGTGCTCTGTCAGCATATATCAAAGTACTTCATTGTCTTGGGAATCTGAAACAGTGCATTTTCAGCATCAAAAATATATTTTTAAAGCTGTCCCTTGGATGTAATACTACCACTAATCCTGTGTAAAATAAGTAAGTTTCCACATTTCTGAAATAGACCTTGTAATGTCTGTGAGAACTAATAAAATAGCATCAAGTGCTTATTATACTACTTTCCATGTAACAGTAACATTGCTGTAAAATACCCTGTGAATAAAGAACAGTACAGCCTCACTGCATTTCTGGGGAGAAATAATACCAGTGGTGACTGAGGAAACTGTCTGAGCAAATAAAATAGGAGCAGTGAATTTTCAGTGAGGGATTGGGTTTAAAGTGAGTAACAGATCTCAAAAGCAATGTCTGAAATACCTCAAAGTTTATTCCCCCAAATATAGGAAATTCAGAGTTTGGCAGTTTAGTGTAGAACTCATGTAGCAGCTCCGTGAAGACGTGAGGAACCAGACTGCTTCTTTCATTAGGCCCCTCCATCCACAGCCTGTCATTTCTGTCCTTAAGGCCACAGCGTGGTCATGACGGCCGCTGGAGCTCTTCTTGCAGGAATGGTAAAAGGGTGCTTCAAGTGCCTTTAGCCCCTTTACGGAGCCTTGCCAGATGTCACACCAAACACTTGTGCTCACATCCTAGTTATTTGCGGCACACCCGGTTGCAGAAGATACTGGGAATTAGTCTTTTTTTTTTTGGATGGCCGTATACCAGCTTAAAATGAGAATTTTATTACTAAGGAAGAAGAAGGATTCTTAGTAGGCAGTTTGTAGTTTACCGTAGTTGGTTTCAGAGTCCTTTTTGCGTACGGGATAAGTCAGATGGTGATGATGATGATGGCTGACACTCATTCAGTATTGACTTTGTGTCAGGCACCATTTTAAAATGTTTACATGTAATAGCTCATTTAATTCATCCAGTGGGCACTGAAGTAGGTGCTATTACAATCTCCACTTTAGTGTTGAGGAAACTGAGACACAGAGAGGGTAAGAAGCTCCTTCAAGGTCACTCATCCATTACATGATACTTAATATCACGTAAGTATCTCAGGCACATCTAGGCGGTTTGCCTCCTGCCTGTAACTGGTAGCTAATCTGCTTTGAGGCTGTGGTACCTTCTGCCCCGAAAAACTTGCTTTGGAACAAATGCAGGTGTTTAATACGGGCTACCTACTGTTCGGACCTGTCTGTGTGAGTTACCTCCCTTTTTCCTCACAGCAGCCTTCTGGGGCGGGGATAGTTCAGTCCCCATTTTATAGATGAGGAGACTGAAGCAGAAGGAAGATGACTTCCCTGCGGTCAAATGAACGGAATTCCCGTTCAGGCAGTTCAGCTCCAGGACCTGGACTCAACCACCACAGGCTCCTGCCTCGGGGCCTGATCACATTCTGATGCCAGAGAAAAGTTGGCAACGGATGTAGGTGTGGGAGGATTTTGAGAGGCTCCAGAACGTAGTCAGTAACCGAAATAAATCACTGTGAATGGAAGTACGAAAGAAAGTGGAAGATAATGTCGAGACTGTCTGTCTCTGAGAAAGGCAAAGGTAATGCCTTCCCGACTAAGAAACCGACTCCCGGGAAGTTCTGGGGTGATAGATCACTGTGTGGAGGAAAATGGGGTCTAGGGAGCCTAAATGGCTGTGCCCCCGGTGCCCTACCTCCAGTATAGCAGCCTGTCAGGACTCTTGGTATGGGAAAAGGGTGCTTTCTTGCCAAAGAGGAGAGGGGAGATCTCTCTCGAGCCTCTGCCCGAGAGCTGCTGTCTGTCGTCCGCTTTCCTATTGTGAAGAGCTCTCCTGTTGCTTTCTTTTCACTTTTTCGCCCTTTCAGCCTTCTTTCTTACCTATCAGAATCATCACAGGTATCAGGTAGCTGCCACAGGTCTCGTGCCATCCTGGCCCACTGCTGCTTCCCCACATTGTCATTTTCTCCTGTACCGCCTGCCAGTGTCTGGACGACGGTACCCTTGGAGAGTTGAGAGGTGCTGACATTCACGCGCTTTCTTCTCTTTCTAGTCGATCGTGCTGTACTGGCTCTGCTCCAGCCTCATGGGCCTTTCACAGAACTTGTTGCTGCGCTCTCCCAGGTTTCGTCGCCTTTGCCGGATACCGTTGACCAAGTCAGATTCAGACACCCCTTATAAGGACCTCTTTGCTGCCTTTTACGCCAAGTTCATTTCAAGAAAATGACGTGCTTTCCATTAATTTTGAAACAATTGCAAGTCTCACTATCACAATATATTTACGTTTACAAATTCAGATGTGATTTAATTTGTCTTTATTTAAAACCGTGAATTGTGTGAAGTACTGTGGGTTACGATATAATCCAAATATATTTGACAATACTGAAAACCCTTTAAATGCTAGAAATGTATGTTCAGTTGTATCCTAAAAATATAAAAGTAGAATCAAAGTACCTTATAAAATTATACCTTCCTAGAGGGGCCAGAACTTTGGAAGACAGGATTAGATACTGAATGATGTCCGATTACACTGACTAATCTCGTCCATTAAAGCTTTTATAAAGAGAACACAGTGAGGTGATTCTTGAAATTTCGGAGGTGTGGAGGATCATAGACCCATTTGTTCATCTGCTAAGGCTATGGTTTTCTTTTCAGAAAAATCCTGGGACTCAGAACATGAGGCCTTCATTGATGAGCCTCTCTTCCCCCGCCCTGAGGCTTTCTGGTAATTCCTGGTTGAGAAATTTTACTCTTACTCTAATGGAACACACAATGATGATGAGTTAGGGTGTGACTTCTAAAACAAATGGACTTGAGATTCATGCAGTAGAGTTGTCGTTACAAGAAAGTACCTAGTATGGTAGGTGATGTTGCCTTTCAACCCTGCTCTCAAAGAATGTAAGAAGGGTACATTCCTTTTTCTATATCTTAAGAATGAGTGGACTAGAGTGTAGCACTAAGTACTGCTAGAGCCCAAAGTAGAAAATCTTAAATGTTAAGTTTGTTTAGTCAAAGGAAGAAAACCTGAAGGACAGCCATCTGTCATGGAGGTGATTTTATAAACTTCTTTATTTGGAGGGTTTGAGAATTCTAATGGGCTTAGGCTATGGTAGATGGAAAAATTAATAGATAATATAAATTGTGGATCCAGTTTTTTGCTTGTTTGATCTGAAAGGATAATAAAATTAACTGCAGTTGGGATATTTATGAATAAATTTGACAGGCATCTGAAAAGATTATAAATTACAAGTTGTCATTGAGTTGGAATATGAGCCTCATTTTGAGAGGCCCTGTATCCCATCTCATGTTTAACAATAAAGCAAAAACTAAAGCGGAATTAATCTGTCATTTTTAATGTTTTAAAGTCATTTAATAATGTCTGTTAAATCTTAGGTATTTTAGTTGTCACCTCACCGAAAATTTAGAGTTGGCAGTTGGGACCTGGTTCTCTTTTCCTGACTTCCCAGTCCTAGTCGTGACTGCCCTATTGAGGTAACTGTCTTTCTAATTACAGTGCAGGCATTGAAACCTACCTACCGCCAATCCTTATGATTTGCAGACTTTGTATTTGCCGGTTTGCCTACACACTGAAATTTATGCTTAAGCCCCAAATCAATACAGTGCTTTTGATGTTATTCTTGGACAAACATAGAGCGGCAAAAAACTTGAGTCATTCAAAGTGCATGTTCCCAGATAGGTCAAACAGGGCAACACCGGGTCTTCTTGTTTCAGGTCTCAGACTGTATAATAACCAAGTGTCCTTTTCATGGTCTAGTGCCGTGTTTTTTCTCATTCTTGTGCTTTTTGTTGGTGATTTCACTGTTTAAAATGGCCTCCAACAGTTGTCATCTGAAGTGCTGTCTAGTTTTCCTAGGCACAAGAATCCTGTGATGTTCCTTAAGGACAAAGTAATACCTACATTAAATGAACTTCATTCAGGCGTGAATTACAATGCTGTTGGCCATGAGTTTACCATTAGTGAATCAACAATATTTTATATTGATGAGTTGTTGAAAATTTGACAAGAGGCTCATAGGAATGTAACCCTGTAAATTATCTGGGAGCAGTGGTTTAGTGTTGATGAATTCAGTGTTTGTGGTAATTTTACAGAACATAACTACCTCAGATAACAAGAATTGACCTTTTGGAACATGTACAATCAGGGAAGCAGAGGCAGAAATGTCTGTGCTGGTTGTATTATAGCAAAAAGAGGAAAGGGAATTTGAGAAAAGTTTTGGCTATGTCTGGAACGAGTTGAGTCTCGCCATGTGTATCATTGGGTACTGATTCATATATTTCTCTCATAGTGAGATGGAGGAAATCAGCTCTCTTCCCCCATCTTACTCAGACTTCCTCAAAATAAGTTTGTCACTTTCTGAAAAGAAGAAATAAAGGACTGCAGTGACTCCTTTTTCCAGTACATCTCCTCTCATGAGTGTGCTTTTACCTTGTTTCCTTGGATCCCCCTCGATTTCTGAAAGTACATTTAACATCTTTTTTCAAGGGATGGTTTACTTTGTTTCCTATTGCTCTCCTGTTTTCAGGCATTTTGAATTGCTGTGACAATACATGCAAATTTATTTGAAAATACAAGATCCTTCCTCCCAGATCTCAAAATAATTTCTGGTAGGGTTGAAGGTGGCTGGGATCTTTGAAAATACTCGTGAATGAAGAGAACTGATACATTATGAACTGAGGTGAATCAGTCACCTGACTTCAAGCTGGTAAATATTCCTCTCACTTCTTTCTCCAGGCAGATTTTTAGTAAATAGCAAGTCATGTTTCTGAAAACTCCCAGGTCCGTGGTCTCTGATCTTATTTCCCCAGCAGTTTGTCATAGTCAGGAGCACTTCCAGAGCCTAAGATCCCGGGAGGTGGGTATTGGATGGGAACAGGAGGACATACACACTGTAAAGATCCCTTGGATGCTCTTCTCCTCTGCTGCTGAGAGACTGGCAGAGCTCTGTCCTGGACCCTGCAGAGTTTAGGAAGTCTTTTTTTTTTTTATTTCAGATGGAGACCATAGTCTATTTGTCTGTCTATTTGTCTTCCTCCTCTGAAAGGGAGGTTTTTGTTTGTTTGTTTGTTTTTTAACTCCACGTGGGCCTTATTTTTGTCTCTAGGCCAGACTCACTTTTTTATAGGTGTGTCTCAGCCCAAGAGTTAGGAAAAGGGACTCATTCCTGGATCAGTTTATATTCTGTAATGATACTAGAGCTCAAACGTCTGTTAGGAGATGGAACTGGCATAGCCAAACAACCCAGGTTTTCCCTAGAACCCTTGTGAGAGAAAACCTGAGCAGCCCTATCTGGACCAGATGTCATAGGGGTGAAGATGAAGCTTACTTAAAAGCAAAATCCTTGATTGCCACCTTCACGGATAACCCAGGAGAGGTTTCAGAACCTCTCGGAGAAGAGAGCAAGCCTTTCTAAGGTACCTTCAGAAGCACTCAAGAACTAAAAACCAAACCCTCACATCTCAGAAGAGATACAGCCAGTTCTAGACCATAGTGGGGAAATTGTTTCTGGGGAAAAGTGGAAAAAAATGAGGGCCCAAATAAACCTCAGTAATTTCTCTGTTTTGTACCTGCTTAATTCATCCATGTATCTTCATAGGTTCCTCCTCTGAGGATTCCAGGAATCTATCAATCAATCTATCTATCTATCTTTTTGTGAGAATCACTTTTTAAATTGCTTTAATACCAGATTAAGCCCCCAAAGCAGTAGTAACTCAGATCCTAAACACAAAGAATGTCCTTTGTTTTTTCCCCGGATGATAAATGAAGTTACCACAGAACGCAAAATTTAAGATTTCAGGTATGACCTATGAGTCCATGCAAGAATTTAGGTTTCTGTGTTAAAGCTAAATATGCCAATATGACATAAAACACGAGACTAGTTACAATAGGCCATCATTGACACTCGCCTCTTCTGTGAGCGGATTCTACCAGGACACGAATTATCTGGAAATAATAGGAATCCACAGAAAATTTTCTATTTGAACCTTATGAATATATTTTAAAGTTGTAATAATTGGTATTTTCTAATTATTGTTTTTAAATACTGAATTTTGTGAAATCAAGAGTTAGCTTTGGGACATTTGAATTTGTGCAGTAATAAAACCTAGATACTTCTGAAATTTTGGACTTCTGTACTGTGTTTCAACAAGTAAAATAAGAATTTATGCATTCATATATATTTTTAATGTATTCATATATATGAATTTTCATCCATGAACATTCCAAGCAAACCTTAAGGACAATTTGCATGTATTCTTTGCTAATCGTATGAAATGCAGAGATACCAGGTATCTCTCATAATCTTTTAAGAATGTGAAAAACTAGTACTGGGATCAAGCTAATGCTAATTGGGGGAATCCTTTCTTTTATTTTATTGTCATGTTTTGTATTTTCATGATGGTAAAATTTTATGTTTGTATAATTCTTTTATTGTTTAAAATGTTTGTGTATCCACATGTTTTTTAAAATTTTAATTCCAGTATAATTAATGTACAGTATTTTCTTTGTTTCAGGCATACAATATAGTAATTCAATAATTCTGTCCATTTCTCAGCTCTCATCACAACAAGTGTACTCTTAATCTAATTGGGGGAATTCTTTAGACCTGTAAGCCATGGTATGATAATATGTAACATTAAGTTAGTATAGGGATCTTAATATTACAAGATTTATAATATCATGTCTAGGAAAAAGCAAATTAAATTTAAGAAGCTTGAAAGATCAGGATAATACTTAGCAAATTTTTAAAAATAGTGACTGAATATATAGAAGTACATTGATTTTACTACTACTAGAAATTAAATAATAGGTGAAGAATTAGCTTATTCAGCCAGAAAGTATGCATGTGAATTATGTATTTATAATTACATAGTCATTAAAAAATGTACACAGGTCACGTAATTGTGAAATAAGATTGTTTTGCAGATTCTAGAGATAGTCTTTTTGAGTATTTTACATCATCTCAGAGTACAGGAGACTCTTCCCTGTCCCGGCTGGCAGCAGACAGCCACAAAAGAAAGCCACCTGGTCAGAGCCTTGAGCTATCACACTGCTGAAACACCAACAAAAAAAGCAAACTGAAACCTCATCAGATGAGGACGACGCTGCCACAGATAGTGAGCGATTTGGTGAACAAATTTACTAGAGGATCATTGGTGGAATATAGTCTAAAAACCAAAGGAATTATA
This sequence comes from Martes martes, assembly GCF_963455335.1. Lineage (NCBI taxonomy): Eukaryota > Metazoa > Chordata > Mammalia > Carnivora > Mustelidae > Martes > Martes martes. The sequence goes on along the minus strand of NC_137889.1, from coordinate 197,091,565 downwards.
GAAAATTTTTAACTTTATTCAGTAATTGTGTTGGTCTTATTAATACTGCAGTGTTATTTTAGAATTTATTGTTAGGTTAAATATATGATGTCTATGAGGTATCAAAGTTTTCTTTGAATGCTGTAACAACGTCCTTCATGGTGCTTATGCTCCCGAGGGGCGGATATTGTTGCATGTATTTGTTGGAGTTTTAAAAAATAGTTTTAAGTGAAGCATCGTTTCATGATATTGCCACATAGTGGAGACACAGAAGATAGATTTTTTTTCAAGTTTTTCTTCTAAGATGGCTTCAGGGATTGCCCCTGAGAAAGAAATAGGCCCCACAGAGGGTCCTCTTTCCCCACAGGTCTCCACCCCCACACTCAGAAAGCCTAGCCTTCATATCTGTTTCACCGAAGGCCTTCCACAGTCTCAGGAGCAATGCATAACAGCATTTTGATCCTGGTTGATTCCCATCCGTAGGAACTGCAAGGCTTGGCCACAAGAGAAAGAAAGAGAAAGAAAGAGAAAGAAAAAGTTACCAGCTGACGAATGGCGACAAAATCCCGAAGAATCAGCTGAATCAAGAAAGTGTGTTCATACAGAGGCCTTGCCTAGCTTTTAGAACAGTAACTTTTGGGGGGCACTTGGGTGGCTCAGTGGGTTAAAGCCTCTGCCTTCAGCTCAGGTCATGATCCCAAGGGTCATGGGGGTTTGGGATCAAGACCCACATCATGCTCTCTGCTCAGCAGGGAGCCTGCTTCCCTTCCTCCCTCTCTGCCTGATTGTGATCTCTGTCAAATAAATAAAATCTTAAAAAAAAAAAACAAAAAAAAAACAGTAACTTTTTGCTTTGCTTCCTCTAACTTGAACAAGAGGGCGATATTGACACAGCTATCCCAAAGGGATAGGTGCAGAGAACCCTGGCCCCTTGTGTTCTACCACTGACTGCCTTCCTGACCACCCTGTATTTTGGTAAGTTTTACAGAGAAGCCTTACTTTTAATTGCCTAGTCCTGTACTGCTGGTTTCATTTAATAAAATGAGGAGTTCTGGGTGCTTGGGAACAAAAGCGTTAATGGAAACACCTGAAATAAAAGTAAAAGTGCTCTAAGAAAATAGCTACTGAGTTATTCTATCTAAGGCAACAAAAAGAAATTTCTATCTTGGAGAGTCTCTGCTAACTCCAGAGGGCCAAGATTTTCATGATAAAGAGGTCTCTTGGAAAGTGCCCCATTTTTATCTTTTCCATTTTGAGAAAATATCACAGGTGTGCTGCTTTTTCCATGTGTCCCTGATAAGGCAATTTACATTTGTTTTGCCTTGGTTGGGAAGGCAGCACTGTATTTAATTTAGGTCTGGTTTTTGTCTTCTGGCTAAATTGTAGCTTTCCAAGGAAACTTAAAACAATGAATTATGAAATATACCTAACCATATTCTTTTCATTGCAGCTGCATTTCTGCCGTGTCCCAACCATAGCACAAATCATTTGAGGAATTTCTTCTAATTATAACCTCAGGCTTCCTGGCTCTTCTTTGAGTGAAGGTTGCTGCTGAGGGTAAGGAGTATTAAAAATATAAATCCTGTATCTATGAAAGAATTAACAGCTTCATATTCCATGCTGTTTAAAATTTATTGTATGTGTTGCTACAGGTAAGAAATTCCCGTAAAGTTTTATTATAAAAGCTTCAGTTGTGCTTGAGTTTTCAAATATAAATGGGCTGTTTGGGGTCCAAATAAAAACTACGGTTCCCATTGTAAATTACAGTTGCAACCAAGTATGGATTTTGAAATGAATTATCTTGTTCCTCATCCTTAACTCTCACCTACCTGATAATGTGTTATTTTACTTTAAAATACAGTTGGTCCACATTATTCACAGATTCATATTTGTGAGTTTATCTACTCACTAAAATGTATTTGTGATAGCCTCATGATGATTTTTCTGGTATTAGCAGACATACATGCTCACAGCAGCAAAAATACGAATGGTGGGGTACCTGGCTGGCACGTGACTCTTGATCTCGGGGTGCTGAGTTCAAGCCCCAAATGGGGCATGGAGCCTATTTGAAAAAACAACAAAAAACCCCCCACACTGTCCAGTGCTCACACTCAGCTGGGATCCAACAAGGTGACCGTCTGCCGTTTTGTTTCAGTTCTCATACTGTAAATAAGTGTCTTTTTCGTGGTCTATTTACTGCCACGTTTTTCTCATTTTTATACTTTTTATTGATGATGTCTCTGTTTAAAATGGCCCCCAAACACAAGTGTAAGAAAGGTTTGGTGGTCTCACGGAGAGGATTTATATGTTAAATAAGCTTTGTTCAAGCTTGAGTCACAGTGCTGTTGGCCAGGGGTTCAGTATTAATGAAACAGCAAAATATATGAAATCAGATGTCTTTAAGCAGAAGCACACACATAGGAGAACACTTGTCTTGTTTGGTTGATGAAAGTGTTACGAACACTGGCTTGCAGGAACCTAACCGTGTGTTTCCCCTAGGAACAATAGTATCGATGCCAGACGGGCAGGGCCCCGAGAGGGCCTCAGGCCCCTCTCCAAGAAGGTTCTTGGCTTTGCACAAAATAGAATTCAAGAGCAAGCCACTTGGAGAAAGGGACAAGGATTTATTAAGTATAGAAGTACTTTGTCTGCTTCCCAGACAAAGTAGTGGTCTGTCCCCCCAGGCAAGGAAGAGGAACCCCCCCCCACCTTTGCCTCTAATGAAGGGTTTTATAAGTTGGTTTTTGTTTTTGTTTTTGTTTTTTAATTAGCTAACTGGATAGGGAGGGGCTTACTCTTTAACTTTGGGTTTATCACTTACATTGGGTGGTCAGTTTTTCCATTGTCTTCAGGTCGTGGAATCCCCCACGGGGAGCAATTTTAAGAATGTCCAGCTTTTATTACTTCCGCTGTCAGAGGGAGTGGGGTCTTGCGGTCTTTCATGAGTTGAATCTCATGACTCTTTATGACCTGCTGACTTTTAGGTTAAAGGTCAACCTAAAAACCAAAATGGCGTTACTTTGGTCAACTTGTCCAAGCCTCCTTTGCCTCCTGCTTTAGTACGGTAGTAACGGATTTGGTGTTCCCAGTGGCTTTACAGAACAAAACTACCACGAGGAATGAAAATTTACTATTCTTCAACCTGTGTCTGGGATATGATATTCATATGATAGTTTAAATCAGGGGTCCTCAAATTATGACACTGGGGCTAAATCCACCTCACTGCTGTTTCTTGTATAGCTTGAAAACTAATAGTTTTTATGTTTTTAAATACTTGAAAAAATCAAAAGAATAATATTTTGTGATATACAAAAATTATATAAAATTTGTATTTCAGTGCCTATAAATAGAGTTTTATTGGAACACAGCTGTGCTTATTTGTTAACCTATTTCTGTGGCTTTCACCCTTCAGCTGCAGAGCTGACTGGTTGTTACTCTGCTCAGCGCACTGTGATTTCAGTGATGCAGCTTTTACTCCACATTTATAGTGCTGTGCCTGCCGCCCTACTGTGACTTTTTGTTATTTTTTTTTACCAGTTCATATTCAGTCAGAATAAGAAGAGTGGACTTCAGATGTCGTGCATTTAAGGCACAGTACAATGTGAATTATGTTATTGAATTAGATGGCAAACATTGTGTTTACTATGCAGTGACACTGTCACTGTGCTAAAAGTATACAATATATGTTGGCATTACCGGGCATCACGATATTCCCAACTTACAGAAAGTAATGGTCAGGAATATAAAGAGTTTAAAATGGGACAGTTCATCATAGCAGAATGGGTTTAAAAGAAAAACTCCAGCTAACAGAAAACTCTTCTTCTATATACTACCCTCAGAACACTTCTAGCCACCAAATATGTGTATTTTTTTCCCCACAACAAGCAGTTCTCCAGTTCTCTGCGGACACCAGTTGGGGGTCCGACAGTTCAATTCAGTTCTGCCACTGCCTGGAGTTAGCGTCAGATCCCACAGGTTAAGGGGTCAGTCCCACAAGACCACTGCCCCTCCTCAGACGCCAGTCCCAGGTAGTGGATCTTCAGGTTACCCGCAACTTCTGTCTGACTCAGTTGCAAATTGAGGGTTCCCACACCCCCTGCCTTGGCTTTGCTAATATGCTAAGTAAAATGGCTCACAAAACTAAGAAATGCACTTATTACTATCCATTTATAATAAAGGATAAAACTCAGGAAAAGATGGATATGGCAGTGCATCAGGCAGGGTGCACAGAGCTCCCATTCTCAGTATGGAGGCATCATCATATAGGCACTATTGATTAAATCATTGGCCATTCATTGGTGATTGAATCTACAGCCCTGCCCTCTGAGAGGTCAAGGGGTCGGGCTGAAAGTTCTGAGTTGCTGCTCCCCCAATTGGTTCCCATGGCAACCAGCCCCCATTCTGTGGTTATCAAGGAGAGGCTTTTTTTTTTTTTTTTTTTAAGATTTTATTTATTTATTTGACGGGGAGTACCAGTACAAGTAGGCAGGGCAACAGGCAGAGGAAGAAGCAGACTCCCTGCTGAGGAGAGAGCCCAGTGGAGGGGAAGAGGGTCTCAATTCCAGAACCCTGGGATCATGCCCTAAGCCTAAGGCAGAGGCTTAACCTACTGAGCTCCCTAGGTGCCCCAAGAAGGGGGCAAAACTTGCCTCATTAGTATACATTTAGGTGTGGTCAAAAGGGCCTTTTTATTATGAATAACAAAATTCAGCTCCTTTAAGAGCTGTTTCAGGAGCATAGAAGGCCAAATATAACAAAAGATGCTTCTATCACTTTTCACTTAAGAAGTTACAACGATTTTAGAAGCTGTGTGCCAGGAACCATGGATGGAGACCAAATATGTATTTCTTATTTCATCACAATGTCACAGGGTTTTAATTGATGAAATTGGCATTTTGCTCAGACAATGGATTATTTAAAATGGATTCTCATTGGTCAGAGTAGTTGTATGAAGGCATTTGGATTGGTTGAGATGTGTTTAGGAGACAAGCCCACATTTAAATGAACAGGGGATAAGAATCTGGTAAATCCTCAGGGATGGACCTGAGACTTAATCTGTATAAGTGTTTCTGTTCCTTCCAAGGATAACAGAATCCATCCTGCCTGTAGTTAGTCTTCATACAAGATGGGATGAAATCCTCTCAAGGGGAGGGATTTCTTTGAGCTCAGAGCACAGAAATATGACCTGTTTGTGTCCACATACCTGCCTAAGGCACTGACATTAACATCAACACAAAAACTGGAGGGATTATTCTAAATAAAAAAGCTGCCCTGATCTCTGTACCACCACCATTATAAACAAACAGGAGGCTGACGTTAGAAAAAGGAGCAGATGGAGACGGAGCGACTGCTTGCATCTAGAGAGTGCAGTATTATCTACCACTGTGACATGGAAGATAGAGTAGCTTTTCACCAGGTGATGGCAACTTGTACTCGGCAAGCCATAGATAACTGGATCTGGGTTGTTCATGTAGCCCAAGTAGGACCATCAAATCTCTTCTTAAAATATGACCTAAGAGATACAAAGAAACCAAGTCTGTTGGGTAAGTGGATCATGTTAGACCAGCCATCACACGAGCCCAAACCCACAGGCATTATACAGCTAGGATGTTGCACGGAAGACAAGGGTAGCAGAGAACGTTTAGCAGAGAACGTAAGAAGAGAAAAGACAAAAATAACACCATCTTGCAAAAGAAGCTGAGACTGAGATCCCACAGTCTCTACCCCCGTATGTGCCCCAAATTCCAAAATTTGAAATTGCAACCACTTGTTACTTTCTTATTGGTGCTGTAGCACTAAAGTTAGTGACTTAAAACCGCACAAATTTATTACCTGACAAATTCTTGAGGTTAGAGATCTGAAATGGTTTCCAGAGGGCTGTGTTCCTTCTGGAGACTGTAGTCAAGAATCTGGTTTCTTAGGTCTTCCAGCTTCTGAAGTTTCCTTGGCTCCTGACCTGCCTCACTGTGTCCTCTCTATTGTTGCATCTGCTTTCCGGCTCACCTTCCTGTTTCCCTCTTATGAGGACTCTTGTCCTGATAACCCAGGATGATCTTCCCATCTCAAAATGCTCAGTCACATTTATTGATCTTGTTCCTCAGGTCCTAGAACTTCTTGATTCAGATCTGCGGACACGAACATGCTTCTCTAGCTTCCACACCACAGTGGTGGATAATCCCATACCCTCTAGATGCAAGAAGTCATTCCATCTCTGTTTCCTCCCTTTTTCTATCTTTAGCCTCCTGTTTTGCTTACAGTGATGGTGGTAGGGAGAGCAGAGCAGCTTTTTTATTTAAAGTAATTCCTCCAGTTTTTGTGTTGGATGTTAATGTCAGTGCCTTAGGCAAGGTTTGTTCTCTTCTTTGGGCAGGAGGTTATTAAAATGCCTTATCAAGACAATCCTGACCTTGATCTCTGATGCCATCCATCTCAAGGAGACTGCTCCATTATACCACACATATAATGAGTTTCCAGAGGTCAGTTGTTTTTTATGTCTGGAATGTACAAATGCCGTAATTTGTCTTGCCACACCTATTGCTACACCTGAGTGGCAGATGTCATCTATATTTCAGTGATGTGCTCAAAAACCCAGTGCCCAAGGGATAAGATGTTCATTTCTCCTACCCCACCCCTGGCTTAATATCTCTGATACCTTGTCACTTACCCTAACGTTGTTTAATGGAAGCAGGACACACACTCAGAGATCAAAAATGGTGAGGCAACCATGCAGCTGGTAATTCCCAGTGGCCTTATAGGCATGGCAAGCCACACATGGACTCCATTGTCATTTTTGTTCTGTATGCAGAGTTGCTGACATTGTTGATAAAGTTTTATTAAAATTCTTAGAATTTAGGTTCCCCTGAGGATTAAAGGGGAAATGTCCTTCTAAGTAGGACATTTCTTATGACCACCTCTCAAGTTTTCCTTTAATCACATAGAATAAAGCAAAGGTGTTTTCCCCTGTAAAACCTTTGCTAGAAGTTTGGCTTCCTTTCATGTAGGGACTGAAGTGATCCATCAACAGAAGTGTGTATGCAGATTTTACTCTCTGATTTTATGAAAAAGGTCCATGGATACAAATTCTATGAGTTTGGTATTTAAAATCAACTCAGAATGCCCCTGTGGTGGGTAACATGTTCAAATGAATGTACTGGCTGCAGGAGTCATATTTTAGGCAAAATGGTCACTTCTCTTTGGCCTGAGGAGGCTTTCCTGCGTGAGCTCAGTGTTCATTTGCTCTCCCACTTACACACAGAATGCTTGCCTTCAGGCTTCCTCCCCCAGAAGGACCAGGATGCAGTGACTCCACTCTTCCTCCATTGCCCATGGCCAGCAGGGGCCATCAGGAGAGAGAAGACAAGGTGGTTACCCAATAAAAGGGTAACCTCAAGTCAAAATAGAGAAATTAGAAATCCAAATTCTTGAAGAAGAAAAAAAAAACCCACCTGTAACTCCCAAATATAATATCTCTAGCTCTCTAAAGTGAATGGGACAGGCCCGGTGTTTGAACAGAGGTCTTATAAGGGACTGTGTTTGTCTGTGGCTGAGGTCACACTGTCCCACATACTTCACAGGGAAATAGCACAATTGACAATTGGGAAAGTTTCAAATTTGCCTCTTGGAGGTGGTCTGCTGCTTAAAGTCTCCTCTTCTTCCAAAGACTTACCAAGTAGAATGAGATTGTTTAGATATACCATTATGTCCATGGAATTTATATTCCCAAACACTCTCTCTAGCTCAGCTGCAAAAAGAGATACAACTTCAAGATTTGGTGTTTTTCTTCCACCTAAAGTAGGGTTAACACTTTTTTTCTGAGCTAGACCTTTATTTTATTTTAATTTTATTTTCTTTCCATAGGACTTATATTGATTGGTCTTTAGAGTCATTCTTTTATTTGCAGGTATGTTCAGATGTTAAATGCATACTGTCCTCTGCCTAAGGCAGGTATCTTCAAACAGGTCTAAAAGGGTGTCAGTTCAGTCGGTCAGATGTCAGTCCTGCCACCACCCAGTCAGTCCTTTGTGTGCTGCTGGAAGAAAGTGTTCAGAATTTCTTGCTTTCTTTTGGAAAGAAATAATTGACCTGGGGAGATATTAAATCAAAACATTCTTATCTTACTCCATATACTGAAGAGAAAAGGTTTTCCCCTTCTCCGTCTGTTGTAACCAGAAACTACTCGGAGCACAATTAGCATAAATATTAACTCAAAAACGCTGGGCCTAAGAAGAACATTCTAACTTGGGGGGAGGAGACAGGGCACAAACTTTTTACTGAGGTTTACAGGAAGGAGCACTTAACAATTCGGTAGTTCCAAGAACTAGGCAAAGATGTTCTCCTAATAGTAGTAGCCGTGGTTTGGGCAATTTGGATTTGATCAAGAGGAGTGGAGACAGTGAGGGGCCAAGACATTGTGTAGGAGGGAGTGGAGAAGAACAGTTAAGGACACTCAGTAGAAACTTCTGAGTTCTTCAGGGTCTCTTACACTATTTTTAACACAAAGGAATGCAAGAATGTTTTGCAGATGAAAAGAAGGCTATTTCATAATGTTTTTACAAGCATTATATATTCACTTTCTTCATAGCATGTGTACCTCTGGCAGGGACATACACATCCTTGCAGTATGTTGTTGAAGAACAAGAAATAGTATTCACAATCTACCAATTCATTTAATTTCCACGGGAAGAAAGAATTGTTATGTGGTAACAGTTGAGGGTCCCAGTGTCACCCATAACAATAGGATGAGTCCTCTGGGAAAAGACCTATTTCTTAAATTTAGAAATGCCGCTACCACCAGTCACCACAAATACCAGCACTAACATCCCCACCTCTACCACTGAGCACTTGGCTCAGCAGTTAGAGCATTTTGAATTCCCAACATGAAATACTAAGCTAATCTATTTTAGCCAATTTGTCCCATGCCATATTCTACATATATCTTAATTTTGTAGGATTCCAAAATCCAGATACTCTGACATTAATCCATCATTAGTATGTTTTTTTAAGTCAGTAATTTTCTCTAATGAAACAATTTTTTCTAGGATGCTCCTTAAAAAGTGGAGGGGCTTCATATTGATAATGTTATTTCTCTTTAACACATTTTATATCCGATTCAGTGGTGGATAAATGATGATGGATAAATTCTAATTGATCACTTGCTTCTCCATTACTTAGTTTGATCACAAGGCCTCTTTATATTATAATGGATAGCAGCCTAATTCAATCTAACTTCCACAAAAAGGGAATATTCGCATAGCTATCTATAGTCTATAGGTAATGTTGGTTTCAGGCATGGGTGGTCCTGGGAGGTTAAACAATATCCTCAGGACCATTTTCCTTTTCTTCCAACTTTGCTTTCCCTTGGGTTGGCCTGATTCTTGAGTCTCAGTGGAAAATATGGCCACTAGTAGCTCTAGGCTCATGGTATCTCTTCAGTTAGTGCTTTTTGTACTTCAAGAAAATGTGCCAGGGAAGACTTTAATAGGCTTGCATAGTAGGTGGAATAATGGCTTCCCCAAGATGTCCATGTCCCAATTTCTAGAACCTGTGAATATGCTACCTTATATGGCAAAGGGAACTTTGAAGGTGCGATTCAGTGAAGGCTCATAAGATGGGTGAACAGCCTGGAGCATCCAGATGGGCCTGAACTAGTCGCAGGAGGGAGGCAGGAGGTCTGCTACTAGCTCTAAAGATGGAGGAAGGGGGTCATGAATCAAGGAATGCAGGGAAAGGCAAGAAAACACACTGCCTCCTAGAAACTCCAGAAGAACACAGACCTGAGGACCCATTCTAGACAATGATCTTCAGAACTATAAAATAGTAACTCTTTTTCTAAGTCACTAAGTTTGTGGTAATTTCTTATAACAGGGATAGGAAACAAATACAGCTTTTGATGATTGGCCAACCCTGAACCAACGGGTCAAACTTTGGTGTAGGACTGTAAGGATAGTACACTGCTCAGATATGGGCTATGTGCACTCCCAGAGCCAGGGTTGGGGTAAGTCCAACCTAAACCACATGCATGGAGTTTGAGGAAGGAATGAATCCTTCATGCTTCTTAGCTGCTCTGTGGGATTCATGTGTACACACGTGTGTGTGTGTGTGTGTGTGTGTGTGTGTGTGTGTTTATATCTATTTATAGTCTCATGATCTAATTAGCACTCTCTTTGGCCTCTCCTGCTAGTCTTCTGTTGGTATGAAATTTCTCAATATTCTTTAGTCTTGGATGAAGGCCACCAGTCTATTGTGCATCAAGGCCAATACATTTGTGGCATTTAACCTACATATGACTTTGAAAGCAGAAGCTGCCCTTGTTTCAGAGTCTTTCTTCTTCTGTTTATAGTTCTGATACATTTTATTCTTACTCCTTATTCTTACCACAGCCCATAAGTCAGATTTAGGCCATCTGAGAAACATTTCGTGCTCCTGACAAATACCGTTAGCTTTCTTTATGTAGTAGCATACAACATAAGCAACCTTATCTCTCCCCTGACCATCACAGCTCATCCCACTGATTCTGATGTAATCTCTGCATTTCTATCCCCTGGTCAAGTTCTGTGGATGGATCTTCTATTTCCAGAAGTGATCCAGATTTCAAAAAACAAGTTATTAGTCTGATAATGAGGATCTATATACCACTTTCCATATATTGCAAGAAAGCTCAATATTAATTTTGCAGAAGGCATGGTTCCAGTCATCTCAATTTATATACTCACTCACTGGTTCCAGTGACCAGATCACAAAATGGTATACTATTTCTCTCTCCCTCCGTCTGAGGATTCTAAACCCCAAAACCACATTATTCTGGAGCCACTTCTCTTGGTACTATTTTGCTAATATTTTGGCTGCCATGGTGGATTGTCTTTTAGATCAGTTCTCTTTTGATTTGATTCAGGTACAACTGGGCACTCAAATGCCCCTGGAGACACCCCTGTGGGAAGAACTATAACTGGGTTTCTCTGCCTATTATCTTGGAAGTGGAAGACTGTGACAGTAAGGTGAAATCTTTAAGAGAAAGGCATTTGTTCCAACACACAGTTTTTTTCCACTGGAGAAATGCAGGTATCTGCTGTTAATTGATGAGAGAAAGCATGCCCTACCTCTTTCTCAGCTGGAAAAACACACAACAGAGTTGCAAAGGAAGACCATTCTGTTCTTAATTTAGGCTTGCACTATATTGTAACCCATATAATATCCGTAGGGGGTAAGAATTTAGGAATGGTTTTCTTTATTTTACTCATTTCATTCTCTGCTCATGTAAGTGAGCTTTCACTTATAAACTCTAGGGGGTGGACATAGGGTCTCTCTTCTGGACTCTCCTTCTTGACGTATCCCCATAGTCGTTGATTCTCATTAACTACTTCTCTTTCTTCCCAATCCCAGCCTACTCTGCTGTGGGTGCCCCTGAAATAGGTGTCCTTTCCTGTTCCACAAGATTTCTGTGCTGGGCAGAAGGTAGGAGAGGTAGGTAAAGTGCTAGTCTGGCCTGAAAGTAGGATACAAATTTTAAAAACATCTGACACTTTATATTATAGATGTTTGTTTCCCACTTTATATTATAGATGTTTATTTCCTGTCAACACATCCCTTTCCTCTTATATCTTATGTTAAGAGACTGTCCCCTGCCCATCGGACAGCCACCATTCTATCACCTACATGTAGAAGATTTCAGCTTCCAGGAAGTAGGGGTGGGGTGGGAGAAAATTCATCTCACTATGGATTTTTTTTTGGTCTTTTTTTTTTTTAATTTTATTTATTCATTTGAGAGAGAGAGAGCTCGAATGAGCGTGAGCAGGGAGGGGCAGAGGTGGAAGGGGGAAGGGAGAAAGAACACGAAGCAGACTCCGCACTGAGCCCAGAGTCCATGCGGGGCTTGATCATGACCTGAGCCGAAACCAACAGTTGGATGCTCAACCAACTGTGCTACCAGGACGCCCCCAAAACTCATCTCACTATATTAAAACAAACAAACAAACAAACAAACAAACCAAGGTGGCATATGTTAGTTTCTACAACTTCCTGACGCCAGTTTACAAACTTCATATCCATTATATTTCCCCCTCTTCCTCTCCTGGTACTATAAAACGTGAGCGTCTTTTTTGCTCCGCATTATAATTATCATTAGTTATTCCTGCAGCAGGGACCTGACTCCTTTGCTTAACTTTATGGTGCTCCTCCATCATCCAACACCCCTTAATTCTGCACCTCTCAATATTCCCTGTCATCCTTCCATCTCTCTTCTCCCACTCGTGGTCCTTTTATTTATGTCATTCATAGCAGCTGCCCCCGTTCTCTCATTCTTCATGCCCTCCCACTTTTTATCACTCTGACCTCTGCATCTGTGCTCCGGTTCACTAATGTGATCTTCAGCTGTGTCTGTTCTTCAGGCGCATCTACTGAGTTCATCTACTGTGTTTTATTTCAGTTACAGTAGTTTAAATTTTAATGATTCGGATCAATTTTTAGTAGCTTATTTTGCTACATGGATGTGATATCTTTTTTATTAATGCTTCTGAAGATATTAATTATACTTTTAAAAAAATCTCTCTCCGTTTGGTGTATTCCCCCTCCGCCTCAGGAGTTCAGCATATTTAGGTTGATGCTTATATTTCAGGGTGTGATTTTCTTTAACTATTTGGTGATTCTTTGTTGTGTTCTTGTCTCTGACTTAACTTTCTCTGCTAGCTTCTGTTATTGTAGAACCTTCCAGTAATTGTGAGGAAAAGATAAGCTCTAAGGTAGAGGATGTCAATAAGAAGTCTTCCATGGGGAGTGTTCCTTGTGCCCCTTGGGTGTAGCTGGCCACTCAAGACCCAGCTTTGGTTTGTGTGTGGACACGGCAAGACAGCTGTCTGGGAACCAGGAAGTGGGTTCTCACCAGACACGGAATCTCCTGGCGCCTCATCTAATCTTGGATTTCCCAGCCTGCAGAACTGTGAGAAATAAATTTCTGTTGTTTATAAGCCACCCAGTCCATGTGTGCTGTTGTAGCAGTGGAACGGACTGAGACAGCATCTGAGTTGGTGTAAGTCAAAATTAGAAAACTGTCACCACCAGGCTCCTTCAGATATTCGGGAATTGACTTAAAACAGTCTGTTTGAGACAAAGACATCTGAATTTTGAAAAGGCTGAAATTGTTGCCTAGTTTTTAAACCTTGAGTTATGCTCAGATATCCAAGATGTATCAGAGGCTTCCCAGTAAGAATATTCGTTTCTGTGTTGTGAAATTAGAAATAATCTTAAATTTACAGGAAGGAAGTTGACTCAGTTTTTTTCTATCTCCCTAATGTAATACTACTGTGCAGACACTAACAAGGCTGATGGAGAAGATAAAGTCATAGAAATATTCATGACATAATTAATGGGGGAAAAAGCATGTTATAGAGCAATACGTGCGGAGATTCTTTAAAGGCAAATTATTTGCCTATGGAAAGGTAAAACCATGAAACATAAAGTGATATTTTCAAAATGTTAAGGTTTGGTTGGATTTATATAGGCTATTCCATGAAGTTAAAATTTATTGGGTGAAATGTATTACTTTTGTCATCGTGAAAAGTGTTGCTATACTCATCTTTTCAGAAACGCATCTGTTTGAGTAAAGCAGGAACCTAAATAATTGTTCTGGATCATTAAATAAGATCCTAATTCTTTCTTAAACAGTTGTAGTTTTAGTGAATTGATATAATAATTAAAGTGATTAATTAAAGATTGAACTAAAAATGATACCACTTAGAGGCTAATGATAAACTTACTGTGATAACAAAAAAATGTCTAGTGTTGAGACTTTTATTCTTTAAATTTTGGTTGGTATATATATATGTATATATATAGAAAACACAAGATAGCGACTGCAGTAGTGGTAGGTGGGCTGCAGACAATTCTTAGAAAAATACTGCAGAAGTTTTTCTTCATTGCCAGAGGAATCTCATTTTTCACCCTGCGGGTGTCCTAGGCAGGTAGCCCAATACTACCCACTAGCGGTTTGTAGGAACAAAGCAACAATGCCTACTAAGGGTAGGTATTTTGTATAAGCTTTTTTATCCCTAGGACTTTTAAATTATAGTGAACAATTTTTTATGCTTATGGAGCTTTATAATTCATAATAAACATCCTTTTTATTTTATATATCAGAAAAACAAGGTAAATGAATAGCCTTAGATCCAACAGCTACATTGTGATAAAGATGGGACTAGACCCTGGGACTCCACTGTCCCTTGCCAACATAATTTTTGCCCGTCTGAGCTGACTCAGCTTTAATTTGCTAGTATCCTAGAATCCCGAGGTGTTTGTCAACATATTTCTGAGCTGCAAACTCGATTGTGCGTAGGAAGCTCAGAGATCCGCATTACTTTCAGCTCCCCCTGAACTTGTGATACTTCGGTTAGAGATGGGCCTTTGAGTTTGGGACACCTATTTATTTATTCCAGTTAATGCTACATAGATAAGATGTGCAGATGGTTAAGTTAAAACATCACCCAGATATGTGGTTATTGTTGATGAGACAAAGCCAACACATGAAGCCTGAGCGTTCTGGAAATGCCCTCCTTGTTCCTGCTCACAATGGTAATCGGCAGGATCTAGTGTCATTTATTGCAGACATATTTTTACTATTAAAAGGGCATGCTGTTTGTTAAGGCTTGTGGCTTCAGTTTCTTGATCTCCTTGACACCTGAAGGTAGAATTGTGGCCTTTATGTCATGCATTTTCTTGTGGACTAGGCAGCAAGTGAAACCAGAGGGATGTTAATAAATGAGATGGTGATGCAGTAAGTCTCATGATTTGGCGGGATGTGTGTATCTGCACGTCTCCTCTTCATTTGGTTCTTCTCCCTCCCCCGACTGCATTTAGATAGGAGAGCACTTTACTTTATTGTTTTTCAAGTCTATGACTGGAAGGAAACTTACCTGCATTTTTTGAACTGATTTGTATCAGAGTTCACTGGAATGAGAGACTTTTGATTAATGCCTCTAGGTGGTGCCTGTGACCTGTATTTGGAGTCAGTAGCTTTGTGTGTCAAGGAGAGGAAGAACACTTTAGAGGAGAGAGAGACAGAGATGGAGAGAGAGAGAGAGATGGAGAGATGGAGAGAGAGAGAGAGTGTGTGTGTGTGTGTGTGTGCGCGCACGCCAATCTCCAAGCTCTGTAGAGAGGCAGTATTAGAGACCAACAAGTGAGCTCGGGAACACTATGTGGTTATTCAGTCCTTGTTTTTCCAATATTCTTTGTCTTTTCCCTTCTTAGAAAGAGAGTTCACAAAGTTGACATAAAAAAGGGGTGAAACCCAGAAAGGAATTGGAATTTTAAAAATGTATGGCTAGCCATTTATGTTTTTAGGGTGATAAAATGACACTTGCGTGTATATATTGCACATAAAATATATCTAATGAGTACGCACAGAAGGCCTTCTGTTAGCGTTTTATTGTCTTTCTTTGTAATGACGATGCATAGCAAGTCTTTTCCTCTCCCTTGGTGTTTTAGCCGTCTTCACTGCCACTTGGGGAGGTGGATTTGCTCACTCAGGTGTTGACGTCACGTGTGATTGGAGTTTCTATCAGTGTTACAGGGGAACTAAGGTGAATGTCCGTGTGTCACTCTAGAAAGCAAAGCTGGAAGGACCTTTAGAGATCAGCAAGGGAGAGAGTTTTCAACCTTCGGTTTTTGTGATCAATAACCTTTCAAGCACAGATTGCCTAATCACGTTTTGGGTTTAGAATAATTAAATAAAACAAACAAGGTCAGGAAAGTCTGTAATTAACAGAGCCTGGATTGAATCAACGCAGCCTGGTCAACTGTCTCCAGCTTTCACTGTCTTTCTACCATATCCTCTCTTTCATTGGATTTTCAGTGACTTCATAGACCAAAAATTTGGGGGGTCAGTTTAGGATTGGCAATGTTTTTTTTTTTTTTTTTTTTTTTTTTAAAAGATTCCATTTATTTATTTGACAGAGAGAGATCACAAGCAGGCAGAGAGGCAGGCAGAGAGGCAGGCAGAGAGAAGTGGAGGGAGAAGCAGGCTCCCTGCTGAGCAGAGAGCCCGATGCGGGACTCGATCCCAGGACCCTGAGACCATGACCTGAGCCGAAGGCAGCGGCTTAACCCACTGAGCCACCCAGGCGCCCCTAGGATTGGCAATGTTTTACTTAGTAAGGACGTGAAAGCCACCCCTAATAGCATCTCACCACTGCTTCATAAAAGAAAGGATTAAAAAAAAAGATTTATTTATTTGAGGGAACAAGAGAGTGAGAGAGAACATGAGCTCCTTGGAGGAGAAGAGGGAGAGAGAGAATCCCAAGTAGACTCCGGACTGGGTGTGGAGCCCAATGTAGGCTGAAATGGGGCTTGACTTGGAGCTCAGTCTCTGGACCCTGAGATCATGACCTGAGCCAAAATTAAGAGTCAGGGGCACCTGGGTCGCTAAGTGGGTTAAGCCTCTGCCTTCGGCTCAGGTCATGATCCCAGAGTTCTGGGATCAACCCCCGCATCGGGCTCTCTGCTCCGTGGTGAGCCTGCTTCCCCCCTCTCTCTCTGCCTGCCTCTCTGCCTACTTGTGACCTTTGTCGTCAAATAAATAAATAAAATCTTTAAAAAAAATCAAGAGTCAGACACTTAACTTGCTGAGCCACCCAGGTGCCCTAAAAGAAGGGATATTTTAACACATATGGATTTAATCCCAGAATCAATGGCAATCTTTTAATTTAATGATTTAACTTTATGTAAAACTCTACATTGTTCATTTCACCAAGGATAAATGAGCTCCTCTTGGTTTGTTGGTAATCCATGAGCAGCAGTGGAGACCTACTGGTCTAAGAAAAAGCTTCATTTTTTGGATGGAGAAATTGAGGTCCAAATAAATTAAGTGATTTGTTTAAGGTCATATGTCTTGCATGTAGCAGAGAACTGAGTTTTTCTTATTAATTCAATTTCTTATTAATTCAATAGATAGAAGCTTGGATGGCTTGTCCCCATTTTTTTCTTTTTTCATCTGTTGCTGAGTGAAGGACATATACAAAAGCTAAGAAGAGGTTGTATATGTCAGGCAGAAAATAGATCCCATAACAAAATTTTCAATTCTGTGACACAATGGCATATTTATTTCCTGTGAAATCTAACCTGGTTCCTTTTTTTCCCTTTGTCCTGTTTCCTTCTTTTCCATTTTTTCCTTCCCCAGCTTTATAGAGGTATAATTGAAAAATAGAAGTACATATATTTAAAATGGACAACATGGTGATTTGTTATGAGTACACAATCTGAAACGATTATCACAGTCAAGATAATGAACATATCCATCACCTCACATAGATACTATTTGTGTCTGTGTGTGTGGTCCATTTTTTTCTGAGTCCTGTTTAGAAATACATCAGTGTGGGACGCCTGGGTGGCTCAGTCGTTAAGCATCTGCCTTTGGCTCAGGTCATGATCCCAGGGTCCTGGGATCGAGTCCCACATCAGGCTCCTTGCTCCACGGGGAGCCTGCTTCTCCCTCTGCCTGCTATTCTCCTTGCTTGTGCTTCCTCTCTTGTTCTCTCTCTCTGACAAATAAGTAAATAAAATCTTAAAAAAAAAAAGAAATACATCAATGTAAATTCAAGGGAAAGGAATAATGTTTACTGAGTACTTGCTCTGTGACAGGGATTTTGCTAGGTGTTTTGCATAGTTATTTAACCTTTGCCTGTCTCACAGCAACAACTGAGATCCGGGTGAATAGCATTAAATGCCAAAATTTTCCACACCATCGAGTTTCCTTGTGTTTGGTCTTTTCTTTAGAAACACAGAACATGCAGAACAGTATCTTCTTACCATCTGGAATTAATGATATTATAGTTTATGTATCTATAAATTCTCCCTCGTTCTTCATTTTACTATAGCTCTGGTCAAAAGAGGGGCTTTTTAGAATTACCCAACAGTGCTGGTGGGGGGAACTAAATTGAGATGAACTACATTTGTATGCAAATTAATGAAGGGGAAAGAGAAGTCAATGAATGCCATCTCATCTTTTGAAATCCTTTCCCATATAGAAAAATGGGTGAACATTCTGAAGTAACCAGTCTTCACTAATATGACCACCAGGGGGTGTTCAATACTGTCAGATTTTGGTGGTTCTGTCTCCAGTAAAATCACAGCACCACAGGTTTTCTGTAATTACATCTTTTCTCTCTGTCCCTCCTTTCTTCTTCAGAATGTCCATCCTTTTGGGACGGATAATTTACCTTTAATATATTGACTTTTGGAGCTTCAATAATATTCCATGAAAAATAAATAGTCTTTTTATGAGATTAGACCATATATTATATATGAAGTATTAGTTACCTTGACCATTGCTTCTTGAGATAACCTTTCTAGAGCCTTCCATGAAATGATATAGGATAAACATGCCACAGGAATGCTCTCGGCCTCTCACCTCTAATTTTCTCATTTTCTTTTGTTCCAGCCCATCCTTTACAGCCAAATTTAAATTCCCTTTTCCTTAATAAAATATTTTCTGGCTATTTGATTCTAGAGAACTTCTCCTAACCTCTTACAGCATTTAGGGATCAGTTCCTAATTCCCTATGTAGTCCTATATTGTCTAACACCATTAGCGTCTCCATTGCGTTCCTTCCTCTGTAGGGTTAAGAACTCCTAAAGGAGAAACAATGGAAAATTCTCCCCAGGCCACCATGGTATAGGACTGAAACTAGGGTCTCAACGATAAGGGTAAAACATACATCAGGCTCCACCCTTACCCACTGTGTGAGAACTGTAGCTCCCCTGGATTCTTCCAAACCAGTTCTGAGTCAGCCTGGGTTTCCTTCCACGGGTGCATCTGTCAGTCAGTTGCTGCCAGGAGGAGTTGGTGTCCACTGTCCCCTCTCCCCCCCCACCACAGTAATGCCATTGCTGCTGCCACTAGAAGCATCTGGAGTCTCTGCAGTGCAGTCACAGTCCTGCCCGTCAAACTGGCCTCCTCCCCGGCTCCTTGTGCAGGAAAATATCTTAGTGTTTGTTGCCCTTTGTTTAGCCTTTTTAAAATGAAAAGCCATTTTTTTCCCAATTTACACAATACAAGACCTTGAAAAGTTTTAAATACAGAAATGTTTTTCTCTATGTTGAGGTGTAAGTGTACGTGTATGTGTATATACTTCTCCTTTTTTACATTAGTTTTTTTTTTTTTTTTTTTTTTTTTTACAAAACAGGTATAGTACTGTATGATTTAAAGAATTTATTTCACAAAAGTCTTTGTCCACAAAATAAAACAAGCTGTCTATGAAACATCCAAATAACAATGGCTTGGGCACCAACCAGGCAGAGGAGCGGAAAGTTCACGCTTTTCGCTGTGTGTTTTTTTCCCCCCAAGTGTCCTGAAATTCACCCAGCTCACTTACAGCCTTACCTCCATTCTGTCTACCCATTCCTCACCTGCCGCTGTCATCTGAGAATGAATACAGCCCTGAGAGCCATAGGCTGCATCCCCCTAAACCCAGGAGAATTCTGCCAGGAACTCAACTGCCCCCAGACATTTCCTCACTGTCGTGGTGTTCCTCACACCATACTTGCTCCTGGTGGAGATATCTATGGATCCACACTTTGAGGTGTGAAAGAGGATACTTCTTAGCATTATACTTCATTGAGGTGCCAACAACAACAATGCCTGCTTTAAGGTAGACAATTTTCAATGCACTTATTGGTTCATTGACTCATTTTTTTTCTTTCATTTAAGAAAAATGTTTGTTGAGTACTAACTCCATGTCAGGAACAATACTAAGGGGTGGATAATTTCCCACCTGGTGTCCTCAAAGGGCCTGAGAGAGGTGGGGAGTGGTGGTGAGAGTCTGTGTTGGAACAGGTTCCAACATTAGGTGCACACTGGTCCTGAAACCCACATTCCCTTCAATGACTTTGGCCCTAGGTCTCAGTTCTGGTGATCTGTGGCCTCACCCTTCTTATGTGGGTTTCCTTGTGGGCAGCAGCTTATCTTGTTGACATCTGGCTTGAATATAACCATCCTCTCCCATCCTAGTTCTTCAGACATGTTTTTATATCTTAGACTCTCAAGAGTGTGGCTTTGGGATTCATTTCATTCTTTACCATTCTTTTTACTTTATACACATTTATAAAAGCAGAACATTCTACTCAACTCCACCAAACAGACCAGACCTCTAAATTCAATTGCTGTGTTGAGAGAGAAACATAATTCCTTTAATCTACAAATCTGAGCCCTGATTCAGCTATAATATCCTGTAATAACTATATATATATATATATAATTTTAAATTATTTTCTCCTCCTCTTCCTAGCTTAACTTTATATATAATAAATGCTAACAGATAGTATTAAATATTCCTTGAAAACAATTTCAAAACCTATATAATCACCCATTGTGTGAATGTCCCATAAATGATTTCACCATGTTATTGGGGTGCTTGTGTTTTGTTTGTAAATTTTTGCTGCTATATAAAATCTCGTGATGTGAAACTTCAGATCTAAATCTCAGCCCACACTTATTTCTTTAGGAATGGCTTCTCTTAGTAGAATTACTGGCTTTTATTAAACAGGAAATTGTTTTTTCCATTAGTCTTCACCACTTTCCCTTTCTCGGCAATGTGTGAGAGCTATCCCACTGTATCTTTCTTAACAATG
Source organism: Martes martes (assembly GCF_963455335.1). Classification (NCBI taxonomy): domain Eukaryota; kingdom Metazoa; phylum Chordata; class Mammalia; order Carnivora; family Mustelidae; genus Martes; species Martes martes. The sequence goes on along the minus strand of NC_137889.1, from coordinate 197,070,974 downwards.
ATGTTTAGCATTTATTATTTTTGCATTTTGACAGAAGCATTGTTTTAATTTATATTTTTTGGTTACCACCAAGAATGTACATTTAAATATGCATTGTTGGCTTTTATATTTCTATTAGCTTTAATGCTTTTCATGATTTATGAACTTGCTTTATATGGTGAGCATAATGGCCCTTTGTCATAATTGTGCCAAGAGTTCTTTCAACATTGGGTTGTCTTTTCATATTGGCTATAGCATTTTGATAGATGTAAACTTAAAATTTTTATATGTCCATTTTTTGTCATATTTTTGGTGATATCCTAGCAAAGTATCATTCACAACCAAATATCAGCAGAATATTCACATAAATTTTTCCATTTAATTGTTTTATTTTAAAGCCATGTTAAAAACATGAAGTTTCATAGATTTTATAGAATAGCCTCTTTTTTTTCCCTCAAAGGTTGACCTAATGTGCCTCACATTCTTTGTTGAATAATTAATTTTTCCTCTTGTTTATGATGTTACCTTTGTGACATATTACATTCTTTTATGAACTATGGTTATTTGGGGTTTGTCAGTCTTGTTTGATTGTTGGTTTGTCTCTTTCCCAGTACCAACATTGACTTAATTACTGTGATTTTAAAATAAATGTTAATATTTGGTAAAACAAGACTCCTTTATTACTGCCTTAAAAATTATTCTGCATCAAAATACATTATATGTTTATTAAAATAAAAAATTAAAAAAAAATTATTCTGCATCTTGTCTATTTATAGTTCTAGGCTAAACTTAGAATAATTTTGTAATGTTATCCAGTTAGGATTTTTCCTACTCCATTTGATAACTTTTTATGGAGTCCTTCACTGGGCTAGGCACTCCTTATTCTAGGTGCTGGGGATGGAATGCAATTGTGTACAAGACAGGCAGTCACTGCTGTCACGGGGTTCCCAGCTTCATAGAGGAGACAGATGATAGACTAAAATAGGAGCAGCTATATAGTGCAATGTCAGGTGGTGATAGGTGTGACAAACAAAAAAAGCAGGGCAAAGCAGAGAATGATGGAGATGGTATTGGGTAACATGGTCCTCTCTAAGGAGATGGTATTTGCATAGCTCTACTAGATTGGGGGTGATACTGGATAGATATCTTTGCTTATTTATTATTTATAGAAATGATTCAGATATATGTTTAATATAAGATTATTATTTAACAATATTTATTTGTACATTAAATAATTTCCTTCTGGTTCTAGGGCTTTTTAAAAGATTTTTAATTTATGGGGCGCCTGGGTGGCTCAGTGGGTTAAAGCCTCTGCCTTCGGCTCAGGTCATGATCCCAGGGTCCTGGGATCGAGCCCCGCATCGGGCTCTCTGCTCAGCAGGGAGCCTGCATCCTCCCTTCTCTCTCTCTGCCTGCCTCTCTGCCTACTTGTGATCTGTCTGTCAAATAAAAGATTTTTAATTTATTTTTGCAAGAACAAGAGAGAGAGAGCGAGAACATGAGTTGGGGTGGTGGGGTAGGGGCAGAGGGAGAGGGAAAAGCAGATTCCCGGCTGAGCAGGGAGCCTGATGCGGGACTCAATCCCAGAACCCTAGGATCATGACCTAAGCTGAAGACAGATGCTTAGCCAACTGAGCCACCCAGAACCCTAGTTCTAGTTTTTAAGTTAATTTTTTTCCCCTTAAGAATGGGTTATGGATATTCAGATTCCTTGTTAGTATCTTTTGATGATTGTATGGTTTTTGTTCTTTGACTTGTAGGTTTAAGGAAAGATTTATAGATTTTCTAATATTAAGCAATTATTGGACTCTTTAAATCAATCTTATTCAGTTATGTTAGATGTTTGCTTCAGTCTACTGATCAATTAATTTAATTTGTTCTTATTTTGCCCTTTTCTAATCCATATAAGCAAGGTTGATTTATAACTTGTATTTTGGACTCTCTTTGGTCACCTTTGCTATTTTGGTCATACTAGCTTAATAATATGAACTGGATTACTTACCAGTAAGAAGTATCTGGTCCTGGGGTGCCTGGGTGGCTCAGTGGGTTAAGCCTCTGCCTTTGGCTCAGGTCATGATCTCAGGGTCCTAGGATCAAGCCCCACATTGGGCTCTCTGCTCAGCAAGCAGCTTGCTTCCCCTCTCTCTGCCTAGCTCTCTGCCTACTTGTGATCTCTCTCTCTGTCAAATAAATAAATAAAATCTTAAAAAAAAATGTATCTGGTCCTAAAATCTTTTACTGGGAATAATTAGGTGATAGCTTTCAATTTCTTCAAAGCTTATTGATCTTTTCTTATTTGATATTTGATTACATATATTTTTCCTCTCAACATTTTATTTCATTGAGATTTTGAGATTTATCAGCACAGACTTATACACAGTAATTATCTAATTTCAGGAAAATTCCTTTTCATTGTTAGGCCCTTCCTGTTCCTATGATTTAGGCATGAGACAACAGAGGCAGGATTCGGGCAATCTGAGACTGACACTGGGCTCTACTCCTTTGTCCTTATTTCATTATCTGTGAACAAATATATTCAGGTGGAAGCAAAGGGAGGCAAAAGTAGATGTTTAATGGTTCAACATGGATTTCAAAAAGATGCATTTTCTGGATATTTCAATACCACGAGGGCTGGTACATGATGTAGACTAGCATGAGATTAAGATTGAGGGTTTTGTTGGCAGACTGCCTGGGATTAAAACCAGACTTCATCGCTGACTAGCTGACTTTGGGAAAATTACTATGCTCCTCTGGACTTCAGGTTTTTCTTTTCTTTTAAAGATTTTTATTTATTTATTTGAAAGAGAGACAGAGATAGTGAGAGACAGCACACTAGTGGGGAGGAGAGGGAGGAGCAGGCTCCTCAGTGAGCAGGGAGCCTGACGTGGGCTTGATCTCAGGACCCTAGGATCATGACCTGAGCCAAAGCCAGATGCTTAACCAACTGAGCCACCCAGGTGCCCCTGGGTTTTTCATTTGTGAAATGGAAATTAATTCATTTACTGATTCAACAAATATTTGTTATATTTATTGAGAGCCTCCCGTGTGTTAGGTACTGTTTTAAGCTCTGCAAATTCAGCAGTAAAAAAAAAAAAAAAAAAAAAAAAACTTGATCTTTGAATGTATCCTACTTGGAGTTCTTGAATATGTAGATTAATTTTCCCCAACTTTATTGAGCTGTAACTGACATATAAGATTGTGTAACTTTAAGGTGTATAATGTGTTGATTTGATGTATTTATCTATTGCAATATGATTACCATCATAGTGTTAGCTAATATCTCCATCATATCACATAATTACCATTTCTTTTTTGGGGTGAGAATATTTAAGATGTACTGTTTCAGTAGCTTTCAAGTGTACATATAGAATTTTTAGCAATCACAATGCTGTGCATTAGATCCCCAGAACTTATTCATCTTCTAACTAGAAGTTTGTACCCGTTGACCAGTACGTCCCTATTTCCCCTACCTCCCAGCCTCTGTTAACTGCCATTCTACTCTGTTTCTATAAGTTCAGCTTTTTTAGATTCTGTGTACACCATACAGTATTTTTCTTTCCGTGACTAACTTATTTGACTTAGCGGATGTCCTCAAGGAACATCCACATTGTTGCAAATTAAAGGATTTCCTTCTTTTTTGTGGCTGAATAATATTTTGTTATGTATAAATATAATATTTATATATCATTAAATATATTTCTTATATTTAATAAATAATATTAATGTATTATAGAAATATACTAAATATATTTAACATATAAATACACATACAAATAGGGTACCTGGGTGGCTCAGTGGGATAAGCATCTGCCTTTGGCTCAGGTCATGATCTCAGGGTCCTGGGATCGAGCCCAGCATCAGGCTCTCTGCTCAGCAGGGAGCCTGCTTCTTCCCTCTCTCTCTCTGTCTGCCTCTCTGCCTACTTGTGATTTCTCTCTCTCTGTCAAATAAATAAATAAAATCTTTAAAAAATACACATACAAATATATTTAATTATATATGTAATACTTTTTTTTATTCATTCATATATCAATGTTCAGTTAGGTTGTTTCCATATCTTGGCTATTGTGAATAATGCTACAGTAAACATGGAAGTGCAGATATCTCTTCAAGATCCTGTTTTCATTTCCTTTGGACTTATACCCAGAGTTGGGATTGCTGGATCATATGGTAATTCTATTTTTAATTTTTTGAGGGACCTCCACACTGTTTTCCATAGTGGTGGTACCAGTTTACATTTCCATCAGCAGTACACAAGGGTTCTCTTTTCTTCACATCCTCACCAATACCTGTTACCTTTTATTTTCTTAAGGATAGCCATTCTAACACCTCACTCAGCGGTATCTCATTGTAGTTGTGATTTGCATTTCCCTGATGATCATCATTTTTTCATCTTGTTGGCCATTTGTGTGTTTTCATTGGGATAAATGTCTTTTTAGTTCCTCTGTCCATTTTCTAATCAGATTGTCTTTTTGCTATTGATTTGTATGATTTATTTGTGTATTTTGGATGTTAGCCTCTTGGCTGATATGTGGTTTGCAAAGTCTATCCCATCCCATAGGCTGCCCTTTCACTTTGTTGATGGTCTCTTTCCAGAAGCTTTTTAGTTTGATGTAGTCCCACATGTTTGTTTTTGCCTTTGTTGCTTGTGCTTTTGGTGTCATATCCAAGAAATCATTGTCATATCCAAGACTTATGTCAAGGAGATTTTCCCTTTTCTTTTTTTTCTAAGAGTGTTAGTTTCAGGTCTTACATTTATGTCTTTAATTCATTTCAAGTTAGTTTTTTGCATGCTGTAAGACAGGAGTCCAATTTCATTTTTCTGCTTGTGGTTGTTCAGTTTTCCCAACACCATTCATGGAAGAGTCTGTCCTTTCCTCATTGATTATTCTTGGCTCCCTTGTCAAATAGTAGTTGAACATTAGATCAACTTTTTTTAAAAATCAAATTTGAGAAATTATTGGCCACTATTTCTTCACATTTTTTTCTGCCCCTTCTGCTCTATTCTTTTCTCTGATTCCTATTTTACATATGTAGGTAGCTTGACAGTTTCCCACAGTTGTCAGAGGCTCTGTTCATTTTCTTCATTCATCTTCCTTTCTGTATAATCTTAATAGATCTACTTTCAAGTTTTCTGATTCTTTCTTCTACCAGTTCTTCTATGACAAAGCAGAGCCACTTTGCTGTGAGCACTTCTTACCTATAATGCAGAGGAAGACGTCTGAGGAGACAACGCTTGAGTTAAGACTTGGTCATAGTAAAATCTGTTCCCTAAAAATAGTCAGCTATTCTCCAACTGAATTGCAAACTCTGAATGGGTTGGAGAAGGGGGATGATCCTTCCCTGGGCATCTCCACGAACCCGTGAACTTGATGGGAATTTCTGTGTTCCTACTTTAGCTCTCCAGATGTGCAATACAGATAAATGCTCTAGTTCTGAGAACTTTATTTTTAGAATAACTCATTGCCATTTGTTCTAAAACCCCTTCCATTTGCAAAGGAACCTTTATTATTTAGGCAGACTTGAATTTTTTACAGAGAAGTGGGAGGACTTAATTATAGTTTCAACACATGTTGGCATGCTTGGAACTATTCAAAAGGAAGTCAAAGAATTTTGATAATTTAAGCCAAGATACTTATTTCATCTTAATAATGTTGTGACTTGATGTTTATTTTACCAGTAAATATTCCCATACGTATCAGGTAATTGGGCTTTATTCTATGACCTGAAGGCCAATATTCCTGAACTTGGTGAAACCAACTGAGAAAATGAATTCCAAAGATGGAATTTCTCCATGGAAAATACGTTGCTTCCAGCCCTTGGTATTCACACCTAAGGCCTGTTGGCAGCTGTTCTTTGGCCTGCTGAAATAGGCATGGTGGTACATAAAGGCAGTTTCTATGGAAACCTAAACCCAAATGATATTAGGGCTTTGAAGATCAAAGGCAACTCCCTGAATTGTTTGGAGAGCCCAGTGAAGGTTTAAGAACTTTATTGTTCTCCACAGAAAACACTACAGCCAAGACTTTGAAATGTTTTCTTCTCCAGGTGCATTAGAACTATGCTCAGAATAGAAATTTCTAGTTTGCTCATGAATTTATCTGCTCTATTTTACCAGGTATTTTACAACATCCGTCTTTACCGTAAAGAAAATTGTCATCTTCCATTTTTACTTTTCTCATCTTTATTTTAATAAACAGGTGAAGCAATAAGACACACAAAATATGCTGACCCTATAAATTTGGTAGCAGATACTGATTTCTTTTCATAAATCATGGATAATCTATTCAGTGTATTATTATCGCCACACACTCTTCTTAATATATACAAATGACCATGTTGCCAGATGTACATACAGCTAAATTGTAGTTCTACCTGTAAAGATTCCTTGTTTCTTTGTTTAGTATTTTGGTACAAACCCCATTATTACAACCTTAGCAGAAATTAAAGTGACAGAAAATATTTTCCCATGAATGTGTCTTCCCAAGAGTGCATTTTATTTTTCATTTTGTGGAGCTTGATTTAGACTGTTTCTTCTGATAAGCTCCCATTTTGTAAAAGTCCTAATGAATGACAATGGGGGCATTTTCTTCTTGGCTGATAGAGATTGTCAAGATAAAATATCTGAACATAACATGGATATGCATCCTTGGTTTCATGGGCCATTTTAGAGTCAACTGAATATATTATGGTTAGTAGCAGTAGTCAAAAGTATCATATTCACCATGAAGACTGGATATATTATACCAAGATTTATGATTATATTAATCTGTGCACATAAAATATGGAGAGAGGGAATGGTATAATTTGAAGAAGCTCTCAAAGTATTTATTAAAACTTTCAAGGCCTTTCCTTCCCATAGACATCCAGAAGCAAAGTAATCAAGCTGCCTAGATTGTATTTACTAAAGTCTAATTTTCTTACCATTCCCGAGGGGAGCATGCCATCTCTGCCCCTTCTCTCTGAGACAGATCCATTTACCACCAGTCACATTTCAAGGCTAGTTCCACATATTTTCTTTACTTTTCATGCCTGCTTTCTTTCCTCACCTGTGACTGTGCACAATTGCCAGAATCTCCTCTCATTGTACCTCTGTTTTCTCCTCTCCCCACCACAAAGAAAGGACTTTTGACTTAGGATTGTGATATACCTCAATCAGGGATTTTAACTTCCCTCCATGCAAAGAATTATGTTTTAATAGTGAGCTATAACTAGGGTTTAAACCAAACTGGAAAATAGGCTGTTTGCCATTTAATACAGAAGAATCATAGGATGAAAAGATATAGGAAGGATTTTGGAGAGTATCAGTATTTTGCCATCATTTTTCACTAGAGGACTTCTATTGCAGCAGAAAAAGAGCCAATTCAGTAGATGTCTGGAGGCACAGAGAAAGTTCCACTCAGAAAGAACATAATATATAATGTCTTTGAAGTTCACTATTTTATCTTTAAATATTTCTGCAACTTTAAGTTGATATCAAATTATATTTTTATTTGTTCTCTAATAAAGATGGTTTTAAAATCACTTACTGTTAAGTATAATGATCCTTCACATTTGTGTAGTATCTAGCACATATCCATATACCTTGAGGAGTCAGTAAACCCCAAAACAAAAAATACAGACTGGATAATTATGTTGTATGGTAGGTGAGAGAACTAAGATTTAGAAATGTAGAAATTTGATCTAAGATCACCATGGTAGAATCAACATGAGAATTCAAGTCCAATGACTTCCAGCCCAATGAATTTCTCATCAAACTCAGACATATGTTTCAACCCAATAACTTTTCCATCTAGGTTCCTAAGAAACTAAGGTTTCTATAAGTCAAGAAAATCTTTGGAACCTGACTGACTTCATTTAACCTGGGTTCCATGCTATATAAGTACACCTGAAAAACTACTGTAAGAGTAATTGTGCCTCTGTCAGCAGTCTTGCTGAAAAGGGGAGTTGTGAAGATGTATGTGTGTGTGTGTGTGTGTGTGTGTGTGTGTGTGTGTGTGACTGTAGATGAGAAGGGAAGTAGTGAGTGGTGGTGGTGGTAGCAGAGGTGGGTAGCATATTTTCTCATTTTCTGAAACCACTACACTTTCCTGAAACCCATTAGACTGCTTTTGACTTTAGGCTGCTGAAGGAAAGCATTATTTAGTGCGTACTGCAGGGGCTGATTCTTGTGGAACTCATGAGAGTTAGATTTTGCTGATGTCAAGATTTTCATGAGATTTTGAATTTTCAGAGACATTTTGTACTTTAAGATGGATATTAATAGTCTTGTTCTCTTTTTATCAGTCAGTTTTATCTGTCTCCCAGATAAAACTTATGGATAAAAAGAGGAATTTCATTTGTTCCTCATGGAAGATACAAAGTATATTTGAGTGACTGAATAGATGGTTGAATCTTTGTGGATAATCATCTATTAAATTTATGTAGCCATTTTCATGAGTAAGGGGAAATTTGCTCTTCTAAACTAAATTGATTAGAAGAGATTAAATTATATCCCTTGAAAAATTATAATACAAGTAAAATGTACACACTCTAACCAACCAAACATAAATAAGGAAAAACCCTTATTGCTTCCTTTCATAGGTGAGATTAGAGAATTCTGGCTCCTCTCTTTGGTCACGTGAACTACTCATAGGTATTGATTATATGAGTGCATTTATCAAAAAATTCTTGACTTCTTAGGATACCAATTTCAGTGCCAGCCATTCAAGTAGAAGTTGGGAATATTAAAATAACTAAGGTCAGTTGGCCCCAAGCTTCTTACAGTCCAGTTGCAAGACAGCTACATGAATAATAACACAACAAGGTTTCATGCTGGTGATAAAACCAGAAGAGGGGATTGCATTAGTTGCTCTTATCTCGGGGAGGGGGAGCTAAAGAGTGTTTCACTGAGAAGAAAAGATGAAATGCAAGGGTGTATAAACACTTTTCTTTCAGGCAGAAGAGAGGAAAGTGGAAGGAGGGAAGTGATAGCAAGGCGATCTTTGGAAGTGGGAGAGTGCTGTGATCAGTTGGGGAAAGGACAAAGAGAAAAGGTAAGTGCAAGTCAGATTGAGAAGGTGCTTTTGGCATGCCAGCATAAACCTGGGAGCCAGCCAAGGTTTTCAGCCAAAAAAAAAAAATCATTGAGTGGGTTTGGGCTCTTTAAAAAGATATCTCTGACAAGAGCTTGTAGAATTGATGGGCTAGTGGGTGGTGTGAGAAGACTGGAGAGAAGGGGCCTGGTAATACCTAATTCTGCAACTCTTTCTTTTATACACACTCAAAAAAAATTTTGCTAAAAATAAAGGCAGGTTTTAGAAAAGCCGATTTCATCTCTGTCAGGCAATGTGGCAGTAAATGGAGACAAGTTGCATGCAATGAGGAGGAGAAGTGTAGGTGTAGGAAATGTGTGAGAAAAGACTACAAATCTCCTTAAATCAAGACCTTCAGAAATAGTGATTTGTCCAAAGTTGTAGGAATGTTGGAAGCCACCATAATGCGATCCTTTACCCACCTAGAGAAGAGTTTGAGCAGCGAGAAGATATATCCATATTGTGTAGTTGGTTATTCCATTTGATATAATGTTATGTAAAAAAAATCCAGATAGAAAGCTTTTTTCTTCTTCTTTTTTTAAGTGTACTCCCTGCCCTCACATACACACAGCCTCCCTCAGTCTGAGTATCCCACATTAGAGTGGTACGTTTCTCGCAGTTGATGAACCTGCACTGACATATCATTGTCACCCAAAGTTTTATAGTCTGCATTAGGATCCACTCTTGTTGCTGTACATTCTGTGGGATTTGATAAATGTACAATGACATGTATCTACTATTACAGTTTCTTACAGAATAGTTTCACTGCCCTAAAGAATCTGTGCTTTGTAAAACTTTTAAATAATAATCATAATATTTTAAAGACATATGTATGGCAGATGGGAATTAAATTCAGCAGCATGTTTTGAGAGTGCTGACTCAGATTTCCAGCTTGCTTATAGATTCATATATCTTGCTTGCCCACAGGGCATACTACTGTCTTTTCCTGTGCTCTGGCCCTTTGCTAAATCAGTCTAGACCCATTGGGCATGTTTTATTGTTTGACTTAAATAACAGTGAAATAGGATTACTTGTGTCAGAAGATAGTTCTGTTTTTTCATGAAAATTTGCAATTCATTAAAACATCCTATAGCTGGCTAACTGAACATAATAAAAAAAAAAAGTAGGGGATGAGGCTTCACTTAACTTGATTCAAGAGCAATGAAATAAACATGTTACTGGGGGAACCTGGGTGGCTCAATCGTCAAGCGTCTGGCTTCAGCTCAGGTCATGATCCCGGGGTCCTGGGATCGAGGCCAACATTAGGATCCCTCCTCAGCGGGAAGCCTGCTTCTCCCTCTCCCTCTGCCCCACTTGCGTTTTTCTCTTGCTGTGTCTCTGTCAAATAAAAAAAAAAATTTTTTCTTAAAAAAATCAAACAAACCATGTTAATGATGTCTAAATAATTTCAACATATTCATATTTGTGTTGGGGGAGGGCAGTCATTTAGAGTCCCAGACTCTCACATCTTCCATACTCTCAGGCCCTACAGCAGCAGCGTGAATGTGTTAAGAAATCCCAGCACATGTGTTCTCCACAAAGCAACTTTGGTAATTGTGTGGTGGGATGGAGGAAGTTGTATATATGAAAAATCGGATTCTATGATTTTTTAAAGAAGTGTAGTTATCTAAATGGGAGCAAAAAAACTCCAATGAAACATTTTTTAAATTTTTAAAAAATATTTTATTTATTTACCGAAGAGAGAAAAAACGATGAGTAGGGGGAGAAGAAGAGGGAGAGGTAAAGTAGAGGGCTGGATCCCACAATCCCAAGATCATGACCCAAACCCAAATCAAGAGTCAGACGCTCAACCAACTGAGCCACCCAGATGCCCCTTAATTTTTTTTATTTAAATTCAATTTAGTTAGCATATAGTGTATTAATAGTTTTAGGGATAGAATTTAGTGATACGTCAATAGCATATTAACACCATATTATATGTTAATAATAACATATTAACACTGCTCATTATATCAGTTGCCCTCCTTAATGCCCATCACCCATTTATCCCATCCCCTATCTACCTCCCCTCCAGGACCCCTCAGTTCCTTCCCTACAGGTTAGAGTCTCTTATGGTTTGCCTTCCTTTCTGTTTTTATCTTATTTTATTTTTCCTTCCCTTCCCCATGTTAATCTGTTTTGTTCTGAAATTCCATGTATAAGTGAAATCATATGGCATTTGTCTTTGTCTGACTGACCTATTTCGCTCAGCATAATACCCTCTAGTTCTATCCATGTCATTGCAAATGGCAAGATTTCATTCCTTTTGATGGCTGAATAGTATTCCATTATGTATATACACTGCATCTTCTTTATCTATTCATCTGTGGATAGATGTCTGAGCTCTTTCCGTAGTTTGGCTATTGTGGACATTGCTGCTGTAAACAGTGGGATGCATATGCCCCTTTGAATCATTATTTTTGTATCCTTTGGATAAATACCTAGTAGTGCAATTGCTGGGTTGTAGGATAGTAATATTTTTAACTTTTGGAGAAAAGTCCATACTGTTTTCCAGAGTGGCTGCACCAGCCTGCATTCCCACCAACAGTGTAAGAGGGCTCCCCTTTCTCTGCATCTTTGTCAACATGTGTTTCCTGGGTTGTTAATTTTAGCCATTCTGACTGGTGTGAGGTGGTATCTCATTGTGGTTTTGATTTGTATTTCCCTGATGCCGAGTGATGTTGAGCATTTTTTAATGTATCTGTTGGCCATTTGTATGTCTTCTTTGGAGAAATGTCTGTTAATGTAACATTTAAAGGGAAAAAATGGTGCAGGGTAGAAAACATTCAAAGAAAAAAAGACCTAATGATCTAAATAAAGCCTATCTCAGACTCATCACCTTTTGTTCCTTTTGGTTTTGGGGGTATCCTCACTGGAGCAAGAGAGTAAAAATGAGGAATAAACTATTGTTCAGTAATGAATGGGGCAAAAAAGGATTTCCAAAGCATTCTTTAAATAGGAATGATAGTTTTATCTGAAGATAGATGGACAGTTGTAGGGTTGCAGCTGGAATAGACCATGTTCAAGAATAGTTTTGGAAAATAAAAGGCTGATATTTTAATTAACTGCAAAATGGGAAGGTTAAAAAAGAAATGATTGGCTGTGTTTCACAGCAAGAAAGAATAATTCTAAGAATACTTTTTCTTTTGTCTATTTGCCATCCACTTTCCTGTGAGTTAAATATGGGTACAGTTGTCTTCCTCCGGGACATTGGACAGAGACATACATTGGAATGCCACCTTTTGGAATAATTTACATTTTTTGGTATTGAGAAAGCAGGAAAGATTTGGCTGCATAGAAATGTATATTCAGCTATAAATCCAGTATTTTTATCTCTTAATTTCTAAGGGCAGTAGTGAAAGGGGGCACAGCATGTGGTGAATTATGAATGAGGACATGAAAGGATTTCTTGGTCTGATGTGAAACCAGTTCCTCCCCCATCCCACCCCATTTCTGGAGTTGTCTTGAGTCCATTATAAACATGGCTAGTGAACCATACAAATATCTCCTTTGGAGTGTGGTGCATGGGCTTACTATTATTCTATCCCTGAGATGCTTTCATACAAATAAGAAGTGCTTTTTAATAAAAATCAGTGTGTACAAGGGTATAAACTAAATATCAATTCTTCAAAGTTCCTTCATGACATAGATTACCAACACTGACTCTAATTCATTATTTATCTAGCAAAAGCATGTGGATATGAGTATATGTGAGCAGCAGTAGAGGAGTGGGGAGAATCTTCATGTTCACTACAAAGATGTTAGGACATCAGGGACTGTTACCAGGACTCCTTCTCCAAGACTTTTGGAGAAAGCTAACTAACTAACTAACCAACTAACTAACAACAGTGAATGGATTCACTGGACTGGACACTTTTCTGTGAGTACTTTTATGAATATATATTATACCTACCAAATTTTACAATAAAAAATAGCGGAGAATACTTGGGATTAACAGGCACCCAGGCCACTGGGATTAATTCACCTTCAGCAATTAAGAATGACAATTACTGATTGCTGGTTTCTGGTGAAAATAGGTAGGCAACTTAGCTGGAGATAGCTAACAACTGGTCCTAAAGCTTAGGCTCCAGTTTGTTATGGGGGAGAAATGTTTTTGAGAATATCACTTATAAATATTCTCCAACAGAGCTCTGGATAAATGTGTCCCACATTCCACCAGGAAGGGGACTGTAAAAATTTAAATAATGATTTTGCTTTTTAGTTGCCAAACAAATACTTTTACATTTGGGGATGGATGCTTGTGTGCTGGAAAGAGAAATTTATCAAAGGTGAGATACGAGAATTAGTTTAAAAAGTGAGCCAACAATGGTAGGAGCATGGCTGCCAGGAGAAAAGAATGCAAGTGACAGCAGCAAAAACAGAAGTGGTTGGAGGCTATAATCCAAGGAGAAAATGATCCCTGCAGGACTCAGTGAGACCGAGAAGCATTAAGGATTTGAAAGAATAATCCAGAGCTCAATACTCAAACACCACTAGAATTCCTTTTTTAAAACATTTAAATTCAATTAGCCAACACATAGTACATCATTAGTTTCAGATGTAGTGTTCAGTGATTCATCAGTTGTGTATAACACCCAGTGCTCATCACATCACATACCTTCCTTAATGCCCATCACCCAGTTACCCCATGCCCCCACCCTCTTCCCTTCCACAGCCTTCAGTCTGTTTCCCAGAGTCAAGAGTCTCTCATTGTTTGTCTCCTCTCTGATTTCTTCCCATTCTGTTTTCCCTCCTTTCCCTAGGATCCTCTATGCTCTTTCTTATATCTCACATATGAGTGACACCATGTAATTGTCTTTCTCTGATTGAGTTATTTTACTTAGCATAATACTCTCTAGTTCCATCCATGTTGATGTAAATGGTAGGTATTCAACCTTTCTGATGGTTGAGTAATATTTCACTGTATGTATGAACCACATCTTCTTTAATCCATTCATCTGTTGAAGGACATCTCAGCTCTTTCCATAGTTTGGCTATGGTGGACATTGCTGCTATGAACATTGGGGTGCAGATGCCCCTTCCTTTCACTACATCTGTGTCTTTGGGGTAAATACCCAGTAGTGCAATTGCTGGATCATAGGTTAGCTCTATTAACTTCTTGAGGAAACTCCATACTGTTTTCCAGAGTGGCTGCACCAGCTTGCATTCCCACCAACAGTGTAAGAGGGTTCCCCTTTCTCCACATCCTCACCAACACTTCTTGTTTCCTGTCTTATTAATTTTAGCCATTCTAACTGGTATAAAGTAGTGTCTCATTGTGGTTTTGATTTATATTTTCCTGATGACAAGTGATATGGAGCATTTTTCCATGTGTATGTTAGCCATTTGTATGTATTCTTTGGAGAGATGTCTGTTCATGTCTTTGGCCCATTTCTTGACCAGATTATTTGTTTTTTGGGCATTGAGTTTGATAAGTTTTTATAGATTTTGGATACCAGCCCTTGATCTGATATGTGATTTGTAAATATCTTCTCCTGTTCCATAGGTTGCGTTTTAGTTTTGTCAACTGTTTCCTTTGCTATGCGGCAGCTTTTTATCTTGATGAAGTCCCAATAGTTCATTTTTGCTTTTGTTTTCCTTGCCATAGAGACGTGTCTTGCAAGAAGTTGCTGCGACCAAGGCTGAAGAGGTTGTTGCCTGTGTTTTCCTCTAGGAGTTTGATGGATTGCTGTCTCACATTTAGGTCTTTCATCCATTTGAGTCTATTTTTGTTTATGGTGTAAGAGAATGGTCCAGTTTCATTCTTCTGCATGTGGCTGTCCAATTTTCCCAGCACCATTTATTGAAGACCATTTACTGTCTTTTTTCCATTGGATATTCTTCCTGTTTTGTTAGAGATAGTTGACCGTAGAGTTGAGGGTCCATTACTGGGCTCTCTATTTTGTTCCATTGATCTATGTGTCTGTTTTTGTGCCACTACCATGCTGTCTTGATGATCACAGCTTTGTAATGTAGCTTGAAGTCATGCATTGTGATGCCCCTAGCTTTGATTTTCTTTTTCAACATTCCCCTGGCTATTTGGGGTCTTTCCTGGTTCCATACAAATCTTTGGCTTGTTTGTTCCAGCTGTGTGAAAAATGTCAATGGTATTTTGATAGGAATTGCATTGAATGCACAACTAGGATTCTTATCTACACACTTGATTTTCTCCATAACTTCCTCCTCCCCACGATAGCCCTTCTCCTACAAGTGACTTGGGAAAACAGGACACATTCTGATTGCCATTTTAATTGTCATCAAATCTTGGTTGTGTCCTGAAGTGGAATGATTTCAGAAAATAAGGTTTATATTTTAAATTAAAATAGGGTATGGAGGATGGACTTCATTTAAAATATGTGGTGTTTAATAAATATAAATGCATTTTATATATTTATAAATAAAAATAAAAATTTATATTATAAATATATTTATTTAGGGTATTGTGTTAAGTGTTGAGTGGAATGCCAGTAAGTTAGGACCTAGTTTATTTCTCAAGAAATCTAGTGAAAGAACTAATAACTAGTAATTTGTTTCCAGGTTTTCAGTTCTAGGATTGGGTGGTAATTTGTGTGGTGAATTATTCAAGATAGATCAACTGCTGTAAAATCAAAACAGAACAACTCCCAAGCTGAACTGTTTATATATCATACTTCACTACAGATCAGTGAGGGTGGAAGGATAATTTAGGACCCTATACCTCTGTCCCATACCTCTAACATCACACAGGGCCTTGGAGTCTTCTCTTGGATCTTCTGCATGCGGATAGGGGCCAGGACTGGAAGATTTTTATAGAGGCTAAGGCTGAATGTCACTTCTACGATATTCTAATGGCCACACAGCCCACTGACTACAAGGAAGTCTGAGAAATGCAGTTTTTCTGCATTCTCAGAGGAAAACAAAGTGAGATCTAGATGACACACAGCATGGTCTGTGCCATCAGAAGGGATGACCTTTTCTAATTTCTGAGAGATTGAATTGGATTTGGTCATCAGCCATTAAATTTCCCACCTTTTAAAGGAAATGGAAGCAGGGAAGACAACAGCACTTATCAGATAAGTTTGTTAGCCTTTAAACAATCTACTGAAACGTGTACGGTTCTGGATTACATACATAGTTGCTGAGGCTGGGAGAGGTAGGCAGCTTGTTCAAGGACACCTAGCTAGAGATCGGTGGAGTAAGTATTTAGATCCACATGTCTGTTTCCAAGGCATTTATTCTCTCATTTTCTCTGAAGCAGAAGTTTGGCTAAGGATGAACAAATATTTGTTGAATTAATTAAAAAGGTAAAAGAAGTTATGCAGAAATGCAAAAGTAAGCAATAAAAAAATGTAAGAAACATTTATGGGGTTTAATAATTTTTTGAGAAAGTAAATGTTATGTGCTTAGAATGATAAGAAAAGTTACTCAGCACTTAGCTATTGTCCCACACTAAATTAAACCTAGAGAGCAGTGATTGGTCCTTTTTTTTTTTTTTAAGATTTTATTTATTTATTTGAAAAAGAGAAAGAGATCACAAGTAGGCAGAGAGGCAGGCAGGGAGAGAGGGGGAAGCAGGCTCCCTGTCGAGCAGAGAGCCTGATGTGGGGCTCGATCCCAGGATCCTGAGATCATGACCTCCAGGACCCTGAGATCATGACCTGAGCCGAAGGCAGAGGCTTAACACACTGACCCACCCAGGTGCCCCAGCAGTGATTGGTTCTTTTTGTTTTTCTGAACCATTCATTCATTCAGCAACTAATGAAGGCCTAGCATGTTTGCATCATGAGAATCAGGGATGAAGAAGACAGACATTGTTCTTTCATGAAGCAAGCTTATACATACATGTGCCTTAAAAACCACTCTCGTGTGGCCTTTGTTGGATTTGGGCAGCACTTTCTCTTCTTTAGGTGCTGCACCTGAAATCTGCTAAATGATGTCTTTGTTCTTTCCAAGCAAAGGGGAGAACTCCTTTCTATAAAGTAGTATTTTGAGAATTCTTTCTGTGGGGAAACGCAGTCATGAGTTGTTCTGCATTACTGAAGGCTTCCAAATGCCAGTCTGCTTTTCTAGAAATTGTTGGATGGCTTCTCTCAGGCACAGGGGGGAGCTCAACATTTAACTATCATAACCAAAAGCATCTTTGGAATGAGGTGGTTCAGTTGGTTCTCAGAGGTTGAAATGTATCTTTTCGGCCTTGCAAAATCAGCTTCCTTCACGCTTCTGTTCCTCCTTCTGTACCAAATGCTTTGATTTTTTTATCTGTGGCAGAAAGGAGACTGTCCCTAAAGCTGGGGGTAAAGAGGAGGAAATGTCGGGCACTGGGCAAGGTTTTTTCATTAACTCTGCAGCTTGTGACTCACTGAGTATAAACCATACAAGTAAAATTCAACATTACGGAAGAATTGTCATTATTTTTTTAATGATAAGATTATAATTATAATTGTGATACATATTGAGGTATTAAAGTAATCTACAATACAATTTTAAGTCAGATTAAAGTTAATATATCCAGTAGCCAATGTGCGTAATCCTTCCAGATATAGACTATCTCTTCCTGAAGTTTTCTAAAATATCAGTTTGGAAAAGCACTTTTCTCCTGTTGAAATAATAATCAGATGTAGTTAACATTTCTGTCACTTTTAAAAATTATTAAATCCCATCAGTGTTTCTTGACTTTTCCCATAAAGAGTCACTTTGTCTTATTGTATAGTTAAGTTATTACTTCTTTTTCAGCCGTTCAACAAATAATCATTCAGCATTTCCTCTGTATCCTGTCCTGTACTGTTTGCTTAGGAACCTGTACTGTTTGCTTATGAGCCAGTTGGAAAAAGTCCTCATCCTTATCTTGGTGCCAGCAGAGGGAGATAGACAATAAACAATAAGGGTATTAGGTAGATGACATATTTCACCTATTTAGGGGTATGCTTCCTTCATTGAAAATGTGACCATAGAACAAAAACGTGAAGACAATGAGGAAGTGGCCCGCTGGATACCTTGAAGGAGAGACTTCCAGACAGCAAGAGCACTCATTGCAAAGGGCCTGAGGCAGGGGCATGCTTGGCATACTTGAGGACCAGTGAGGAGGTGAATACCCAGCAGAAAGCCAGGGGAGATGAGCTCAGAGTAGTAAAGTTAGCCAGATGGAGGGATTAGGTGGGTGTAGGCCATTGTAAAGATCTTGGCTTTTGTTCTAAAGGGAATGAGGACTCATTGCAAGTTTTATTTTCTTTTTAAAATATCTATTTACTTTAGAGAGGGAGAAGGAGAATGAGTGGAGGTAGGGGCAGAGGGAGAGGGAGACACGCAGACTCCCTGCTGAGTGGGGACTCAAAGACGCTGACTCGATGCCAGGATCCTAAGATCACGACCTGAGCTGAAATCAAGAGTTGATGCTTAACTGACTGAGCCACCCAGGTGCCCCTCACTGTAAGTTTTTGACCATAATAGGAACATGATTTTCCCCTGTTTTCCTCTGTTCTGATGTTTCATTGCTTTTGGACATTTCTATAATATTTATAATAGTGTTATTAGTAGTCTCATTTTTACGGTCATTAGTTATAGTTAGTAGTCTCTAGTCATGAGTAAATTCACGTTTTTATCTGGCATGTTGCCTACAAAATGCAAAATCAGATACAAGACAGCTTAGTTATGTAAGGAAACAATTATCTGCGGATTCTAAGCAGTTAGGGCATTTACGTCTTCTGGTTGGTTGACTTTGTGACTCAGTCCAAGTATCAGCTCCAACGTACATGAGCAGAGTGCAGATTTTAGTAACCAACCTGGGTCATGCCCGAGGCCCATGGTCTGGAAAGGTTGTGGCCTGGTTCACCTCATAATAATGGCTTGTAGTAAGGTGTGTGGATTGATGTGCTCCTGACATGGAACACTGGGCCTGTCTAAGAAGAGAAGTGGAATTTAATATAGTTATATTTGCATGTAAGGAGTCGAATGATTAGAGTACTGAACTAGATCTTAGATATTTCTAGTGATGAAAGCAATTTTCTTTTGGTAGCTTGTGAGATAAAGTGGTGTAGGGAAGGAAAACTTTTTTCCCAATCCTCTTAGAATACCGGGGTTGGTCTGAAAAGTAAACTGATAAAGACAGATTAATATGATAAAAGCATACTTATTTGTTAACTTTTTACATGTATGTAGAAGCCTTCACAAGAGACTCAGGACGAGAAGAAATGACCAGAGCAGGAAGCTCTGATACCTTTGAGGCAAAGAAACAATACATTTGTGAAGCATTGACAAGACAGTGGTTTGGGCTTGGGATAATCCTACTGGGGCTAGGCAGTTCTTATCTTCCTTTAGTAGGGCTAATTTATTTATTTATTTATTTGTTTGTTTGTTTTAGATTATTTATTTATTTATTTATTTGACAGATAGAGATCACAAGTCGGCAGGGGTACAGGTCTGTGATTCATCAGTCCTATGTAATACCCAGTGCTTATTACAACACATACCCTCCCCACTGTCCATCACCTGGTTACCCCATCCCTCCACTCTCGTCCCCTCCAGCAACCCTCAGTTTGTTTCTTATGAGGTTTTGGAGGGGAGGGGGTTGGGAGTTGGGTAAGCCTGGTGGTGGGTATAAGGATGGCATGTATTGCATGGAGCACTGGGTATGATGCATAAACAGTGAATCTTGGAATACTGAAAAAAATAAAGTTAAAAAAAAGAAAAGAATCTCCTATGGTTTCTCTCCCTCTCTGGTTTTGTTTTGTTTCATTTTTTTCCCTCTCTTCCCCTATGATCCTCTGCCTTGTTTCTTAAATTCCACATATCAGTGAGATCATATGATAACTATCTTTCTCTGATGGACTTAGTACACTTGATCTTAGCCAAAAGGCCGAGAAGCGATTCTCTGATGGACTTATTTTGCTTAGCGTAATACCTTCTAGTTCATCCGTGTCATTGTAAATGGCAAGATTTCACTTTTTTGATAGGTGTGCAATATTCCATAGTATATATACACCACATCTTCTTGATCCATTTGTCTGTTGATGGTCATCTGGGCTCTTTCCATAGTTTGGCTATTGTGGACATTGCTGCTATGAATATTAGGGGGCAGGTGCCCCTTCTTTTCACTATATATGTTTCTTTAGGGTAAATACCTAGTAGTGTAATTGCTGAGTCATAGGATAGCTCTATTCTCAACTTTTAGAGGAACCTCCAGAGTGGCTGCACCAGCTTGCATTCCCAACAGTATAGGTAGATTTCCCTTTCTCTGCATCCTCGCCAACATCTGTCATTTCCTGACTTGTTAATTTTAGCCATTCTGACTGGTGTGAGGTGGTATCTCATTGTGGTCTTGATTTGTATTTCCCTGATGCCCAGTGATGTTGAGCACTTTTTCGTGTGTCCGTTGGCCATTTGTATGTCTTCTTTGGAGAAATGTCAGTTCATGTCTTCTGCCTATTTCTTTCTTTTTTTTTTTTAATTAATTTATTTTAATAAACATATAATGTATTTTTATCCCCAGGGGTACAGGTCTGTGAATCGCCAGATTTACACATTTCACAGCACTCATCATAGCACATACCCTCCCCAATGTCCATATCTCCCCCACCCTCTCCCGTCCCCCCTCCCCCCAGCAACCCTCAGTCTGTTTTTTGAGATTGAGTCTTTTATGGTTTGTCTCCCTCCCAATCCCATCTTTTCATTTTTTCTTTTCCTACCTCCCCCCAACCCCCCCACATTGCATCTCCACTTCCTCATATCGAAGAGATCATATGATAGTTGTCTTTCTCCGATTGACTTATTTCGCTAAGCATAATACCCTCTAGTTCCATCCATGTCGTCGCAAATGGCAAGATTTCATTTCTTTTGATGGCTGCATAGTATTTCATTGTGTATATATACCACATCTTCTTTATCCATTCATCTGTTGATGGACATCTAGGTTCTTTCCAGTTTGGCTATTGTGGACATTGCTGCTACAAACATTCGGGTGCACATGCCCCTTCAGAGCACCACGTTTTTATCTTTAGGATATATACCCAGTAGTGCAATTGCTGGGTCATAGGGTAGCTCTGTTTTCAGTTTTTTGAGGAACCTCCACACTGTTTTCCAGAGTGGTTGCACCAGCTTACATTCCCACCAACAGTGTAGGAGGGTTCCCCTCTCTCCGCATCCTCGCCAGCATCTGTCATTTCTTGACTTGTTAATTTTAGCCATTCTGACTGGTGTGAGGTGGTATCTCATTGTGGTTTTGATTTGTATTTCCCTGATGCTGAGTGATGTGGAGCATTTTTTCATGTGTCTGTTGGCCATCTGGATGTCTTCTTTGCAGAAATGTCTGTTCATGTCCTCTGCCCATTTCTTGATTGGATTATTTGTTCTTTGGGTGTTGAGTTTGCTAAGCTCTTTATAGATTTTGGATACTAGCCCTTTATCTGATATGTCGTTTGCAAATATCTTCTCCCATTCTGTCAGTTGTCTTTTGGTTTTGTTAACTGTTTCCTTTGCTGTGCAAAAGCTTTTGATCTTGATGAAATCCCAATAGTTCATTTTTGCCCTTGCTTATGTTGCCTTTGGCGATGTTCCTAGGAAGAAGTTGCTGCGGTTGAGGTCAAAGAGGGTGCTGCCTGCATTCTCCTCAAGGATTTTGATGGATTCCTTTCTCACATTGAGGCCCTTCATCCATTTTGAGTCTATTTTCGTGTGTGGTGTAAGGAAATAGTCCAATTTCATTTTTCTGCACGTGGCTGTCCAATTTTCCCAGCACCATTTGTTGAAGAGGCTGTCTTTTTTCCATTGGACATTCCTTCCTGCTTTGTCGAAGATTAGTTGACCATAGAGTTGAGGGTCTATTTCTGGGCTCTCTATTCTGTTCCATTGATCTATATGTCTGTTTTGGTGCCAGTACCATACTGTCTTGATGATGACAGCTTTGTAATAGAGCTTGAAGTCTGGAATTGTGATGCCACCGACTTTGGCTTTCTGTTTCAATATTCCTTTGGCTATTCGAGGTCTTTTCTGGTTCCATATAAATTTTAGGATTATTTCTTTAAAAAAATGGATGGGATTTTGATAGGGATTGCATTAAATGTATAGATTGCTTTAGGTAGAATAGACATTTTCACAATATTTGTTCTTCCAATCCATGAGCATGGAATATTTTTCCATTTCTTTGTGTCTTCCTCAATTTCTTTCATGAGTACTTTATAGATTTCTGAGTATAGATTCTTTGCCTCTTTGGTTAGATTTATTCCTAGGTATCTTATGGTTTTGGGTGCAATTGTAAATGGGACTGACTCCTCAATTTCTCTTTCTTCTGTCTTGTTGTTAGTATAAAAAATGCGACTGATTTCTGTGCATTGACTTTATATCCTGACACTTTACTGAATTCCTATACAATTTCTAGCAGTTTTGGAGTGGAGTCTTTTGGGTTTTCCACATATAGTATCATATCATCTGTGAAGAGTGGTAGTTTGACTTCTTCTTTGCCAATTTGGATGCCTTTAATTTCTTTTTGTTGTCTGATTGCTGAGGCTAGGACTTCTAGTACTATGTTGAACAGCAGTGGTGATAACGGACATCCCTGCCGTGTTCCTGACCTTAGAGGAAAAGCTTTCAGTTTTTCTCCATTGAGAATGATATTTCCAGTGGGTTTTTCATAGATGGCTTTGATAATATTGAGGTATGTGCCCTCTATCCCTACACTTTGAAGAGTTTTAATCAGGAAGGGATGCTGCACTTTGTCAAATGCTTTTTCAGCATCTATTGAGAGTATCATATGGTTCTTACTCTTTCTTTTATTAATGTATTGTATCACATTGATGGATTTGCAGATGTTGAACCAACCTTGCAGCCCTGGAGTAAATCCCACTTGGTCGTGGTGAATAATCCTTTTAATGTACCATTGGATCCTATTGGCCAGTATTTTGGTGAGAATTTTCGCATCTGTGTTCATCAAGGATATTGGTCTGTAATTCTCTTTTTTGATGTGATCCTTGTCTGGTTTTGGGATCAAGGTGATGCTGGCCTCATAAAATGAGTTTGGAAGTTTTCCTTCCATTTCTATTTTTTGGAACTGTTTCGGGAGAATAGGAATTAATTCTTCTTTAAATGTTTGGTAGAATTCCCCTGGGAAGCTGTCTGGTCCTGAACTTTTGTTTGTTTGGAGATTTTTGATGACTGTTTCAATCTCCTTACTGGTTATGGGTCTGTTCAGGTTTTCTATTTCTTCCTGGTTCAGTTGTGGTAGTTTATATGTCTCTAGAAATGTATCCATTTCTTCCAGATTGTCAAATTTGTTGGTGTAGAATTGCTCGTAGTATGTTCTTATAATTGTTTGTATTTCTTTGGTGTTGGTTGTGATCTCTCCTCTTTCATTCATGATTTTATTTATTTGCATCCTTTCTCTTTTCTTTTTGATAAGTCTGGCCAGGGTTTGTCAATCTTATTAATTCTTTCAAAGAACCAGCTCCTAGTTTCGTTGATTTGTTCTATCATTTTTTTAGTTTCTATTTCATTGATTTCTGCTCTGATCTTTATGATTTCTCTTCTCCTGCTGGGTTTAGGCTTTCTTTGTTGTTCTTTCTCCAGCTCCTTTAGGTGTGGGGTTAGGTTGTGTATTTGAGACCTTTCTTGTTTCTTGAGAAAGGCTTGTACCGCTATATATTTTCCTCTCAGGACTGCCTTTGTTGTGTCCCACAGATTTTGAACCATTGTGTTTTCATTATCATTTGTTTCCATGAATTTTTTCAATTGTTCTTTAATTTCCTGGTTGACCCATTCATTTTTTAGAAGGATGCTGTTTAGTCTTCATGTATTTGCGTTCTTTCCAAATTTCCTCCTGTGATTGAGTTCTAGCTTCAGTGCATTGTGGTCTGAAATTATGCAGGGAGTGATCCCAGTCTTTTGATACCGGTTGAGACCTGATTTATGACCCAGGATGTGGTCTATTCTGGAGAATGTTCCATGTGCACTAGAGAAGAATGTATATTCTGTTGCTTTGGGATGGAATGTTCTGAATATATCTGTGATGTCCATCTGGTCCAGTGTGTCATTTAAGGCCTTTATTTCCTTGTTGATCTTTTGCTTAGATGATCTGTCCATTTCAGTGAGGGGAGTGTTAAAGTCCCCTGCTATTATTGTATTACTGTCGGTGTATTTCTTTGATTTTGTTATTAATTGGTTTATATAGTTGGCTGCTCCCATGTTAGGGGCATAGATATTTAAGATTGTTAGATCTTCTTGTTGGACAGACCCTTTGAGTATGATATAGTGTCCTTCCTCATCTCTTATTATAGTCTTTGGCTTAAAATCGAATTGATCTGATATACGGATTGCCACCCCAGCTTTCTTCTGATACCCATTAGCATGGTACATTGTTTTCCACCCCCTCACTTTAAATCTGGAGGTGTCTTCGGGTCTAAAATGCGTTTCTTGTAGGCAGCGTATTGATGGGTTTTGTTTTTTTATCCATTCTGATACCCTGTGTCTTTTGATTGGGGCATTTAGCTCATTAACATTCAGGGTAACTATTGAGAGATATGAATTTAGTGCCATTGTATTGCCTGTAAGGTGACTGTTACTGTATATTGTCTCTGTTTCTTTCTGATCTACTACTTTTAGGGTCTCTCTTTGCTTAGAGGACCCCTTTCAATATTTCCTGTAGAGCTGGTTTGGTGTTTGCAAATTCTTTCAGCTTTTGTTTGTCCCGGAAGCTCTTTTTCTCTCCTTCTATTTTCAATGATAGCCTAGCCGGATATAGTATTCTTGGCTGCATGTTTTTCTCGTTTAGTGCTCTGAATAGATCATGCCAGTTCTTTCTGGCCTGACAGGTCTCTGTGGATAGGTCCACTGCCAATCTAATGTTTTTACCCTTGTATGTAACAGACTTCTTTTCCTGGGCTGCTGTCAGGATTTTCTCTTTGTCGCTAAGACTTGTAAATTTGACTTGGAAATTCTGTCCAATAATTGTCTCCAATATACCTTCTGCTCCCCTCTCTCTTTCTTCTTCTTCTGGAATCCCAATTATTCTAATGTTGTGTCGTCTTATGGTGTCACTTATCTCTCAAATTCTCTCCTTGTGGTCCAGTATTTGTTTGTCTCTCTTTTGCTCCGCTTCTTTATTCTCTGTCATTTGGTCTTCTATGTCACTAATTCTTTCTTCTGCCTCATTTATCCTAACAGTAAGAGCTTCCATTTTTTATTGCACCTCATTAATAGCTTTTTTAAATTTCAACTTGGTTAGATTTTTGTTCTTTTATTTCTCCAGAAAGGGCTTTTATCTCTCCGGAGAGGGTTTCTCTAATATCTTCTATGCCTTTTTCGAGCCCGGCTAGAACCTTGAGAATTGTCATTCTGAACTCTAGATCTGTCATATTACCCATGTCTGTATTGATTAGGTCCCCGGCCTTCGGTACTGCCTCTTGTTCTTTTTTCTGTGGTGAGTTTTTCCGCCTTGTCATTTTGTCCAGATAAGATTTGCTTTCTCCTCCTCTAGAATTCCACTGTTCTTGGTGAGTGAAGTTGGTCTTGGCTGAGTTTCTTGCTGATCTTCTGGGGGAGGGGCCTGTTGTAGTGATTCTCAAGTGTCTTCGCCACAGGCGGAATTGCACCACCCTTGCGAGGCGCCGGACTAAGTAATCTGCTCGGGTTTGCTTTTGGGAGCTTTTGTTCCCTGAGCGCTTTCTGTAGAGTTCCGGAGGACGGGAATGAAGATGGCGGCCTCCCAATCTCTCAGCCTGGAGGAGCCGAGAGCTTGGGGTCCCGCTCCTCAGTGCGCCCTCAGAGAAAAGCGCCCAACTGCCCCACCTCCCTGGCCTGTGGTCGCCCCTGGAGGAAAGCAGTCAATTGCTGGCACTTGGAGAAAAGCGCCCGGTCGCTTCCGTCTCTGTGGCCTCTGGCTGCTCTCCAAACCCACCCAGCCTGCGACTGACACAAGGTAACCCCGGGCTGAGAGCTCACTCCTCGGCTTTGTCACTGTAGCCAGCTTCCCTGCTCTAATACCTGTGAGCTCTGCGGCACTCAGACACCCCCGGTCCTTCTTTGACCCCGCGGGACCTGGGGTTACGCTGACCCCGTGTGGGCTTCCCCCCCGGTTTAGCCTCTGGAGCGATGTCCTTCCGTGGAGCAGACTTTTAAAAGTCCCAATTTTGTGCTCCGTTGCTCCGTTGCTTGCCGGGAGCCGGCCCCTCCCACCGTGGTCTGTCTTCCCGTCGCTTTGGATTCACTTCTCTGCAGGTCCTACCTTTCAGAAAGTGGTTGATTTTCTGTTTCTAGAATTGCTGTTCTTCTCTTCGATCTCCTGTTGGATTTGTAGGTGTTTGCAATGGTTTGATAAGCTATCTAGCTGATCTCCTGCTACCCGATGTCATCTCAGCCTGCTACTTCTCCACCATCTTGACTCCTCCCCTGTCTTCTGCCCATTTCTTGATTGGAGTATTTATTCTTTGGGTGTTGAGTTTGATAAATTCCTTAACGATTTGGGATATTAGATCTTTATCTAATATGTCACTTGCAAATATCTTCTCTCATTCAGTTGGTTGTCTTTTGGTTTTGTCAACTGTTTCCTTTGCTGTGCAGAAGATTTTAATCTTGATGGAGTCCCAATAGTTCATTTTTGCCTTTGTTTCCCTTGCCTTTGGAGAATTGTCTAGCAAGGAGTTGCTGCAGCTGAGGTCAGAGAGGTTGCTGCCTATGTACTCCACTAGGATTTTAATGGATTTCTGTCTCACATTGAGGTCTTTCATCCATTTCGAGTCTATTTTTGTGTATGGGTTTTAAGCAGTCAAGTGATATATTTATGTTTGCATTTGAGAAAGACCATCTTGATTATAAAATAGGTAATAAAGAAATAAGAGTGTAGGAGGAGGGAAGGGAAGGAATAAGAAGAGACTGTTGTCATTAATCCAAGTGAAAGAAGATGCTGATGCCTAGAGCTATGCTGATGGCAGTGGTTATGAAGGAAAACAGATGTATCTGAGAGAGTTACTTAGTAGCTCTTATTGACAGGACTTATGATAGACAGGAGGTGGAAGCCAGTGATACCATTTAACATAATGGGAAGAAATCGGGGGAGAATTGAAATAAAGATCACGGAGAAGATCCTCTTACACGTTAATAGTGAACACAGACTGTTCACATCTGGGTATGATACCCTATAAAACTGCTGTGCAATTTGGTCTTTGTTATGACCACAGTGATGGAAGCAGCACATCCAGTAGACAGCTACCCTCTCTTCTTATCTTCTTCCTCTGCCTTTTACCCTATAACCCTCCAAACTTTTGTCCCACCTCTCAACGTCTTCTAGAAGAAACAGCCCTGCAATGCCAATCTCATGGTGGGACTGAGTTTCAGCAGGAGACTTGACCTGAAGCTTCTGGAAGCACCTTGCTTTGGTTCTTGGATGAGAACCCTAGACAAGAATGTGCTTCAGTTTATTTGGGCATCACCTGATTTTTGAATTAGCCAAGGAACGCCATTGCCTCAGCAATTTGCAGAGAAAAGCAGATTGTTACGAAGTTGTCACAATTCAATTCCTAAAGCTTCCAAACTTGCCTCCATTTGGACTAGAAGTGATTCCATCTCATAAGCTAGTTTTAGGAACAAGAGCCCTGGAGTAGTTAGGAAGAGAAAGGTGTGTGGGAGTTCGAGGGGCAAGTCCTATCAGATGTTCTCTCTGAAGATGATTTTCTTCTCTGAAGATGATTTTTCTAAACACATACTCTCCACCTCCTCTAATTGTAAAGCCATGCAATCCACAGATGTTGGCTTGGCAAGTGTGACCTTGCAGTCAGAAAACCAAAGCAGCAGAAGGTTCACTGTGCCAGGTACCAGGGCTTGAGTTTTCAAGGAAGCAATACCTTCCCAGTGCACTGGTGAACAGTGAAAACATTTTACTTTCTCTCCTCTCCTCCTTTTTCCTCTGGGGTGCTAGAGAAGGGTTGGGTGGAAAAGTTGGTTTGGACTAAGGAAGAACTGCAAAGGCATTTTTGTGTAGAACAGCTGAGGTCTCTGTACCATACCTTGTGTTTGGTTTGGTTTTTATGGGTTCATGGTGGAAATACACACAAGCATCGGTGCCAAAAGGATTGAAAAGTCATTTGGAATAAGAATAGGTGCTTGAACATGACCTCATGGGAAGAATTTTGCTCAGTGGAGACAAGTGGGAAACATACATAGATGTGGGGGGCTGACACATTGTTCACTTTCCAGGGGAGGGTTGGGTGGGGGGACAGCATGCCAAATGCTGGTTAAAATGTTCTGAAGGGCAAACCTTACGTGGCCTGAGCATTTGGAATTTTTTGTTGGCTTCTTCCTACGGCTGTGATTTCCAACTCTTTGGGCATAGGAAAGCTCTCTTCATTCCCTTGCAGGCTGTTAACTCCCTAACATGTAGGCCTTTGTCTCCTTGACTAAATCCAAGCCACAGGTAAGCAAAGGAGAAATTTATTATCTCACAGTTCTGTGAAGATTGGAATTACGCTGCCACAAGCCAGAAAACTCTCAGAAGAGAGGAAAGAGGCCTAGAACAGATCCTTTTCTAGCACCTTCAGAGGGAGCATGGCCCTTGCTGACACTTTGATCTCAAACTTCTGGCCTCCAGGACTGTGAGGCCTCCAGGACTGGTATTTAAGCTATTCATTTTGAGGTTCTTTGTTACAGCAGCCCTAGGAAACTAACACACCATCTGAACTCCTTTAACAAATGGAGTGCCAGAATCTATGCTTCAAGTGCCTTTCTCACTGCCTCTTTTGCAGATTTTTTTTTTCCCCCTGAGCAGGAAGATACTAGCTCAGATGGAGTCTGTTTACAGTATCATTCCCAGTGGTTGTGTTTCTGTGTGTACTCTGCATTTGTGGTTGAGGTGACCTTTGCTGAGTTCTGTGAATTTAAGTGTTTAAAAATGGACCTCAACAAGAACTCTAGATGTCTTTTATTTTTGAATCAAGAAAAATAGTTCTTAAAAAAGATTTAAAAAATACTTTACATGGGTTTCAAGGAAGTAAATATTTTCCACATTGAATGTCTGTTAGAATGAGTGTAATTGGGCAATCTCAGATAAGTCATTTACCTCCCTGAGTCATGTATTTTAAGAATGGTAGTAACAACAGTCCCTGTTGCATCCAAGAGTTGCTTTAAAAAAACAAACAAACAAAAAAAGAAAGCCCACTGTGAACTGCAAAATACTATACACTTTTGTCAACATTAACCAAATTTATGATTATTGTTTTATTTATCATTTGTACTCTGCATTCTTTTAAAATAAATTTGAGACATAATAAAATACAGATAATTAAAATGGAAAATAAAATACAAAACTGTCTAGGCGAAAGAGAACACAAATATACTGTAAGTCCTAAACTAAACTAGTGTGGTGGAAACTGCCTTAGCAAACAGCTAAATTACAATGCCCAGCCTTCTTTGCAATCAGATGTGGCCATGTGATTTGGTTCTAGCCAGTGGGTCCTAGTAAATGGAAGTGATCTGTGCCACTTCCAGATCTGACCCATAAAGCCTCCTACAGGGTCTTTTTCAGAGCATAACCCATTCAAAAAGGGTGGAATGGTGACCTGAAGACCAGAGTGATCTTAGAAGTCATGTGTTGAACATGGTAGAGGTGTATTAGCCTAGAATGTACGTGTGAGGAGCAGACAGACAGACTGTTTCTTTCCTCCAAAGGCAATAGAAGTACCTGCCCTGGGCTGCTCTCTGAGTGTGTAATGAACCTCTCCTGACATTATACTTTGGATCTGTTTGTTACAGTAGTTTATTTCAGCTGATACATAGGGTTACTGTATCTGAGTATTAAGTTCAGCTTTCAACATTTCTGAATCAGAGACTGCTAAAATTGGGAGACACCTTAGAGATCTAGTCCACCCCACTCATTTTTCAGGTTATCACCTTTCTCTGTTAATCCTGCAGTGTCTCCAGATTGCCTTCATAATGAAATTCAAAATCCTTAACACGCTTCACAAAACATGTTCTGATTTCTCCCTACCTTGTTTCTTATCCTTCTTTATTTTGGAGATACTTCTCTAATTAAGCAGGAAAAACTTGCCGTTCCTCTAACTTTCTCATTTCTGTGTTTCTTGCTGTCCCTGAACTGCTTTCTTTTTTCCTTGCCTATTTTGAGATCATCTCTATTATCACCTCAGGAAATCTCCTAATTTTCCCTACACTCGTCACTATTTATCTTATATTTTCTGGTATTTTCCCACAGCACTTGATGCTGTTCCTATAACACTTATTTTGCTCTATTGTAATCATTGGTTTGATTTAGGGACTTGTCAACTGGACCGGAGTTCACTGGTGGCAGAAGACTTACTTGGAAACATCTTTGTATCCATGGTTTCTACCACAATACCTAGAATGTTTTTCAAATAAGTGAGCAAATTATTTCAGCAATATTTATTAAGTGCTTCACATGTGCCAAGCTCTTTAAGTGCTAGGAATCCAAAAATCGACAAGGCCTCTGCTTTCATGGAGATTACACTCTAGTGGAGGAGATAGACATCAAACAGATAATAAAATAAAGAAATAGAAACTTGGTAAATGCTGTGCATAATACATATATCAGCCATTAATAACATTCCGATCTGACTTCTCAGCACATGATTACAAGAAATTTATGATTTGACACTCAAAATTATTATAGTTTCAGATGTTGCAAAATTATTGAATGCTGTAAGTAATAATCATACCAATCCCATATTGAGCCCTTATTATGGATGAGACACTTCAAAAGGATTATCACCTTAAGATCTTGTTGAATCCTCAGGAAAACCCTCTCAGTTATAGACTGTTATTGCAGAGGAATGAATTTATAATTATGGTCTCTAGACCAAACTCAGAATCAGAACCGTCTACCTAAAAATGTAGTCAGGCACAGGTTGGGTTAGTTTTCAGCCATGACTTGTACCAAGCTCTGATCCTGGTAACACCCAGGGTTATCTGGAATTAACCTACAACTTGCTTTTCTTTACAGAGGGAATTACAAAGTGAGATGCTTCTCAGATCTAGTGAAATCTTAACTCCAAATCATTGGCATCTGTGTATTCCTATGAGCACTCGGGGAAGCCTGGGAAAGTGTACCTCCACATGAGGGTTTACTGCATGTTTCCTCCCCCACCTTTCTTTTCTTTTATTCCGTCTGTCTCCACATAATTATCCCCATTTTTCCAGATAGGAAAGTTGGGGCTTAGTGGGATAGTAAGTGCTATATCTAGAGGTATGATATGATTGCCTAAATTCAGCTATGGAAAATAAAGAAAGCTCTGTTTTCACATATATAAGAATCAATGGCTTATAGAGACAATTAGGCTTATAATTTTAGATATTTAAAAAAAGAAAGCACTCAAAATTTTCAGGTGATACATTTCTGGCCTTTAATTGTAGAAGAAATTGTTTGGAATTTTATGATCATTCATTCATTTACATGCAGGAGTCAAAATGTTCCATAGGACACTGTCCTTGCTTTGGAGTAGAATGAAACAGATGTACCAGCAAATGTTGGAAAAGTACTAATTGGCGCACCTGGGTGCCTCAGTCATTAAGTGTCAGCCTTCAGCTCAGGGTCCTGGGATCGAGCCCCACATTGGGCTCTATGCTAAGTGGGAGGCCTGCTTCTCCCTCTCCCACTCCCCTTGCTTGTGTTCCTTCTCTCACGTCTCTCTCTCTCTGTGTCAAATAAATGAATAAAATCCTTAAAAAAAAGAAAAAGTACTAATTGCTATGATAGAGTAGTTATTACATATTATGAACATTCACTGAAAGTGGTAGCTATATGTCCATGGATGGTCAAGAACAGTGTTACTGAGGAGGTGACATTTGATCTGGTCTCCTTAGTTTGAGTAGAAATTCATGGAACAGAGAGAGAGAAGATATATACAGAGCAGAAGTACAGAGTGTGCAAGAGCTTGGAGGGCACATAGGAAAAGAGCAAAGAGTTGAGTTTGCTTGGTATAGAGGATGCTGGGAGAGTGGTGGTGGTGAGAGAGTGGCCAGAGGGAAGGTAAACCAAATCACAGAAGGCTTTGTAGGCTATGACTAGAAGTGCAGATATCATCTTATATAAAATATAAAATGTGAGGTTAATGAAAACATTTAAGATGGAGAAAGGACATAAAGATATTGGTGTTTTCAAACGGTAACGGTGAAGATAGGAAAGCAGAATTGCTTTGAGAAGGATGTTTTCAAGAAAAATTTAGGAGATAGAAACTAAGAACTGATGACAAAAATAAGTGAGAGGAAGAACTGGAGCTGTGCTTTCCAGTAGGATAGCCATATGTGGCGATTTAAATTAACACTAAATGCAGCGAAAATTCATTTCCTCAGCCATACTAGCCACATTTCAAATGCTCTATAACCATGAGTATCTTGGACACCATATTGGACAGCACAGACATAGAACACTTCCATCATCACAGAAAATTCTATTGGACAGCACTGGATTAAAGACTATTTTAAATTTGGGCAGTGAATGACAATGGCCCTTAAATAGGGAATATAGGAGAAAGTTTGAAAGAAAAAGAAAAGGACTTCTATTTTGACACAGTGCATTTAATGTATTGTTGGGCATCCAAGTGAAAATGTTAAGGAAGCTGTTGGAAATTAGGTCTGATACTCCAAGAGAGAGGCAAGGATTTTAGACAGATATTTCAAGGCCTTCAATATTTTTTCTTTTTTTTTTATTAACATGTAATGTATTATTTGCCCCAGGGCCACAGGTCTGTGAATCATCAGTCTTAGACAATTCACAGCACTCACCATAGCACATACCCTCCCCAATGTCCATAACCCAGCCACCCTATCCCTACCCCCCAACCCCCCAGCAACCCTCAGTTTGTTTCACAAGATTAAGAGTCTCATGGTTTGTCTCCCTCCCGATCCCATCTCGTTTCATTTTTTCCTTCCCTAACCCCCACAAGATGCCACCCTGCCTCTCAAATTCCTCATATTAGAGAGATCATATGACAATTATCTTTCTCTGATTGACTTATTTTGCTCAGCATAATACCCCCTAGTTCCATCCATGTCATTGCAAATGGCAAATTTTTGTTTCTTTTGATTGCTGCATAGTATTCCATTTTCTATATACACCACATCTTCTTTATCCATTCATCTGTTGATGGACATTTTGGTTCTTTCCATAGTTTGGCTATTGTGAACATTGCTGCTATAAACATTCAGGTGCATGTGCCCCTTTGGATCACTACGTTTGTATCTTCAGAGTAAATACCCAGTACTGCAATTGCTGGGTCATAAGGTAGCTCTATTTTCAACCTTTTGAGGAACCTCCATACTGTTTTCCAGAGTGGCTGCACCAGCTTACATTGCCATCAACAGTGTAGGAGGTTCCCCTTTCTCCACATCCCTGCCAACCCTGTCCTTTCCTGACTTGTTAATTTTAGCCATTCTGACAGGTGTGAGGGGGTATCTCATTGTGATTTTGATTTGTATTTCCCTGATGCCAAGTGTTGTTGAACACTTTTTCTTGTGTCTGTTGGCCATCTGGATGTCTTCTTTGGAGAAATGTCTGTTCATGTCTTCTGCCCATTTCTTGACTGGATTATTTGTTCTTTGGGTGTTGAGTTTGATAAGTTCTTTATAGATTTTGGATACTAGCCCTTTATCTGATATGTCATTTGCGAATATTTTCTCCCATTCTGTCAGTTATCTTTCGGTTTTGTTAACTGTTTCCTGTGCTGTGCAAAAGCTTTTGATCTTGATGAAGTCTCAATAGTTCATTTTTTCCCTTGCTTCCCTTGCCATTGGCAATGTTTCTAGGAAGAAGTTGCTGTGGTTGAGGTCGAAGAGGTTGCTGCCTGTGTTCTCCTCAGGATTTTGATGGATTCCTGTCTTACATTGAGGTCTTTCACCCATTTTGAGTCTATTTTTGTGTGTAGTGTAAGGAAATGGTCCAGTTTCATTCTTCTGCATGTGGCTGTCCAATTTTCCCAACACCATTTGTTGAAGAGACTATCTTTTATCCATTGGACATTCTTTCCCGCTTTGTCAAGATTAGAAGACCATAGAATTGAGGGTCTATTTCTGGGCTCTCTATTCTCTTCCATGGATCTATTTGTGCCTGTTTTTGTGGCAGTACCATACTGTCTTGATGATGACAGCTTTTTAATAGAGCTTGAAGTCTGGAATTGTGATTCAGGGCCTTCAGTTTATAAGTACAGGCTGAAGCCATGGAAGTGGTTTGAGAAGAGGACCAGGTATACCGCCATAGATCTCCCTCACTTAAAGGGAAGTAGAGAAATAGTAATACAGTATGAAAAGTGATCTAAGGAATCTGAAAAGCCAGAGAAAAATTCTGAGGGAGTGATAAAGTCAATGACAAATTAGGCGAAAATGTCCAAAGCTGGGGTGCTTGGGTGGCTCAGTTGCTTGGGGTTCTCTCTCTTCCTCTTCTTTTGTCCCTCCCCCCTCCACTCTCTCTCTTTCTCAAATAAGTAAATAAATAAAATCTTAAAAAAAAAAAAAGTCCAAAGCCTTAGAGCACCCAAATAGGATTTACCTTGAAAAGACTCCTCTGGTTTTGGAGATTAGGAAGTCATTAGTAATCTTGCCTACAGTGGTTTCAATGAGTGGTGGGAGAAGAAGCCAGATCTTAGCAGAACTGGGATGAAATTGATGTCTTGTCAAGGAGGGGTGGTATAGGAGAGACCAGCTCTCCCTCATTCAAGAAGTTTGGCTGTGAGAATGGCAAAGAGACATAATTATCTTGAGGGATGGGGAAGGATAAAGAAAATTTTTGTATTTCTTAGGAAGTGTGAAACTTGAATTTTCTTTACCTGTAAGGAAGGAGTGGGCAGAGTGAAAAAGACTTAAATGGCCTTGGAGTGAAGGTATGAGTACTGAGCCAACTGTAAGAGATAGTGGAAGAAAAGATGGGTGAAACTTGGGAAGGGAAAAAAGATACTTCTGTTTCTCAGAGCCAGGATGGAAGGAGAGAATGATTAATAGTTGGGGGTGGAGGTAGAGAAATGTAGAACTGTTCACATCTTAGTTTTATAACATAATGTTTTCAACTATGATTTGTAGACTCTACAGAAACATTATGTATGTGGCTAATGTTGAACGTTGATAAAAGCCAAAGACGTGTCAACAATGTGTAACTCAATTTGTATGATTTTGTGTTGTGGAAAGCTAATGACATCTAAATGGACAAATTTCCAGACTGGAATGACTTATAGTAAATCCATTAGGCTAACTTCCAATACATTTGTGTCTAAATTGGACTTCTGTAGAGCAGGTTAATAATCATCTCAGAGTTGAATTTTGTGGTAAATAAACTCCAAGGAAGACAAAATAAGTAAATGAATAAGTCTGTACTTTACACATCAGAATCAAACTGCAGAGCACCAGATACAGAAAATAAAGAGAAAGCCTAAAATACTAACAGAGAAGAAAAAACATTAACTACAAGGGTAGGTAATTAGATTAGATTGGCAACAAACTTCTCAGTGGCAACAGTATAAGAATGAAGAAAGAAGGGAAATATCTTTAAAGAAAACATAGTTGTCAATCTAGTATACCCAATTAAACTATGATTTAAGGGCAAAGGTAAAATGAAGACATTGAAAAGTGATCTTGAAAGAATTTACCAGTTAAACATTCTCATGGAAAAATTACTTAAGAACACACTTTAGATGGGGTGCCTGGGTGGGTCAGAGGTTAGGAGTCTGCCTTCAGCTCAGGTCAAGATCTCAGGGTCCTAGAATCGAGCCCTGAATCAAGCTCCCTGCTCAGTGTGGAGCCTGCTTCTCTCTCTGCCTTTCTCCCGGCTTATGCTCTCTCTCTCAAATAAATAAAAATCTTAAAAAAAATTAA
The DNA here is from genome assembly GCF_963455335.1 of Martes martes. Classification (NCBI taxonomy): domain Eukaryota; kingdom Metazoa; phylum Chordata; class Mammalia; order Carnivora; family Mustelidae; genus Martes; species Martes martes. The sequence goes on along the minus strand of NC_137889.1, from coordinate 197,035,140 downwards.
CAATTAAACCAATAAACTTAAAAAAAAGTTTTAAAGAACACACTTTGGGAGTAAAGACTTGTGAATGTACAGAAGGAAAATAGGAGAAGCAAGAGGAAATGTGATCAAAAGAAATTAGTAAATATGGCAGTATCTAAATAATCACTAACTCTATAAAACAATGAAGACAGTACTGATTAAAGACAAAACATATGTGGAGTTAAAATACTAACAACAATAATGTGTAGAACAGGAGGAATATGAGTAGAGTGAAAAGTTCTGCAGACCTTTTATTACCCAGGAAGAAGAGAGAGAAATTGTTTCAGATTTTAAGTCAAATCATGCATGTGGAAATTATAAAGGTAACCACTAAAGTTACAGAAATAGAATACATAAAATTCAAATAACTCAAAATCTGAAAACAATAAAGATCAAACTTAAGCTGAGGAAGAGAATAAAAAAGAGTTGTAGAGAATTTTTCATATTGTGCCTGCTGGCTCTTTTCTGTATTACTTTGAAGATGTTTCACTATCAGTTGTGAGTGTCTTTGAGTTTATGGGTTTAGGAAAGAGGGAGACTATGCAGTTTCCTCCGTACTTGTGACATGCCAGCCAACATAGCACTAAATGTTAGTGTCACAGAGTGTCATTTTGGTGGTGAAATGATCAGATGGATAGAAATTCCAACAGAATTAAGAGAAATCTATTAGAACTGAAAAGAGTTCAGCAAAGTTTTAGGTATACAACCCCTTTATAAAAATCAATAGTATTTTCCTATGTCATTATCAACTAGAAAATATAATTGAAATATGATGCTATTTATAATATCACCCCAAATGAATAAATATCTAGAAACCAACTTAAAAAAGAAAGCCAAGGGGTGCCTGGGTGGCTCAGTGGGTTAAAGTCTCTGCCTTCAGCTCAGGTAATGATCCCAGGGTCCTGGGATTGAGCCCCACATTGGGCTCTCTGCTCAGCAGGGAGACTGCCTCCCCCTCTCTCTCTTCCTGCTTCTCTGCCTACTCGTGATCTCTGTCTGTCAAATAAATAAATAAAATCTTTAAAAATTTTAAAAAAATTTTAAAAAGCCAATATCTTTGTGGGGAAATATTTAAACCTCCATTAAAAACATAAAAGAAGTTTTGAATAAATGGACAGACTGATTTAATGTGGTACAAATGTCAATTTTCTTCAAACAAATCTACAAGCTACAGTTCAAGTCAAAATTCCTTTTATATTGTTTAAAGAACTTGAAAAACTCTTTATAAAATTTGGGAAAATAAAAATCCATGAATAGCTAAGCTACATTTGAAAAAGAAGAGAGAAGAAAGAGTATTTACTATATTGCATATTAAGACACTTGACAATTATGTGGTTTAAAATTTTTTTTAATTATTGGTTATGGAACAAATAGATCAGTATAATGGAACATAGACTCTTAAATTGAACTGTGTATATGGGGAATTTATACAGCTGACAGATAGAGTGACGTATTAAAAAAAGATGAAAGAACAGACTATTTTAGTGTCAATGGAAAAATCCTCACACAGGAAGAAGAAATTTAGATCCCTGTTTTACACTGTGTAAAAGGCACTTCTGCATAAACTGAAGACATCATTGTGAAGGTTAAAAATTCTCAGTGTAATAAATAAAAATACTTACAGAAAAATAACCACAAAAAAAACAAACCCGATTAAAAAACGGGTTAAGGATATGAAAAGGCGATGTAAAGTGGGAACTCTGAATGGCTACAGAGTCATCAAGCACAACTTCAGATGTTGTCATCAGAGACGTTAAAGCAACAGTGAGATGCCGTATTAAAGCTATCAAAGCAGCTAACATCAGAACTGTACACACGAAGTGCAGGTCAGCATACGTAACAATGGATACTTTAACGTTCTCCCGTGGATGTGTGGAGTGGTATGTTCATTGCTGTTATGCCCTATGGGCTGGCACGTTCTTGGGTGTTTATCCCAGAGAATTTCTTGCACATATCTATGAAGATACATATAAGTAATATTAAAATAGGAAATCATGTGTGTGTTAGGCCCGATGAAAGCATGAAATATTTGAAGAGAGGAGAAAGTAGGGCAGCAGGTTGGTGAGATGTCTGTAAGCTTGTTATTCTTTCCTTTGGGTTTGAGTTCTGAGGGAAAGCTATAAAACCGTCTGGATAGGTATGGGGGAATCAAAGTGACTGGGCTGTTTGTGCAGATTTTTATGCAAAGCCTTGCCTTTGGCCCGAGCCACATTTAACATGGTGAGAGAAGGAAATAAACACAGATGGGGGATGGTGTCTAGAGGAATGACCCTGAGGTCTTGTGCCTGATTCCATACTGCAGATGATGTGGGGCAGTGAGAGGACTGGAGACATGGGCTTAGGACAACAAGGCAGCAATGTGTGGGGACTTTTCGAGAACAAACCGATGGCTGTGTCTACTGACTTCACCAGTGGGTGCCTGCATGATGGTCTGTAGGGGTAGGAGTGATCACCCACATTTTAGGAGATGTTATTGTAGAATTCCCAGAGGACAAACCATACCCAACTATTTCATAAACCTAAATACCAGGGAAAGGCATAAAGACCTACAGGTGGGGCATGTAAGCACCCTTTCGTCTGATAAATCACACAATTTATCACGTGATTAAAATCATGTGTTAAATCACATGTTAAAATCACATGATTTCCCTCATAGATAACATATTAAAGAGCAAAAAGAGGGAAAGAAGGTTGGCTACAAAAATGAATAATTTACCCCAAAGAGATTTGACCTGAAAGAAATAGTTAAGCAGGAAGAGATGTCTTTCATTGGCATAGAGCAGTTTTAAAATAAGAAGATGCTGTGTTTTCCCTCCATATGTGGACGTAACATTTGTGGCATGACCTTGTTACGTTGCCATATGAATTGTCATTGTACCAAACTAAGTATGTGATTCAGGCAGTTCTTTTTCACACTTGATCTAAACAGATGGGAAACCCTGTGGAGCAAATTACAGGATGATTCAGAGCAGGAAACACACTTTCACAAGGAAACAAGAATCATAAGGCCACGGTAATCATGTGTAATGGGTTCACCCACGACTATTAAACAGAGGCAGTTGTGGGATAAGAGCAGACTCCCAGTGGTTTTGACAAGCTGAGAAACTTGAGTCAGCCTCACTCATGTTTTCAGGGCTCCAGTGACGTTCCTCATGTCCCTGCATTTTTTTTTTAATCTCCTGACAGATGCTATCCTTTGCTTTTCGGTTCTTGGCTAATGCCTCTTTTTTCCCTTAAAATGCACAGACCTTGAGTTAACACTGATTTAAAGCAATTCTCCCCTCCTCCCCATTTTTTTTGGTCACCAAATTTTCCTCTAGTTATTCCTACTGCATTTTGAGTAATAGTGTCTACCAGCAGGGAGAACTTATTATAAGATAGTTTCTTCTCCTTCTTAATTAATCAAAGATAAAGAACAGTTGAGTTTAGAACTTCTGGTCTGCTTCTGGAGTTAGCCACCACGTCTTTACCATCTTAGTATATTCTAGGCTTACAGTTTCCCTTTATGCTCGTTTATCACTTCCAGGACTTCCAAAATGGAGACATAGTAAATGAATAAGACAGGACAGTGCAGTTTTGGTGAAAGTCACGACTGGTTATTGAATGAGTTCACATCCTAATTTTGTTTTTCACTTAGGTGAGATATTAAACTGACCCTCATTCATTTAAAGGATGATAAAACTTTCTGCATTATTGTGGGAAAATTTAGATGGTTCAATATGCCTAACAGTGAGGAGGGGGAAATTAACCATTTAATTTCCAATATTTAGGGTTATTTTATCCTGGTTTTTATCGAACTTTAGCTCTGTAAATAAGAAGGCTCCAAATAAGAATAAAAGTTAGATAGTAGTTATTTGGGAAGTTTAGGTAAATTCCTTGGTGGAATTCCTCCCAGAAAGTGAGAAAGTGAGTAACAGATGTTTCTCAAACTAAGGTAGTTTCCAGTTCTTTAATAAATCAGCTGGTAGATCATTAACAGATTTTGGTGATGGATCACTGTATTCATTTCCCAGAGCTGCTATACCAAAGTACCATAAACTGAGTAGCTTAAACAGCAGAAGTTCATTGTCTCATAGTTCTAGAGAAGTCTGAAGGTGTCAAGTAGGGCCACATTCTCTCAGATCTGCAGTGGAGAGTCCTTCCTTGCCTCTTCCACCTTCTGCTGTGTGTAAGCAATCCTTGGCACTCCTTGGCTTTGGGTGGATCCCTCCCATCTCTATTATCAGATGGCTGTCTTCTCCCTATGTGTCTTCACCTCTTCCTTCTGTGAGAGTTGGTTCCAAATTTCCCCTTTTTATTTTTTTAAAGATTTTATTTATTTATTTGAGAGAGAAAGAGAGTGAAGTCAAGCTATGGGAGGGGCAGAGGAAATGGGAGGGGGTCAAGCAGGCTCCCTACTGAGCAGGGAGCCCAATGTGGGTCTTGATCCCAGCACCCTGAGATCATGACCTGAGCTGAAGGCAGCCACTTAATTAACTGAGCCACCCAGGCACGCCTCCCCTTCCTATAAGGGCACCAATCTTATTGGATAAGGGGCCCTTCCTAATCCAGCATGATCTTATCTTAACCAGTTACACCTGCAACAACGCTATTTCCACATAAGGTCACATTCTAAGGTACTGGGAGTTAGACCTTCAATATATGAATTTTGGGGGACACAATTCAACCCATAGCAAGGAGAAAGAATTCTGGAGGAAAGAAATTGCTAAGTCATATCCAGAGAACATTGATAAGTTTGTATATTCTGTTTTCTTTCAGTCCTGAGTCAATAAAAATTGAGGGTTCAACTGAGACTTTGGGTATTCATTGCCGGTTGGAGAACTGTTTGGAGGCTGGACGGGTCCATTAGAAGCATAATTCCTTTCCAGAGGTGGCTTGGCATACGGAGCTCACCATGGGTAAAGGCGGTGGTAATGTGTGGGTGAGCCAGCAGGGGAGGTAGGCAAGACCAGACACAAGTTGAAAAGAACCTTTCTATTTTGGACTCATATCCCAACACTTTATAGAAAACAGTTCCTACTGGACCCAGGGAAAGCGCCTTCTCAGTAGAATGTGATCGTCTCCTTCCAGAGTCACAGATTTATGATTTTTCCTGTTGGTTTCTTTATTTTCATCTCCCTAGTTGCCTAGAGGAAAATCAGGATAATTTTGACAGTAGAACTTTCAACCTAAGTCCTTTTATTGCTCCTGGGTTTGTGGTTTTGGGTATTACTCATACATTTACATCCACAAAGTAACCTTAAGTTGATGAAATGTGGTCATTAATTAATCAAGTAATCTAAGTAAAACCTTCCCTGTTAGGCATTTCTTGTATCATTTTCCAGTGAGTTTTGAAACTGGGTTTCCAATAATTTTCTGATCATGAAGGATCCTCCGGCTTTGGACTCACAGTAGAGAAGTTCATGGAAAGCCTAGGGTGTTAACTTCTTTCCCGGCTGTATTCCAGCTGGTTTTAAATTGCTCTGCTTGCTTTGGCTTTCCCACATTCCCTCTGTATGTGGGAGTTATAGGAACCTTCCACTAGTGTCCAGTAAAACTCACCCCTTCCCTCTCAATCTTGCTACAAAAGGTTGGAAAAAACTTGGTGGTAATCTTACCTTAAAACTCAGGCCAAAGGATAGACAGAGGTAACCAGAGGGGGAAGTGAGGCATGGTGGTCATTTTTCATACTTAACTGTTTGTGAGAAACAATCAAGAAAGAGCTCCACAGAGGGAATGATCCTTTATGGAACAGACCTTCTGGAGGAAATAATGAGTCCCATGAGAATTCAAGGTTCACCTAGAGGTTTAAGAAAAGATTAGCAATTCATGTGTGCTACCAGCCAAAGGCAAAAGGGAAGTTATTCTTGCATTGTGGGTGGCCAAATGTCCGTAGAGCTATGGGATTATCTGACAGATAAATCGCAATGATAAAAAAACAAAGGAGGGATTATTTCTGAGCAGACAGCTATAACATTAAGTCATCCAGGTAAGCAGTGAGCACTTAGGGGGATGTTTACATTGTCCTTAAATACTCTCATAATATATTGTCATCAAAAAAGTTGTTTTACCCCTCCTTTTATAATTATGAAGGTAATACATGCACATTGAAGAATAATCAGACTGTATGGGAAAAATAAAGGAACTTTGAAAAAATATACTATAAACCTTCTACCATAATTATTTTCTTTTTTTTAAAAAAGTTTTTATTTATTTATTTGAGAGAGAGCATGAGAAGGGGGAGGGTCAGAGGGAGAAGCAGACTCCCTGCTGAGCAGGGAGCCCGATGCGGGACTCGATCCCAGGACTCCAGGATCATGACTGGAGCTGAAGGCAGTTGCTTAACCAACTGAGTCACCCAGGTGCCCCACAATTATTTTCATCATTGCACATTGCCCTCTAGTTTTTGTCTAATGCCTTCATTTTCCTTGAGTTGTAACCTGCTTAATATTAAATCATAAAAATTTCCCATGTTGTTATATAGTCTTTATCATTATCATTTTACGTGGCAGGATACTAGTTAATAGTATTATGTAAAACCACTTTCCTATGGTGGGATATTGGGAAACGTGTACTTTAAAAAAAAAAGATTTTATTTATTTATTTGAGAGAGAGAATGAGGGAAGGAGAGAGGGAGTATGAGAGGAGAGACTGTCAGAGAAGCAGACTCCCCACTGAGCAGGGAGCCCACTAAAGGACTTGCTCCTGGGACTCCAGGATCATGACCCCAGCTGAAGGCAGCTGCCCAACTAGCTGAGCCACCCAGGCACCCGGGAAACATGTACTTTTATGGGTAAATTGAATTATATTCTTCATAGATGGTATTTTGATTCACTGCATTTGGGGGGAATATATTTTCTAGGAACCATCTTGAGTTCATTAGATGTAAGAATTTATTAAAAATGAGAATTACCTAGTACCTGCTCCACCAGCCATTTGTAGAAGATGGATATTAGAAACTTGGTACCACGGAGTTAGTATTCTACAAAAGAAAGAAAGGAATGAAAAGTACTGTTTGGGTGTCAGAGAGAGTTAAAGAGAAATTTAAGGCATTAATAGAGAGATTAGTAACTATAATCATGTATTTCTGTGTTCTGGATAAGAAGGCATTCGGCATGGTCTCTGCAAAATGAAGCCAGCATTCCAAGTAGAAACGCAATAATGTTAAGAAAACTTTTCTTGGCATTATAAGCTCACACATGTACTTTTATATTCTGCAAAGTTGAAAAAAAGTTAAAATTCTGAAATATTGAGGCCACAGCTATAAAAAATTAAGGTTTTAAACTAAGAAAATATATGTTATGGTATGCTAAATATTATTCTAAATAGTGCTTTTTCATGCTGGCAAATGTTCTACTTCTGCCAATGTGAACAATTATTTTTGCTGGCCAAAACAGTTCAAGGAAAAACAGAAGTAAGCCACCATTTCTTAACATAGTAAAGTTGAAAATTTCAAACATTTAATGAAAATTATTTTCACATTTATTTCATTGGTATTCAAAGGAAGTAGTAGGAATTCCATGCAAGTTTGTGTTTATGACAAAAGTAAATCGCTAGTGTAAAGTTATTTGGAGGTTAGAAGGATGATAAATGGAGATGGTTTAGAAGGAAACAAGTATATCTATTTTAAAAACATTATTATTAGCTTCTTCCTTCTTTGACCCTTACACACTGTGAAAGAGTCTGAAAAGGATGCAGTGAGTGGACTACCAAATATTCATTCTTTTTTTCATGTTTAACAGAAACTGAATTGTTCTCAGTGAGTTCCATGGATCCAGCTAAAATACTTCCCCAGACTTGCTCACAATTTGGGGTAGTGACATGACATTTTGGCTGATGAATAATGGACAAAATCTCCTAGATTCTACTTCTTTACTCTTCTTTCCTTGTTCTTGCCTGGAAAGCAGGTAGTGAGGTTGGAGGTAACAGCCAACTGGAGACATCCCACAGTAAGGATGAGGAATTAAGTTACATAACGAGAATGAGGAGTGAAAGGAAGAAGGATCCTGGGGCACTGATGGCACCATGGAGCCACTAGGCTGCTTGTCTCTGTACTTCTTTTTATGTGAGGCAGATTATGTGAGGCTATTTGGTTAAGCCACTGTCATCATATTTCTGTTACATACAATACTCACAAATGCTAAATGAGGCAGACCCCTTGATATAGCCTCTTCTTGTATCTTGTATTTTATTTACAAACTATCCATAATGGGAAATAATGTGCTTAATGGTTTTTGTCCTCAAATACTCTGAGCTATTAATTACATCAGTGACTTGACATTTGTAAAGCATTCTGTCTTGCTCATCATTGTATTAAATGCTTACAAGTTCCTGACACATTGTGTGCACTTAATAAATATATATTTCCAGGTAATTTAGAAAGCCGTTTGGCTCCAAAATGCACACCCACCCCGCCCCGCACACAGATGGACATCTTTACATAAATGTATGTATGTGCAAACATTCCATTTTAAGTTATGTGTTTTCCACTTGCCAACACTTGTATGGCTTTGAAACACTTAGATATTAAAGAATCACTCTATGAGAATAATTGTCACTATTTCTTTTCCAATTAGGATTTATATATTACTGTAACGATGGACATTTATGTGTCTCACTGAACTCTGAGTTCTTAGAGAAATGTAAGGGAACTGATGTGGCTGAAAGGGAGATAAGGAAACAGTGGCTTTAGATCTCCAGCATTTGTCAGGCCACCTGAATAAGCATTCTGTAAAAACAAAATGAAACAAACACACAGGATTTTAAACTCAAGGAACTTTTGGAAATATAGTGTGTTAGCATCTTTTTCCTGGTGATTCATGGGTCTATTAAAGTTGCCTACAGTAGAGGAATCTGTTTAACTTTGTATTATCTGGCATTTTCCAATCTTATGTGCCATGAAACTCTTTTATTCAAGTAATGCCTATTAATAATGACCAGTGGAAATACTTCTGTGATACATACTCTGGGAAACCGTGCAATATAGGGACAAGAAACATGAAAAATCATTACTGTTCTATGGAATTAATTTAGACTATTTAGTTCAATTAGATAGTAATCAGAAATAAAACATGTGACTTTTGGAAAAGAGAAGAAAAATGAAAACTTTTTACAGAAGACTGAAATACCTAGTTTACTATGAAGGTGAGACATTTATTTTGTTCCTTTTTTTAGCTCTGGTAATCAGAGTACCTATGTGTAACACAAATGTGTTCAGTAAATTCTTGTTGATGGAAGGAAGGATTGATGGAGAGAGGTAAGGAACCTCATGGGATACCAGTATTCTAGAGAAACACCCTGGGGAAGCTGCCTAAGAGCCATGGTTTGAAAAGCTTTCTGGAGACTTGAACATGCTTCACATATTGCTTTTTTCTCCAAATTCTCATTGCTTAAAATTCTGAGTTTTACTCCAATGATCGAAAATATATGAACTTGATACTGTCGATCAGAGTATTCTAGGCAACATAGTACTCTACGCAACTACTCAACATAGTACTCTAGGCAACTACTATCAGTTGATTGGCATAAGCAAAAGAGCTAAAACCATCTCAATATAAGCCTTAATATTCCTTTTTCCCAGTCAAATAACTTATATATTTCATAATCACTAGCCTCATGTCCCCAGCATTATCTGAAGACAGATTATTCACTCTTTCCCCTCAGATACTCTTGTGGTGGTTTTAGAATGACTACAAATTCTTCAATATTTCTCTTCAGTTGATGGAAGGTAATTCCTTGTCCACTGAGTGTGGGCTGGGGTGGATTTAGTGAATCTCTTCTAATGAAAAGAATATAATGGAAGTGACAGTGTGAGACTTCAAAGACTGGATATAAAAGACACTATGACTTCCTGCTTATTCTTTCTCTTTCTCTTTCTCTCTATTTCTATCTCAGATAATTCACCGTGGAAGAAGCTAGCAGCTGGGCTAGAAGCCCATGTGGTGAGGAACTGAGGTTTCCCACAAACAGCCATGTGAGTGAGCAATCTGCAAGTAGCGCCTTCAGCCACAGTCGGGCCATCAGATGAAACTGATCAGCCAATATCCTAACTACAACCTCATGAGAGGCTGTGAGCCAGTGCCACCCAGATGAGTGACTTCTGAACTCCTGACCCATAGAAACTACGCAATACATGAAACTAAGGAATTGTAGGAGTTAGGAGTTTTAGGATAATATTTAAAGTATAAATGGATAACTAATTCAACAATTTGAAGAACTTTTAAAGAAATGGGACTCTTTTATAGCCTCCTTTTAAAACCCACCCTCCTCAATCCCATTTTAACCACTTTGTTATGGCCAGGTTAACTAGTTATTCATCAATTCCTATTTTTGTTTTGTTTTATTTTTCTTTCTTATAAAGTGATGGTCAGAAAGCTCTTCTAATGCAGGGCCAGATGGTAAATGTTTTAGACCTTGTGGGCCATGTGGTCTTTGTCACAACTATTGAACTCTGCCCTTGTAGCATGACTGCAGCTGTAGACAATATTTAAATGAATGAGTAGGGCTGTATTCTAATAAAAGCTTATTTATGGACACTGAAATTTGAATTTCACATAAGTTTCACATCATGAAGTATTATTCTTCTTTTGATTTTTTTTTCAACCACTTAAAAATGAAAAATCATTCTTAGCTTGTAGGTCACTTAAATCCAGGCTGTGGGCCAGATTTGGCCCATGGGTATAGTTTGCTGATTCCTGTATTAAGTTAATAGAGTTCTTGATATTTAACTGTCACATGGATGCCCAAAATATTTCAGACAATAATCATGTGACCAAATTATGGTTAAGGGGATGTAGGTGAAAATGATATGGGCCAATTCTGAGTCAAGCTCTTAAAGAGAAGTGGTGGACTTCCCCACCCCACCCCCAACTTTATTCCCCTTTCCCACTTCTCAGTGGCTACAGTGAAGATCATCTTGGACCATGAAGATGACAGAAATGTCCTTGGGATGGTGGAACTAACAGAGCTAGAATTCCTAGCCTTGGCTCTTAAGCAGTCATACTATTACAAGGGTGAGAAATAGACTCTTATGTTTTCAGATCCCTTTCATACATCACCAAATGTGAGCTCTAACTAATTTAGCTGATTAGTCTTTGGCTGACATCTCTTAACTAATGGCAGGTTAATGTGTTGTACTTTCAAGAATCACTGCAGACAGTGGTTAACAGCTATGTGTGGAGTTACAGAAAATTCATTCTTGGTTACCTACCAAGTCAGGGTATTCTGGACATAGGGTAGCTTTAACTTTTTTAAAAACCCAGAATTTCTAAAAATTGCAGGTATTTGCCTTTTCTTCTGATTGTTGATTTCCTGCAATTTGGACCAGAACAAACATGCCTTTGTATCCCAATCCCAATTCTCCCACCTCTATTATATTATGGCCAAGAGTAGAACATTATTAATCGAGAGAAACATAAACAATTCACTCCTTATTATCTCTGAGGAAGACTTAATTCATGTTGTACTTTGTGGAGCTTATTTATATAAATGAATGGGTTTAAAAATATGCCCCCCCAAGATCCCATGGTCCTATGGATCTTCTCATTCATATCACTGAAAGAAAATGTAGTCATAATAGATATACTTATTTTGTAAAGTTTTTTATTTTCCATAACAGAACTTGGGGATCCCAGGCTGTGAACCACAGTGAAAACACAGCCCACAGCCAAAGTCTGCAAACCACTATGAGAATCGTCAGCCATCACTTGGCAGCACCAGAGCATTAGGCATTGTCCAAATGCAATTGTTTGAGTTCTTGCACCGACACACAGTGTTTCCCATTCATCTCCCCTCCTTTCTCTCCCTGCCAAAAACCCAACTCGATTTAAGCAGGCACAGTCTTCCAAGTCCTGGCTGTTAGTGTCCCCAAGAGATTTCAGGGAGATGCAGCCTTGGCTGAGGGTCAGAGCCAGAGGCTCCATGAGGCTCAGTTCCCTCAGTGAAGGGCACAATGTCTGTGTTTTGGGAACAGCTGGAGCTTCGGAGGGAGAAAAGCAGTTTGGCAAGTGAGGAAAGAATGTTACTTGTCACTTCAAGAGGCAAGAAACTTCAATTTTTCTCCTGCTTCTGCCAGCAAGTGTTTATTGGAAAGGAGAGTGGTGGTGATGGCAGGTGACTTTTGGTTAGGACTTTATGGAATGTTTCATGTTTATTTTACCTTTTCAAAGAGCAGATAAATGTACAAATCCCACAGTATAACTATTCTGAATTCTGCTCTTGTTTTTATTGGATAAGTGAGTGTTGTTCCTCAGAGTTATTTTTAAGAATGCTGCCTCTGGCCCATTTTGAAACTCTGCTTGCTTTCCTTGTGTGTGAGCTAAAATTTGTTGTAGGGATTTTGGAAGAAAGTAGCAAAGGGTATTAAATGGAAGGTGAAGGCCTAAGGGAGGAAGAACCCTGAGAACACGAGCTGGATTTACAGATGGGGGCATCATATGGGCCTGTTCAGACAAAACATGGACTTTTAGCTGACACCAAAGGTGAGGTTATAAAAAGTTTGATGCAGTTGAGGGGGAAATAAAGTTTTTAAGATGTCATAGTCTGGTTGTATCTTGAGTGCTCTGATTTTCTTGGATTCTTATCGAAATGAATAGAACAAAAGAGACTATTTTTTTCTATCTCTGAATTCCCTTTGTTAGACTTGGAAAGTGTCACCCAATTTTAAGTATTACTTATAAAATGAACAAGAAGTTCAGTATTAATATTCAAAAAATAATAATTGTTACCATTTCCAGGTCTCTTATCTCCCTTCCTCAATTCCTAACATTTTTGTCTACTTCAGGATTCTTCTTTTAACTCTATCTGTTTTGTTTTTTTGTTTTTGTTTTTTAATTTGGCAGTGAGAAAGTTCATTAACTGGGTTTTGGGGGACAAATCGATCTAAAAGTTAAAATAGGAAATCAGTGGGAGGATTGGAAAGGGAACAAATATTTTTTGAGTTCTGTCTGTGTGACAGACCCCTGTACTAGTTCCTTTCCTTATAAGAAAATGTGAAGTATAAAATATTATGCCCATTTTAGAGAAGGGAGACTGAGGCTCATAAAGGGTCCTCATAAATTGCCTCACATTATCTGATGTTCTATTAAATGGTAAAGTCAAGGTATCTGGCTATAAGCATGATTTTTATTCTAAAGCCCATATTCTTTCCACTGCCACACTTTTGTCTACATAATAAAATCTGGGTCGATTATGTTTACATTGGTTAATCACTAAAAACTGATTGGTCAGCAGTAATCTGTATATATTTTTTATTACTCTTCTCTTGCTAGTGTGTTGTGATTCTAGGTAATGAGACTTAGTTGCAAGGACACAAGCGACCCCAGAGTCTTCAAATATATAGTCACTTTGGGTCCCCAGATTTTCCCCAACTAGAATTAGTACTTCTTGAGAGAAAAGTAATACGTTGTGGTCTATTTGTCATTAGCCACAATGAAATTCCTCGCCTGGCAGGGTTCATGCAAGCCACTTTAGAGGTATGGCCTTCTCCACATCAGACTGTGTGCGAACTTAACGTTTAACTTGGGCATTCCTCACTGAGGCCAAAGCACCAGGTTTCACTCAGCATCCCTGGTGTGAATCATAGCAACTGTCAGTAAAGTGTCTTTTGGGCTGCTATTCTTAGAAGGGGCCTGTGAGCAAAGCAGGAACTTAGAATTTCATAGAGTCCTTCCCCGCGCAAGAACAGACAATGGGGATGTGAAGAAGTCAGTGAACTTCAGGGAATATCCTTGTAGCAACATCTTTTATGGTCTTCTTTCTCCATTCATCAGCATCAAGAGCAATGCCAGTGGGTTGACATATTGTTGGTTTTTTTTTTTTAATTTTTAATTTTTTAAAATGTTTAAATATGATTTCCTTATCTATTAAGTTTTTCATTTTGATTCCAGTATAGTTAAAATACAGTGTTATTTAGTTTCAGGTGTACAGTGTAGTGATTCAACTATTCCATTCAATACAGGATGCTTCCCCATGTATCATGGGGATGAAGTGCCCTCCTTCATCCCCATCACCTGTTTCACCCATCCCCCCATCCACCTTCTCTCTGGTGACCATCAATTTGTTCTCTAGAGCTAAGAGTCTGTTTCTTGGTTTGTGTATCTGTCTCTCTCTCTCTTTTTTTTTTTTTTTTTTTTGCTGGTTTGTTTTGTTTCTTAAATTCCAAATATGAGTGAGATCATATGGTATTTGTCTTTCTCTGACTGACTCATTTCTCTGAGCATTATACTCTGTAGTCCCACCCATGTTGCTGTAAATGGCAAGACTTCATTCTTTTTATGACTGAATAATATTCTGCCGTATATATAACCACATCTTCTTTAGCCATTAGCCTATCACTGGACACTTGGACTGCTTCCATATCTTGGCTATTGTAACTAATGCTGCAGTAGACATAAGAGTGTATTTATCCCTCCAAATTAGTGTTTTTGTATTTTTTGGGTAAATACCCAGTAGTGCAATTGCTGGATTGCAGGGTAGTTTGATTTTTAACCTTTTGAGGAACTTCCATACTGTTTCCCACAGTGGCTGCACCAGTTTGCATTTCCACCAGCAGGACACAAGAGTTCCTTTTCCTCCACATCCTTGTCAACACTTGCTATTTCTTGTGTTTTTGATGTTGGCCATTCTGACAGATGTAAGGTAGTTGTATTGTAGTTTTGATTTGCATCTCCTTGATGATGAGTGATGCTGAGTATCTTTTCATGTGTCTCTTGGCCATATGTCTTCTTTGGAGAAATGTCTGTTCATGTCTTCTGCCTTAGCTTTTTGGTGTTGAGTTGTATACATTCTTTATATATATATTTTGGATACTAACCCTTTATTAAATATGCCATTTGCAAATATCTTCTCCCATTCAAAAGGTTATCTTTTAGTTTTGTTGGTGGTTTCCTTTGCTGTGAAGAAGACTTTTTTTTTTTTTTTTTTTTTTGATGTAGTCCCAATAGTTTACTTTTGCTTTTATTTCCCTTGCCTCAGGAGACATATCTAGAAAGACGTTGCTTTGGGTGATGTTAGAGAAATGCCTGTGCTCTCTTATGGGATTTGTATGGGTTTCATGTCTCATATTTAGGTCTTTAATCCATTTTGAGTTAATTTTTGTGTTTGATGGAAGAAACTGGGCCAGTTTTATTCTTTTGCATATAGCTGTCCAATTTTCCCAACATCATTAGTTGAAAAGACTGTCTTCTTCCCATTGCATTTTATTTCCTCCTGTGTTGAAGATTAATTAATCATATAATTGTAGGTTTATTTCTGGGTTTTCTATTCTGTTCTATTGATCTATGTGTCTGTTTTTGTGCCAGTACCATACTGTTTTGATCACTATCGCTTTGTAATATAACTTGAAGTCTGAAACTATGATACTTCGAGTTTCGTTTTTCTTTTTCAAAATTGCTTTGGCTATTCAGGGTCTTTTGTAGTTTCATACAAATTTTAGGATTGTTTGTTCTAGTTCTGTGAAAAATGCTATTGGTATTTTGATAGAGATTGCATTAAATCTGTAGATTGCTTTAGGTAATATAGGCATTTTAACAATTTATTCTTTCGATCCATAAGCATGGGATATCTTTATATTTCTTTGTGACCATTGATGTATTGTTTTAACTGTCTACTTTGTACAAATCATGGTGAGAATATTAATAATTTTTAGAAATGAGAAAAATACTTAACTCTTAGAGATTGTCACTTTGCTATGTTCACAAATACAGTAGTCAACAAAAACACTGCCTAAGGAGTCTCTCAACCACTACAGAAATGTAGAAATATTTCTTATAAACCAGAATGTTTAATTAATCAGAACTCTTATTTTCCAGGCATTCTGAGAAATCAGTATTTTCCTATCACTTGCACCATGACACATCTGGGTTGTTCAGTACACTTTATTCTGCATCTTTAACATTATGTGTGATATACATGACAAATATGCATTTAAATAGTCACAGATCATGATAAATTCCAAGTGGGGTTGGTGTGTTCTAGTTCTCATGAATTGAGGGATAATATTTCTATGTTATTGTTTTCTATAGCAAGTCCTAAAAACAGCTGCACATGTCTGGCAATTTAAAGTTTCAATAAACTGGGGCACCTGGATGGCTAAGTCAGTTAAGCATCCAGCTCTTGATTTTGGATCAGGTCATGATCTCAGGGTCTCACTGATTGAAGCCCACATTGGTCTCTGCACTCAGTGGGGAGTCGGCTTGAGATTCTCTCCCTCTCCTTCTGCCCCTCCTGCTGCATGCTCCATTTCTCTCTCTCCCACTCACTAAAATAAATAGAAATCTTTTAAAAAAGTTTCAATAAACTATTGCTTGATAATAATAGTGACTTATTTCTCTTAAGGATTAAATAACTGGAAGTTTAATTTTGCACCAAAATTTAAAAATAGCGTATATCAGGGCACCTTAATAATGTGCACCTTAAGCATTGGCCTTAGGCTCAGGTCATGATCCCAGGATCCTGCATCACTTGCTCAGCAGTAAGCCTGCTTCTCCCTCTCCCACTGCCCCAGCTTGTGTTACCTCTCTTGCTGTTTCTCTCTATGTCAAATAAATAAAGCTTTAAAAAATAGCATATATCATATAGAATTGCTGATATGAGTCTAGTAGAACTTTGCTATTAAATCTACCGGATAGAATATGTAAAACGATTTGTCTCTTGACCAAACTGTATCTAGGGCAAAGTGGATTAGAAGAGTTGTCCAGAGTGACACAACTTTACAGGCTCACCTTGCTGTTGCTTTATTGTAAAATCAAACCTATTGTAATAGATATACTTTCATGAGTCTAAAATTGAAGAACCTATTTATAGATATTATACTCTAATATGTTAGTGATTCACTGGATGAATTATTAAATAAAAGAATATTTATAAAAGGACTATTTTTTAAACATTTTTTTAAAGATTTTATTTATTTGACAGACAGAGATCACAAGTAGGCAGAGAGGCAGGCAGAGAGAGAGGAGGAAGCAGGCTCCCTACTGAGCAGAGAGCCCGATGTGGGGCTCGATCCCAGGACTCTGGGATCATGACCTGAGCCGAAGGCAGAGGCCTCCACCCACTGAGCCACCCAGGTGCCCCAAAAGGACTATTTTTTAATAGGTTTCCTAGCTTGGGAGAAGATATTTGCAAATGATATATATGATGAGGAGATAAAGAACTTATATAAAGAACTTACACAACTTAACACACATAAAAAAATCCAATTAAAAAATGGCAAAGCTCAACTATACTTCAATTAAAAATCATGGGCAGAGAACCTGAACAGGTATTTTTCCAAAGAAGACATACAGATGGTGAACAGACACATGAGAAGATGCTCAATGTCATTAATCATCAGGGAAATGCAAATGAAAACCATGATGAGATATCACCTTACTCCTGTCAGAATGGCTGGAATAAAAAAGACAAAAGGTAAGTGTTGGCAAGGGTGTGGAGTAAAGAAAACCCTCATGCAGTATTGGTAGGAATGTAAATTGATGCAGCCACTGTGGAAAATAGTATGGAAGTCCCTCAAAACATTATAAATAGAAATACCATAAGATCCACTAATTCTACTACTGGGTATTTACCCCAAAAAACCAAAACACTAATTTGAGAAGATATATGAATTCCCATTTTTATTATAGCATTACAATAAATTTACAATTTACAACTGCAATAGCCAAGATACAGAAACAACCTAAGTGTCCATCAATAGGTGAATGCATAAAGAAGATGTGGGTATATACACAACGGAGAATATTACTCAGCCAAATAAAGGAATGAAATATTGCCAATTGTGATAACATGGGTGGATCCAGAGGGTTTTATGCTAAGTGAAATAAGGCAGAGAAAGACAAATACCATGTAGTTTCACTTAAAGAGACAAAGAAATAAAGCAGAACAGACCCATAAATACAGAGAACAAACTGATGGTTGCCAGAGGGGAGGAGGATAGGAGGATGGACAAAATGGGTGAAGAGGACTGGAAGGTGCAGGCTTCCAGTTATGGAATGAGTAAGTCGTGGGAACAAAAGGTACAGCATTGGAGGGGATATAGTCAATGGTGTTGTAATAGTATTGTATGGTAACAGATGGTAGCTGTGCTTATGGTGAGCATAACATAGGGTATATGCTTGTTGAATCATTATGTTGTATACCTGAAACTAATATAGCATTGTATGTCAATTATAGTTCAATTAAGAAACTATAAACCTTGCTTGGGGGTGTATCAAGTAGTCAACATACCAAGTCTGGGCTTTTCTAGGACCCTGGATTACCACCAAATGTGATCTGGCCCTCGCCTTTTGGCCTGGGTACTCACTTAGTTTTGTTAATGCTTGAATTGCCTGTCATCAGAGAAACAGAGCTTAGCAAATCCACCGAAGTGTTGTGGATAGCAGGGAGATAACCATGCCAACTGCTGCAGATAGACTGCTTGATTAAACCTTGACTTTGCTTTTTACTGGATTTTGACCTTGGTCAAATCATCTCACCTCTGAGTCTCAGTGTCATCATCTGGAAAAGGTAGGGTAATAAAGTACCTCGTATGTTACAATTGTAGTGAAATAATGTGACTAAAATGTGAAGTGTGAATGAAATGATGCTTCTCAAGCACTTAGCCCATTCCTGGCAATACTAAAGGCTCAGTAGATGTTAGATAATGACAATAATTTGTGTTGTGGATTTTCATTGGTTTGTTACTATCATGACTACTTTTATTACGTAAAGCAGGAAGTTAATATATAAATTTATGATAAAACATAGTATAGTACCTGGAATGCTTGGGCAGCTTCTCAAAAGTACTTCATTTCTTGGCTTAAGGATAATTTAGATATAGAACTGATAGATGGAAAGCTGTCTGATTAATGAGGTCAGAACAAATGAACATAGGGGAAGGGAAGGAAAAATAAAATAAGATAAAAACAGACAGGGAAGCAAACCATAAGAGACTCTTAACTATAGGGAAAAAAATCAGGGTTGCTGGAGGGGTGGGGGAAAGGGATAAATGGGTGGTGGGCGTTAAGGAAGACAGTTGATGTAATGAGCACTGGGTGTTATTTGCAGTGATGAATCACTAAATTCTACCCCTGAAACTAACAATACACTAAATGTTAGCTCAATTGAATTTAAATAAAAAACAAATAAAATCTTTAAGAAAAGTTTAGTTTATGGACAAATTAAATCCTGGTTTTTTTGTTTGTTTTGTTTCTTTTTTTTGCCTTTAGCTGATATTAACTCACCTTAACATAGTAATCTCCGGTTATCTCTGCTGGTAAAAAGCTTATTGGCCACTGTATTTACTGTTGGTTAATTCTTTTTATTGAGCTAAAATTTACATAACATAAAATTAACCATTTTAGAGTATAATTTATTGGCATTTACTATATTCATAATGTGGAAACATTTTCTCATAGTAATTACAAAACATTTTTATCACTCCAAACAAAACCTCATACCCACTAAGTAGCCCCTCCCCATTTCCATGCCTTCCCACCCCCTGAACCCAGGCAACCACCAATCTACTTTCTGTCTTCGGGGATTTATTTATTTTGGATATTTCATGTAGATAGAGTCCTACAATATGTGACCTTTTAGAATTCTACAATTATGTGACCCAGCTTCTGTCACTAAGCCTAATGTTTTTGAGGTTCATACGCATTGTAGCATGTGTCAGTACTCATGGCTGAGTAATTTTTTGAAACAGCTTCTGGAGAATAGGTATTATTTCTTCTTTGAATATTTGGTAGAATTCTCCAGGGAATCCATCAGGTCCTGGGCTCTTGTTTTTTGGGAGGTTTTTGATCACTGCTTCAATCTCGTTACTAGATATCAGTCAATTCAGGTTGTCAATTTCTTCCTGATTCAGTTTTGGAAGTTTATAGGTTTCCAGGATGCATCCATTTTGTCTATGTTGCTTAACTTATTGGCATATAACTGTTGATAATAATTTCTGATGATTGTTTCTATTTCTTTGGTATTAGTCGTGATCTCTCCCTTTTCATTCATAATTTTATAAGTTTGGGTCTTCTCTCTTTTCTTTTGGATTAGTTTGGCTACTGGTTTACCAATCTTATTGATTCTTTCACAAAACTAGCTTCTAGTTTCATTGATGTGTTCTACTGTATCTCTAGTTTCTAACTCATTGATCTCTGCTCTAATCTTGATTATTTTCCTTCTTGAGTGTGGGGTTGGCTTAATTTGTTGTTGATTCTCCAGTTCTGGCACCATACACAAAGATAAACTCGAAATGGATAAAAGACCTCAATGTGAGGTAGGAATCTATCAAAATATTAGAGGAGAACATAGGCAGTAACCTCTTTGACATCAGCCACAGCAAATTCTTTCAAGATATGCCGCCAAAGGCAAAGGAAACAAAAGCAAAAATGAACTTTTGGGACTTCATCAAGATCAAAAGCTTCTGCACAGCAAATGAAATAGTCAACAAATCAAAGAGGCAACCCACAGAATGGGAGAAGATATTCGCAAATGACACTACAAAGGGCTGATATACAAGATCTATGAAGAACTCCTCAAACTCAACACACACAAAACAGATAATCACATCAAAAAATGGGCAGAAGACATGAACAGACACTTCTCCAAAGAAGACATACAAATGGCTAACAGATACCTTAAAAAATCATCATCACTAGCCATCAGGGAGATTCAAATCAAAACCACATTGAGATACCCCCTTAACACCAGTTAGAATGGCCAAAATTAACAAGATAGTAAACAACATGTGTTGGAGAGGATGTGGAGAAAGGGGAACCCTCTTACACTGCTGGTGGGAATGCAAGTTGGTATAGCCACTTTGTAAAACAGTGTGGAGATTCCTTAAGAAATTAAAAATAGAGCTACCCTGTGACCCTACAATTGCACTACTGGGTATTTGGCCCAAAGATACAGATGTAGTGAGCAGAAGGGCCATCTGTACCCCAATATTCATAGCAGCAAGGGCCATAGTCGCCAAACTGGAAAGAACCAAGATGCCCTTCAAAAGACGAATGAATAAAGAGATATGCTCCATATATACAACGGAATATTATGCCTCCATCAGAAGGGATGAAAACCCAACTTTTGTATGAACATGGATGGGACTGGAAGAGATTATGCTGAGTGAAATAAGTCAAGCAGAGAGAGTCAATTATCATATGGTTTCACTTACTTGTGGAGCATAAGGAATAACATGGAGAACATGGGGGAGATGGAGAGGAGAAGGGAGTTGGGGGAAATTGGAGGGAGAGACAAACCATAAGAGACTGTGGACTTGAGGAACAAACTGAGGGTTTTGGAGGGGAGAGGGTGGAGGGGTTGGGTGAGCCTGGTAGTGGGTATTATGGAGGGCACATATTGCATGGAGCACTGAGTGTGGTACATAAACACTGAATGCTGAAACACTGAAAAGAAATAAAGTAAAATGGGGGGAAAAAAAAAACTGCCAGTTTAAGGAGTCTGGGAAAGAATTCTTGCTGAAAGATCGCATCATGCATTTGCAAACATAAATCAATTTTAAACCAAATTTTCCTTGAATGTGGTAGTTGAGGAATGAATTTTCTTTGTTAGCTGATTTATGAGCAGAATCAGAATACTTTCACCACCCAAAGCACCATTTAGTTATTCTTAAGATTATAATGAATTTACTCTGCTTCAAAATTGCTTTATGTCCCACATTTTAATCTAGGAGTAATTTCATGATACTTTTATCTGGCTAGCATAATTCAAGATTTGAACATAAGTGCTTATGCATAATTTTCAATAATAGTTTTGTGATGTATGGACTTGCCAGGAATTAGATGAGGTCTGTACACCCGGCAGTTTGACATATTTTATTAAAGAATATAGTAAATCAAGAGGTTGGGAGACAGAAACATATGTGAGTAAAAGACAGGAAAATAAGTTATATGAGGAATAGCCAAAGCAATGAATATAATTTAGCTTAAAGAAGGGATATTTGAAGAATTATATGGAAAATGCTGACCAACTGGATCTTTCTCTTTATTGAGCATATGGGATAATGAACTTAACCAATATAAGTTAAGAATATGAATACTGAATTCGAAGAGACAGGTTAGAGTCCCATCTCCAATCACTTATTTGCAGTCTGTAACTTCGGGCAGATTCCTTAACTGGCTTTGGTTTTTGGATAGGAAAAATAAATAGATAGCAATAATTATCTAATAAGGTGGTTGTGAGGATTAAATGAGCTCATCTTTGCACCCTGATGCATCATAAATGTCCACTAAGCTATTTTTATAGTTTGAAGTCAAGGACATTTAAATGTTGGACTAGATCTTCAAAGGAATGGATTCTTCCCTTGAGAGCCATGAAACTGTGAGGGGGTCCCCTCTGTCCACAAGCAACATTCTTCTCCAGATGATCCATTTATGTATTTTTCTAGCTCACAGTCCTAGCAGCAAACTATAAATAAGGAGCAGCTGTTGTAAAAATCCTTTTTGCTCTTTCATGTTGGCTTGCTATCTCTGGGAAGAAAATTTTTGCTATTTAAATTCCATGCTTGTCACCCTGAATGTGGGTTGGAATTGGGGTCTTGCTGCGGATGGGGCTATACCCAAGCTACCAATGGGGACTGGTGCCCAAGAGGTAGGCTGCTCTGGGTGCCCTGCTCTTGTTTCTCAGACAAGCCTCACACTTCAGTAAGACAGGCCAAATCTGCCTGCTACTTCCTTCAAAGCCAAGGGTGGTTTCTCTGCCAGGGTACGGGCCAGGGACTCGACATTGTCCAGGAAGAGTCTCCCCCATTGACTATCAGAGTTGCTGGATGGGTTCTTGAGCTCCTTTATTCCTCAGGTGAGACAATTCTCTTCTATGTTGTTTCTCACAGGACTCCACCCTGGGAACCCACACGGGATCCACTTTTATTTGCTGCCTCCTCTTTCTTGTCTCACTTCCCCCACTTTCCTTTTGGTGTTTTGGGGATTATCTCTCAAACAAGTGGCTTGCGTTAAAAATTCTTGTTTCAGAGTCTGCTTTGGGGGGAGCCAGACTGAGGCAGGGTGTCAGGGGCCGTCTGTCATGATTTGTTGATTAGCATTTTGCAGGTTTATTGAGATACAATGGACACATAATTGTGTAAGTTTAAGGTTTATAAAGTGTATATTTGATACACGTATATATGTCTTTTATGTTTTCAGAGCAGTGAATGTCAAAATAGAGATTATGGGAGATTTGGTATGAATGGGAAAGGTTGGGATATATGGGGGGGGGGACTGAAAAGATGAGTGTCCATTTACTTTAATTAAAAACATCTAATTGAGTGTTAAGTGCCAGACACTGGTCCAAATCCTACTAGTGTAAGAAATGGGTGCTGTCCTGGACAGATTCACTCTCTTCTAGGAAAGACAATCTTAGTAATTCATCACTAAATTCCAAGATGATCCAAGACTTAGAAAGCTGAGAACAAAGTGCTGTGGGAGTACAGACGAGAGAGAAGCTCAACGGGCTGATGGGGATGTACCTCAAATTCACAAAGGAAGTCAGTTTGTGCTAAAGGACGAATAGGACTTTGGTGGACTCCAGTTGAGACGTGCCTTCTAGGCCAGAAGAGCAACCTGTAGCTGCATAGAGTTTGAAGTTTCCTGGAGTGTTTGCATGGACAGTTGGAGAAAAGCTAATTGTGAAAAGCTAATTGGGTGAAGAAGAGGCAGGAGATGAGGCTGAGAGAATGTGGAAGGTCTGATTATGAAAAGTCTTGTCTGTTTCAACTGTAGAACAGATGGCAGGAGCACGAAGGGCTTCATGACCAGAAAATACAACTGCGATGCCTTGTCCCAACACTTCCTTTCTGCATGTCTCTGGTTCAAGGAGAAAAGAGAGAGAAGAGGCTCAGGACAGAGGCTGTGTGTTTTCAGGTACACTCATTACTGATTATACCATGCCAGACCCTATGCTAGTGTGTCCTTTCCAAACCTTATCCCATTTCATCCTCACGGTAAACCTGCAAGTTAGGACTACTGAGCTGTTTTGCTGGGGGACATTGAGGCTTAGAAGAGGTCTAGAAAATTGTAAGATTTGGAATCCTAGATGGCTACCTGATTCAACACTCTACCATATTACTTCTCTCTTGGAAGAAGCAGATGTGGAGTAGGCAGACTCTGCGGAGTTCACCTTTCCCGGACGGGGGTGACAGCTAAGTGGAGACCACTGAAGGCAGAGGCCCCCTTGCTGAGTTCTGCTCATTTGGAGCAGCAAAAATCAGAAGACACAGAAGGAACAGCCATCACGTGGAAAGTCGCTTGTTTTATTATTTACTTTGGCGAAGTCTCCAGAAAATATTTTGGGTTTGGAGTATTTGTTTTCTCATCAGATTCATCCTTAGCAACTGCTAAAAGCATCCAACAGATGACAAGAGAATTAAAAAAAAAAAATCACTTAAGCCACCAACAGTGGCAAAGCCAGCGCCACAGAGTAAGTGACGGTTGGTTTTGGTTAACCATTTCCTGGACGAGCCCGCATAGTCCACTGTCATACTTCCGTACCACCTCGGAGTGGATCTTTTCTTTTGCAGAAGGCTTAAGGAAACAGAACGAGCTTTTCTGCTATGCTCCCAGCATTTTGAACTACTTAATTTTTTTTGGACTTTAACATCTATCTTAAGAACCCAGTTACTTGACAGAAAATGCTTGTTATGAACTTGTCGTTTAACACTTGAGAAAGTTGGGCCTAATTGATGTGACTTAAAGTTCTTTCTACAAACAGAATTCTGAAGTCTAGAGAGAGAAGAAAAATAAGATGGGTCCTATGTTTTCACAAATAAATGATGGAAACCAGATGTAGAAGTGGTTTTGAAAATTTTAAGCACTGTGCGTTCTTGCTACACTAGAATAGAAGAGGGCAGGAGTAGGGAGACAGTATGGAAAATGCCAAAGTACTTTTTTTTTTTCAAGTAGGCTTTCAGGCTTGAACTCAGGACCCTGAGATCAAAACCTGAGCTGAAATGAAGGGTTGGATACTTAACCCATTGTGCCACCCAGGCAGCCAAAGTACCTTTTAAACATGTGACTGAAGCATTAATGAAAAATTAATTAATTAATCAATCAATTAATTAATTAAAAAAGAAGTCTCACAATGGTCAGTGCAATGTAAAACATTTTTTTCAAATAAAACATTATTTGAAACATCCCATTTCTTTTTTTTTAACATTTTTTTAAAATTTTTATTTATTCATTTGACAGACAGAGACCACAAGTAGGCAGAGAGGCAGGCAGAGAGAGAGGGAAGCAGGCTCCCCGCTGAGCAGAGAGCCCGACACGGGGCTCGATCCCAGGACTCTGGGATCATGACCTGAGCCGAAGGCAGAGGTTTAACCCACTGAGCCACCCAGGCGCCCCGAAACATCCTATTTCTGTAATGGATGTTAAAACACCCACATCATCCGATTACCTACAAACACTTAGAAGAGGACCGTTGCAGATAGGGACTGGACATTTTGAGCAGTGATTGTTTCAGGCAACAATGTTATATTAAGGATTTGAGTCACTTTTCCATCAGCTACTTGATCCCTACCTCTCTGTCAGAATCAGAACAATGTTTACTGTGTATCAGGCTCCCTGTGGTCTTTGAGAATCAATCTGAACATGTTAACTTGCTGCTCCCGGTGATGCTTGATGGTTATCCCTCTTCAGACCAAAGGGGGAAAATCTAACGCATTCATCTGAAACCTTTATTTGCTATGGGAATTTGCTTTGGCTAATGCAATGTTTAAGACCTGCTGGTTCACTCAGAGGTCAAGGAACATTTATGTAAGGAATCTTCAATAACATTCGTGCAGCTTGGCGAGCGGAGTATGCCCTGATGCCAGTTTTCCCCTCTTTTGAATGTTAAATTTGTGTATGCCTTCGTCTAAATTCCCACTACACAGTGAAACTGTTTTCAAAATATACAGGTAACATCATGTAAAGTCAGAGCATTTGTTTTACTTTTATTTCCTTTTCAGGGATTTTCTTTTCTGGTTTATCAAAAGCACTGTTCTTGAAACATCGGTCATAACCAAAACCTGCATTATGAAAACATCTTTTACCAAACAATTCAGTTTGCATTAAAATGCCCCCTAAGGGGATATTTCCCTGCATTTCCCAAAGTATGTTCTGCAAACTTCTCATTCTAAACCCTGGTTATTAGGATGGTAACAGTTCTCCTTCGGTGAAAATGTTTTCTGTGATTAAGTAAGTTTGAGTCATTCCAGCAACGGGGTGACACCGCTTCTTTCTTCCACTTCCAGTTTGAAATTATTTGACTCCCCTGAGCTGCTGAACCTGTGGGCTTTGGGTTGTGGTGTGGGTGAGGCTTTAGGCACTGGTAGGTCCTTTTGGTGAGAATTGGAACAGGGTTTGCTTGGATTACGGAGCACCATGTAAGCATTTGTCAAGCACAAGGCACTTAACCTCAGAAAATCTTGGGGGAACATCGACCTCAGTTTCGGGTGTGTGTTAAGTCTCCCCCTCCCTAAATGTCCACAGACCAAGAGAGAGCTGAAGGGCTAATTTGCATCTACCCCACCAGTCAGAGTGGGAGATGACAGGGAAATTCTGCAGGACTGGTACCCCGGTTTTTCATCACACACCCCAGATCCTGAGAACCCTTTGCCTATCACTGCCCACCGGTCTCACTGCCCGTTATGCTTTCTTAGCAATAAAACTGAAGTCCCAAAGAAGCTACACAGAAAGATGGCAGCCTAGGTGAGAGCCACCCAAGAGAGAAAGAACAAGTGAGCTACCAGAACACGCCACAGAAGAATGGAAATGGAAGCACCGGAGAGGACGTTCCGGCTCAAGATGGCAACGTAGGAGGATCCCCAGCTCACATCCTCCCATGGACAAGCCCAATCGGCAGCTAAGTGTAGAACAAAGTCTCCTGGGAAAAACAAACAAACCAAAAAACAAAAGCAAAAAATCCTTAAAAATTATCTGAGCAAGTCCTGCGCATCTGGTGAGCGAGAGAAGTCTTGCTTCGAAGCAGGTAGGAGAAGCTAGGACACAATCTTGCCATAAGCCCTGTCCCCAGTGCAGTGACCCACAATTGGGAGTGAACTCCAAACACTAAGCTTCCTCCTGAAGAGGACAGGCTTGAACCCCTCATCAAGCACCCAATTTTTTTTTTAAAGATTTTATTTATTTATTTGACAGAGATCACCAGTAGGCAGAGAGGCAGACAGAGAGACAGAGAGGAGGAAGCAGGCTCCCCACCAAGCAGAGAGGCCGATGTGGGACTCAATCCCAGGACCCTGAGATCATGACCTGAGCCGAAGGCAGAGGCTTAACCCACTGAGCCACCCAGGCAACTCAAGCACCCAACTTTTATAACTGAGAGACAAGCCCTAAAACATCTAGTTTGAAAAATACCAGGGCTCATGTCCATGGGACCCACAAGGCTATGAGGCTCTGAGAAACAGCTCATGAAGTATTTGAGCCCTTGGACTTACCTGCCTTGGAGCTCAGTGCAGAGGCAGTGGATAGAGAATTGCCCAGACTTTGTGTGCATAAGGCTCATTTGCTACTTTTAAAGCCTTGGTCTAGGGGCAAGCATCTAATTCATCACACATGTAGGGGCCTGCTGGCTGGTGAGTACCTTCTTCACACTCTCCTCTGTGTCCCTCTAGCCAGCAGGTGCTACCTTTTTTTCTTTATTTTCTCTCTCTCTCTCTGTCTCTTTCTTTCCTGCAGGGCCCATTTATATGTCCTCCCTCTGCCTCATTGCAGAGCATCAGTATTTCCTGGAGGGGAGCTTTTCCGTGCGTCTGGTGCTCCTGGTTTTGTAGCTGCCACCCAGGGGACACCCCTTGATCACCTGGCTCTGAGGCCAGGGGTGCTTATGATCCTGAGTCCCATGGGACAGT
Source organism: Martes martes (assembly GCF_963455335.1). Classification (NCBI taxonomy): domain Eukaryota; kingdom Metazoa; phylum Chordata; class Mammalia; order Carnivora; family Mustelidae; genus Martes; species Martes martes. The sequence goes on along the minus strand of NC_137889.1, from coordinate 197,007,311 downwards.
ACCAATCAGAGAGACAGTGCTTGGCAGGCCACCACTCCTGGGGCACTGCACAAACAGTGGACGGAGCCACACTCCTGTCTTTCTGTCAAAAAGGCCTGCTGCTGCTGCTTGTCCTGGAGCTTTGGTCCGAGGGGCAGGCTTCTGGTCTGGCACATACCTAGAGGCCAACAGAGGTGCCCTCCGGGAATGCAGGCTGATGAACATGATCCTTGCACTCTTCCTCTGCCCAGCTACTGCCACCGTATCCCCCCAAACAAACTTACGTGCTCCTCCGGTGCCCTGAGTTTTGCAGCTTGCCGCCAGGGGACAGCTGGACACTGCCTGACTCTGGTGGCCGGTGGGGCTTAGGCTTGCCGTCCCACAGGACTGTGTGTATTTGCATACTTTAGAGGGCCTGGCTTCTAATCAGCTAGATGGAAATGATGACGGAAAAGATAAAAGATTGGAGGGTAAATCCAGGAAACTGAACATATGGGTGGTAGGTATTCAGAAGGGGAAAGGGAACAGATGGAGGAGACCCTGTCCAATTCTAGGGAAACATTTTTCAAGGCTGAGCTGTCTGGAGTCTGCAGATTTAAAGCACTCACACAGCTCCAGGCTGAACCATTCAGAAAAGATACACAATTATTTTCTGGTGAAATTCTTAAACTTCAATGGATAAAGAAAAAACTTTTTATGGTCTTCCAGGAAGAAAGATTAAATTACCTACTGAGATAAAAGAATCATAATGCCACTAGAATACCCAACTGTAAACAAAGGAAACTAAAAGACAATTGAATAACATCAGAGAAAAAGAGTCCTACCTCAAGAACGCTACATCCAGCCAACGTATCATTCACCTGCATAGACATTCAAGGATTGGTGACAAAACAGCGTCGTCCAAGTAACCCCTCTGAGAAAAATATTTGAGATAGTCTAACTGAGATATAAATAAACTCAAATTAAGAATCAGGCCAGAGGAAAGATGAAGAGGACAGGAATAAATGCTGAACAATGAGCCTTGCCATAGAACAGATTCACTTTCAGTGGACGAGTATTTACCATGTGCCTAATACATACCAACGTAGTTTTGACAACGAGGATACTGCAGTGACTAAGATAAACAAGAATTAAATCTTAATGGGTGAATATAATCTATCTGAGAATAAATAACATAATGTTTGATTAAGGATGGCTGAAACACAGGGAATACATTGTATTGGATTTTAAAATAAATACTAAAGTATGCCCACAAAGCCTAAGAGAAGGGGGTGGGGAAGCATGAACGCATTACGAAATTCTCATGGGGGAGAGGGAAATGACAGGTGTTGGGGACTGGGAGGGTGAAATTAAAAATACTCTAAAGAACTTTTTCAACTGTGGTTGATTAAAATCTAAAGATGACATTAGACATCTCTTGCCTTAATCTCTAGGACTGAATATTGTGTGTGTGATTCTGTTGTCTTATATGACAAAAGCATTTTGCAAATTTAATTAAGGTTACTAATCAGTTGGCTCTGAGTTAATCAAAAGGGAGACATCAAGGTAGACCTAAGGTAATCACATGAGCACTTTTTTTAGGGAGGGAGGGCCAGGGGGAGAGAGGGGATCCTAAACAGGTTCCACACACACAGCGCAGAGACCAATGGGGTGCTCAGTCCCACAACCCTGAGATCATGACCCCAACCAATATCAAGGGTCGCACTGAGCCACCCAGGCCCCCCAAGTCCCATGAGCACTTTAAAAGCTGAGTTTTATGGACCACATCTTCCTTATCCATTCATCCGTTGAAGGGCTTCTTGGTTCTTTCCACAGTTTGGCGACCGTGGCCATTGCTGCTATAAACATTGGGGTACAGATGGCCCTTCTTTTCACTACATCTGTATCTTTGGGGTAAATACCCAGCAGTGCAATTGCAGGGTCATAGGGAAGATCTATTTTTAATTTCCTGAGGAATCTCCACACTGTTCTCCAAAGTGGCTGCACCAGTTTGCATTCCCACCAACAGTGTAAGAGGGTTATGGAGTATTATGCCTCCATCAGAAAGGACGAATACCCAACTTTTGTAGCAACATGGACAGGACTAGAAGAGATTATGCTGAGTGAAATAAGTCAAACAGAGAAAGTCAAGTATCATATGGTTTCACTTATTGGTGGAACATAACAAATAATATAGAGGACAAGGTAGATGGAGAGGAGAAGGGAGTTGAGGGAAATTGGAAGGGGAGGTGAACCATGAGAGACTATGGACTCTGAAAAACAACCTGAGGGTTTTGAAGGGGCGGGGGGTGGGAGGTCGGGGGAACCTGGTGGTGGGTATTAGGGAGGGCACAGATTGCATGGAGCACTGGGTGTGGTGAAAAAACAATGAATACTGTTACGCTGAAAATAAATAAAAAATTTAATTAAAAAAAATAAAATAAAATAAAAGCTGAGTTTTCTGCAGCTGATGGCAGAAGATGAAGTCAGGTACATGGAAAGCTCAGGAAGGATTTGCTGCAACACCGATGGCTTTGAAGATGGAAGGAGTCACAATGCAAGAACGGAAGGGCAGCTTCTACTTGCTGAGAGTAACCTTTGGCCAACAGCCCGCAATCAATGAAGACCTCAGTCCTACGCAGGCAAGAAACTCGATTCTACCGACAATGTGAATGAGCCTGGAAGCAGATTCTCCTCAGACCTTCCAGATAAGATCCCCCCGTGGCCGTCACCTTGATTTCTGCCTGTGACATTCTAAGCAGAGATTCCAGGTGTCCAGACTTCTGACATACAGAACTGCAAGCTAACAAATGGGTATTGTTTCACACGGCTGATTTTGCGATAATGTGTCATGCAGCAGCACAAAGCGAATATGTCAGCTTGTGAAAGTATTAGCTGATACTTAACCTTTATGACATTGTCTTGATGCTTTTGATTAATCACAATTTTATAACTTAAATGTATGAAAAATTAATAGTTTATAATAATTCAATAGCAAACATCTAAACTGAAATAAATAATAAAGAAAGCAATGTATTTGGAAGTCCTCTGTAGACCGCAGAGTGACATATAGTCTCAAGAGGCGTCTATAGAACGTTAGGAAATGCATCCAGAGCACTGTTTTTGAGTTTGTTGACTGTTCTCCCTCAGCGTGACCCTTAGTAACATTAAGTGTGTTAACTCAAATGGAAAGTGCCCTTTAACTCAGTTAATACAAAGTGTTTTCACTGCAAACCTATAGTTAATAAAAAATGTTATATGCTTTTTACAGATGGTAGCCTGGTTAATAGATTTTTATCATGCTTTATTAATGTCGCCTTTTATATTTAAGTATCTATTTTTCTAATCCCAGCTTTATTGAGGTATGGTAAATAAAAATTGTATGCATTTAAGTTGTACAATGTGATATTTTGACATACACATACATTGAGAAATGATTACCACAATCGAGCTAATTAACATATCTACCACCTCACATAGTTATCCCCCACCCCTTTGTGGTGAGAACACTTTAGATTTACTCTTAACAAATTGCAAGTATACAATATGTTATTTTTTAAATTTAATTTTATTTTTTCAGTGTTCCAAGATTCATTGTTTATGCACCACACCCAGTGTTCCATGCAATACGTGCCCTCCTTAAGTATCTATTTTATTTACATTTTCATCCTGTCATTCTCATCATCTTCAACTTTGTTTTCACTGTAAGGGTTTATAGCCTTCCCAACTTTTACAAATGCAAATTAACCTTATGATTATTTCTATCTGGAATCTGGAGTATCATATTTCTTAAATTACTAATATACAATTTCTGGGTTTACCTAATCTCATGGCTCCTTAATTCAAAGACCTTTCTTCAAAGTTATCCAAAGCTCAAGAGGCGATGTGAAATGTCAGAAAGAATGTTGTACTATATTAGAGTTCAGTCTTCAGACTTCCATTAGCTAGTATTGCCATCTTCGGCAAATCTCTTCTCTTCTCTCCCAGACTCTACCTTTTAACATTTGTAATTCAGATCTCTGTTTCTTTCTTTCTTTCTTTCTTTATTTTTAAGTAGGCTCCATGCCCGACATGGGGCTTGAACTCATGACCTTGAGATCAAGAGTCACATGCTCTACCCACTAAGCCAGCCAGGCGACCCTTAACATTTCTAATTCAAAGGAGTGGTTTCCACACTGTAGAACCCTGGGCCCTTCTTGGAGGTCCCCATGTTTGCTCTAGAAATAAGTCAGGAGCCAGTGGGGTGGCTTTCGGATGCCTGCTCCTGTTTTAATTGCTAGAGTTCTTTTATCTGCTTCATAGAGTGGCTTCTGTATCACATTTTATTTCAAGAAATAGCTATAGAGCTTTTGAAAAATGAACACCAGAGTATTAGATGATTTCTAAGATTTATCTTGGTTTAAATGTAAGTTCCCTCCTCCACCTGAATTTTCTTTTCTAAATTCAGTAACTGAATACATTTATTTTTTTATTTAATTTTTTAAAAGATCTTATTTATTTATTTGACAGAGATCACAAGTAGGCAGAGAGGCAGGCAGAGAGAGAGGGGAAGCAGGCTCCCTGTTGAGCAGGGAGCCCGATGCGGGGCTCATCCCAGGACCCCGGGATCATGACGTGAGCCGAAGGCAGAGGTTTTAACCCACTGAGCCACCCAGGCGCCCCCTGAATACATTTAGATAATAAGGAATATACATTCTACTACATATTAGTCATATTCCATAGAAACAGAACCAACAGGATGTGTTCATTTTAAGGAATTGGCTCACCTGAGTGTGGAGGCTTTATAAGTCCAAAATCGTCAGAGTAGGCCAATAGGCTACAGACTGCGCTTTGAGTCCAGAGAGTCTGAGGACAGAATTCCCTCTTGATTGGGACACGATGGTGCTGGTGACTGTCTTTGTGCTTTTAAGACCTTCAAATGACTGGCGAGGTCCCATCCAGAGGGTAATCTGCTTTACCCAAAGTCCACCAATACAAGTGTCAATTTTATCCAAAAAATTCCTTCATGGAAACATGCAGGAGAATGTTTGACCAATTTCTATGCCCTGTGGCCTAGCCAAGTTGACACATACAACTAACTGTTGGTTAGGAACTGTTAGGAACTGTTGTTCCTAAGAAATAGGACATTTTAGCTGTATAATTATTCTTTTACCAGTAGACGAAAATATGCACTAATAAAAGATAAAATAGTACATTTTATTTTGTGGAAAATGACAGAATTAGAAAAATCAAAGTTTCATTTGGATAAGGAAAGCATGCTGTTTGGGGCAGCTAAAGTGACTGTGAATTTTTAAGTTAAATTGCGTGGACAAAAATTTCTCCTCTTTGAGTAAATGTTGGGCATATTGTTATAAAGAAATAGCTCCTCCTAAATGATTCCTGTGTCTTTCACTGAAGAACTACCTCTGTGTTCTTTAGAGACCATGGGTTCGTGATGTCCCAGTCTTTACTTCATCTGTGTTTCTTCCTGTCTCTGCTTCCTATATCTGCTTACTGTTTCCCTTTGTCATTCCTCCCATCTTTATTTGTTGCTATTTTCTTCAGCAACTTTTAAATAAATTGTGGCATTTTGCAAGAAATAAATGAACACGCTCTTAGTAGATTGTTCTATATAAAATGTATGTATCTTTTTTTACATTTGCTTATTTGGTAATTGTCTTTGAGGCAAAAGGAAGGGGCAAGGTACATTCATCTTACCGAACAATAGAGAAATGAAACGTTTATTCAAATTTAGTGGTAGATGTAATGAATAATAAAGGTTCTATTTCTCTGAGTGCCAAAAGAAATTTACATAGTTTAGCAATGTATATCATAGAATAAAAATAGTGTAGTGCTGTATCTCCCCTTGAAATAGATTTTCCCCCATAGAATGATATTTTCTTGCTAATTTAATTGTTCTCTTCTCTGTACCTTGAGAATTCTAGTGCTATCCAGATGTGAAATATGCCTTAAAAAAAAGAAGTGTTTCATTATGAAATGACACGCATGACATATTTGCTTTTAATGACACCATACAGCCAAATTCCCAAAGCAGCAACAACAAAGTTTCTCAAGCCCTCTTAACAACTCATTTGTATTCTTTCAACGTGATTCCTTGCTTATGTGCTGCTTCCTTGGTTTGGGCCAAGGTTATACCTGATTTATCTATTTTGCTGCCTCAGGAAGAGACTGATATTTTATCTTCTAAAAAAAAAAATGATGAAGGAGACTTCCAGTATTTTTTAAAGACTGAAAAGAGTGGACATCAAACTCGGGAATAGAGAGTTTTTCATGCTTCCAAAGCAAGTAAATGCAAGGAGAAGGTACTTGGTCAGAGTGAAGACAGAAGTCTGATGAACAAGAGTGCTACTGCAGCTGTAGGAAGTGGCCAAGGAGCCAACTCAAAACATCACCAGCTTTTGAGAAAGACACCGTCACCTGTTAACTATCTTGATTTGAGGTTACTTTTGAGATGAGAATGGTATGCTCACCGTTGTCTTTGAGATTCTTCTAGAAAAAGGAATTTACCCATTGCCAGAGGTTCAAGACAAGAGGAGCAGATCTTAAAAATTTGAATATAGTGTTCTATAGGTAGCATTTCTTTCTCCGCGGGAGCATTGTCTTGCCTCCTGCTCCCCCAGCTTCATTTGTACAAGGACTTTTATTTATTGTAGTGTCTCTGGAACCTCACACTGGTCTCGGGTCTGGTAAGATTGCCTATTAAAGAAATATTCATTAAGCTGAGTTAATTAAACTGATTTCTCACTATTAATATACTATTAATTCTAGCTTTTGCTTATTGTGCTGTATTGTGAGATCTTAGAATCACTGGGATTGATATTCTTTTAAGGCCCAGTAGAAGTATTTAAGTAACAGTAACATAATAGTAACATTGTTTTTATGAATCATTTGTTTTTATGAAGCAACTTATGAAAGGAGACTTAGAGGCAAATTTCAGGATTGAAAATAGAACGTCCATCTCTAGATAAGTTAATGGCTACAGAAACCCTGATATACTTCCAGTCCCTACCCAAAGAAGATAAAATGTTGATTTTCAGTGAGTTTGGTTCAATTTAAATTCTTCAGAATTTTTTTCCTGAACTTTCTCCTGAAGGCAACTAATGCATAGCTATATGCCCCCTGTGTCTTCTCATACACTGGTGTTCCACTGTACCACCTACATCTGGTTATGTCTAAGTTGTTAGGGGTTAGAACTAGAATCAGAAATTGCAGACTAATGGTCTGCACCCAAATAAGGCTCACATAGTTGCTTTGTTTGGTATTTTAGAAATTGGTATTTGTATTTCAGGGTCCCTAAAACCATCCTTGGTTTCCATGATTGCTAGGAGGACTTATAGAACAAAGAAAAACCGTTATTATACTCATGGTTACAGTTTACTACATCAAAAGGATAAAGATTAGAATTAGCAATGGGAAAAGGTACATAAGGCAATGTTTAGGAGACTCCCAGCAGAAGTTTCCAGGTGTCCTTCCCAGTAGTCATAGGGACAGTGCTTAATTTTCCCAGCAATGATGTGTGACAGCATGCATGGAGTATTGCCAATCGGGGACATTCATCTGAAACTTGGTATCCAGTGTTTTTCTTGGTTGGTCACATAGGTGTCCATTCTGTCTAGAGGTCAGGCTGATATCATAGAAGCCATAAATCACTTTGTTGGCATAGACTCTCAGACATGGTCTAAGGCCTTTAGGTAAATAAAACACCCTTATCAGGCAGGGTATTCTAAGGGTTTCCAGGGTACCTTCTAGGAGCCTGACGAAGGCCACACCTTTCTTTGTAGTGTGTGGCATGTAGTCAACCCAGACCAGCTGAGTGAATCCTAGGCCACATAGTATTAATAGAAACCTATGAGGGGCGCCTGGGTGGCTCAGTGGGTTAAAGCCTCTGTCTTCGGCTCAGGTCATGATCTCAGGGTCCTGGGATCGAGCCCCACGTCGGGCTCTCTGCTCTGCGGGGAGCCTGCTTCTTCCTCTCTGCCTGCCTCTCTGCCTACTTGTGATCTCTCTCTCTGCAAATAAATAAGTAAATCTTAAAAAAAAAAAAAAAAGAAACCTATGAGATTTAGGAAATTTCACATTAAATATGGATTTTTGGATTTTCTTCAAAAAGTGGACAAACTGGCTTATGTGTCAACTTGGCCTCCACTGATAAGAGCTGAGCAGCTGTTTTTACTTTAGAAAAGGCATGTTCTTTCCAGCCTACCATAGTCCTTCAATATTATACCCAGTTTGTTTCACTCAATTACGTCACTTGTTTATCTCTTCTGAACATTAACTTATTGATAATTTAGAAAGTAAGATATTTGTTGGTGATTCAGAATCAAAAACAGATCATTCTTTTACCTACTGAATTGGTCATGTATCTCCTCAAGTTGTTTTTTCTATGCTACTTTGTTCACCATTTCATTGCTTAAGACATGGGATAAATTGTTATTCCTGAGAAATCAACATTATTCAAATTAAAAATAAAACAGATTACTCTGGGACAAGTTTTCAAAAATTTTTAGTCCAGTGATGACTGCAACAAAGTAATTATAGATCATCTACTTTTTCTAACCTTACTCATCCTTTTCTCCTAAATCACCCTCATCTAAATCAAGGGAATAAATATTTCTTACTTTATAAGATTTTATTCAATATCACATAGAAATTTTTGCTTGGAAGCCAGGACATAAACTTTTACGCTACATATAGCCACTTTTTATTGGGACCTGGTCTAAGTTAAAAATACCCTATATAACCTGACTACTACGTTAGAATGAAAGCAGTTTGCAGAACAAAAATGCTGCACACCCAGGTACTTCTTAGATAAATGTTCTTTAGAAAATAGATACAAAATATGGCACACCTGGATGGTGCCATCATCTAAATGTCTGGCTCTTGGTTTCAGCTCAGGTCATGATCTCAAGGTTGTGGGATTGAGCTCTGCATCAGGCTCTGGGTTCAGTGTAGAGTCTACTTAAGACTCCCACTTCTCCCTCTGTCCTCTCCCCCTTCCAAATAAATAAATCTTATTTTAAAAAAGCAAATAAAATAGGTACAAAGCAGTTTATATTCTTTTCTCCGGAAGCCTGATGCAGTCCCAGCTCTGTGTCCTTTTAGAAGCTTTGGCTGCCTCATTACAAGAACAGTTTGCTCAAGGCACACATCCATCAGTTCAGAGGCAGGACTAAGGTAATGGAATTCCTCCTAATCCAAGGGCTCAGAGCAGGACGTTTAAGGATCAAGCCTGAGCGTTACCCATAGGGATGCAGCTAGAGTCTGAATTTTATAGAGTAATGGCTTGCCTTAGAGTTGAAGCTTAAACTAACTGACACATCCATAATTCCATAACATCTCGGCTGAATTATTAGTTACAAATATCTTAATACCTCTCCATATTTCTAGTGAGGATGGTTACTGTTGAGAGAGTAGATATCATGATCTGTCTCCTAGTTCAAAGCAGAGCTGCACTTAAAATGCCCATGAGTGCAGGTGTCTGTCATATCCTTAATATCCTTAAATTTCGTTATGGAGAAATTAGAGACTTCATTGGTGACTCGGTGGTTATTATACTTTCGTTTGCCGAAACTCATTTTGAAAGGAAAAACATGCTGGTTTTCCCAAATTAAAAGTAATGGTTAATAAAGGACTATGACTTATATTACATAGAATATATGGACATGTGGCCATAATGCAATAAATCACAATGAAAATGAATGTAGGGGTAAACGCAAAAAAAAAAAACCCTTCACTTGCAGCAGCTCACTTGACTGACTTTGAGATTTGTTCTTAATAACAAAAGGCAAAACAAATATAAAAATCTGAGAAATTACTGTGTTAATCAACGGAGCATTATAAAAGCACAGTCTTTCTCTCGAGTTAGTAATTATCAAGAATTGGAAGTTCCATTTATAGCTATAGCTATAGCTTAGAGCCATTAAAAAGTCAGCTTTATTACGAAAAGTCCTGCAGGAAAACGAAATTCGTTGTTAAGACTCTGGAAGTCTCTAGCTCCCAATCTTTTTTCCCCTCATTGAAACAATTGTTTTTACAGCATTATTTTAGATAACTAAGGTTTCTTAGGAGCATAAGGATCACATTATAACAAAATTGATGGTATTTTAATAGTACAGATGGGACTAGAAAGAGACAGGTGGGAGGATTTGTGAATATCTGAGCCGTTTCCTTTAAACCCTGTGATTTTGTTTCACATGCAGGCTTTTAGCTTATTAAGCATTTATTCTCTTGATGTTTAAAAATGGAATGATTTTTCTTTGTTTAAAATTTATATCAAACAACAAGAACTTGAGCTTACTTTTCGCTGTGGACATAAATTCTTACATTCTGTGTATATGTATCCTCATTGTAGCCACTGTACATATAGTTCTACATGTATCGGTTCTGAATGCTCTTTTCTTCTCTCAAAAGTTCTCCCTTCAGGCACGTGCACCTGCATGTTTATAGCAGCAATGTCCACAATAGCCAAACTATGGAAAGAGCCCAGATGTCCATCAACAGATGAATGGATAAAGAAGATGTGGTGTATATACAATGGAATACTATGCAGCCATCAAAAGAAATGAAATCTTGCCATTTGCAACGACGTGGATGGAACTAGAGGGTATTATGCTTAGTGAAATAAGTTAATCGGAGAAAGACAACTATCATATGATTTCCCTGATATGAGGAAGTTGAGAGGCAACGTGGGGGGTTTAGAGGTAGGAAAAGAATAAATGAAACAAGATGGGAACGGGAGGGAGACAAACCATGAGGGACTCTTAATCTCACAAAACAAACTGAGGGTTGCTGAGGGGAGGTAGGTAGGGAGAGGGGTGTGGGGTTATGGACACTGGGGAGGGTATGTGCTATGGTGAGTGCTGTGAAGTGTGTAAACCTGGTGATTCACAGACCTGAACCCCTGGGGCTAATAATACATTATTTGTTAATAAAAAAATAAAAAATTTTTTAAAAAGTTCTCCCTTCACATACTCCAATCATATCCATCTTAGGGATTCTTTTCTTTGCCTACTCATGCAGCAGCACTCCCCAAAGCGTTGTAAGATAAATGTGATTGGGAACATGCATAAAAATACAGTTGGCAAAGGAGCAGGGGGAAAAAGAGAAACAGAAAGAAATTCTGTGTCAGGGAAAGGGGTATTTTATGTGCAGGAACTACAGAAGGCAATAAGATGCTGGGTAGTATTTCTCCTTCGTTCGAGGGAATGTCATAAAATGTGTTAATCACTAAAGGAGCCAAACGCTTTTAGATACCTCACTCATGTGTTATCTTTTAATAAATCTGAAGCTGGTGCTTGTGCTGCTAGTGATTTTCTATCTGCAATGAGGAGAAACGAGTTACTATTCTCAACCCTTAGTCGGGAGGGCACGTTGCTGTCATTCAAGAACAGTTGTGTTGTTTTTATTTCAGGGATGGTAACAGCACGGTAACAGCCCGTTTTGTCAGTTTTGAAAGTTTTCCATTTAAATGTTTCATGATGGGTGGGCTGAGGCTGAGGGGTGAGAGAACAGGTCTCAAAATTCTCTCTTCCTACCCAGAATGTACTCTGTACTTCCAATTCTCCCTCTGGACAGAGCTTCAGAGCAAATGAGGTATGTATTTTTTTTTTAAGATTTTATTTATTTATTTGACCGACAGAGATCACAAGTAGGCAGAGAGGCAGGCAGAGAGAGAGAGAGGAGGAAGCAGGTCCCCTGCTGAGCAGAGAGCCCGATGTGGGGCTCGATCCCAGGACCCTGGGATCGTGACCGGAACTGAAGGCAGAGGCTTTAACTCACTGAGCCACCGGGGTGCCCCTGAGGTATGTATTTTTAAAAATACTCATTAACTAAACAGGAAAAAAATTTCACAAGATAACAGTTATTTTTATTTTTTCAAATATGAAGGTGCAGAGTTCCAACATTTAGAGCGAACCCTCAGTTCTCAGTTAAGCCCAATCAATGCCTCTCATTACTTACATTTTAATTTTGATTCTCTCTTCAGTATACCCCTTTAAATAAACATAATGTTATTCAAATGTATATTCTGAAAACTTCTAGAACATGAACACATTTAGCAGGCATCTGTGGGATTATTATTGCGACCTGAAATTTTTAAGTGTTCTATTAAAGAGCCTCGTTGATACCAAGATACCAAGCAGTTTGATAATGGTTATGGAGAAGGGGACATGACTGTGAGCTCAGAGAGAGAGCCGTCTGCATCATCTTTGTCACTGTATTCCTAGCACCTGGTATGGTGTGTATACAGCAGGAGTTTAATACCTGCTTTAGTTTGAATAACTGGAAGATCGTGTCAATGCTGTGATTGACATACACAATGCATTATCTCATTTAATCCTCAAACACCTCAGGTAGGTACCACTTTTATCCTTTCTATTAATGAGCCTGAGAACTTTAAGACCAGTGAACGTTTGTGGCTTAACCAAGATCACAGAACAGAACTAGTGGTGGAACTGAAATCTGAAGGCAAATTCTTGAACCTTCTACTGCACTAACGTGCTTTTGCCAGAGTTCTGAATACCTGAACTGTTTTAGAAGGAAGGGAGAAGTTCAGGATTTGCAGCCAAAGTGCCCTTGAGACCCAGTGGTTTTGCTTGTCCCAGCGCAGTGATTGTTGCCTGGAATGTTCCTGAAAGACGTTAAATGGATGTAGGAGGGCTCTGAGTTTCTGCTTTGGGCAGGAGACTCTTTTTTCTTCTTTTTTTTTTTTAATACAAATATTTCCAAATGGGAGAGGAGGAAAAAAAAAATCTTAGAAATCTTTATTATCCCATGAAAAGCCTTTTGAATACACGTGAAGAAAACTCCCAGCCACGTGAGGCAGGGCTCAGCTGTGACGCCGACGACTGTTGATAGGTCCAATTACACCATTTATTCTAATAATGACACCAACTTATTTTCTTTTAATCTTCCACTCAATTTTCTGTGCTAAGTTTAGATTTCTGTAACGTTAAACTGTTTCTGAAGCAGTTTCTAAGGAAACCTCTCAGGCGAGGCACTTAAATCAGTAATTAGAAAGTCGTTATGTGTAAATTAAGTGAAACCGGCTGCGTGCCTGGGGGAACAGATGGGAAGGGGCCGTCGCCGAGATCTCAGCTCGAGTGGCCTTCAGCGCGACTCCGTTTCTAACAGCCCCCGGGGAAACGAGCTTCCCAAGGTCCCCAAGGATGTTCAGGGTCCAAAGGCAGGAACAAGTTTTTAGTTATCAAACTTGGTGCCACCTCTCCTCCCTACCCCGCACCCCCCCAGTGATCTCGTGGCCTCACCTTGTCCCAGAACTTTGTACCGTCCCTGGTAGCGCGCTCTTCCCGCCGTCCCACTGCGCATGCGCGAGGTCAGCAGCAGGGAGGGGCTGCAGGGTCCCAGGCTTGGATCCTCTCCAAGGACCCCCGCTTTCTGGGGTTATTTCACCTGTCCGACTTCACTGAAACGGATGCAACTCCCTTTCTGGAATCTTGCATCCCGTGTTGGTGGAAAGTCAAGACCCGTCCCAATATTTTGGACCAAAAAAAAAAAAAAATTTTAAAAAAAAAAGTTTTTTTGGTGCCAGGGTAGGGAGGTGTGGAGTATGATTTCCCTGACTTCCTCTCTGGCTCGGGATGCCTGCCTCTGCCTCTCCGGAGCTCTGTCTGGTCTGCATTTTCTCTTCACTCCATCTCTGGCTGACTCTCCCCAAATCAAAAATTCATCCTATTCTATGATTCAGAGCAATCCCACCTTCTGCAGCCCTGACTGCCGACGTAAGCCCAGACCTACTTTTGGGTACTCAAACGAATCAAAGAGCTTGTTCAACAAAGCCTCCCTGCTCTGTCGGCGGCGTGAAGCCCCCTCGGAGGCTTTGCGAGGATAGACTTTCCTTCACCTGCGGCCGCTCAGGCTCTCGGCACGGCCCCTCCTCCTCGGGAGGGTAGTGGGCTACAGTGAGCGCTTTGTTCGCGCGGGCCCTACCTTCTCCCCAGGTTTCTTTTTTCCAGGCAGAGGGACATTCATTTAGGTAACACGTTTGCCCTCCCTCCTATGGTCCCTTTGTTCTGTCCTTTGGCGAATCTGGGACAAGAGACCGGGCCCACGCAGCCCGCATCCTTCCTGCCCCGGGGTCGTCGTCTTTGCCGTCCCGGAGGGAGCGCGTGTTCCGCGCCACACTTGCGGGACGTTAGTTTTGAGGGGCAGGTTCTCCCCCCTCACTTTTTCTTTCTTTCTTTCTTTTTTTTTTTTTTTACTCTGCTCAGGTAAGGTATGTTCTCCCGTAGCTCCCAAAGCAATAAAGGGAACCTTCTGATCTCAGTTTATTTGACTTTTATGTGTCACCCTCTCAGTTATTTTCAAATGTATGTCGAGGAAGGAGGGAGTGTTTGTTCGTTCCCTCAAGACCCATCTGGTTTTTTCTTTTTCTTTCTTTCTTTCTTTTTTTTTTTTTTTTTAAGATTTATTTATTTGTTTTAGGAAGAGAGCTAGCACAGTGGAGGGAAGGCAGAGAGAGAATTCAAGCAGACCCTGTACTGAGTGAGGAGCCCAACACAGGGCTTGATCCCACAGCCCTGAGATGGCGACCTGAGCCGAGATCAAGAGTCGGTGGCTCAGCGGCCTGAGGCATCCCAAACCCCATCTGATTTAAATAACACATTGTCCCTCACCACTAGTAACATGTCTCCCCTTTAACCAATATCCTAAATCTCTCAAGCCTGACCCTGGTACCCCTCAGTCTCAGCTGACAATCTAATCTACTTCATAAGGAAAATTAAGCCAACTGTCTCTTCCTTTGCCTCAAGTCATGAACCTACTTCCTGTCTTTCCTCTAATTTTCAAAGAAGGAGGTGTTTCACCCTGAGAGTAACCACTTGACGTCATTTTTTTTTTTTTTAGAACACGGTGGGGGGTGCAGAGGGAGAGAGATTTTTTTTTTTTTTTAAAGATATTATTTCTTTATTTGGCAGAGAGAGAGAGAGAGTGCACACAAGCAGGGGGAGCAGCAGAAGGAATAAGCAGGCTCCTTGCCAAGCAGGGAGCCTGATGTGGGACTTGATCCCAGGACACTGGGATCATGACCTGAACCAAAGGCAGACACTTAACCGACAAAGCCACCCAGGGACCAGAGAGAGAAATTCTTCAGCAGGCTCCATGCCCCGGGCGGAGCCAGATGCAGGACTCGATCTCATGACCCAGAGATCATGACCTAAGCTGATATCAAGAGTCAGACACTAAACTGACTGAGCCACCCAGGTGCCCTCCATTGAATTCTTAGTTACAAAACCAAATGAATCTTTTTCGTTTGTCATTCAGTTTTCCTCCCTGCATCACTTAGAAGATTAACCAACTCCCTGAAATTCTTTCTTGAATTTCATGGCACTATTCCACGGTGTAGCCTCTGGAACCTTCTAGACCAAGGTTTGCATCCTGCATCTACTACTTACTCACTGTGAGGCTTTGCGCGATTCGCAACCTTTGCAAACCTCAGTTTCACCATTTGTGCGATAATGGTAATAACAGTGTCCTCCTCACAGGGCAGGTACCAGTAAAGTAGAGACGAGTACCTGCTAAGCTCTTTCCCCTGGTTCAGGGCCCTGAAGTCTTCAGACCCAGGCTTCCCTGCAGTGACTTGCTCAGGACACTTTGCAATACTGTGTCCAGAAATCCCGGGCATTGCTCATTCTCATCTTCTCGAACTTCACAATATTCAATAATTCTGACCCCTCTATCTTTACGTCACTTGCTTCTCTTGGTTTCCTGGACACTGTACTCTCTTTTTTTAATCTCTCTGCCCATCCTCCACTTTTAGTCACATTTCATGGCTCATCCTCTTTTATTTCATATTTAAGTGGCTGGAGTTTCTTGAAGCCTCTCCTGTTTTATTCTTTCCCCGGGTGATTTCATCCATGTCCACAGTTCAGTTCTTATCTATCCCCTGATGACTCCTAGATTCATTTTTCTAGTTAGGTCTGTCCTCTGAGTTGCGCAGTCACCTCTCCACCTACGTGTGGTCACAGGTACCCACAAGCTCTGTTCGCCCCGAAGGAAACTCCAGGCATTCCCTTTCCTCACCAAACTGACTTGCACTTGCGTTTTTGAACATCCCAGAAATCCTTCCCATACCTATTAGGCAGGCCAGGCTCCCTTGTTTCAGCGTTCATAGGGCTCACCATCTCCCTGCCAGACTTCTCCCCCAGTTACAATTGTGTAACTAGTGATTTAGTATCTTCCTCCCCAGGTAGTACAAGCTCCAGGACAGCTAAAGTGTCCGTCTTGTTAACAACTGAATACACAGCAGGTGGCGTTTTCCCTCACATTTTTCACTTTGGCTTCGTATTTTACCTCACATTTCATGGGTAGCAACAATATGCGCAGAAACAACAGAATCCACGGCACATAGCCGTCGCTTGAAAATGTTAGCTGTTACGGTTTGAGCCACCGATCTGTAACTTCTCTCTATCCCTTCAAATGCTGGCGTATTCCAGCATTTCTATCTCTTGTGTCCTACTTTACATATCTTTTTTAAGCAATATAATCTACTCTCTGGTTTAACCTATCCCCTTTGCGCCAACACTTTGGTGGGGCACTTAGTTTATACTGAAAGACTTGGGAAATGCTCTTTGAGGAGTAATATTAAGTGCTGAGACCTTCAGGATAAGGATGAGACCTTCAGGATGAGTATGAGACCTTCAGGATAAGGATGAGACCTTCAGGATGAGTATGAGACCTTCAGGATAAGGATGAGACCTTCAGGATGAGTATGAGACCTTCAGGATAAGGATGAGACCTTCAGGATGAGTATGAGACCTTCAGGATAAGGATGAGACCTTCAGGATGAGTATGAGACCTTCAGGATAAGGATGAGACCTTCAGGATGAGTATGAGACCTTCAGGATGAGTATGAGACCTTCAGTATAAGTATGAGACCTTCAGGATAAGTATGGGCCAGAAGTCTTTATGACTACTGTAGGAAATTGGCTCTGAAAGCCTACCCTGGCTTTTAAGTCAGCCACCCAGCATGAGGTATCTGAAACATGGCATTCCAAATACATTTGTCACCTACTGCTGCTGTCTCTTCTTGTGTTGAGGTCTTACCCTTTCTGATTTGGTGACGCAATGTCACTGGGCTCAACTCTGCCTTTGTACGCATGCAGGCCTCTCATTCAGCTTCAGTGAATCTGCTAACCTGGAACATGGACAAAGGAGCAAGAAATGTTACATGTTCATGTAAAGAAATATTACTATATCCCCTGAGTGGTGTAGCTCAAGAGTTGCTAACTTGTTCTGTAATCCCAGTGGCTTCAATTAGAGCTTAAATTATTTTGAGCTTTTCAGGACCAAAAAAATTAATAAGAATAAAAATAAATAAATAAAATGCATGCCCAGGGGCAAATAGGAAAAAAAAAAAAAAGCTTTCAGCGATTCTTCCAGATGTTGGGAGGAAAACTTCCTCTCACCCATAGTCAGTGCTATACACAGTCAAGGTGATACACACCCATGTTGTTCTGGGTTCCCAATGTTAAAACTCTTTAACCGATAATCATACACATAGCTATTTTTAACAAATCAAAAGTTATTAATAGTATTCCTTCTCACTCTCAAAAATACCTTGATTTGGATAATAAATTGTATGACCACCTTCCTTAAAGTCCACCCAACCTAGAGTGGTAGAGTGATTGATGCCATAGGGAGTATGGGTTCAAATTTTGGCTTTTTGAAGTGCTCAAACCTTGCCTCCCTGTGACTTCTTCACCGCCCTTGGTATACTTTGTAGAGAGCTGGTCTAAACTGGGACCTCCTTAATCCTGCAGAGATGTTCTACTTACATTTAATTCTAAGAGATGGGGAGTCAGTTTCAATATCTTTCATACAAAATACTTTCAAACTCCTCATGTGAATTCAAGCATCTTTTCTCTGGTATTCTCAGATTCAGCAGACTAGGGAGTATAACTTGACCAAGCCTAGAAACTCTAGTCTGCCTTCTACTTTACATCATATGATCAAAAGAGTCCACTGAAAGATTCAGCTGAGAATGAAGATTTGTCCAAGGTGGCAGGTCATCATTACTGTGAGACTTTGAAGCAAGCTCACAACTTTAAAACATCAAGCTCTTGAGCTTTCCTTTATGCACACATGTATACATTATTCACACACGCATTCATAAGTCCATAGAAATAAGCACAGGAGTCTGGAGAGTTATTCATTAAGTGATAATTATAAAAGCTGTTTGTTTTTAAGTCAAACTGAAGAATGAAAAACATAAAAATCATTCTGGTTACATTTTCGTCAACAAGCATATCTTGAGTACCAGCTGTATGCTAGGCACCATGTAACTATTTTGAAATAGCATAAACAATAAAATTATATAATCTGAAAACAAGTGGATTTTATTTTTGGTAGTTTGTAGCTCTCTGACCAAGTTAATTGCACATTTATTTTTTCCCGTGGAACATCATACTCCCTTCTGGTATGGCATACAGCACCCTATATTATAGCTCTCTGCAACCATTTTTATCCCCTCTGTCAGACTGTGATCCCTTCAGGGGAAACTCCATCTTTTCATCTTTATAATGTCAACTATTGGCCCAGTGCCTGGCTACAATTGATGTACTATTTTTTTTCTCTTTTTACTAGTTTTTTTTTTTTAACTTTTCCTTATATAAAGTCAATTTAGAGCTAAAATAATTGAGCGGAGTTGAAATCTGTGTGGCATGATTTCAATAGCAGGCTAAGAAAAGAGATAGATACAGAAATACTTTCCTAAGTGAACTGAATTGAAAATAAACTCCCAGAACTTGATGTGAAATCTTAAGTTTAGAGAACAGTGTGTAAGTTTTCTGATGTGAAATCTTAAGTTTAGAGAACAATGTGTAAGTTTTCTGATGTGAAATCTTAAGTTTAGAGAACAATGTGTAACTTTCTGAGTGATTATAGGTTCTAGCAAACTTATCAGAGTTGGCATATGATGAACTTTAATTTTATTTTGGGTAAAAACCATATCTCATCAGGGGAATCTGAATAGCTCAGTTGGTTAAGTAGCCACCTGTTGATTTCAGCTCTGGTCATGATCTTGGGGTCCTGGGATCGAGCACCCCCCCCCATAGGTGGGCTTTGTGCTCAGTGAGAAGTCTGCTTCAGGATTCTTTCTCCCTCTGCCTCTTCCCCTGCTAATGCATGCTCTTATGTGCACGTGCGCTCTCTCTCAAATAAATAATTTTAATAAAAAAGATCCATACATCATCATATCTGTCTAGTCCATCTAGATAGTACCTTAAAGTAGGTGTTAGGTAAATGCTCATAGAATGGATGGGTCTATATTTATCATAGAATTTGCATTAAATGTTCTACGAGGAGTAGTGTTTGTTTTGATGTTTAACATTTATCTAATAATAAGGAAAGCTATTACTTATAATATGATTATAAATAAAGCTTATCTTAGGAGCTAATATTGCCTCATTAGCAGAGCAATTATTAAGTGCTCAAAAAATACTTGACAAAATAACAAAATCAAATGACCACAGTTTCCTCCTCTGTGATGGGTCTAGCAAAATTCAGCATTTTCCCTAATGCCATTTCTTATTTTATATCAATTGCAGTTAGTTTTATGCTGATACTACTTATATTTATGCACTTGCTGATTTTACTCACTAGGAAACTTTAAGGGGGGAGTGCATGGCAGCTTGGGATTGTGGAACGACCACATCCTGGCTCTGATGCCCCTGTCTCCTGATTCCATTAACTGTGTTATTTCCAGATTTGTTTCTATTGGTTAATGTTTTTCTTACTTATAGGTCATATTTTCCTGTTTCTCTTTGTGCCTGGTAATTTTTGTTCTGATGCCAGAAATTGTAAATTATGTTGTTTGTTGCTGGGTTTTGTTATATTCTTTTAAATATTTTTGGGCTTTGTTCTGACAGGCAGGTAAGTTACTTGGAATTTGTTTGACCCTGCTGAGGCTTGGTTTTAAGCTTTGTTTGGAGTAGTCTTTAGACTAAGGCTATGAACGTATACTTTTCAGGACTCTACCTACTATCTCCTATATTGAGATCTTTTCAATCTGGTTTGTGGGACAGAAATTCTTAGTGCTGAGTGAACTCTGAATTGTTTGACACACTGCTGTTTGGTGGTTCTTAACATTACCACCTTATAGAGTATAACCCTTGCAAGCACAGATCAAAATTGAGCAAAAGATTTAAGAGGAACTCTCTCCTCTAAGGTATTCTGCCCTGATTCTCGATGCTTTCGCCTTCCCATATTCTAATCTCTATTTCCTTAACTCAGTGAGATGACTCAGTGTTTGTTTGTGTTTCCACTCCATATTTTGAGGCATCGAAACTTTCCAGGCAGGAAGCTAGGGTGCATCTCACTCATTTTTATATTTTCAGAGATCACAGCACTGTACTTTCTGTTGTCCAATGTCTGAAAGCAGTTGTTGATGTATTTCATCTGGTTATCTACTTATTTAATGTGGGAGGGTAAATCCAGTTCCTGTTATTTCTTCATGGCTGAAACCAGAAATTCATATACTGTATCATTTAAAAATTTGATGGCTGTAATAGGATTAAGGACTTTTAATTTGCAGTTTAAGAAAATAAAAGGACCAGGGTGCTTGGATGGCTCAGTGGGTTAAGTGTCCGGCTCTTGATTTTGGCTCAGGTCATGATCTTGGGGTATAGCGCTAGAGATGGGCTCCATGCTATGTTTGGAACCTACTTAGAATCCTCTCTCTGCCCCTCCCAACCCTCACTCACTCTCTTAAAAAAAAATACAAAAGGAAAATTTATGTTAGCATTCTCATTTCATAGAAGATTGGCTATTTAGCAACAACAATTTAAGAACTATCAACTCTCAGTATATGGGATATTCCCTTCTAGCCCTTCTATTAAGTAAATTTAGTTCATGAAAAATTTACATTATTCATTTTCCCATTGTGTCATACGAGTAGAGTTTATGTAAGGCTTGCTTTAATCTGTTGGTTTGTGGTCAGAGGCCACTGATCCAGGCCATGCCTATGTTTTGCCATTTGTGCTTTCTTGCCAAAAAGCACAAGATTCAGATAAATTAATGAGAAAGTGATAAATGTCTAGCAATAGGCCAGGGCAAAAACTGAGATCTCCTGACTCCTTGTCCAGTCCTATATCACAACGGGGTTTTCCATGTGTGTGAACATAGTCAGTTGAGCTTCTAGATATTCTACACATTATCTTCCCATTGACGTGTAACATCTCACAAAGTTGTTTTGGCCCTTTGTCACCAAAGTCTTATCTGAGTTAAGTACAATTACTTTGATAAAAATGCTGACTGATAATAGCTTCAAGAAATTAAGAAGTATGCTCAACGAAGCAATTAAAATAAGAAAATTCAAATCTGTTCATGATTTGTACAAGAGATAGAGATGCTCACCAAATCTTCCATCTGCTCCCTAACATTTACCAGCCCCCTGTGTGTGGCAGACCATGTGACCAGTTCTGGCCAATTGACTGTGGGCAAAAGTGACATGTGTTGGTTTCATGCAGAAATATAGAAAAACTGGAGTCTGACTCACCAAATACTTTTCCTCTGCTGTGGGGACTGTGGCCATTTGCACATTCCAGATGGTGGAGATAGAAAACAGTAAAATTTCCTTTAGCCTGGAGTTTTGAGGACTTTGTGTGGAAAAGTCCCTACAAGTCCACAATAAGCATGTAGCATGAATTATAAGCCACTGGGATTTGGGGGCTACTATATAATCAGCCTATGCTGCATTCTCATTGGTTATGGGATATGGTCCTGAATTACTGATGAAACAGCAAATGATTCTGACATACCTGCCAGTCTCCATCTTCATCACAATCAGTCAATCTGACTTTTTCTGTCAAATATTCTTTCCTTCTTAGGCTGCTGCATATCCTGGCAGCTTTGAGAGTGAGTGTCATCTTTTGTATATTGTTAGTCACTGTGATTGTGCTAATGGATTGGATTGGGGTAATTATAGAATGTCAGCATATATTGGGTGAAATTTTGATCAAATTGTGTATTTTTCTTAGCTGATATAGAAGTGGTCTTGTGAAGCCATGAACTGCCGTAAGTCGTTCATAGGGGAGGATGAGAAACACAGTATAACGTGTATTTTTAATGAATAAAGCCAATTTGAGATAGTTCAAACAATCAACATCAAGAAAAAGAATGTATTGGAAAATATTTTGCTATCTCATAGAACCTAAGAACCTCTGCATGTAGGGCCTACTGGAGCAGGAACTGAAAAGATAAATCTCTAACCCAGGCAACACTCTTTCTCTTCAGTCTCTGGTCTCTGATCTGCTCATCATTCTGCTTTATTCTTTTTTTATTAACTGGAATCATCTGCTTCATTGTGTGCATGGGGGTAGATGGCTACCCTCAGTTCATTATGCTACAAGTTGGCATTATCTCGGTTCTAGTCAGATGGCAGAAGTTAATTAGCTGTGTCTGAGTCTTTATTGCAAAGAGAAAAGTGTCATTGGCTAACATAAGATCAGAAGTGTGTGTGTGTGTGTGTGTGTGTGTGTGTGTGTGTGTGTGTGTGTGTATAGCAGAAAGTTGGTGTGGTGCAGTAAGCAGTTCTTAAGGAAATCAAATCACTGTGAGATGATCAGAGACCCTGAAGTTATTTCCATCCATTTGAGATATGGGAGGCAGTCTCAAGAGTAAATCAAGGAGTTGGTAGGAAAATCTCACCAAAAGCTTATCTAGAAAAAATGAAAAATCATAAGATAAGCAACAGTTTATTTAAGAATGAAGGGAATTGAATGATTATTAAATACAGGAGCAGGGGATGAGATACATTGTAAATTTTGCTTAATTTATAGAGGCTTGTTTCCATTGGCTAAATGCTTATTAATTTAAAGCACTAGAAGAAGCAAAATGCATGTCATGGGGGAAGCATTCCTTAGTTTTACTTCTCCTCTCACACTCCTCTAACTTGGCTTTTATTTTTTTTTAAATTTTTCATATTTTTTCTGCATCTTTTTTTTTTTTAAAGACTTTATTTATTTATTTATTTATTTGACAGACCGAGATCACAAGTGGGCAGAGAGGCAGGCAGAGGGGCAGGGAGCGGGGGAAGCAGGCTCTCCACTGAGCAGAGAGCCCCATGTGGGGCTCAGTCCCAGTACTCCGAGATCATGACCTGAGCTGAAGGCAGAGGCTTAACCCACTGAGCAACCGAGGAGCCCCTGTTTGTTTTTTTTTTTTAAGATTTAATTTATTTATTTGACACAGAGAGAGAGAGAGAGAGAGACAAGGAAAATAAGCAGGCGGAGTAGGAGAGGGAGAAGCAGGCTTTCTAGTGAGTGGGGAGCCCAATTCGGGGCTCGATCCCAGGACCCTGGGATCATGACCTGAGCTAAAGCAGATGCTTAAGGAGTGAGTCACCTGGGTGCCCCTAACTTCACTTGTCTTAAAGGAAATGCATACATACTGCAAGTTATTCGTTACACGGATAGTAAAAAAAAAAAAAAAAAAAAAAAAAAAAAAAGAAAGAAAGAAAAAGAAAACCCACAACCTCCCACCAAAACAAACAAACAAACAAACAACCCAACAGAGAGTATTAAAAAGCTTCAGAGTTTCCAAGAAAGGAATTGTTGTGAAAGTGAGCCTGGTATCTTAGCCAGAAGGCTCCAAAATGTGTATAGACCCTGAAGAAGGATGAAATGCCAGGATACAGAAAGAAAACATTTATTTTCTATTTCTACTTATTCTTTACTGAAAAATTAAGAAAGAAATGAAGATTTGCTGATACATAAATCAAGGTTGGTAGCCTAACTTGGATTGCATGTTGGACTTGAGGTACCACGTCTGATACCTGAGGTAGAAGGCAATGTGCATCATGGCTAGGATCACAGACTCTGCAACCATATGTCTGGGTTTTAGTCCCATCTTTTAGAGCAAACACTTATGGGACCTTCCCTGAAATCTTTAACTCTCTGTGCTTCTTTTGTCTCACCTATAAAAGAAGAATAAAAATAGTATTTGTTTCATGGAATCGTTCTGAAGGTAAATGAACTGATGCATGTAAAGCCCTTGGAAGAGTTGCTGATACACGGAAACATGAGGTGAGTGTTAGAAATAACTTTGATCCTGAGAGATGAAGTGTAGTTCCACAGCACAGAGGAGCTGACGATGATACCTTCCCTCATTTGGTCAATTTCAGCATACTGTGACATACTGCGTTTCAGATACACTTTACTAATACAAATTACATCATTTAGTTCCAATGAGGGCAGAATAGTTTTTTAGTACCATTAATATATAGAAATAAGTAACAAATCATTTTTTTCATGTTAACTTATGTTAAGAACTTTAGATTTTTGGGTCTCAATGATTCTTTCTAAATTCTTTTCTTTCTCAAAATGGTAACTTACAGGTTACCATTTGTCTTTATTTGGGATATATATAAGGCATTTCACCCAATGCAAGGAAAGCAATTGGAAAAGAATACAATACCCTTCATCTCTGAATCAGACTGATTGTGTCAGGCATCAGCAGTATGAGGGAATCTTTCATTTGGGGTCAAATTAAAGAACAGACATCATCTTTGCCTTGGAAAATGAAAACGGAGACACCTGAGTACCTCAGTTGGTTAAGCAACCGCCTTTGGGTTAGATCATGATCCCTGGGTCCTGGGATCGAGCCCTGCATCGGGCTCCCCACTACGTGGGAGGCCTGCTTAAGAAAAAAAGAAAAATGAAAATAGACCTCAAAGATAGAATGTGTGCATATAATTGTGATGATTAGGAGGGCGAGAATGGGTTGGATTGTTCAGAGTTTGTTCCATCTGGTTGGGAATGGGAGCAGGTAATTCCCACTCACATTAGGGAAGCGTGTGTGGGCTAAACCCCCAGGTACCTGTGCTACTGTGGCATAGACAGGTAGGTGAGGAAACATTTCATATTTTGTAGAAAAGACAAAAGCTCAGCAGAACTCAGGGCACTTGGGTGGCTCAGTCAGTCAAGTGTCTGCCTTCTGCTCGGGTCATGATCCTGGGGTCCTGGGATTGAGTTCCAAGTTGGGCTCCCTGCTCCGTGAGGAGACTGCTTCCCCCTCTGCCTGCCGCCCCCCTGCTTGTGTTCTCTCTCTCACTCTCTCTGACATAAATAAATAAAACCTTAAGGAACAAAAAAAAAACCTCAGCAGAACTGATAGTGAGAGTTCTGGAAAATAGTAGAACGTGTTTTCACATGGTTTCCGGAGATTAAGGATCAGCGAGACCATCCTAGCTATCCCTGTGTGGCCATTTTCTTTCATGAGCAGGAAAACCAGAATTTGGTTCTTGGGAAGAAGAACCAAATCAAAGGATGTGTTCAAATGTCGTCATAGTTCTGTGTGTCAACTCGACGGAGCCTCCGGGCACCCAGATACTTGGTCCAGCATCACTCTGGGTGTGTCTAGAGGGTGTTTTTGATGAGAGGAACAGCTGACTCCAAGACTGAGTAAAGCAGAGTGGCTTCCTGCGAGTGGGTGGTCCCATCGAAGTCCTGAAGAGAACAAAGAGATTGATCTTCCCAAGAACAACATGGAGATCCTCATGCCTGACTGTGGAGCTGGGACATTAGTCTTTTTTCCTATTTCTGAACTTCAACTGAAAAACAAGCTCTTCTTGGGTCTCAAGCCTGCCAGCTTTCAGACCGGAAGTAACGCCTTCAGTTCTCTTGCGTCTGTAGCTGCCTGTGGGTCCTGGGACTTCTTAGCCTCCATGATCATGTGAGTCACTTCCTCATAATAAGTGTCTTCATGTAATAAAACATACATATGTAATACATTACATATGTAATATATATGTCGTATATTATGTGTAACATATATGATATATTACACATGTAATATATACATGTTTATACACACATACACATATATGTGTGTGTATATATGTAGTCTATCAGTTTTGTTTCTCTTAAAAACCCTAACACAAGTGTCAATAGTACTAAGAATGATGATTTCCATTCTAATACATTCTGATAGGATTAGAATGAAAAAACATGGCCCACATACTGGCTTAGGCAAGATACACTTAAGAAATTGAACTTAGTGTAGAGATCTGAAAAACAAACAGACAAACAAAAATAATTCTGAATCAAGAATACAAGGCATTCCAGAACTCAGCTTTTTATGCTAAATAACACATTTTGGTGTTAAAAACAGCATATGACTACGTAAATCATTTTTAAGGATATTGGTAAATAGAAGAAAGGAATGTAAGTCAAGATTAAATGAAATCTGCATGTATATAAAAAGTGAATAATTCAATCTTTTAATAAGACAGCCTACCCTCCAGAATCACACCTTATATTTTTTTGTGCAGTTTATGGAGTTGAACGTTGAGAATATTATTCTATTACTGAGTATTTTTTATTTGACTTTGTCTTTTAACCATTAATTAATATGGATTTCACCGTTCACTTAACAACATGGCACTGTGATTTGGCAGTGCAGGGAATAAACACTCGCAGCATGGCTTTTATTATTCCCTAGGCAGCCATGAAACCAAATAAAGCAAAGATGAGACCCAGTGTTTTGAATTTTACCTCTTTTCCTATGTGTAAAATGGTCTGGGTTTAGTGAAAAAATGTTTCCCTGAAACCTCAGAAAATGTTTGCTTGGACTGAGCCTCAAGAAAATTTAGAGTTAGAAAGAAAAGGAAAAAGACGCATTTTAATAATTTCAGTGAAAAAAAAAAAACCCTAGATCTATTAAGCTCTCAAATGGGGCATATTGCATGTTTTTTATGACTTCTGTTATCTTGGCCTTTGAAGTAATTTGGGTAGGTGCCTTCATAGGCAGCCAGACAATGGTATTAGTGAAACTGATCCTGTGGGCACTAACCCCAACTCCAGCTTTACCAGTCCTACTAGTCTGGGCTTTTCTACTGTCTCAGGTATGCTTGTAAGAGCTGGAGATTCTGGGATCGATTTCCTACGCTTCCCGCAGCCAAAAGCCAAATAGTGTTCATATTTCATTCCCAGCTTCACCGCAAGTCCAAGCTTTTGCCAAATACCCCAGTACCCGAATCCAGAATATATTCCTTGCAGACTTTCTTTCTCATAAGGTGTTATTTATGTGACTGTCTTGGGGTGGGATAACGTGACTTTTAATTTAACCGAAAGGCCAGGGCAATGCACTCGATGCTACTGGTGAGACAGCGTCTGTATGAGCGCAGGGGTCTCTGGAGGAAGAATGAGACACGCATGTGTAGCACAGGCTGCCCGACAGTAACATTGTTATTCCCAACAATCAAGTCAGACTTCTTGGCAAACGAGCTCTGGGTAATGTGCAGCTTATAATGTCTTTATACTCACAGATTGGCAGGGTCCGGCGGATCTGCCCGCTCGTACCTTACATTCCTCTTGAAGAATAAGGAGAAGAAATCCAGGAAAGTGGAGTGTGGGGCTATTGTTGCTATTTTCCCCAAATAGGCAGTTGCAAAGTACCAGCGCCAATGGGAATGCTCCGCTCTGAGAGCCACTTTGGTTTCTTGGTGGGGGCTAAGAGAGGAGGGTCGGGTCGTATGTTTTATGCCAGAGACTGAAGTTTAGTAGAGCTGGACTGGACCTTACGGGAAGGAGGAGCGAGGGCTTGCAATTTCGTTTGTTATAGAATTTCTGCCCTGTTTTAAAAGACCTAATGATAATTATATGGAGCAAGAAATAATTAAAATCATAGGTAAAATAGCAAATTGATCAAGTAATTCTCCTAAGCTTTCTCCTTCACAAAGCTCTTCTCTCCTTTCTTGTTAACCCGAGGCATCACCCTTCATCATAATTCCTCTTCCTGTGTCATTTCCCCCAAGGCTTTTCCAGACTCCAATGATAAAACGGAAAATTCTATTTTGGTACAGTGTCCGTGATTGGTTATCATTCAGTGGGGTGTTCCTCCTAGGTAAGATCTGTAATTTAAACTGCAATTTTCTGCATCTCTAGCCCCTGATAAGCAGTTTGGGCTCATTTTTCTAAATACCACCCCTTGACCCTGGGAAGCAGATAGAGTAGAATATTCTTCTGGGTCTTAGAATTAATTCAACACATGTTTAATAAAGCCTACCATTTTCCTAGAGACTGTTCTAGTCACAGGAAAACAAAGGAATAAAATACAACCCTTGCCCTCAGTGAGCCACTGGGATTTTACTAGAAAGGAGGTGTCATATCTTTTGTGCATGGTCTGAGTCCACAAGATGGAAGGAAGTCATGGGCTGTGAGGAGACGAAGCGCCCAAGTTAGAGGTAAGAATTGTGCGACGGGATGGGATGTGCTGAGCGCTCCTTGCTTACCATTGGGTCCCCTCCACCTCATCCCCCACCCTGTGCTGGGAGGTCCTTGTTCAGGAAACTAGTTCCTCACATTCACACTTTTGGAACTTCCAGTGAGAGAGCCAATCCGATCGCTCAAACCCTTGGATCTACAACTTATCAACTGTGACCTTGAACATGTGCAGTTCCTCCACAAGCCTCAATTTCCTCATCTGTGAAAATGAGGAAATGAAAATTCTCTAAATGGCTTATTTTGGGGGAGGACTTAGTGGGATAATTCATGCAAATTTCTTAGAGCAGTTCCTGGCACATAGGAAGCTCTCAAAGAATGTTGGCAAATGCAACATAAATAAAAATGGATGTACCACGTGGCTCCGTCTTTACAAGGAATTAAATAAAAGGAAGTAGAAATCCAACTCCAGAAGCCTTGACAAATGATGTAGGAATGTGGGGGTTATTTTCTGAAAGAAGCAGGCCCAGAGATCTCAGAGGGTCTAACACATAAAGAAAGTTCTAAGAAATACCCTAGAATAGTTCCAGTCATTTGTTGCATCGTCTCTCCAAATTCCATGCCGTTCATGACAGCTGCTAAGAACCTCTCTCAGTCTCTCAGCTAAATTTGTCTTCCTATTAATTTCCCCCTCCCCCTTTCCCGAAGAGCCACGTCCCACATCATGTGGTCATGTTCCAGCTCACACTTCCCACGCTCACCCACCGCTGAAGTGTGACCATCCCTACGAGAGGCAGCCCCTGAGAAACTAGGGCTTTTCTCTCCTTAGATTTATTTTCTCATAAGTGTTACTTCTCTTGAAATTGTGATGAATCAAATGTTATATATTATTGCATGATATATAAATGTTATATATTTATATATAATAATATATAAATGTTATATATTATTGCATAATACTAATAACATTATTATCAAATGAATAATCCATGTGTGACTCTGCCATCGTAGCATGAAAGGAACGCTAGACAATATGTGAATGAAAGGTTATGGCTGTGTCCAAAACACAGCAGGGGGCTTATCATTAAAAAGCAGGTGGACTGGGGCGCCTGGGTGGCTCAGTGGGTTAAGCCTCTGCCTTCGGCTCAGGTCAAGATCCCAGGGTCCTGGGATTGAGCCCCACATCGGGCTCTCTGCTCAGCGGGGAGCCTGCTTCCTCCTCTCTCTCTCTCTCTGCCTGCTTCTCTGCCTACTTGTGAACTCTGTCTGTCAAATGAATAAATAAATAAAATCTTAAAAAAAAAAAAAAGAAGGTGGATTATGACTTGCTGATCCCCGAGGCCACCATGGTGGGGGCCTTGGCTCTACTCTGAAGACAAAAGACGCTAGTAGAGGTTTCAAGGGCAGGTGGATGACACAGTCGTACATTTGGAAAGGATCCTTCTGGATCTGTGCTGAGAAGAGACTGTGGGGGAAACAAAGGCAGAAAGCGGCGAACAGGTAGGGGGATTATTGCAACAGAGAGTGGTAGCATGGAAGTAAGAAACAATGGGATTCTGGAGATATTCTGAAGGTAAACATTTGTTGATGAATTTGTTTATGGATTGCATGTGGGGCCAGAAGTGGTAAAAGTCTGGGAGGGCAATGGCCGGTTAGGAAGCAGATGAGGGCTGATGCAGGCTGGAACTGAGGTCTGGCTTTTGGGTTTTATGCCAAAAGCTGGCTATGTGTAGTTGTAAAAGGGTGTGGGTATGGCAGGAAGGTGTTCCCCGATACTCTTTACATAGTAAAACTAGTCACCTGTCTCATTTCATACCTGAGCCCTAAGCTTTCTTCTGGGCACCTTGAAGAAACTCAAGAGACAATGTGAAAGGTTTGCTAACAACATCCCTCCTCCTTCCGTGCCTGCAAATTCTAGCCGGGGTGGAGAGAATCTTCTTAGCCTGTAGGGGGTGATGGTTGCCTGCCTAACAAAAAGTGAGTCAGCTAATGTTGACTTGTTTTCTTGTCCTTATCCACAGTTTAGTATATGGAGATCTGAACCTCAGTCACATTCCTAAGACATTATCTAAATATTTTATCAAATTTTTGATCTTTTGCTTATATGAGGCACCTTTATTTTTTACACACTACAAAAGAAAAAAAAAACACTGCTGATTGAAACACAATCCAACACCCCAATTGTGAGACATGTCCTAACTCTATAGCTGTCAAAATGTTAAAAATATGAATCTTAAAGTTCAATGAAATAAAGCATGCTATAAAAAACAAGTGTGTAAGTTGAAAGCCAAATAAAAATAAGAGAATTCTGTACTGGATGCCTATATTACATCAGGA
The DNA here is from genome assembly GCF_963455335.1 of Martes martes. Taxonomy (NCBI): domain Eukaryota; kingdom Metazoa; phylum Chordata; class Mammalia; order Carnivora; family Mustelidae; genus Martes; species Martes martes. The sequence goes on along the minus strand of NC_137889.1, from coordinate 196,976,841 downwards.
CACTATTTGGAAATTCCAGTACTCACCATCTATGAATTTTCAATATAACTGGGATAACTTATAATGCCTACTTAAATTATATTTTAGTGGATATCTTTTTTTTAAGATTTTATTTACTCATTTGAGAAAGAGAGACAGCACATGAGTTGGGGGGAGAGAAGGGAGATGCAGATTTCCCAAGAGCAGGGATCCTGATATGGGGCTCAATTTTAGGACCCCAAGATCATGACCTGAGCTGAAGGCAGATGATTAGCAGACTGAGCCACCCAAGTGAGTATCTTGTTAAAATGTATATGTATTTTAAATAACCCCACCATTATATCTTTTAAAAAGCATACTGAATAATATTTCATCTTTTTATCAATAGCTTAAAGTCATGGTTATAAATAACATTGGTTTCCAAGATGCCACTCTCTTTGTCTGACTCCTAGTTTAGTGGCTTCTCTATCTCCTCTGAGGGTTCCTTCTTGCTTTCCTAAATCCTAAACTTTCAAATGTTCAGTTCTTCTCTGTTGTCTCCTCTTGGGGCTCAGGTGAGCTCCCTAACCTCTTAGGTCTTAAAAGCTTTAAACACCACCAGTCAGAACCTCCCTCTGAACTTTCCTCTTATATTCAATTATACCGTTGTCTCTTTCACTCGATGCCTCATGAACATCTCATACCTGACCTCTCCAAACGAGCCCCTTGCTTTTCCTTCTCAAGCTCTTCTCCTACTGTCATCTTTATTTCTGCAAATGACATTTCCATTCTCCCTCTGTGTCTCTCACCCCACATAGCTAAGCCATCAGAAAGTTCTTTTCATTCTATCTTCAAAATATATTCAGGAGCCCACCAGTTCTCACCACCTCCACCAGCACCACCGTTGTCTCTTAGCTGGAGTCCAATAACCTCTCTCTGCTGCCACCCTTGCCTCCCTAGCACCCGTTCCCTAAATTTTTTAGGGTTCCTTTAAAAATGTCATCAGACTATGCCCCTTTCTGGTCAAAAACCTGCAATGGCTTTACAATTGTTGCAGAGTCAGATCCAAAGCCCTTACCGTGATCCATAAGGTTCTGAGTGGTCTTGGCCTCTGCCTCCTCTTTGACTTCAACTTCAGTCTCTCTTCCACTGGCTTCCTCCGTGTGCTTCTCCTACGGAGTTTCTCCATCTTGGCCCTATTAGCAAGCGCCTTGCTCTGGAGGGGCTGTCCTGTCCGTTGTAAGATGTTTGCTAACATCCCGGCCTCTCAGTAGATGACGGTAACATCCCTCCATTGTGAAAAAGAAAAAAAAAATCTGCAGAGATCACCAAGTGGTCTCCAAGGGTTGGGGGAAAAATGGATCCTGATGGAGAACCACTGCTCTAACCTGTCAAACACGCTTCTTCCTCAGGACCTTTGCATCGCCCATTCTCTCTGCCTTCTTCCCGATACCACACAGCTTGCTTCCCTGTTTGGCCAAGGTTCTGCTTCAAGTATCATGTTAACCATCCCACTCTCATTACTTTTTTTTTTAAAGATTTTTATTTATTTATTTATTTATTTGACAGAGAGGGAGATCACAAGTAGGCAGAGAGGCAGGCAGAGAGAGGGGGAAGCAAGAGAGAAGGGGGAAGCTGAGCAGAGAGCCCGATGCGGGGCTCAGTCCCAGAACCCTGGGATCACGACCTGAGCCGAGGGCAGAGGCTTAACCCACTGAGCCACCCAGGTGCCCCTACTTTTTTTTTTTAAGAGAGAGAGAGGGAGCACACGTGCATGCGCATTGGGGGGCAGCACAGAGGGAGAGGGAGACTCTCAAGCAGGCTCCATACCCAGCATGGAGGCGAATATGGGGCCCAATGTTATGATCCTGAGATCACGACCTGAGCCGAAATCAAGAGGCAGACGCTGAACTGACCGAGCCACCCAGGTGCCCCTCACTCTCATTCCTTACCAAGCCGACATGGTTTTATTTCCTTTGTTCCATTTGCTGTTGCCTTGTTTTAGCCACTTACTCTACCCAGGTGTCTCCTTTAATGTGGAGGGAGCACAATTAGGGCAAAACTCGTGTCGTCCTTGTTCCCTCCCCACCAGGGAAGGTGGGATGACTTAACTGATTGGCACATTTGGTCAGAACAAACTGGGTGTTTTGGGCTCAGCTCTCATTTGTTTTTCCTCCTGGTGTGTTTCTCTCCGAGAGCAAGTGAGGGAACCTGCTCCCTTTAGTGCTGCCTGTGGCCACGGGGGTAAGTTTGGCTCAATTGGAGGCTTGAAGACCTTTTGGCCCCTTTAGCCAGACCCTCCTATCTGGCCTTTATCAGTAACAAAAGTGCTACTTCGGGCTCTGTCTGCTTTGTCATCATATATGTTAATCTGTTCAGAATTGAGGGGAAAGGAGTGATACCTACTGGACCCCTTGAGACCCTAATGCTGGATGCACTGAGAAATAAAGAAAGGATTAGAAACTGGGGGAAGCACAGTAATATGTGAACAGCTGAGGTTTCTGGTGTGGTAAGAGTAAGCGAGTTTTTTTTTTTTTCCCCCCAAAGATTTGTTTGCGAGGGAGGGCACACATGCGCGCACGGTGCACACACGAGTTGGGGGAGGGGCAGAGGGTGTGAATCCTCAAGCTGACTCACTGCTGAGCACCGAGGCCCATGTGGGGGTTCAGTCCCCCCATCACCACCCCTCACCACCCACCCATGAGATCATAACCTGAGCCAAATCCAAGAGTCAGATGCTTAACCAACACTAAAGGGCCTGAGCCACCCAGGCATCCCAGAGAGCATGCAGCCTTTGATTGGGGATTTTATTGTGTGGCTAGGGTATAATGACTTCCACTATTTTTAGGGGATTATACTTGGGCAGTTTTTAACTGCTGTGGCTGAGGCACGAGGCTTTCAGTCTTAAGCCATGCGATATTTTACCTTGGGCGGATGATTCCCTGGTAGACAGCTATTTCCAGAAGCTATTCTCTTTCTACAGCATCAAGACTGTGGGCTGTAGGTCCCTGAAAAGGGGGGCTAAATGGGCCTCAGCCAGGGCACATGCTGACTGTTTGGCAGCCCTCACCAAAGTGGCAAGCAAAAGTGCAGGGGGTGCGGGCCCCCTCAGGTGCGGGCCCTGGCAAGCTCGAGGACCTCGGTGCGTCTGTGGGGCTCTGGGGTTAGCTCTCAGCACAGCGTTGGAGTGAGGGTCCCACAGTAGACTGAAGTGGTTTTCCAAGCGGTGGTCCTTGATGACAGCAGGTGAAGGGAATTAACTTCCTTTAAACAGCAAAGCAACCAAGTCCCATGGGCACTCGGAGCATTACTGGGGGGGGGGGGCGGTTTGGAGAGGGAGTCTATCCTCAATTGTTGGTGCCGCAGGCAGCACGACGCTGATGGCCCCAAATTCCATTCAGGAAGGTTTGTGGAAGGTTAAGTCTGGATGTAAATGTTCTTTCCATACATAGGTCAAGAGTTCCCTCTCACTCCATGGTCTCGGGTTGGTTCTTGATTGGTTCATTTTGTCCGAGAGAGAGATGTTCTCCAGGAGACACCTTTTTCAGGTCTAACAATCCCTTGATGAGAAGTAGAGGAAACAGCCATTGTGGCCTAGGATGAAAAAATATCCGATTTCAAGGGACTGTGAACGCGGGGATCCTGGGTTCTGTCTAATGGGGTGCCATAATTGGGGGTTCAGAGGGAAATGGAAATTAGACATGTACAAAGGGAATATAAGGGTCTTTGACAAAGAACTGGTGTCTGGTGCTCTCACCAGCATAAACTTTCAGCCTTGTGAGAAGACAGTGACTTCTCAATGCCGCGTACCTAGAAGAGAGACAAAACACACAAGTGAATCCCTCTCTCCTCCTCATGCTAAATGTTTAAGGCCAAAATTAGCCAAACTTATGTTTTCCTGACCTAAGGTAGGTCTCTAGATCTGGGGCTTTGGGTCCCAGGTTTAGCTGACTAACATTCTGGCAACACTGGCCTCATTTTCCAAAGATAACATTGAGTCTTTGCAACACTAAATATTTAGTTTCAGAAACATAATTTTTTTTTAAGATAACAGTTTTGGGGGGTGTGGGGATTTGTTTATTTTCTAGTTTAGTGGGTGCTGGCTGGTGCCATGATCTACTTATGTGTCCAATTAACTTTTTGGACTCTATAATAAGGGAAGGACATCAAAGACTTGGCATTACGCTGAGCAGCCCTGAGGCAACCGCTCTCTTCCCGTAAGAGACAGCACACACTGCGGCTGATTAAAGGACCCCCAACTTCACCCAGGCAACAAGAACCCCTTCAAAGCCGAGTGTGAGACTTTGGAGGAAAAATCTGGATCTGAATTTTGTTGACCTTTAACTTTTACATGGGCGAGAGTATTTGATTCCATTGGATTTTCGTACTTTTGGACATTAAATCACAGGGATTTAATCTCTGAACTTTCCATTTTTCTCCGAAATTACACAACAAAAAAGAGAGTTTATATCTAATTGCGGGGTAGCTCTGTGTTGGCATATTATTGTAGAATGCCTTAAATTGTTTACTTTTACTAAAAAATCTCTGATATGCTTTCTTGGAAAATGTGGCTTATCAACAACTGGGTATGAGAAATCAAATAGGGAGTGAGTAGCCAACCTTAGTACAGAGTGACTTGGAGTTGGTTTAATTATGCTGTTCTAACCCATTTTCGGGTTTTCTGGGAGAAAATTCTATACCTCCCAAAAATATCCTCCAAAAAGTGGCTAGTATTGGAGGTGTGGCGTCAGGAAGGCAACGGCAATTGTTCTAGTAAATCTCTTACTGCTACTCTGGGAAAGAGCGAAACCCATGGTCGACCATAGACTTACTGGTTAAGCCCAAGATGAAAAGATACAAACGTGAGCAACTGTTGGAGAAAAAGGTAGAAATGCTTTTTCTTTAATGCTGATGTCTCCTTCCATGTTGAGGGAGTTAAATTAGTGTGATGCTAACAGTCCCTCTCCAATCCTCTGCTCAGCGTACAGCTACGGAGGGAGAAATGACTTACCTAATTTGAACATTTGGAAAGAATAAACTGTGCATGCGTGGGCTTCAGCTCCTCCACTTCTCCCTTGGGAGAGAGATTCCGACTAAACAGTCAGCTTTGTCCTGGCTCTGCATGCCCTAAGTCAGCCAAAGCAGTTCCCCCATAAGAGGATGTCTTCCCTTGTCTAGACTTGCCTATGGCCGGGTGGGGAAAGCCTGTCTAATTTGGGGGCTTAGAATTACTGGCTTACTTACTTGTCAGCCATATCCCTCAACTTAGTCTTTATCCATAAATAAGGTGATATTTGACCTATTCTCAATCTCTCATTTTTGTCTTATTTTTCCATTTCATCAGAGCCATAGCAGAGGGAAATACCCACACTTGAAAATACCCATATTTAGCACTTTCTGAAATATTCTTTCTTTATGTAATATCTCTCTTTGGTAGAAGATGAGTTCCAAGGTAGGAACGCATTTTCTTCTCTGCTGTGTTCACAGTGCCCCCGACTAACACAAGGTAGATTCTCATTAAATATTTGCTAAATGAGGACCTCAATTATGATGCCTTATGAACTAGGGTGATGACCTCAGGGATGACTGAGCCTTTTCTGCAATAAATATCTCCCTGTAAGTTATGGATTGTTAATTTCCTATCTCTGTTCTTTCTTTCTTTTCTCAAGATTTTATTTATTTGTCAGAGAGAGACAGAGAGAGAGAGCACAAGCAAGCAGAGTGGCAGGCAGAGGCAGAGAGACAACCAGGCTCCCCACTGAGCAACGAGCCCAAGGTGGGACCTGATCCCAGGACCCTGGGTTCATGACCTGAGCTCAAGGCAGAGGCTTAACCGATGAGCCACCCAGATGTCCCTCTGTTCTTTCTTATGAGTACCATAGAGGTGCTCTCTTTTACTCGCTCCCCACCATCTTCTTATTTTCTTTCTTCTGTGTACTTAGGTAAAGTATTTTAAAATAAGAGCCCAAGAATCTTTCTTAGTAAAGTATATGGACCTTGTATATTTACTGAGGTATTTCTTTCTGTTTTCTTTTTTTTTTTTTTTAAAGAGCCCGATGGAGGGCTCGATCCCAGAACTCCGGGATCATGACCTGAGCCGAAGGCAGAGGCTTTAACCCCCTGAGCCACCCAGGCGCCCCTCTGTTTTCTTTTTTAAGATTTTATTTATTTATTTGAGAGAGAGACAATGAGAGAGAACATGAGAGGGGAGGTCAGAGGGAGAAGCAGACTCCCCATGGAGCTGAGAGCCTGATGCGGGACTTGATCCGGGGACTCTGGGATCATGACCTGACCTAAAGGTAGTCGCTTAACCAACAAAGCCACCCAGGCGTCCCTATATTTCTCTTTCTTGTGTTTAGTTGCGTTTCAATGACTTCAATTTGTTGGATAAATGACATCTGGATAAGTGAAGCATTCCCTTTCATTACGATGTAACGGAGAACGGCGCATATGTGATTCGAAGTTGCCGGGAAGGAGATTCTGTTTTGTCTCTATCAAGGCCAGCAAGCAGTTATATTACGACATTGACATGTTTGGCTTCTGTTCCCATGGGGCTTTGTCTTTCAAATGTCCTCTTAAAACTCTGTTTATTTGTCAGACTCATTTCCTCTTTTGTTTTCTGGATTTAGGCATGTACAGCAGTTCCCCCTTATCCACAGGTCAGCCAAGACCTCCAGCAGATGCCTGAACACATGGAGAGTACTGAACCCCATATATATATGTATGTATACGGATATACATACATACATATATATATATATATAGTTTTTTTCCTATATATGCCTATGATAAAGTTTAATTTATAAGATAGACACAGCAAGAGATTAACAATAATAAAATAGAGTAATTGAAACAATATACTATACTAAAAGTTATATAAATGTGGTCTCTTTCAAATTATCTGGTTGTGGGGTGCCTGGATGGCTCAGTGAGTTAAAAGTCTGCCTTCGGCTCAGGTCATGATCTCAGGGTCCTGGGATCGAGCCCCGCATCCATCCGGCTCTCTGCTCAGTGGGGAGCCTGCTTCCCCCCCCACCCCCCGGCCTGCCTCTCTGCCTACCTGTGATCTCTGTCTGTCAAATAAATAAATAAAATCTTTAAAAAAAGAAAACAAAAAAACCCCAAACTATCTGGTTGTACTGTACTCACCCTTTTTCTTGTGATGATGAGAGATGATAAAATGCCTACATGATCAAATAGCATGAGGTAAATGACATAAATATTGTGATCTGACATTAAGCTACTATTGACCTTCTATTTGTCAGAACGATCATTTGCTTCTGAACTGTGGTTTCAGCTTTGTTGTCCTAGTTTCCAGTTATCTGTTTAGTTATCACAGTCCAGAAGCCGATGATCTTCCTTGATTTATGGTCAGAAGGTTAATGGTAGCTTACCGTTTTGTCACAATAACTATGTCATTTGCCTCACGTTATCTGGTCACGTGTGCATTTTATCATCTCACATCACAAGAAGGCTAAGTCCAGTAGAATAGACATTGAGAAAGACCACATTCCCATAACTTTTATTACAGTATATTGTTCTTATTGTACCATTAGTTATTTTTTTTTAAGATTTTATTTATTTATTTGACAGAGAGAGATCACAAGTAGGCAGAGAGGCAGGCAGAGAGAGAGAGGAGGAAGCAGGCTCCCCGCTGAGCAGAGGGCCCGATGTGGGACTCGATCCCAGGACCCTGAGATCGTGACCTGAGCCGAAGGCAGAGGCTTAACCCACTGAGCCACCCAGGCGCCCCCCATTAGTTATTCTTAATCTCTTGCTGTGCCTAATTTAGAAATTAAACTTCATCATAGGTATATATGTAAAGAAAAAAACCCAGTGTTTATTGGGTTTGGTACTCCCCATGGTTTCGGGTACCCACTGGGGGTCTTGGAACATGTCCCGCATGGACGAGGGGGCCTACTATACGAATCTGGGCACGCCCATGGGTATTTTCATCTCTTCAGTTTTTCTTTCTCCCTACATGGCCAACTCTTTGTAATATTAGGGTTTTGTATTTGGAATTATTTTGAGGCAAAACCATAAGCTTAAACTTACTAGAGTGTGTGCATATGTGTGCGTGTGTGTGTAGGGGTTTCCAATTCAAGTTCAATTAAGAAAAAATTTTACGTTGCCTTTTTGTTGTTTTTATTAGTGTCCCTGAAGCTTACAATTCCATTTGAAACATCAGGAAAGGGGTAGCTCTGTTAGAATCTGATATTCCCTCATTTCAGTGAGGTCATGATGCCAACTTAATATCATCAAAACTCCACAGCAAACTAAATTAGGCCTTTGTTGTTGTGGTTATTAAAAGCAACAGAAACCAATCTGTGGTCGGCAGCTTTTAAGACAGTGCCACTGACTCCCACCTCCCAGCATTCACAGCTTGTGTGGTCCCTTCCTCTTGAGTGCAGCCTAAACAGTGACTTGCTTCTCATGAATGGAATGACAAAAGTAATGTGGCTCACCCTGAGATTAGGTCATAAAGGACTTCCCTCTGGCACCCTCCCACTATCTCACCCGTTCCCTCTGATGAAGCCAGTTGCCATGTTAAGAGCTGTCCTACAGAGAGGCTCACGTGACAAGGGACCACAGCAGCCTCTGGCTGAGAGCCCGTGAGGAACAGAGGTCCTTAGTCCAATAGCCTCCAAGGGACTAAATCCTGCCACCACCCACTAAATGGGCATGAAAGCAGATTCTGCCCTGTTGATTCTTTTTTTTTTTTTCCTCTTTTTTTCTCAAAGATTTTATTTATTTATTTGACAGAGAGATCACAAGTAGGCAGAGAGGCAGGCAGAGAGAGAGGGGGAAGCAGGCTGCCTGCTGAGCAGAGAGCCCGATGTGGGGCTCGATCCCAGGACCCTGAGATCATGACCTGAGCCGAAGGCAGAAGCTTAACCCACTGAGCCACCCAGGTGCCCCTGCCCCGTTGATTCTTGAGATGACATTAGCATTGCTGATACCTTGATTGCAACCTCTTGAGATGCCCTTGGCTGAAGGATCCAACTAGGCCATGCTTGGACTCCAGACCCATAGAAACTTTGAGCTAATGTATGCTGTCTCAAGTCACCACGTTTGGGGGAAGTTATCTATCACCAGTGATAGACAACTAATATACATCCTAAGTCTGTCATGAAAAATTATATTTAATAATTTATTAGTTTACATCTCTTTCAACTCTAATTAAAAGCAAAGAATAAGAAATCACTTGACTTGCCAAAGGATTTGTTACCCAGTCATTAGAATCATTTACTTTCTCAGTTTCCGGGAGTCCTATCCCAAAAGGCTCTACCAAGACTTACCGAATAATTATCAGTAATATATGCTGCTTTTTGAGTTAGGAGCTCCTTGTTTAATCCAATATACTAAAAAGATTGGAAATTTGGGATGTTAATTTTATGCATCTTTGCCAATATAACATTTTTTAAAATTGAAAGATAGTTAACGTGGCAATATTATATTAGGTTTAAGTGTACAACATGGTGATCTGACAATTACACATCCTACAAAATGCTCATCACGCTGTGTGTAGTTACCATCTGTCACCGTGCAAAGCTATTACAATTTATTGAGTATATTCCCTGTGCTGTACTTATCATCCCCATGACTTCTTTATTTTATAACTGGAAATTTGTACCTCTTAGTCCCCTTCACCTATTAAGCTCATTCTCCCCACCCCCAACCCCCCACCCCCCACCCCTGGCAATCACGCATTTGTTCTCTGTATTTATGAGTCTATTTTTATTTTCTTTGTTCTCGTTTTATTTTTTAGAATCCACATGTAAGTGGAATTATATGGTTATTTCTATTTTCCTGTCTGACTTATTTTGTTTAGCATATCTTCTAGGTCCTCCCATTTTGTCACAAACAGCAAGACTTAATTCTTTTTATTGGCTGAGCAATATTCCCATGTGTCTTGTATGTGTGATGCATCACATCTTTTTTTTTTAATTTAAGTGAGGATATTTATTTATTGTGTCTTTTTAATTGAAATATAATTGACACACAATGTTATATTAGTTTCAGGTGTACAACATAGTGATTCAACAAGTTTATACATTAGGCTATGCTCACCCACAAGTGTAGCTACCCTCTGTCACCATACAACTTTATCACAATACCATTGCTGTATTCTGTGTGCTGTACCTTTTACTCCCGTGACATACTCATCCCATGACTGGAAGCCCGCACCTTACTTTCTCTTTCACCATTTTGTCCATCCTCCCATCCCCCTCCCCTCTGGCAACCATCAGTTTGTTCTCTGTATTTATAGGTCTGTTTCTGCTTTAGGTTTTTTTGTTGTTGTTGTTGTTTTGTTTTGTTTTTTAGATTCCACATATAACTGAAATCACATCGTATTTGTCTTTTTCTGATGGACTTATTTCACTTAGCATAATATCATCCACCCATGTTGTTGCAAATGGCAAAATTTTATGTGTATGTAAAATTATCACACCATCTTTATCTATTCACCCATCAATGCTTCTGCATCTTGGCTCTTGTAAATGCTGCTGCAATAACCACAGGGGTGTGTATATCTTTTTGAATCAGTGCTTTCATTTTCTTTGGTTAAATACCCAGTAGTAGAATTCTGGCTCATACGTTATTTCTATTTTCAATTTTTTGAGGAAACTCCATACTGTTTTTCACAGTGACTGTACCCACTTACATTCCTACCAGCAGTGCAGGAGGGGTCCTTTTTCTCCACATCCTTGCCAACATTTGTTATTTCTTGTCTTTTTGATAGAGCCATTCTGATTGGTGGAAGGGGTTATTTCATTGTGGTTTTTGTTTGTTTGTTTGTCTGTTTTTTAAAGATTTTATTTGACAGAAAACACCAGAGAGGGAACACAAGCAAGGGGAGTGGGAGAGGGAGAAGCAGGCTCTGCACTGAGCAGAGAGCACCATGTGGGCTCGATCCCAGGACAGTGGGATCACAGCCCAAGCCGAAGGCAGATGTTCAACAACTGAGCCACCCAAGTGCCCCTCATTGTGGTTTTGATTTGCATTTTCCTCATGCTTAGTGAGGTGGAGTATCTTTTCACATGTCTATTGGCCATTGATGTGTCTCTGGAAAAATGCCTATTTGGGTTCTCTGTGCATTTGTTAATTGGACTATTTGTCTTTTTGGTGAGTTGTATAAGTTCTTTATATATTTTAGACATTAACCCTTTATTAGATACACGATTTGTAAATATCTTCTCCCATTCAGTAGGTTGCTTTTCTGTTTTGTTTATGGTTTCCTTCATTGTAGAAAAGCTTTTTGTTTGAAGTAGTCCCGATAATTTATCTTTACTTTTGCTTCCTTTGCCTGATGAGACATATCTAGAAAATATTGAGAAGGCTGATGTCCAAGAGATTAATGCCTATGTTTTATTTTAGGAGTTTTATGGTTTAGGACTTGAAAGATATTTTTTAGTCTTTTCACATTGCCCTAAATATATATTCCCCCAAATATTGAAGTTGCAAATTTAGCTCATTTAATTTATAGAACGTATTTGCCAACATCTTAATTTGTAAAGTCATCTTTATGTTCAGATTAATTAACTGAATTGGATTTACTTTCTGTTGGAAAAAGTCTGACTCTATTTTAAAGTGTTAAACATGATAATACACACTTTAAAAATATTATATAAAGTACTGAGAGATAAATTATGGTGCACATCCTACAAGACTATTCAAGAACCAGCTAGAGAGTGCTGGGTTTATTTTTGCCTCAAACAGCAAAAAGATAGATGGATCTCTGATGGAAGCAGAAGAAAGTGTTTTTGCAGGCATTTACTTGGGAAAATGAGCTCCAGGAAGAATTTCTCAGTTGGGTAATAGAGAATATTAAGTTTCTTTTCTTATCACCAGTGTCACAATGTATAATTTTTCATAGTGACACTCAAATCTCTGACATTTCTGTCATTGGGGAAAATAAAGTTGTTATGTAAAAAATAATGTTATTAATCTTATTCATAAAAATAAATTATTATACCTATTCTGTGGAGAAAGATATCCCTTATGGAATAGGAAGACATCCTCCAAAGAACATATATAATATTTTTTTCTCATTAGGTTGAATGAATTAGGTGGGATGCTCTAGGTGAAAATGCTTGGTGTAAGTCCCAACACTTTGTCGGTACCAGGCTTTTTTTAAATTAAGTTTTCATTTTATTTTAATTTAGATTTTAATCTAAATTTAATTTAATTTTTAAGTTTAATTCCAGTACAGTTAACATACAGTGTTATATTAGTTTCAGGTGCACAATACAGTGATTCAACAATAAGTGCATTCTTTAATCCCCATACCCTATTAGACCCATCCCCCCACCCACCTCCCCTCTGGCGACCATCAGTTTGTTCTCCGTAGTTAATAGTCGGTTTCTTGGTTTCCCTCTTTCTCTTTTCTCCTTTGCTCATTTGTTTTGTTTTTTTAAATTCCATGTATGAGTGAAATCATATAGTATTTATCTTTCTCTGACTGACTTACTTCACTTAGCCTTATACCCTCTAGACCCATCAATATTACAAATGGCAAGATTTCATTCTCTTTTATGGCTGAATAATGTTCCATTGTATGCATATACTACATCTTCTTTATCCATTCTTCTGTTGATGGACACTTAGACTGCTTCCATAATTTGGCTATTTAAATAATGTTGCAATAAACATAGGAGTGTATGTATCCCTTTGAACTATTGCTTTTTAAAAATAGCTATGTCTCGGGGGGCGCCTGGGTGGCTCAGTGGGTAGAGCCTCTGCCTTTGGCTCAGGTCATGATCTCAGGGTCCTGGGATCGAGTCCCACATTGGGCTCTCCGCTCAGCAGGGGGCCTGCTTCCCTCTCCCTCTCTCTCTCTGTCTACCTTTCTGCCTACTTGTGATCTCTGTCAAATAAAAAAAAAAAAAAAAAGCTATGTCTCTATCTATTTATCTTAGTTCCTTGTTTCTTGGCACAGAAGCATCTTTTTTTATTTTTTAAAATTTGAATTCAATTAATTAACATGTACTGTATTATTAGTTTCAGAGGTAGGCTTCAGTGATTCATCAGTCTTATATAATACCCAGTGTTCATTACATCCTGTGCCCTCCTTAATGTCCCTCATCCAATTACCCCATCCCCCCTGAATTAGTGTTTTTGTATTTTTTGGGATAAATACCCAGGAGTGTGATAATGTTTTTTTTGTTTTTTATACATGGATTTAAGGCTATTAGTCTGTGTTCTACAGGTAAAGATGATGGTAGCAAGGGATAAGCATGTCTGGGGACCAAAGGTTCTGGTTGAAGCTTTGAGGTTCCTGAGGATATTTCAATGTCCATAGTTATAACCAATACACATATGATGTCCAAGAGCCTCAACTTTTTTCTCTAGAAAGAACAAAACACTGGCCCATAAGATAACATGGGAGAGAAAACTGGCTGACCCAGTGGACTGTTAAACTTTGGAGTGAGCTACCGAGGTTGTGAAATCCCATCCTCTGGCTGCCTCCAAAATTGGAGTATTTTCTTATCTGTCTGGTATGTTAAGACAGAGATGGGGTAAGGGTGTAGGACAATGGCAATGACCTCTGAAGATCTCTCCAATCCTAAAAGTGACTAATTTTTGCAAAGGAATGCATAGTGTTGGGCAATAGGGAAATAAAAACATCTATCTAGAAGTCACGTTATGAATTAGAATCTGTACTTCTTGGGGACTTTTTTCAGGACTTGATCAGTAAAATATCTACAATATATCATTACCTTTATATGCAATCTCAATTTCAAAATGATAGTGCCTATTTTACACCTTGCACGTGTTGTGTTTGTACATAATTTGTATAGTGCATCTTATTGCCATTAGTATATACACAGATCCCTTTTTTCTACTAGCCTCTGTGTACTTCTAGGCAGGTACCATGTCTTTATCTTTACATTCCTGGAACCTGACATTAATCCTGGAATGTACGGGGCTGAATGAACTTTTGATGGACTGAGCTGATCTGGTCAAACCTGTCTGAGCCTACCCTATAACACTCTGTATCTTCTCTTGTAGCATTTATTTTCTCATTTTTGGGTCATTGTCATTACTATTTACTTTATCTCCAACATTAAATTTTGCTCTTCTTTTGTCTAGGAGAAACAGTATATTTTAGTGACAAAGACACATACTCCACCAGACTAAAAATCAGCTTAGGTAATCTGCTGTATAACTTTGTGCAAATTATTTAATCTCTCTATGCCTCGATGTCTTCATCTGTAAAATCAGGGTATTGACAGTACCCGTCTTTTAGGGTTTTGTGGAGGACTAACTGTATTGAAGTATCTAACAAGTTTAGCACAATACTTTGCAGATAGCAAGTGCTCAACACATGATATCTATTTTCAATTTACCCTGTAGGCTTACAATTCCCTATGGATGGGAGGCATGTAATCCAGGTTGAATTCAAATAAATCAGAATCTGGGGGAGAAATAGTCAATGGTTGCAGTAGGTAGAGATTTGTAAGAGATGATTACTAAATTTGACTTAGTATTCAATATATTTTAATTAAATGTGTTTTAGTTATTATCATCAGAATTATTACTTTTTTTAGAAGTTGTTCTTACCTAAGTCATCAGTCTTTTCTACATTCTACAAGATATGTACAACCTCACTTCATCCCATGTGTTTCCATGTGAGTTTTATAAAGTCAGTACCTTATGCTTTCATAGACAATCCATTCTCCCAGGCTATTATGGAATGCAAGGTTTTCATTTCAGAGAAGCATAATTGCTATAACATATGGGTACATTTATGATGCTGTATAAATTTTAAAAAATGCTGGGGTGTATTTTCCCATGGCTGTACTCTGGGAGTAGCTTTAAAACAGTTTTTGTTTCTAAGACAGGAATACTTCATATATAAGAACTGCTGATTCATTCATTAATCTTTAAAAGTTAAACTGCAGCTCTATGTATCCCATTGCATTTTAACATCCCCCAAAGCATTAAAAACAAAAACTAGGATGAAAAGTGAGATGACTTCTACCATAGGAGTGTTATCAACAAGGAGCTGCTCAGAGCAGCCTATTTGTTCTCAGATCCATTTTCCCAACTCCCCTCTACCCACTCCATCCTTTTTTCCCCCCTTGCAGACACATTCTGCCTAGTTTTGGCCAATGGAAGATATTGGCGGGAGATTGGAGGACAAAATGTCTGGGCATTTCCATCCCCCTCATTTGCTTGGGTTGGGGAGACTTCTCTCTGGCAGTGTTTGTGTCTCATCATGGTTACAGGGTTTTGTAGGATGGCCCTCCATGATTGTTCCAGCTAATTATGGGGAGTCAACTCATGAAACCAACTCTTATTGCATAGCTTGGCTTTTAGGATTGGTCCCCTCATCTCCTCCTCTTCTAGTCCCTCTAGACCTAAAGGTGGTCACAGAGTCCTTCAGTTACTAATTTCTGGGTTGTCTCAAGGACCCATCTTTGGGTTTTCGGCTCTTCCAAACACCTTTTATGTCTTTCTGTTGGGTTCCCTGACATAGACCTTGATCTTCACAGTAGGATATTTAGTGATTTTAGCAATTTGGATAGATAAGCAGAGACCTGGAAGTTTTTCTCTCTATATAGCAGGTACATAGTAGGTGCCTTAGCCCATTTGGGCTGCTGTAACAAAATGCCACATACTGGGAGGCTAGTAAACAACAGAAGTTTATTTCATATAGTTCTAGAAAGCTAGGAAGTCCAAGTCAGAGCGCCTGTATGGTCATGTTCTGGTGAGGACCTTATTCCTTTTTCAGAGCTGATGGCTTCTCACTGGGTCCACACCTGATGGAAAAGGCTAAGGAGCTCTATCATTTCTTTAATAAAGGTGGTGATCCCATTCTTCAGGGCCAGACCCTTAGGACCTAAGCACCTCTCAAAGTCCCCACCTCCTAATATAATCACATTGGGCATTAGGATTCCAACATGGATTTTGGGGTACACAAACAGACCGTAGCAGTAGGTAATGCAGAAGTTTCTGGAATCTTATTGTTTCGAATGCAGGGAGTAAAACTTTGTTTCTTAAATCACTTCTAAGGATTTTCATGCTTTAAACAAAGACTTATTAGGCTGTAAATCTTCCCTTATCAAAATTCCTGCACTACTTCTCTGTGGCTGAAGTTTACACAATTTTGTTTTCGTCGATAAGCAAAAGGACAGAGGAAGAGAACATGAAAGTTCTGTACATCGCTCTTGTCAGCTCAGAAAATTTCCTTCAACTTTAGACTCTTCTGCATTGATTTTTAACTTTCATGGAATAAGGAGCAGCTCTTTTCAAAAAGGAGGAGTATTGGTGGACTGACTGGTGCTCTTAGGTATAGTGAGTTCTAGGGAGGAGGCTCATCATATGTATGAAAGGTCTTTCTCCTCCTGCTCTGATTTTCTCTTTCACAAGGAGAAATATTAAAAGTATTGATGAGAATGTTATCAGTAATGGGTTGCTCAAAGTGATCTGTATGTGTATTAATCTTAAATAGTGAAAGTGCCAGAGGAATGTTCAAAAACACCAGGTTACTGCTGGGCCAAATAATTCTCTTATTTACTGTTATTTGATAGCTGTAATCCCAGAGATGGGGTTGAGAGCATTTATCACCAGGCTCTACTTTTGATTGCTTCTAATTTCTTTAGGCTCATTTAAAAGAGCACAAAATCAGTTAATTAGGCAGTGGTGATTCCAGGCAGATGAGGATTGATTTCTTTCATTTAAGAGTATCATTCTTGATAAAAGAGGATGCTATTTTGGAGATAAAGGGCCAGAGAGACAGCATCTGTTAATTTCCACAATGCTCAGGATTCATAGCCCAGCACATAATTTCTTGTATAAAGAGAAACTCACAAACTATGACAACACAATTCTCCTAAGTTTCAATGAGAGAATATTTCCTGCCAGTAACTTCATGACCCTCACATAACTTAAATTTGTGGTTTGAGATAATTATTTTGAAGAGAAAAATAAATTGGTACTAAACTCGTATTGGCTCCATGTTTCTTGGACATATTCTGTAAACATTTTACAAAGATTATTTGGAAACATTCTTCACAACTTTATATACATATTTTTTACTAGTTTCATTGCCAAAATAAATTAGCCCGGGTCAATAGTTGTCTTTCAGTCTCTGTTTTCTTCTTTTTATTTATTTTTTTAAACATTTGGGAATCTTAATTGGGGAAGTCACCCAGAAGACTAGCGGTGTTTCTATTGAATTAAAGAGTTGGAAGCTAAAGTTTCAGCTCAGTAAATATTTGCCTATTATCTACCTTGTGCTAGGTATTTGGGATAGAAGATGAGTAAAGCAAGTCCTTTGGACAGTAGGTTCTCAAATTTTACATTTATCAAAATTACCTGGAGAGCTTCCTGGGCCCCAGCCCCAGAGTTTTTGATTCAGTGGCTCTAAAATGGGAATCCCAAATTTGCGTATCTAAAAAGTTCCCCAGTAATGTTGATGCTGTTGTTCTACGAATCACAAAAAGAACGTGAAAACATATGATTAAAATGTGATTTGTATGCTTGACAATTCACAAGGATATAAGGTGGGACAAATGGAAAAATAATTAAATCCATTGTAGGAGGGGGAGGTTGATCAGGAAAAGCTTCAGGAAAGGATGATGTAAGAGCAGTATTTGGTAGCATGAGAGGAACAATAGAGGATAGAGAGGAAATTTTTTTAAGTACCAACATATAAAAATATACAGAGTCATGCCAAAGCATGATTTATTCATTCATTTAACACATTTTTGTAATATCCATTACATCTTGGGAATAAATGGTAAAAAAATAATGTGTTTACAAGAGTACTCATTGATAGATCACTTGGCTGAAGCATGAGTAGCTGAGTACCATGACAGGAAATGGGAATGGAAGTATGGTCGAGGGCCATTAGTGATTCATGGATGACCATGGACCATGCTAAGGAGCTTGGATTTCATCCTCTAGGTAGTAAGGAGTATTTGGGGAAGATTACTTTGGTAGCAGTGGAGAATGCATTGGAGGGAAACAGAACAAGACCCAAGTAAGAAAAATCAGTAGGAAGGTTATTGCAGTATCTGATCAAGAGATGATGAAGGACCCAGCAAATTTTTACTTCCTTTTCAAGTCATATGACATATAAACATAGTTTTTAATGCATTTTCTTTCTCCATAAACTCACCACCTAGCTTCCTCTCCCATTAGAATGTTAATTGTTTAGAGGCTAGATGATGAGCTTTTTATTAAATCCTATATGGTTACACATGGGTTCAATCAGTAGAAAGGAAGGAGTATTCTTGCATAACCACCTAAGCAGGTAATAGGGAGTAATTTAGACAATAAGGAAAATAAAATTGACTGGGGGAATTTTTTTTTAATATTTTAAAAACCACCTTTAAATACGTGATTTCCTGCTATGTCCTTGTCCTGAAATTTAGCCGGTGGCCCTATTGCCATTCTAAATTTAAAACTGTCTTCAGATTTATGGAATAGCTGAGGGCATTGGTAAAATTCTATGTAGGGTACAGAAGAGAGCCTGTCTTTCCTCCTGCAAACTCCAAAGATTATCCAGTCAAGTGATGAGAACCACACAGGATACTGTCCTCACACCCAAATTCTTTTAGGTCAATTCATGTCTGATTATATTTTCAATTTTTTGCCATGCCAAAATATCCCATTTGATGAAAATGTGGCTTTCGTATTTGTGGAAGCAGAATTTATAAAATAACATTCCAAAGACGTCCTGCTCTAAACCCTTGGAATCTGTACATAGGGGTTGTTACTCTCCTGACTATACTATGCTATGACATAGTAGACCTTAAGATAGGAAGAGTATCTTTTTGGACCTGATCTAATCACACAAATCCTTAAAAGCAGAGAGTTTTCTCCAGCTGATTTGCAGTAGGAAAAGCCAGGGGAATTTGAGGTATGAGAAGTATTCAAGGACTCAATGCTGGTTTGAGGATGAAAAGAACTATAAGAGAAAGAATGTGGGTGACCTCTAGGAGCAGTGAGTGGCCCCTTGTTGACAGCCACTAAGGAAAAGGGAGCCTCAGACATACAACTACAAAGAACTGGATTCTACCAGCAACCTGAAAGCTTTGTTATAGCCTGAATTGTGTCCCCCAAGATTATATGCCAAAGTCCTATCCCTTAGTGCCTCAGAATGTGACTGTATTTAAAGATAGGATCTTCAAAGAGGTAATTAAATTAAAATGAGATCATTAGGGTGGGCCCTAATCCTAGCTTCCTCATAATCCAATATGGTGCCCTTATAAGAGGAAATTGGGACACCAACTTGCACATGGGGAAGACCAAATAAAGAAAGGTAGAAGATGGCTATCTGTCAACCACCCCTGACAGCTTCTAGAGCTGTCTTGAACTTCTTGATCTTAAACTTCTAGCTTCTAGAGCTGTGAAGAAAATAAATTTCTGTTGTTTAAGCCACTCCGTCTATTGCAGCTTTACCAAACTTGGAAATAGATTTCTCCCTAACCAGGCTGACACCATGATTTTGGTCTTGGGAGACCAGGAGTGGAGAACCTAGAGAAGCCCATCTGGATTCTGACCGACAGAACTGTGAGATAAGAAATGGATATTTTAAACCACTAAATTTGTGGTAACCTGTTATGTAGCAATAGAAGATTAATAAAATATCCTAAATTATTAATTCATGAATGTGCACTTTAAATATTTTAAAATTATATTTTACGATTTCTACAACTTGAAAATGTGAATTAAATATATTATTTATTTGGGTAGAAACTTAGCTGACTTTAGAATTAGTAGACTTGTTCCAATTAAAAAAAATATGTTGAGTCAAGCAGAGAAAGTCAAGTATCATATGGTTTCACTTATTGGTGGAGCATGACAAATAATATAGAGGACAAGGGTAGATGGAGAGGAGAAGGGAGTTGAGGGAAATTGGAAGGGGAGGTGAACCATGAGAGACTATGGACTCTGAAAAACAACCTGAGGGTTTTGAAGGGGCGGGGTGGGAGGGTGGGGGAACCAGGTGGTGGGTATTAGGGAGGGCACAGATTGCATGGAGCACTGGGTGTGGTGAAAAAACAATGAATACTGTTACGCTGAAAATAAATAAAAAATTAAAAAAAAATATGTTGACATTTTTCTCTGTGGTAAGAACAAAGGGAATCCCATAGCAATCTTTTTTGCTGTAAACCAACTTTCTGCTCAGGCTTCTTATGGGAGTTGGTGACGTCAAGACTGAATCCAGGTTCAATTGAAGTAAGTCAGGATTTGAGGGAGAAAGAGTCAGTGGCTACAGTTGGCAAAGATGGGTACTAGATGATTGCTAAATTAATGTTTAACTCTCTGCAATTCAAGATATTTTAATTCTCATAAGCTAATTACTACTTTTTAAAGATATAACTCAGAAAATTGCAAGTCACCAGATAAATTAAGAACACATACTAGAGTGAATGTCTTTTCCAAGGCCCACAAATCTCAGCCCCAGGACAAGTTCAGCAAAGTTATACTGTGAAGTGTATTACCTATGACCTGTAGCTTTCTGAGAATTTCCTTCTAAAATATGTTACAGCCATGAGGGTTAAATTGGCCCCTCCCATACCAAGTTAAAGATTAATTTGTAGTTTTAGAAATGAAAACCAATGATCAAGGAGCACTTTTATTTCTGGTGTAAATCACCAGTACAGAAGAGATAGATGGCGTCAAGTGCCAAATTTGTAGGACTGTGGGGAATATTTGAGCTTTTGTCACATACTGCAATTTCCTCTGAATAATTTTAGAGTCTGAGTAAGCAAGTCATAGACATTTATCAAAATAACATGTCTGTCTCATTTTTCCTAAAAAATGACTTATCTTTGACTTATATTTGGGAGTAACTAATTTTTTCACTTCCTGATCATTGTTCACTTACTCATAAAGTTGATAAATTTCAGTTAACTGTTCCCATCTGTTTATCTACTTTGTGGATTATTATGCATAATTGCTCATGTTTCATACTCTGTATTTGATTACTTTCCTAATCCTAAGCTTTTCTCACAAGATTTCAGGCGAGAATAAAAAAATGAGAGTGTGAAATACAACTGGCTGTTGAGAGGATTAATGACAACTCTAGAGGAAGTTTGAGATAGAGAGTGATATCATTGGCTTACCTTTGTTCACTGATGTATTATTATTACCTAACAGCACATAGAAGGCTCATGGCACTTATTGTACAAATGAATAGGAATTCTGGGTTACTTGTGGGCTTTATTTCATTATTGAGCTTGAACTGTTTCTCAGATATATATTGACTCGTATATATATTCTCTTTTTTGTGAATTTTCTACTCACATATTTTGTCATTCTACTGCTTGATGTTTTTACTATTAAAGTATTAAACATGATATATATATATATATATATATATATATATATATAAAATAGTAAAACCGTACCACAAATGTTCCAAATATTTCTTTTAGTTTGTGTCATTATTTTTTAAATTATAGAACTCTTTTATTTATGTAAAAATATTTTTACTTGACATCCAAGAAAGACGCTTCCCTATTTAGAGATCAGATATTCACCTCTATTTTTCCATTTTAAATATACTATTTTTAAACAGTTAATCCATTCATCCATTTGGCATTTGGTGTATGGTTTGACATTGGGATCTAACCTAACCCTTTTTGGTAAGTCAGCTCATGTATTTAGTTGCAGGAAGTTTAGTTGCAGCACTCTGGCTGTTTGAGCAGAAAAGCAATTTATTAAATGGCTATTGGGTAGATCACAGAATCACCAAGAGGTTTGAAGAACCAGTGTGGAAGCTGTGCAGATAGAAAAGTCCAGTACTAGGCTTCAGATCTTTCTAAGGACCCACTGCTTCTCTGGCTGAGTGCTGAAACCTGCAGTTTCCACAATTAAGCCACAAACACTGAACATTGGCTATTCCAGTCCCTTGCAACCTAAGACAATCAATCTTGCTGCAGAAGCCACTGCAAGCAGAGAGAATTCTCTATGTTTCCTATGTCTTTGGTGTACTGGTTCTCCATTCAAAATCTAGGGCAAGTGTGTGTGTTATCTACCCGAGTCTAGGGCATAGCTCATACTCCAGATCAAGGAAAATTAGCAAACACCTGCATTTTCAATCCCAATAGTGGGAAGTACTTTTTTCCTGCCTCCAAAACTCACATGGTAGAGAGAATAGAGGTGCTGACATTATATACCATTGACCCCTGAACAACATGGGTTTGATGGTGTGCATCCATTGTTACATGGATTTTTTTTCCATGTAAATGCATTTTCCTTAATAACGTTTTCTTTTCTCTATCTTTATTGTGAGAATATTGTTTAGAATATATATAACAAAATGTGTGTCAATCAACTGTTTATGTTATCAGTAAGGATTCTGGCCAACTGTAGGCTATTAGTAATCAAGTTTTGCGGGAATCCAAAGTTACACATGGATTTTTGACTGCACAGGATTTGGCACCCCAACCCATATGTCAATCAACGGTCAACTGTAGGCTTCTTTCTTGAAACTATAGATAAGTATGTCATTATATACATTAACCATACTTGCAATATACTTTCTTAAAAAAAGATTTTATTTTTGAGAGAGAGAGAGAGCACAAGCCAGGGGCAGTAGACAGAGGAAGAGGGAGAAGCAGACTGGCTGCCGAGCAGGGAGCCTGATGTTGACCTTGATCCCAGAACCCTGGGATCATGACCTGAGCCGAAGCACATGTTTAACTGACTGAGCACGCAGGTGCCCCCCCACTTTTTTTTTTTGGTTTGTGAGGAATATTAGGTTGTAAGGAAGGGGACCATGGATATGAGTATATGCTACTACTTGTGAAGGGTTAAAATATGATCTTTGTGCTATATCTGCTGGCTTTGAATTCTGTCTTTGCCATAACTAGCTCCGTGACCTTAACCAAATTAATTAACATCTCTTTTAGCCTTAGTTTATCTGTTAACTGGGTATATCACTATCTACTCTGTTGGGATGATTATATATATTATATATATCTATACCTATCTATCTATCTATATATATATACCCTGAAATGAGGGTGAAGTGTGTCATAGCACAGTGTCTGGCACAGAATATGCACTTAATAAATGTTATCATTATAAGTTACAATCATTATGTGTTCTCTTTCTTTCAGTGCAGCTGGACTATCATCTTTGGTCATCTACTTTGGCCTATTAAAAATATCAATGAAAGATGCAATTCTTTTTTTGGAGGGTGGAGAGGGGCCATGGGGGAGGGAGAGAGAGAATCTTAGCAGACTCCATGCCCAGTGCAGAGCCTGGTGTCAGGTTCTGTCTCACAATCCTGAGACCGGACCTGAGCTGAAATCAAGAGTTGGACGCTTAACCAACTGAGCTACCCAGGTGCCCCGGAAGATGCAATTCTTATTGTGAGAAGCTGGTGACAGTGGCAACAGATACCAGATTCAAAAATCACTTCTCTCATAGTGTTTTAAGGTCTGTGTAACCTTGTCATGCCATTATGGGGCCATAATTTGGGGGTTTAAGGTATATAGGAATATAAAATGTATCCCAATTCTGAGTGTCAGTTATTTTTAATTATGAAATTTTCAAATATTCACAAAATTAGAAAAACTAGTTCATCGAATCACTCTCTATTTTTCACCCAGATTTTATAACTACCAAGATCTTGCTACATTTGCTTTATCTAAGTTAAATTAATATATTACATTTGATTGGAAGTTAGCTCTGAAAGTTTTCATAGATGCATGTTTAAATTTTTTGGTAAGACTCTTTCCGAAGTGGAACTGAATGCTTCACACTGTTACTGTATCATGGTATCATGGCAGGAAGCATACAATATCTGGTTGTCTCACTTTTATAATGCTGAGATTGATCATTGATTTCAGGTGGTGACAGCCTGATGCCTTCATTATAATTCTTATGAACACTGTCATCTAATGGTTTAACACACTGATGACTTTTTCCTGGCTCAAATATTACTTAAGAGGTACAAAACGAAGATTTTTCTATTTCTATTTTTTTGCACATTTAATAGTTGGAATTTTCTTATCAGTTAGAGCTATTTGGCTATTCTGATATACCAGAAAGCCAGGAAAAAGGCAAAATAAAAGCTTAATATTTAATAGCTAATATTCAGATAGTCAAAATAAGGAGTTAGTGTCCTAATTGCTTTCAGTGGTGTCCAGTAGGGTTTTGTTTGCTTGTTTGTCTGTTTAATTTTCAGTAAGATGTAGAGAGGATTTTGTTTGCAAGGCAGACAACAAACCATTCAATAAACTTTTATACTTTTTTTCCTGGTTTCTGTTTTACTTTCCAGTCATATTAATTCATATAAATATATACATCCATATACCTATATACATCCTATATTATATATATAATATATAGTTATATATTATATTATTATTTGGTATTATTACATAATATATAATATTATATATAAAACATATAATAAATACATAATATATTATTTTTATATATTATCTATAATAATATATAATAATATAATTATATTTGGTATTTTAATACAATAATATAATAAACTAATATAACATTATATTAGTTTCAAGTGTATAATACAATGGTTCACTATTTGTATATTTTGGGAAATGATCACCACAGTAAGTCTAGTTAACATCCATCAACAAACATAGTTACAAAGATGTTTTTCCTGTGATAAAGACTTTTAAAATCTACACTCTTAGCAATTTCAAATGTGCAATACAGTATTATTAATACAGTCACCATGCTGGACATAATGTCCCTAGGATTTATTTATTTTATAATCAGAAGTTTGTACCTTTTGATGACCTTTACACATTTTACCCACTCTCCACCTTGTCTACTAGCACCTGCAGCCTCTGTTTTCTGTGTCTATGTTTCTTGTTTTGGCGGGTTTTTTTGGAGTCCACATATAAATAAGATTATATGGTATTTGTCTTTCTCTCTCTGACTTATTAATTTGGCATAACGCCCTCAACGTCCATCCGTGTTCTTGCAACTGGCAGGATTTCCACTGTACATATACCCACCTGTTCTTTGTTCATTCATCCTGCTATGTTGCAGGTTGTTTCCAGGTCTGAGCCATTGTAAATAATGCTGTAATGAACATGAGGGTGCTCACTGCTAATTGGTGATAATTAGTAATTTCTTTTTGAATTAGAACTTTTAGTCCCTTTGAGTATATTTCCAGAAGTAGAATTGCTGGATGATATGGTAGTTCTGTTTTTAGTTTTGGGGAGAGCCTCCATACTGTTTTCCTTAGCAGCTACATCAGTTCACGTTCCCACCAACAGTGCACGAAGGTTCTCTCTTCTCCACAGCCACGCTCACACTTGTTATTTCTTGTCTTTTTGATAAGAGCCATTTCAATAGGTATGAGGTGATACCTCATTGTGACTTTGATTTGCATTTCTTTGATGATTAGTGGTATTGCTTACCTTTTCATATACCTGTTGGCCATTTATACGTCTGCTTTGGAAAAATGTCTATTCAGATCTTCTGTGTATTTTTAAATTGGATTGTTTGGGTTTTTGCTATTGAGTTTTAAAAGCATGTGTTTTTTTAAAAAATATATTTTATATATTAACTCCTTATCAGATATATGATTTGCAAGTATTTTCTCCTGTTCCGTAGGTTGCCTTTTCATTTTGTTGACTGTCTCCTTTGTTGTGCAAAAGCTTTCTAGTTTGATGTACTTCTATTTTATTTTTGCTTTTATTGCCTTTGCTTTTGGTATTAAATCCAAAAAATCATCATCTAGATCAAAGTCAAGAAGCTCACTGCCTGTTTTCTTCTAGATAGTAGTTTTATGGTTTTAGGTCTTCTTATATTTATATTTAATCTATTTTGAGTTGATTTTTGTGTATGGTATAAGATAGTGGTGCAGTTTCATTCTTTTGTATGTCACTGTTCAGTTTTTCCAACACTATTTATTGGAGAGACACCCTTTTTCCATTGTGTATTCTTGGCTCCTTTGTCATAAATTAATTGACTATATATGGGTGGGACTATTTCTGGGCTTTATCCTGTTCTGTTAATCTATGCATCTGTGGTATGCCAATACCGTACTGTTTTGATTGCTATAGCTTTGTAACATAGCTTGAAGTTAGGGAGTGTGATGCTTCTAACTTTGTTCTTCTTTCTCAAGATTGCTTGACTATTCAAAGTCTTTTGTGATTCTATACAAATTTTAGGATTGCTTGTTATTTTTTTTCTAATTTTTTTGGGGGGGAGGAGGAGTAGCTTCTCTATTTTATATGAATTTTTATTTGATGTGTGTTAGTCAACAGCATTCAAAAATGCTCAGATTTTTCCATCTTTGGTTAATGGGAGCTGTTTCATATGGACTCCTGTGTTCTTTTGATATGGCCTATTAGAAGTTAATTACATTGTACATTATACAGTATACCAGAGTCTAGTAGTAAGTGATCAATTCTGAGTATGTAGTAATTTTCAATAAATTATACATAAGTATAAAATTACATAGTTAAAAAGAAATATATTTGTAGTAACACGTAACAGTCAATAAAATACAACATGTTTACTGATAAATTGAGTCCCATGGCACACATAGTACATATTCTAGCACTTGATCTCAATGAATATTGGTGACTAAAAAGCAATCTATGAGATAAAATAAATGTGGACAAGTCTACATAGATTATGCAAGTCATGCAATATCTCATAAACTTTGATACACATTAAAAAGCAAAATAAAATTCATTTACATGAATTCCTACACATTTAGCAAAGGTATGTGAAAACAAATGATTATTATTTAAAGATTTCTTTGTTTATTTTAGAGAGAGAGAGTGCATACATACATGTGCAAGTGGTGGGGGGTTAGAAGGAGAGGAAAATTTGACTCCCCACGACCATGAACTCAGTCATGACCATGACCTGAGCCAAAACCAAGAGTTGGTTGCTCAACCTACCGAGCCACCCAGGTGCCCCAGAAAACAAGTTATTTGATGAAATAATAGGTACAAAATATAAAGCAAAAAATAATTTTGAAGGAATTATAGTGTCATTCTCATCTATACATTAAAGGCAAATATTCCCAGATATCTCAGAATATTTCATTGAATATTTGTATGAAGCCAAAAAAGGAAAAATGTAAGAATTCTAATGGAAAGTTTGAGTTCAATGAAGATCAATGTATGTAACTAACAGCAAACAATAAAGATTTTAATTATATTCAAAACCTAGAACACAATAATCTTCAAAAGCATATATAATTCCAATCACGAAGCCAGATAATAATAAATCATCTCTGTAGAAATTCTGTCATCACTGTCTTCAAACTACTGTTTTGCAAATACTCTCACTGCATCCAATTGAAAAATCTATACCAATAAACTGGAAACCAATTTTATAGTATGTCTCATTACTTTTGAGAGTCGGATTATAGGGATAATAAATAATAAACCTAAATATAGGGGAATAAATCCAAATCTAATTTTGATGAGTTGTTCAGTTTATAGCTTGCTATTTTTGGTAAAAACAACAATACAAACTTATGCTAAAGAATGTGAATTTCTTTGCTGTGATGTTTTCCATTGGTTTGTTCCTCTTTTAAAGATTTTATTTATTTATTTGAGAGAGAGAGATACATGAGCAAGGGAAGGGGCAGAGGGGCAGAGGGAGAGGGAGCCCACAGGCGGGATCTTAAAGGGGGGCAATGGGGTGGTATGGGGAGATCTTGATCTCACAACCCTGAGATCATGATCTCAGCCGAAACCACTTAACTGACTGAGCCACCGAGACGTCCCATGATCTGCTCCCCTTTTACAGGTAATATTATCACTACTGTGATTTTTGGAATTAGTGGTTTAGTAGTCTTTGATGACCATCCCAGACCCATCAGCTGTGAATGGCCTTCCACCCATAATACGAGCTTTTCATGGGCAGTTTTTATACTTGTTGTTGAAAATACTGATGGAATGCTGGAAGATAGAATTGTTTTTTTTTTTTTTAAGATTTTATTCATTTATTTGACAGACAGAGGTCACAAGTAGGCAGAGAGGCAGGCACAGAGCGGTGGGGAGAGGAAGCAGGCTCCCTGCTGAGCAGAGAGCCCGATGCGGGGCTCGATCCCAGGACCCTGAGATCATGACCTGAGCCGAAGGCAGAGGCTTAACCCACTGAGCCACCCAGGCGCCCCTGGAAGATAGAATTGTTTTCTTCAAAGTATCCAGGTGTAGATATCGTCAGGATAGTCATATATTCCCTAGAATCATACAAATAAGCCCTGTAGGCAGTAAGTTCAAAAGTCAGTGTTCCCCAGAATAGTATATAAAACACCCTCTTTAAACTTATGAAGAAGATTTTAAAAATATTATTACACAATCAAGACACTGATCAGACCCTTTTCTTTAAATGATTTCTGATACTCCAGTGAATGCCTTCTCATTTTGGTTTAAGGATAGTGTGTTAGTAAGGGTTCTCCAGAGAAACAGAACCAATAGGATACACATACAAAGCGATTTATTATGGAGAATTGGCTCACCGGGTTGTAGAGGCTAAGAAGTCCCATGATCTGCCCTCTGCCAGCTGGAAACCCAGGACAACGGGTGGTGTAGTTTCAGTCTGGGTCTGAAGCCATGAGACCCAGGAGCACTACTGATGTGAGTCTCAGTCTGAGGGCAGGAAAAGATGAGTGTCCCAGCTCATTCAATCAGGCCAAAAGCAAATTCTCCCTTTCTCAGCTTTTTTGTCTTATTCAGGCCCTCAACTGATTGTATGATGCCCACCCATATTGGAGATGGCAATCTGCTTTACTCAGTCTAGCACTCCACACACTGATCTCATTCAGAAACACCCTCACAGATATACCCCAAAATAATGTTTAACTAAATATTTGGGCACTCTATGACCAGTCAGGTTGACCTATCAAATTAATCATCACAATCAGGTTTGGTTAAGTTAAAAATAGTAAGATGTATATGTACTCCTATGTTATTTTCCCTATCTAGATCATCCTGAAGATTTTTAACCTCTGGGATATTTGCTAACGAATTCTAAAACTGCAATGCCTCCTACATGTTCAGGACTTCCTCATTCTCTGTGTATCTTTGCAAACACGGTATTCTAGGGAAATCCAGTGACTCATCAACTTTGATGCAAACGGATTGTTCTCAAATTACCACTCACATAGTGGGGGTAATTTGTGTGATTATAGGTTCATGTTCCTGTATATTCTTTTGGAGGTGGGGGGATAGCATGCAGAAATTGATGACTTCTGAGTACAAGAGCAGGCAAATAAATTCAAATTACACAAACAAGGCCAAAAGTGAATTTTCATTCTTAGTAGTACGTTTCCAAAATAAGGCTGATACTGTCTGGTCTAGCGGAGTGGACTTTGACATACAACATATGAGTCATCCTTGGTCTTGAATTGATGGTGAATATTAGTGGTTTTTAAAAGTCAAAATTTCTGAAAGTCCTGACTCACAGATGTACATAAAAGCAAAGAGAATCAAAGCTCCTAACCTTTGCTTTGCTGGGTTAGAGTGAGCTGCCGTTGGGACATAAGAACTGACTAAAGCAGCTCATGCCGAGCTTGGGTCACTTCATTTACTTAGTTCTCAAGGCAATGGAGTTGTCTTTGACAACATTTGCCTTACTGATGACATGTCAGCAAGGAATGGATTTATACATGGATTACTATTTCAGTATTAGGGTCCAAGAAATTGAAGAAACCCTCAGAAAAGGGGCGGGGTGGGGGGGGGTCCAACTCTGCCTGCTGAGAAATCGGCAACGATTTTTCAGTCTCAACTTCATCCTGTGGAAGCACTTTCTTTGGTATCTTGGCCAAAAATTGCTCATGATTTTTCAGCAGCAGGGCTTTGGGTCAGGAGATTTACATCATGCACATGGCCAGAGTACTTGCCAAGTAAGCCAAGGAATGAATGAATATCTTTCTTTCAAATTGTTCTGAGTGGGCTTTTATTTTTCTTTTATGTTGAAGTTTAATCACGGGCATTGACTTGTCTCCTGGAATGCCAATGGGTATCTAGTTTAAAAAAAATTATCATCTTATTTTACTTTTTGACCAAATTTCCCCCCCAAAAGTGGTGCTTCAGGGATCTCGCTCTGTTGAAACTCACAACTTCTATGGCAGCAGAAAAGACTTCTCGCAATGTTATTAGCCAAGTCTTTGATACCAGTGCAAGACAATCGGTACAGCAATGCATTCCAGTGTCATGGGTTGCTTCTCTCTTTACCAAAGCAACAAAAGTAGATGTATATCCAAGCATCACAGGTGTTCCATTGTGCACAAAATTCCTGAATTTTTTTTCAGCTTAAGTATTTCTTGGCAAAAAAAAAAAAAATTATTAGCTATCAAAAATTAGGTTGACAGTCCCTGGAGTTTCTAAGAGGGGCACACAAGATAAGAATCCTTACAAGAGTTCATTTGTCCTTATTAATATAAAGTAGTTTTATCTGGTTGAGTGCTGAAAGAAAAAGATTTTCCATCATGATCTGACTCAAAACATTAGAAGAAATGTCTGTTATTTCGTATTGGATAATAGGACTTTACAGCAACATACTTTTTAAAACTTAAATTCAATTAATTAACATGTAGTGTATTATTAGTTTCAGAGGTAGAATTAAGTGATTCATCAGTCTTATATAACACCCAGTGCTCATTACATCATGTGCCCTCCTTCATGTCCATCACCCAGTTACCCCAATCCCCCACCCGCTCCCTCCAGCAACCCTCAGTTTGTTTCCTGTGATTATGAGTCCCTTATGGTTTGTCTCCCTCTCTGATTTCATCTTGTTTTATTTATATATCTCTCCCTTCCCCTACGATCCTATTCTGTTCTTTAAATTCCTCATATTAGTGAGATCATATGAAAATTATCTCTCTGATTGATTTATTTTGCTTAGCTTAATACCCTCTAGTTCCATCCACGTCATTGCAAATGGCAAGTTTTCATTTTTTGGATGTCTGAGTAGTATTCCATTGTATATATAACCCACATCTTCTTTATCCATTCATCTGTTGATGGACATCTGGGTTCTT